>NC_135339.1:81823494-82423494 GCF_023851605.1 Tamandua tetradactyla
AAGTTTGACCCTGCGGGATGGTGTGGCATTCGCTCCCAGGCCCCGCCCTTTGCAGCACAGATGTTCACTGAGGTCTGTCAAGCACTTGGCACTGTGCTGGATGTTGAGGATACCATGGAGAGCAAGAGCCCAGGCCCAGCTTTCCTCAAGCTTCTAGCGGGAAGGGCACTGATAAGAACTGATGCGTTGTGACCACCGACCTGAGGCCACATCCCATGCTTGGTGAGATCTGACAGTGGTGACGGTCATGTGTGGTGACCCTGGCCCCATTTTCAGGTTTAGCACCCAAGCCTTGGGCGTGCCCCACCTTGCCATGGTACTCACCCCTCCATGGGCCCCAAGAGCCTGGGCTGGAGGGGTTGGCATAGCCAGTCGCCTGAGTAGGAAGGCAAGACTGTGGGGCCAGGAAGACAGTGATGTTGCAGAACAGCAGATAGGAAGCCATACCACAGCCTTGGATGGCATCTCCTCTTCCAAATGGCTCTGCACACTCTGGGACAGACAGGTGGCTCTGGCCATGAGCTCTGAGGCCTGGGGCTCTGAGCTCTGTTTGGAGTCCCTGCCTGGGCTACAGGGTGACATGGCAGCTCTGGGGAGCTGACTTCTGTGCACTGAACCAAGGATTTGCCCAGGACAGATCTAGAGGTGGAGGGAGCCACGTGGATGCCCAGACCTGACATGCAGTAGGCCATGGACAGGACCCACAGCTGCTGGAGTTGTGCATAGAGATGGATTTTGTTGTTCTAGGTTTCAGGTGCCCAGGTGCAGGCCAAAGGATGTGGGGAAAAGCAAGGTTACTTCCCTCTGGGTGGGACCAGCACTGCCTCTTGCCTCCATGCAGGGGCCTGCTCTGTGCACCATGTGGCACCTATTAGGTCATAAGGGTCCTGCTTGCAGAGGCCCTCAGTCCAGAAAGAGAAATTCTATCCTTGGTGGGAGCTCTCTCCTGGGCTGCAGGGTTTTGCTAAAGTGTTCTGTCCTGGGTTCACATCCCCACTGGGCCCACAACTCCCCACACCCGTACCTACTGCACCTAGTTAAATCTCTCTGTCCTCAGCTAGCTGAAGTCCCCCTTTTCAGGGAGCGCTCCCTGACCCTGGCGAGCTGTGTGATCATTTATTTGACATTTATTTCCCCTGTAACACTGTCAGCCCCATGGTCGGTGCTGTAGCCCAGGCCCTAGGATAACATCTGAGACTTGTAGGTACTCAGTGTTTGCAGAATCAACCAGCCAACCTTGGTCAGTCCTCCGTAGAGTGAAGAGGCCTCTGGCCAGACCCCTGGCCTCTGTCTGGAGGCCCCTATTTGTATTTCCAAAGCTTGGAGATTAACCAGTCCCAGAATTAGCCCGAATATATCTCCCCCTGTCTGCTTCAAGATCAGGATTATAAAATGTTTGTCTTTGTGTTCCATCTGAGCTAGATCTGTCCATGACTACCTGAGGGGAGAACCATTCCAGGAATACCTGGACAGCATGTATTTCGACCGCTTTCTCCAGTGGAAGTGGTTAGAAAGGTGAGCACCCCTACCCCGGGCACGAGTGGGTGTGTTTGGGGCACCCGGGAGAGTATAACAGATTTTGCATATGAGAGTATGTGAAAATTGCTCACCTCCCATGAGCTCAGGGTTAGAAAGATTAACCATCCTCTTTCTGTTAAGTTCTTGTATCTTCTTTTAGAAATGTTCCATGCTTACAAAAACCCATAGACATGCATGCATTCATGTGTACACACAGCGTCTGTTTCTTACTTTTTTTGTTCACTTTTTTTTAAGGAATTATTTCTCTACCAGCAGATAAAGATTGGTCTTAATCTTTGAAATAGTTGCACATCAGCTTTTATTTAACCCTATCCTCTACTGATGGGCATTGAGGTTGTTCTCAATTCTTTGGGAATTTTCCCTAAGCAATGAATAGCTTTGTACAAATAACTTTACATATTTTTGCAAGTACATCCATGGAAGTTTCTAGCAGAGAACTTGCTGCGTCAAAAGTACCCGATCTAAATGTTTGAGGGACTGTTAGATTGCCCTCTGAAACAGTTGTCCCAACTTACAGTCCTACCCCATGGCCTGAGTACCTGTTTCCTTGCAGCTTCATCAGCACTGCGCTCAAGTGTTCCTATTTAATAGGTGAGCAGTGGGGTTTCCTTCTTATTTAGCTTCTCATTTCATTTCTAATAGTGGGTGAGACTGAGCATTTTTATATGTTTTCTTTGCTGCTTTGTTCTTCTGAAAGTGCTCTCACATGTGACTTGGGCAGATACTGATGAGGAAGCGCAGCCTTAGAGATATGACTTCCTCACCACCCGGCCACTGGTAGTGTAACCAAGGGTGGAACCTGACCGAGGAACCCCAACCTGGTGTTGTCCTCACCTTATGACAGTGCAGTGTTGGTGACAGAGGGTGATACCTGTGTTTAATGCATGCTGGGTTAAGCTGAGACCTGAGCTCACCCTTTCTGGTGGATGACAGTGGGAGCGTCCTCTTCCTGGTCACTCACAGCCATCTGGGCACAATCTGGTCAGGGAGCAATTTGACCATCTCTACTCCCACGTGCCTGATGAGGGTCCACATCTGTATGGGCCATGTCCCCTGCAGATGGTTCTGAAGCTGTAAGGCAGGAACCCCTACAAATCCCATTTGTAGCCCCTTCCTTGCCTACCTCAGGAAGGGGTTATGCCCTGCTCTGTAGTCCATTGGGCTGGGACCTTGCCCTCCATCCTAACTGGTGGGTATGAAAGGGGTGACCAATTGGTCCACAGGCCACACTGGCCACCTGCTTGTGCACATCATGACCCCAAGAGAGCCAGAGAAGAGGAGGATCTGCCTACCCGTCCTACTTGGGACCCTGGCACTGGGGCTGATTCCTGGCTCTCTCCTCCCAAGGGACCACAGAAAGGATTGCACTCCCTCTCCACACCTCAGTTTCCTTGTCTGTAAAATGGGAATCATAACAATACTTGCCTTGTAGGCTCCTGGGAGGATGAAAGGACATAAGCTTAGCACATGCCTGGAGTAAGGCAAGTACTCAATGAATATCTGCCATTTGGCTCCAGGAGCTAACTGCATCAGCAGCATCCTCACTGATTAATACCAGAAGGAGCAGCAAGTATCAGTCCTGTGCTGTCATGATCACAGGACAATCTGGTGGGAATAATGTTCTCATGCCGCATTCCCCACCAAGAACTCCCACCCTCCACTCTGGAGCCTGGGCTGTGTAACTCACTGTTCCTAAATATGCCCACTTCTCAGGTGGCAATGAGGGGCCAGGACACAGAGGGTGGGCTCTGCAGCCAGCTGCCTCTGCTCGAATTCTGGCCCTGCCCCTTACTAGCCATGACTTTGGGCAACACATTTCATCTCTCGAAGCCTAAGCCTTCCCAGCTACCAAATGGGAACAGGAATATTCCTACCTCCTAAGGCTAGTATGAGGATGAAATGAGTCCCTATGCAAGGTGCTTCCTGTGGTGGGTATTATCATTGGTGCCAGGGAGATCTTTGGCAGGGGTATGGGGAGGCATGTCCTTTATTCCGAGGAATTCCAAAAGTGCTACCTGATCCTTATGCAACAGCTTATAAAAAGTCCTTACAAGTATATGCAGTGTCAATATCTCCATTTTACCAATGATACTGGGGCTCAGAAAGGTTAAGGGGTTTCACAGCTGAGGCCTGGCAAAGCTGGACCCTGAATCCAGTTTCCCTGACTTAAGTTCTTCTCTCTCAGTCCGCCCAATATTCCACTTACAAACAAGTCCTTCAGTTGTAGCTACTGGTTTTCATATTTTCCTTGTCTGTATCAAGCACATGAAATGGAGAAACTGACATTTTCAATCTGTGTACTGACTGCAAAGAAGTAAAAAGTTTGTCCTTTAGGGGGTATTCAGCTTTTGGAGCCAGAAGAGTAGTAATTTGGCCTAGAAGCACCCTCAGTGATGGCACCCCGCCTTCCCCCATAATTTTTGCTAACAAGATCATGGCCTGTTAGTGCTGTACTGTTGAAATATTAAAGGGATTTTTTTCCTTCCCAAGGTTAACCAAGAAATTCCTTAGAAATTGTATTACACTCGTTCCCCCTAGCAGAGGAGTTCTGCGGTAATGTCGAGTGACTGTTTGTGCTCCATGTATCGTAAACTGTTCAACCCAGGACGCCTTCATGTGGTTTCGAGGGCAGCTGTGGGAAACACTTCCCAGGGCCGTGTGGCAGATGCAGGCGCATGGCAGGTCCTCTACATCCCAGCCAGCCCGGCCTGCCGGTGCATAAGAAAGATGCAGGCCAGCGGAGGGTCTGCAGAGGACCAGCTGTTGCTACCATCCCGGACTGGGCAGTTTCCTAAATAAACCTCAGGGGGGAGGTAAATGAGTCAAGTTGTGAGAATTCAGGACAGTCTGGCTAGAGAGTACCCTGGGGTTTCCGAGGCTGTTGGTGGTATTAAGACGTGATTTATAGTGAAATCCAAATCCTTTTCAGGAACAAGTAGCAAGGCTTTCCATGGAAGATTCATTCAAAAGTGGCTGGGAAGGGATTTGTAAAATGGTGTGGCCACTGTGGAAAACAGTATGGCGGTTCCTCAAGATGCTAAACATAGAATCACCACATGGCCCAGCAATTCTACTCTCAGGTATATACCCCCAAGAAATTGAAAACAGGGGCTCAAACAGATACTTGTACCCCAATGTTCATAGTAGCATTATTCACAATAGCCAAATTGTTGAAACAACCCTAGTGTCATGAATAGATGAGTAGAATAAACAAAAATGTGGTAGATACACCCAATGGAATATTATTTGTCTAAAAGAATGATGTTCTGAGACATATTGCAACATGGGTGAACCTTGAAAACATGCTGCGTGAAATAAGCAAAGCAAAGCAAATTTGTCCTTTATAATAAGGACAAATACTGTGTGATTTCACTTATGTCTACAAACAACAAATTTGTAGAGACAGAAAGTAGATTAGGGGTTACCAGGAGATAGGGAGAGGGCAGAAGGGGGAGTTGTGGTTTGGTGGGTATAGAATGTTTATAAATTTTAGAAATTTTTAAAGAAAATTAATTTTTTAAAAAAACAAAAAACAGTGACTGGGGGAACCAGAGTCTTTCTGATGTTTTCCAGGCTTACCCAATTCTTTGGTCCAATCCTGGTCTCCCACCACCCCTGCCCTCATCTTCACTTGGCTGGGATGAGGTATGCTGAAAAAGCATCCTGGAGATCCAAGAACCAATTTTGACATGACTGATGACTTATAGCCAAACAGGCCAGGGATATAAAATTGTAAGCTGAAACATTTCATCCTTCACGGCAACTAGAATGACTTTATTTTTCAACCCCAGGAAGTAGCATCCTTGCCTCATGATCAGAGGTTCTAATTAGATGTTATAAATGGCTTTGGTTAGTTAAAATGGAGAATAGGGCACATGAAGTGATCATTACATTTCATAAATACTGCTGTAGGCAGATAGGAACCTTTGGTGGCCTGGATCTATGGGGAAAGTATAACCAAGGGGTCCTCAGTGGTAGAAGGTTAGGAACCAGTGGTGAAGTTAGCCCAATTAGACTTGAAGTTGAACAGCCTTTGCATCTTAAGTAGGCCTCTTTTTTTTTTTTTTCACATGGGCAAGCACCGGGAATTGAACCCGGGTCCTCTGGCATGGCAGATAAGCATTCTTGCCTGCTGAGCCACCGTGGCCTGCCCTGTAAGGCCTCTTTTTAAGGCAGAAGCAGCATGGTTAGGAGACAAGGGGTCTTCAAGGGCTCTGTGGGCCTGGGGCTATAGGGAGCGCCTGTAGAAAGTGCCCAAAGGACTAACATCCTGTGGGCAGCCCAGATGTGTGGGGAGGGCTGCAGCCTCCTTAGGCCCCTCCAGTGGTACCAAGAGAAACTAGGGGCTCCTGACCCTTCCCCCTTCCCCTGCCCAGGGGACACAGCTTCCCTCTGAGTTTAGCCACATGACTTGCATTTGGGAGAGAGAGAGAGAGGGAACCACACACAGAGTGAAGTTAAGCAACTTCAGGCTCACATTTTCTTCAGGCCTTTAACTCTTCCCCTCCATAGACAAATTACCGCAAATAGGGTGGCTTAAAACAACAGAAATTTATTGTTTCTAAATTCTGGAAGCTGGAAATCTGAAACCAAGGTGTTGGCAGGACCATGCTCCCTCTGAAACCTATAGTGGGGAGTCCTTCCCTGCATCTTCTAGCTTCTGGTAGCTATCCTTGGCTTGTAGCTGCATCACCCTAACCTCTGCTTCCATCTTCATATGGCCTTCTCCCCTGTCTCTCCTCTTCGAGTCCAGGATGGCCTCATCTTAACTTGATTGCATCTGCAAAGACCGTGTTTCCAAATAGGGTCACGTTCACAGGAACTGGGGCCAAGGACTTCAGCATGTCTTTGGAGAGTGGATATACTTCAACCCATCATGCCCTCTGAGCACGTGGGTATGCCACATCTCCCAGCCTATGGGGGGCTGAGAAGTTGATGCTGGGAGACGAACACCCAGCCCTAGAGTAAGGTCTTCAAGGTTCACTGAAGACCAGCACTAGCAGCAGTGATTTCTGGCAGTCCAGGGGACAGTTTGCAGGTTATGGACTCATTTCTCCCACTGGCTACTCCCACTGGAGCAGCTGTGTTTTTCTTAAGGATTTTGGCTCTTAACATTAAGACCCATGTTGGATTTTTCCCTTTGTTACAGGCAACCGGTGACCAAAAACACTTTCAGGCAGTATCGAGTGCTAGGAAAGGGGGGCTTCGGAGAGGTGAGTAAATATCACATTTTTCAACAGAAAGTTCTTATAATCGAGTTACCATCACTGTTCCTTCTGGAGAGGCCCAAGGTGGTCTGCTAAGTAGGCTTCTCCAGCTGTCACAGGCATCCTGGGTGTTTCCAGGTAATTTGGGTATGTGGAGGCCTGGTGGTGATGAGGGTGAAGGTCAGAGGCCTTGGGAACATTAGATTAGTGTCTAAGGTGGGGAAAGAAGGGTGTGTCACAGCCCTCAGCTGCCTGGGGCTATGGGGCAGGTGAGATGGAGGAGCTGTCAGGAGCCAACCTCAGGAGTGCCTCAAGTCTGGAGGGAGACGTGTTCAGGGAGGGAGAGGTGAAGGCAGGAGGGGGGCCTATCGGCCTTGGCCACTTACTTAATGTGCCCTGCTAACCCCCGCTAGGCAGAGAAGAGACAGCAAGGGGCATGGAACCATCTTGGGAGGGCCCAGGGCAGCAGTGGATCCAAGGCCAGATGCCACTGGGCCCTGTGGGCTGGGAGTATCCCCAAAACTGGGTTCAGCTGGCCTTGGCCCCATCACCCCAGAGATCCTGTGTCTTAGCTTAGAGACACGGGCTAGAACTTAGAGAAGCTCTAGGCAGGCCTCCATTGTGTCCCCATGAGCTTGATTCTTTTCTTGCCCCTCAGGTCTGTGCCTGCCAGGTTCGGGCCACTGGAAAAATGTATGCCTGCAAGCGCTTGGAGAAGAAGAGGATTAAAAAGAGGAAAGGGGAATCGATGGCACTCAATGAGAAGCAGATCCTGGAGAAGGTCAACAGTCAGTTTGTGGTGAGTGCTCAGGACCC
Organism: Tamandua tetradactyla; assembly: GCF_023851605.1. Taxonomy (NCBI): domain Eukaryota; kingdom Metazoa; phylum Chordata; class Mammalia; order Pilosa; family Myrmecophagidae; genus Tamandua; species Tamandua tetradactyla. Next base: position 81,831,057 of record NC_135339.1, read on the forward strand.
AGTGGCAGACCCACTCTTCTGGAGACTGGGACTTTCCTTCCCTTGGAAAGGGGTGGTCCGACAGTGTGGCGGGCCCCCATGCCTCAGGAAAGTGCAATGCCAGTGAGAGGAGGAAGCTACAGAAAGGCAGCCCCATGTTCCCTCCACAGAAGGCACCTCATGTTCAATTTGGGTTGACTTTGTCCTGTCACCAGAGCTGGCCAGTGACTGACTCCCCACTGTGTGAGTGCATGGCTTCTCCTCTCCAGGACCATCTTGTGAGTGCCCCAATGGACAAAACAAGTCTACTCTGGGCCTGGCCCAGGAGCTTTGCTTTCCACAGACCCCTCTAAACTGGTTTCATCATGGAGGGTTCCTGAGTGTCAGTGTCCTAGAGAGGCACCATTTTGCTTATCTACTTTGTGTTACTCAGTCTAGGCTGGGCTCTGTTCAGTCCAACAAAAATTTATCTCTCCCTCACCTCATGCTCAGCCAGATTGGGCCACCCTCCTCCATCTTATAGCTACCCCATCTGGAATCTTGAAAGTGAGTGCTGGAGGGTTTTCACTGCCTCAGCTGGAGGGACACTCGTTGCTTCTTCCCATGGTCCGCTGCTGAACTGGTCCTGGCCAGCGGCAAGCTAACTGCAAGGAGGCTGGGGAGTGAGTAGGGGTATGTGAATATTTGGTCAACTCCAAATGTCTCTATCACATATTATTATAAAAAGTGATGTATGCATAAGGTAAAAATCCAAATATCACAGAGGGTTTAAGATAAAAAGAAAAGCCTCCCACCTTAAGTAATCATTCTAGGCATATTTTATTCATGTATAAGCTTTATTACTTTTAATCACTGTATATTGCAGTGTTTGCCCCCCTGCCCCTGCTATATTGCAGATCTTTATCCATATCTGGATATATAGAGCTACTTTTTTTTAAAGCTGTATATCATTCCCCTGAAGAGGTAAACGAAGGTTTATGTGACGAGTCCCCATGGACTGTTTTCAGGCCATTACAAACAACAGTGTGCTATCTAACCTTCCCCACTCCTTTGACATAGTTCTGAGTCCATCTGTAGGAATTGCTGTGTCAGAGGGTGTGTGCATTTTCCACTTGGTAGTTATTACCAAATGGCTCTCCATAAAGGTTGCCCCAATTTATACTCCCACCAGCTGTGCATAAGTGCAGAGAGGCACTTTCAACCTAGCTCTTTGGCCACTCTCCAGGGAGGGGCTAGTTTTTAAAGTGAAACTCAGAGGGGACAGAAGCTGCCATCTCTGGGTCTCCTTCCAGCTGAGCCCTAAGCTCCCAGCCCCATCCAGGGTAGAGGGGTGGGCTGTGCAACAGCACTACACAGGAGGAGGTGGGCAAGGCCAACACCAGTCATCACCACCTTTGAGCCCTGGAACTTCCCTTGTCTCAATGCTACCCATAAAGCCCTTGCCACTGAAGGCAATGGTTGCTCTTGGTGGGGAATGAGTGTCCTTCTGGTGAGGAGTGGGGGTTCCTGCTCAGGGAGAGGACCATGTGCCTCATAATTCAGGGCAGTGCACCTTTAAGAGCCCTCATGACAGTCCACCCGCTGTCCCCAGCAGGGAGGTTCCCCATGGTGACACCTCCTGGAACCTTTCTCAGTGATCACCTGGGCAGGTGTGGGAAGAGTTGGGGCACGCTACAGCAGTTGGCGACTGAAGCACAAATCCCATGAGTGCGCTCAGCCTTTGGCTGCCACTTTGGCTTCTTTCCTCAGAAATAATCATTGTCTATCCTATGCTTACATCCAAGTTTCATGGCCCAGCCTGTCCCCAGGATCCATGGTAACCAGATTCCATCTGTCAGACTCCTTAAAAGGAAGTAGGGTAGTGTAATTCACCTCCACCCCAGCACTGCCCACCTCTCCCATCACCCTATGACTTTAATGCATGATGCCTTGAGGGCCTAGACATCATGGAACCCACTGGAAATGGACTAGATAACCTAGCCACTGTTGGTATCCCCTTGACAGGTGGACCAGATCTGTCTTCTGGGCAAGAAGAAAAAGCCTTGACAGTGCCCCAGTGGCTGCCTCCCTGGCCCACTCCCACTGAGCCCCACCAGCCTGGAGGGCATATGGACCCTGCTTTTCTTGACCAGCCAACAAGGGAACATTCAGTTTTAACCAACTTATGCAGGCACAGACTTGTTGAATTTTATTTTTAATTATGAAGTGTATGTACAGAAAGTAATAAATTTCAGACTACATTTTGACAATTAATTATAGAACAGATTTCAGAGTTTGGTATGGGTTACGTTTCCACAATTTTAGGTTTTTCCTTCTAGCTGCTCCAAGACATTCAAGACTAAAAGAAATATTGATTGATTCAGCAGTCACACTCATTTGTTAAATCCTATTTTCTCTTTTATAACTCCTCCTCCTTTGCTCTTTCTTCCAATCTTTAGGGGTATTTGGGCTATGCCCATTCTTACTATTTCATGTTGGCCAGGACTGTCAATAAAATATGGGATGGAAGGATGGAACTAGTTGATGTTTTGGAGAGGCTGGCCCCTCTGGGTTTCAGGACTTTTCTGGCCTAGGAATCTATCTGGAGGTTGAAGGTTTCTGCAAAAGTATCTTAGTGCCTGGAGCCTTTATAGAATCTCAGATAGAACCCTAAGGGTTCTTTAGGATTGGTAGAAATGGTTTTGGTCGGGGTTTGGCAAACCATGGTAAATAGCAATATGTAACTGAAGCTTACATAAGAGTAGCCCCCAGAATAGCCTCTCAACTCTATATGAACTCTCTTAGCCACTAATATCTTATTTTGTTACAATTCTTTTACCCCATTTAGTCAGGTTGGCACTGTCAATCCCACAGTGCCAGGGCCAGACTCATCCCTGAGAGTCATACCCCACGTTGCCAGGGAGACTTTCACCCCTGGGTGTAATGTCCCATGTAGGGGGTAGGGCAGTGATTTTACTTGTAGACTTGTGCTTAGAGAGAGAGAGGCCACATTTGAATAACAAAAGAGGTCCTCTGGAAGTAACTCTTAGGCATAACTATAGGGAGACTTAGCTTCTCTGCTACACAGATAAGCTTCAGGAGAGCAGGCCTCAAGATCAAGGCCTTGGCCTATTGACTTGGGAGTTCCTAACATTTGAGACAATATCAGGGGCTGGTGGTAAAGCTTAATAGTTCCGTATTTTTTCTCATGTCCCACAAGGGACTTCACTGATACTTTTTTTATTATCAGCTCAACATACTCTGGGATGTATCTGGACATTACATTAAGCTATACAGAATCACAAGCCCTCATTCCCATTCTGGCCTCCATGTGTTTGGGTTGTTTAAATGTTCTGTCCTGACAGGTTGAGTTAGTTTATGATGCACATGCTTTTGTAGAATAACTAAAAGGTCAGGGTTCCAGCCTGCCACCCCACCTTGTCTCCTCACCCTGGAACTACTGGATTGGAAGGAGCTGGGCATGAGTCCTCCTTCATCAGACAAGAGGGGCAGGAGGCAGGGGTAGCGTGAGTTCAGCTAATACCAGGGCAATGGTGTGAAGCTGCTGCAGTGACCCCGCTCCCCAACCCCAGCTTTAAAAATCCCGAGGAGGCAAAGAGGCAGTGAGTGCCAGCTCCCTTAACCTCACCTGGACCTTGCCCTCGCACCCAGGTCAACCTGGCCTATGCCTATGAGACTAAGGATGCACTGTGCTTGGTACTGACCATCATGAACGGAGGTGACCTGAAGTTCCACATCTACAACATGGGCAACCCCGGCTTTGAGGAGGAGCGGGCCCTGTTTTATGCGGCAGAGATTCTGTGTGGCTTGGAAGACCTCCACCGAGAGAACACTGTCTACAGGTGAGCAGCTTGCTTCTGGGTTCTCCCATCTGGTTCTGAGTGGAGGGCCATCCTCTTCTTCATCCCTTCAACGGGTGATTGTCTTTGTCTGGGAATCAGACCTGGCCATTGCCCTCATAGGTAAAGGTGTGTGAGTTGCACTGACTCCCACCTTGTGAAGACAGGGTTCTCTGGGCTTGAGAAGCCAGGTGGGCCACTCGCCAGCCAGTGCTCTCTGACCTCCAAAGTTTGGGGAAGCCGTGCGTGTGAAATGATGTCCCCAAACTGAGTGGTTTTCAAAGTTGGTTAAACTTTGTACCGCCTGGCCCTCTACCCTGGCACCCAGAAGTTCCCTGCATCTGGTGGCCGGGCTCTGGAATCAGTCTCAGGAAAACTTGAGTGAGGTTACAAGCTGGCCTCTGGGTGGAACTCCAGCCACCTTACCCCAGCGTCAGCCTGCTCTGGTGCCTTCACCACCTCTCCCCACTTGTCTCAATACCACAGGAGGCTGGACTTCAAAGGACCAGGTATCCAAGTTCTGTAAACAGTGGTCTTCAAACTTTCACAGCCTTCCTTACAGCGTTCTGAAAAACCATATGTGCCCTTGCTCATCTTAAGTAGATACCTGGAATATTTCATCAAATGTTTAGTGGTGAATACTGATATTTTGGAATTGGACAGCTAAATCACACTATAGCAAATTGATTCCCACCATCATTTATCAAAAAAAAAAAATGCATGAATGAGCTTTTCTTTAATGGTGAGGAATTTTCTGTCATTTTTTTCTCCACTCCTCCCTCATAATATAAGTTCACCTGTAAATCTTCCACTCATCATCATACTTTTTTTTATTTTTTTATTTTTTTATTTTTTACATGGGCAGGCACCGGGAATCGAACCCGGGTCCTCAGGCATGGCAGGCAAGCACTCTTACCTGCTGAGCCACCATGGCCTGCCCCATCATACTTTTTTGAAACAAAAATATGTATATGTGTAGGATTTTCCATCTTTTTCTTTGGCTATGCTCTAAATATTAAAATAATTTCTTTTGTTAAGTTGCCAGTGTGACTATCATTAGTAGATCCTATTTCTAATTGCTTCTTTGGGGGTTTCTTGGTTTTATGGAGCTGCTGTAAACAAGTCCTGCAAACGGAGTGGCCTAGAAAAGCAGAAAGTTATTGTCTCACAGTTCTGCAGGCTTGAAGTGTCGGCAGAGGCATGGTCCCTCTGAGGTCTTAGGGAAGAATCTGTTGCAAACCTCTCTCCTGCCTTCTGGCCAGTGGCTTGTTGGGAATCCATGCACTTCCCTGCCTCAGTTGTCAGTATATTCTCCCCTCTATGTCCAAATTTCCTCTTCTCATCATGGTTCCAACCCACTCCAAAACAACCTCATTTCCACTTGCCTGATTCCATCAGTAACAACCCTGAGCTCCCAAATAAGGTCACCTTCTGAGATCCTGGGAATTAGAACTTCAGCGTATCTTTTTGGGGACCCAATTCAACCTATAACAGGGGCCCTGGGGGTTCACACCCTGGATCAGGGTACAACAGTAACAATCAGGAGGTGGGAGAGGGGCCCTGCTTGTCTTCTGTAAGTTGGGAGAAGAGTTTTGAGAAAGGGCAGGTTGGAGGGGGATCCCGTATGGTGCCAGCACAGAGCATGGCGAGCTGCCAGCACTACCCCCAGGTCAGTGGACTCTGCTACAGAGCTCTTGGCAGAGATGATCTTGGGAGCCCAAGAAGGTTTTGGAAATAAGAAAGAACAGTCTTGATGACATGCCCTTTTCTTCCTACACTGTCTTCCCATTTATGGTTTTGTTTTGTTTTCATTCGAATGGAAAAGAGAGTCAGGAAAATTTCCCTGAGGGTTGAATAAAGAATCCTCTAATTGATTGCCTTTTATTTAAAATTAAAAATGAAAACAAATGCACTCCAAATTCCAAATCCTCTTCTAGGGAGGGAGAGATCCACAGTGTGCTTCTTCCCTGGTCCTGACCGCTTGCTGTGACCTCTCCGTGGATTGTGTTGTGGCCAGTGCCCACCAGTGAGCTGTCACTCCACCCGGCTGGCCACAAGTTTATTGCAAAGATAGCTCTTGCCTTTATTTGGAATTGTTAATACATCAAAAGAATTTAATTTAAATAACAAAAGTATTTTAAAATAAGTAACAGGCAAATCCAATGATCATTTTTTGAGTCTGTCCCATTGGATGTGGGTACATTAACCACTCCCTACAAGGACAGCTGCCATCAGTTAAATAAACAAAGCCATTTCGTTGAGAACTGGCCTCTCGATCTACATGGCATGTACTCATTTGCCCAGTGGTTTAGCTGAGTTGCACATGCTATCCTATCGGCTATTCTTTCACTCACAGAGAAAACCTTTTATAAGTAAAGCTATAGACTTTTGCTGCTCCTCCCCTCATGGTGAGAACGGAGAGGTTCCCTTTCTTGTGAGCACCATTGTGTCATCAAAGAGAGGGGATCTTACGGACAGAATGAGCCAGTCCACTCCTACTGCCATGCTTTCTCTCAGTCTTTAGCTGGAGTTGCAGGATGTGCAACCCCTCCCAAAGGTCTCCCTTCTGGGGACAACCATCCTCTCCCCCTATCATGCTCAGCTCCCACTTCTACAGCTGGAGTTTTGATCTCAGTAACTTCTCTTTCTTCATTGTTGTACTCTGGTCTGCCTTCAGTCCATCCCAGGCATCCCGAAGCCTCAGGGTCTTCCCAGTCCTACAGAAACTGCTTCTAAAAGTTTCCTTAGCCCTGGAGGTCGTCAGCGTGTGAACAGGTGCCAGGACTGGCCTTTTCCTAACCTCCTCCTCAGTTATTCTCCAGTATCAGGAAGAGGCCTTTGGCAAACAGCAATATTTGCTTATTGAATTACTGGACCAGGAAATATTATTCTTGACCTAGAGATAGACCAGATGGCCTGAGCCAAGGGTTGGGAAGAAAACACCTGTGGCCACTCAGGTCAGGTTGGCCCAAGATGGTCAACCCAGAGGCCACATGCCCTTATTACCCAGAATGCCCAAACTGAGATGCTTATTGTCATTTTCTTTTAGAGATCTGAAGCCTGAAAACATCCTGTTAGATGATTACGGTAAGTCAGGGAGCAGCTTGGAGCGGGGGTCTTTTGCCTTCTCTGTAGCTGAGGCAAGCATCCTAGTCCCTACAGCACAAAGAGCCTCCAGAGACTAGTAGAGCCTGTAGAAGGAGATTGCTGTAGCTTGGGACTATGGTAGGGTGCTGGGCAAGTAGGGGTGAGAGGGCCTCACACTCTCTCCTCAATCATGGGCAACTGTAGAAGGCAGGAGGCAGGCAGTATGGCCAAGAGAGAGAAGACTCAATGAGGAGTCTAGAATTTCAGAGGTCTTAGGCAAGTTGTGTAACTTTCAAGCACCTTCTCTGTACCTCGTCTTCTTTGTTTATGAAGTGGAAACCATGAGCCGTGCCTGCTTCAAAGCAGGAGGGTGGTGGTGAGTCTCCTGGGAGACAGCTCCAGGGAAAATGGCTTTGTAGGCTGTATCCATGCATTCTGCATCAGTGTCCATGCATTAGCATTGCTGTGGTCTACTGAGCAGGTGCAGGTGCTCTAACTGCAGCCACATAACCCCACTACCCAGGTGGAGGAAGCTGGGAGAGGAGATGGGGCCTTGGCGCCTAGAGAAGAGATTTGAGAGTGGAAGGAGCAGGCCCAGGGTCTGCTTGGGGTTCTTATTCCCCACTGGTCTCAGCCCATGCCCACCACTGCTGTCCGACATGCTCATCTTGTACTCTCCTGCCCTGTCCAGGGAGCCACTGAGCCTGGGATCCACACAGCTGTGGCCAGGCAGGGAACCCTAGTGTCTAGAATAGTGGGCTCCCGGTGGACTCAACTATGACTGTGACCCCACCTTGGTGGGCATCTGGGCAAGACAAGGCCTGAGCACAGCTCTCAGCACTGTGGTCTCAGGCTCTGGGGGTCCACCTGCACTGTGAGCTCTGACTGCCTTCCCCCAGCCTCACCAGGCCAAGACAGTCTCCCTTCTGGTTTCTCTGAAAGGCAAAACAAGCACCCTCCAAAGACCTGCAAGGCAGGGCAGGGGGTTGCTTCCCAAATGGTTTTATAATTTTTTCCCCTTAGAAGCAAATGTTGCAAAATGTCAGGAGAATCTCACATTTTTCCCATGAAGCAATCCCAGAATCAGGCCAGGGCTTTTAAACTTCATGACCTCAACCTTCCAAAAGCCCAATGAAGGCGTTTTATGAGGCATCAGCTGTTTTCTGGATCTTTGTCTTACACCTGAAAAGTAAGCATTGACCTACATCCTCGGACACCTGGACTAATCCCCAAGCAGCAGGTTAGGCTCTCCATCAAGCAAATGAAAACACGGAGGGAGACCTCAGGTGCCTTGCCCAGGTTACATTCCAAGTCTGTGACACTGCCAAGCATGTGCCAAGCGTTCCCAGGGTGTGCCAGGGGTTCTGCTGACCTCCTTCTCCTTCTTCAGGCCACATTCGGATCTCAGACCTGGGCTTGGCCGTGAAGATCCCTGAGGGGGATTTGATCCGTGGCCGGGTGGGCACCGTCGGCTATATGGGTAAGCACAGGTGGAATCCCTGCACTCGATCGCATGCTGAACCCCGCCAGCATCTCAAACATGGGTCATTTGTGAGGGTCAGGGGCCAGAGACGGGCACATGGCTGGTTCCCTGAAGGGAGAGCCCTGAAGCAGCTGTCTGAATGGGCTGGTGGGCATTCCTTTTGGGGGACCCCTGAGAGGAGGTGGGTCACTAAAAATGGGCCCCAAAAGGAAAAGAGCACCAATTGTACCTCTGAGTACAGACCACCCTGAGTTCCCTGCCTACTCCCTCCCCAGCCTACCTGAGACCATTGTCCTGGGGGCTGCTGGGAAGAAACAGAGCTGAAGTCCTCCCCCACATTGGGGGTGTACCCCCAACACCCACTCACTTTCACACAAAGGGACCCCATGTGGTTACCCTCTGGCCAAACTTGTGCTGACAGCAGATGCACGGGGTCTGTCCACTTAGCACAGGGTACTAAGGTTTTAAGGTTTCAGGATTTATGACATTTGGCTACTTGTGGGTTGTGTTTTATTTATCTGTGAGTGTGTGTGTACTTGATGAATGCTGATAAATAGATATATATAGAGAGAAGAAGGCAGATAGATGGTGATGAGGAGAGAAAGAGAGCTGATGGATGGATGGATGGATGGATCTGTTAGTGTGCCTGCATGTGCATGCCATGTGTCTGCATCTGTTTTTTTTTTGTACACATGTGGCCTGCATCTGTCTGCAGACCCTCAGTTATGTATATACACACATTTTTTTTTCATTGAAACAAATATGCATAGTGCTCCTGTGCTGGGGACATGGTGGCAAGTAAGGCAGCTCATGCTCCAGTGGGAGAGACCCGAGAACAGGCTGCTGCTGCCTACTGCAGTCAAGGTTCTGAAGCCAAAGTCCCGGGGTTAGCTGGGGCAGAGCATCCCAGCCACCAGCAGCCAGACCTTCCGTAAGCGGCAGCTTCGTTCTTGGGTGCAGGATGCCCCGGGCCCTCTTGGCACAAGGAGCCGCCAGGCCCAGCTGGCTCGGTCCTCTCACTCCTCGCCTCTGCCCCCAGCTCCCGAGGTCCTGAATAACCAGAGATACGGCCTGAGCCCAGACTATTGGGGTCTGGGCTGCCTCATCTACGAGATGATCGAGGGCCAGTCGCCCTTTCGCGGGCGCAAGGAGAAGGTGCAGCGGGAGGAGGTGGACCGCCGGGTCCTGGACACCGAGGAGGTGTACTCCCACAAGTTCTCTGAAGAGGCCAAGTCCATCTGCAAAATGGTGAGTTCCCAGGAGCCAGACACTCCCTTGGCTGAGTCTCTGGCAAGAGGTTCCCCTCCCCGACCCCAGCCAGGAAGAGCAAACAAGCTAAAGGGGACAGGGTGTGAATGCTGCAGCCACCCTGCCAGGAAGCCAGTGCTTACTGCAGACTGGGGAAGTCCACGGAGGCATCCACCCAGAAGAAGGCAATGAGGGCGTTGGGTGGGGAGGGAAACTAAGGCAGACAGTGTGAGGTACCCTCACATCCAGGCTCCATTGGGGGAAGTCAGCAGCTCATCCCAAAGATACAAGGGGCCTTGGGGCAGACCCCTGCCCTTGACCTTGGGCCTCCTGCTCTCTCCATCTCTAGATCTCAGAAGGCCATGGGCTGCAGGTAACCATGGTGATATTTTCACAGTCTTTGAACATCTTATAACAGTTTTCCATTTACTCCCTGGCATGCTGGTCCCTGCTGCCAGCCGAGTTCTGGCTGACAGTCTCTGTGGACAGTGAGATCTGACCCAATTATGGACCGGGCACTCAGGGGATAACCACAGTTAGGCTGGGTGGACAGGGCCATATTTGGGGTTTGGGGAAGCCAGACAGAGGAAGGAATTATCAGAGCCATTGAAAGTGTTGAATATGGGAGTAGCGTCCACTCCTGGACTGGCCTTTGGGCTCTTCCTCTGGAATGTAGGGCCAGTAACTAGGTAGGGACATAGCTACTTCCTGCTCCTGCCTAGATCTTAGGCTCCAGGTCCCTTCCTACCCTACCCTCCACCACCAGCTGTCCTTCTCCCTCTGGTACTGGGCACAGCCGGGCAGGCATCCCCCACTGCAGCAGCTGCCCTCTGACACACATGGAGAGGGCTGAGCACCCAGCCTGGAGTGTGCATACGCAGGCTTCCTCTCCCTCCAAGGACACTGCACTTGGAGCAGTAAGACCTCAGGGTGGGTCCTTACTTCCTGTGTGAGTCTGCAGAGGCCTTAGGGCGGGATTCACCATGCACCTTAACACCAAGGATGGAGTTTAGAGAAGTGGCAGATCCCTGGGGAGTGGATCATAAATGGCAAAGCTTCCACTTCCAGAAGCCTAAGGCTGCACTGCTAGGGGCCCAGGAACCACCTGGCTTTAGCTCCCCCCATCCCAGGAGGCCCCTCTCCTACAGCTGCCACTCTGTGCTTGGCCATTTCCTTTACCTGCTTCATTTTCATGTTATAAGGCTATGATAGGAAGGATTTGGGGCTAGATTTGACCACTTCCAAAAGAAAGAGGGCCATAAATATGTCATTTCAATGTGTGAGAGACACTGGAGGAACGGGCATCCCACATGTATACACATACCCCACCCACAGAGCCTTTGGCCAGCCTTGCGACTAGGCACTAGCCTTCAAGCCCAGAGCCTCAGAAATCAAGGTAGGCCTGGCCGCCAGAGGGAACAGGAGAAGGATACAGCCAAGGTCAGGTAATGGGAATGGAAATGTAGGGTCCTGGGGACTTCTGAAAACCAGGGGTCAAGCAAGTCCTTGGTTAGGTTGTGGGGAGGTGTCCCTTGTGGCTGCATTAGACAAACGATGGCAGGGGTTGGGGTGAAGAATCACACAGCCATGACTGTCATCACCAAGTGTCTCCAGGGCAGGGTTCAGAAATTGAGAGAAGCAGTTCTTGAGAGCCCCCAACAAGCACATGGGATGTTTGGGAGGCTGGGAGGGTGGCCCAGCCACACCCTTTGGCGCCTCCCCTTGGGGCTAAGAGCTCCTGCTGCAGCCACCCCGGGAGACTGGTGACCCTCTGCTGCTCCCTGGCGGCCATGGAGGGTAAGGCAGTGGCCGAGTCTTAACGCTCTGAATGGACCTGGGCCCACGGTTCCCACCTGTCAGACCCATGTCCCCACCCCCTGCCATCTTTCCAGTGGAAGCTCTTTGTGCCTGAACGGGAGGCCTCTGGCCTTGCTCTGTCTTCTTTTACAAACAACCCTGGGTCGTGGTCCTCTTCTGGTCCAGCGGCCGGGCTTGCCTGCACCCTCCCCTCCTCAGGCACTAGCTCAGGACAGACGCTTTAGAAAAAGGAGGAGCAGAACCCACGGGGCTGTCTCTCAGCCTCTGGGCTGATTAGGGGGCAGACAGGCACCCTGGCTCCGCTTGAGAAGGCAGCTCCTCTTACAGCAAGGAAGCCCCAGATCCTGTCCCCAGATCCTGTCCCTGGGTTCACTTCGGCAGCCACTGGCCCCTCTCCCCTGCCCCAGGGTTCAGAAATCCACACGAGTCACCCAGCTCCCCAGCCCAGGTCTGGGCCCATTCCCTCGGCTCCCGCCTGCCTTAAGTGCTTGCTGAGTCCCTCCACTGGGCTCTCCCTCGCCCGCCCTCCTGCACCCCCACCCCGGCTCCCTCCTTGCCTTTGGACTCTCTCAGCCCCACCATCCTTCCAGCCCATTCCTAGTCCCTGCTCCTCCAGGAAGTCCCCTCCCCAGCCCAGCTCACACCATACCTCCCTCTGCCTGGCGTGGGTGCCATGTGTCTCCTTACCCGACACCATGGATACTCGCGGGCAGGGCATCAGGGGTGTGTTCTCAGCCAGCACAGTGTTTTAAAAAGAGAATGGTGGGTTAACTGCCAACACCTGAAGACTCAGAGATTTCACACAAAACCCCAAATTCTCTGGCATCTCGTGAGAAAAGGAGCAGATGTGTAGCCTGCCCTCCCCACCCCCCTCGGATCCCTTTTCTTCACCCTCATTCGTGTGACCTTCTGGCCAGCCCCTGTAGGCTGCTGCAGCTGCAGCCCTGGGTCAGCCCTGCAGGAGGCACCTAGCCTCTTTGGCATTTCCGGGAATGGGGAGGGCCCTGCCCAACAGAGTCCAATTCCTTAAACCTTTGTTTAAACCTGGAGAAGGAGACTGAGGTGTGGGCCCCGAATCCCATGCCACCAGCCCACTAGGCAAACATGGGTGGTCAGGGAACCAAAGAGTGGCATCATGAGGGTGAATGCACAGCCTAGTCCTTCAAAGATGTGAGCTGGGGCTGCCCCTCTACCTTTGATTCCTTTGGGAGGGTGTGAGGGAGGGGAGGTGTCCTTTGAGTAGGAACAGCTTGGATGTAACCTGCACTGGCTCCTGTAAACCTCCTCCCCAGAGGCCCCCCTGGGAGGGGTAACAGAAGCATTTAGGTCATCTGGGGCATCTTCTCATTTTTGTAGTGACCCAAGTGTCTCTGGCCTGGGGCAGGCTGACTCCCACCTCCTCCAGGGACCTGGTCATAGTTTGCCATACCTAGAAGACCCCCGTCTGGTCACAAGATTAGGACAAAAGTTCCCCAAAGGGCATGCTCCAAAGCCTTCTGCTGCCCACAGCGGGAAGCCCAGTCGCCTCCTTACTACTCCCAGAAGGTGGTTTTGCTGGGCCCGACGCCTCTCCAGCCTCGTCTCACACACCTTCCCCGTCTTCCCTCTGCTCAGCCACAGTGGCCTCTTCCTCCACAGGGCCTCTGCATATGCTGGTCCTTCTGCTGGAAATCCTTTCCACTCCTACTTCAGACCTCCATTCAGTTACCACCTCCTCCAGGGAGCCTTTCTGGACCTGCCTATCACATCACCCCTTTTTCCATTCCTACCCCCTCTTTCCTGGATCTGTCAAGAAGATGATTTGACAGAGGACTCTGAGGGTTGCCTTGCCAGACCCTGAGCTCCAGGAGGCCAGCCTGTCCCCTCTACTCATCAGTATGTCCCCAGCCTGGCATGGGACCTTTTCCATGGGGGCCAGTGGTAGCTACACATCGAATGTAGGGTGTCCCACTTAAAAGCAAACACTCAATAGACACCAACTGTGTACAAGGTGCTGTGCTCTGTGGGGCAGGGGAGAAGAAAGAAGCACAAGACTGGGGGTATGGGGGAGGGGCTGAAGCCCTACAGTCATCTGACCGCACCCCTCCCCCCATCACTGGAGCCCTGCCTTGTGAATGCCCCATCGGCCCTCCTGCCTTCATTCCCACCTTTATCCTACCTGGGTACCTGCTCCCTCTGTCTCTGCCTTCCTGGTAACCTTCCTGGCTCAAGGTTCTCATGAGGACACTCCCCCGCCACAACCATCCCTGGCTCCTGCACTCCCTCCATCTCCTGACCTGGCCTTCAGGGCTCTGCCCTAGCCATTCCCTTCCACATTCCCGATCCCCACACCCTCATCCTTCACTCAAATCCAAAAACCTCATGTTCCCAAAACACGCCGCATGCTCCTACTGTTAGAGTTTTGCTTGTGCAGACCCTTCCCTGGAAAACCTCCCCCACCTGCCCACCTTTGGAAAGCCTATTCATCTTGCAAGACTCAATGCCCCTCCCACAGGAAGCTTCCCCCACCCCCCATCTGGCAGTCCACTCTTATGCCCCTGAGCCATGGTGTCACATCCATATTGCCCTGATGGAAAGGGGTCTCTGGACATGACTTAGCTTCCCCCGTTTGCCCCCTGAATCAAATCTGAAAGCACCGTGAGAACAAGACTCCAAGCCTCCTCTTTCTATGATACAGGGGCATGTACCAAGTAGGGTCTAGTCTGCAATGCCCTTGTGAATCAAGTGAATAGAGAAAGACAGACTGACACGGTTCTTGCCCTTTGTTGCTTTCCTGTAGCAGAAGAGGTGACTTTGTTCCACCCCTCAATTCCACAGCCTTTAGCAGGCACCTGCTCTGTGCCAGGCAGCCAGTTATGGTCCCTGCTGTCCTGGGGGATGCAGGCCCCTGTGTGAGTGCGTGGTCAGCAGATGCACGGAAGGGCTTGGAAGGCAGTGTAGGACCTATGAGGGACCAGGCAGTGTCCCTTGTGTACCTGGGGGTGGCGTAGAATTTGTCAAGGCCAGAGGAGGGACACCAGGGATGGCTCAAAGGCTTATGCCTGACAGTTGACCACAGCTTCTCAAAGGCCCTGACCCCTGACCTGACTCCTGTGGCCTCCAGGCAGGAGGAAAGGCCCCATAGGCAAGGTTTCACAGGACTTATCTCTTGTCACAGCTGCTCACCAAAGATGCAAAGCAGAGGCTGGGCTGCCAGGAGGAGGGGGCTGCAGAAGTCAAGAGACACCCCTTTTTCCGGAACATGAATTTCAAGCGTTTAGAAGCCGGGATGCTGGATCCCCCTTTCATTCCAGACGTGAGTAGTTCCAACCCCCAATAGCTTTGTGGCGGCTATTGCCACCAGCAGGCCTCTCCCAGTGCTCTCCATTCACTGCCTCTTAAGTCAGCTCAGGCAGTGTGTGACGTGATGCCTTCCTGGGGACCAGAGTGCCCCCTCCCCCTTACAGCCAGCCACCACCTGCTGCATGTTGCAAATGAACTTCCTGCCAGACAGATGGGGTGTTGGCCAGGGAGCATCACTTTGGTTGCCTTGGTTTCCTCATCTATCCAGTGGGGCTAATACTCCCCAGCCTTCCAGGAATGGTGAAATGAGAACCAAATGTGACATGCTTTCAAGAGCATCAAGGACCACCAGTGTCAGTTCAGTTCAGTGCACATTGAGCACCTACTGTATTCACTCGGTTCTGGGCTAGACACAGCTCACATTACAGGAAGTTGGAGCTTCCTGTGCTAAGACCTAGGTTGGTGCATTTTGAATCCAGGGAAGTCAAAATTGTCATGGAAAATCATGAATAGCCCTTAAAGCATAGGTTCGCTTTAGGGGCCCGGGTTAGAGGCGTGAGGGAGCCAGCCCAGGCAAGGACAGGGCCAAATCATTGCAGATCCTGGCTGCAAGAGGCCCTGCAAGCAGCGCCACAGCCCCAGGGCTGTGCACATGTGTGAATTTAAGGAGTAGGAAGGCAGGAGTGTCTGCTTGTGCCTCTGCTTCTTCAGGGTTCCTACACATAGACACATCAAGCCCTGATGGGAGTGGGGCGCCAAGGAGGGGCTGTGGAAGCCAGGGGTGTGTCAGGGTTCTAGATGTTTCATCTCGTGAGCGTGTAACTCTCTTCCTACCTCCCTGTGCAGTAATATCAAAGTGGTGGTACAAAATCGGCCATCATGGGAGTATTTGCACCATGAAAATTGTACAATGAATCAGGGCTCCCCCCTCCAGTCACCCACCCCAGCCTGTTGTTAACTGTTTCCCAGCGCAGTGTGGCATGGAAGGAGCCAGGGCGGCACTTGGGACTCGGGTGCCCCCAGTAGGTGAGGGCGGGAGGGCGGCAGTGGGTTTGGGGAGAGCACTGGGTGCTGAAGGGTCCACGCACCCACCCCTGCCAGTTACAGCATCCGTGTTACGGGGGTAACCAGGGGATGCTTCCTGCAGGAAGAGCAGAGCCATGGAGAATATAAAGAGTAAAAGTCATTTCAAACCTAGCTTACAGGTAGATTTCAGCACTGGGGGAGAAGACTCATTTCAGCATTCATTCTCAATGCCAGTTGCTCCTTGAACTCACCTGAGCTGCATTTAAAGCGACTGCTCCTAGACCCAGCCCCCCAGAGATTCTGGGGTGAGGTCTGGGCATTGGGGCGGGTCTTAAAAGCTCCCCAGGTGATTTGCCACCAGTCGGGCCTGTGTGTGTGTGTATGTGTAATGGGGGGTCTTTGGGAACAGCCATGGGGCAGTATCCTTGGAAACTACATGGGGTGAGCACACGGACGTCAGGGATGCGAAGGGCACTCAGGCTGGGGTGTGGAAAGAGCTGGAAATCAGTCCACCTTCCTCGTGGGCTCTGGGCTGCCTGCTGCTATGGTGATGTGATCAGATCAGTCACTCACGCAGGAAATATTTCTTGACCTCCTGGCATGCTCCAGTCTTGGGCCAGGACAGGGGGACCCCACGGTGAACCAAACTTACCCGACTATTTCCTTTATGGAACTTAGTCTGAAGAGGAAGAGAAATGTTAGCAAGTGCTTCTTAAGCAAAAGTTTAAGACTGGGGTTAGGGTGGCTTCTGTGAGGATTTGGCCGCGGACAGCTGGAGAAGAGCCTTCCAGGATAAGAAGGAGGGCTTACCGAGAGCCAGGGTGGCCAGCTGTCCCAGAGTGGGGAGTTCCAGGTAAACCAAGACAGTTGGACAGCTCAGGTGTGACCCTGCCCATCTCACAGGACATCAGAAAGACAGGGTTGAAGAGCCCCACACAGTGCCTGGTCTCTTTTTTGAGCCTGAGTGGGCTCAAAAACCCTGCCACACTTTCCTTCTTTCCCCAGTTCCGTGGCGCCCCCTGGCGTCCGTGGATCCTTGTTTCTGGGTGACAGGCCCTTGGTCCCTGTGCTGGGAGGTTGCAGCCCTGGAGCCAGAAGCCCCCGTGAGCTGGAGGGGCTCTACCCGTGGATCCTGCCTTCACCCACCTGCCTCCTCCCACCAGGCCTCCCCAGGAACCCAGCCAGCCATTTCCGGGGTGGTTGCTCCCACCACACCTTCGGAGTTGTTGGCAAAGTCGGATACTGCGACTATTATTATTTACTTAATATTTTTCATTTCCATTGGCTCCTTTTTTTATTACAGAAGTTATAGGGTTCCTATATACCCCTCCCCCACATTATTGCTAGCTTGTGTTACTGTGGGACATTTGTTACAGTTGACGAAGGGACTTTTTTTTTTGAGAAATTTTCACACACGTACAATCTATACATTGTGTACAATCAGTGGCTCACAGTCTCATCACGTAGTTGTGCATTCATCACCATGATGATTTTTTGGAACATTTGTATCACTCCAGAAAAAGAAATGAAAAGAAAAAAGAAAAAACTCATACATGTGCCAACAGGAGAGCCCCTCACATGCCTTTGCTGGCCCTGGGTAGCCGACCTTAATTCTCTCTATCTAGGAGTAGACCAGAAGTCCAGAGACCCCAAACTGTGGCCAGCGCAGCCCCTCATCCCACCAGAGAAGACCCTGGAAACATTTCCACCCCCTTGATTAGGTGGGGTTTGGGTAACAAGGAACATCTGACAGGGAATGGGGGTCCCTGGAGGTACTGAGGAGTGTAGGCTGAGAGGGGTGCTGCTCCGTCTTCCCACTCAGGCCTGGTGTGTCACCACGGCCTGGAGAGAATGCGTGGGTTTTCCTGTAGTGTGTGAGGGGGCTACGGCAAGAAGAAACTAGCTCTGGACAGAGAGTTGGACACCCTGAAGTCTCATGGCGTCCCAGCCAGGGTGGCCTTGCAAGTCCTGAGAAGGCATCCCAGGTTCTCAGGAGGGTGGCCTGGGGAAGACATCCCCTCTGCGGCCCCATCCAATTCCCAGACCTATCTTGGGGACGCTTAGCTCAGGGGCGCCCGGGCCATGGGCAGGACTGGTGTGACGGGGCCTCTGTCCCCCCAGCCCCGGGCTGTGTACTGTAAGGACGTGCTGGACATCGAGCAGTTCTCCACCGTGAAAGGTGTCAACCTGGACCACACAGATGACGACTTCTACTCCAAGTTCTCCACAGGCTCCGTGTCCATCCCGTGGCAAAACGAGGTGAGCAGGGCTGGGGCGCCTGCCCTACCCCAAGGGTGAGGGTGAGGGCGAGGGCGTGATCAGACGGAGGGGTCGGGTGTGATGAGGACAGAAGAGGGACTGCCGGGTCAGGCCACAAGGGGGGCCATGCTGTGTGGGGCCAGGGGCTGGGCCAGTGGGATGAGAGGGATTGAAGGTGACGGGGAGGTGGTGGAGATGGCCTGTGTAGATGACCCTCGGGCAGTTGGGCTGTTGCTGGAGGCAGACGCGGGACCAAGTAAGTTGGGGGCTGCTGGAGCTGCTTCATAGGAGATGGGAGTGGGGCATGGGGCACGGGGGCCTGCCATGAGGCTAAAGGCTTGGAGAAGGCAGAGGGGACACAATCCGGAGCTCACGGGTGGCCTGGCTTCCATGGAAGAGAAAGGAGGAGGAGATGGGCATGTGACTTGATTGCAGAAAGATGAGAGTGTCCCTGGGCGAGTCATTGGATGGAGGGCAGATGGCTCATGGCTTAGTAACCAGGCTTGGGGGTGGGGAGCGGCCCCAGAGGCTCTGCTGCTCTGACCCCTTTCCCCCAGGAGGGGCAGTTGTGGCCCCTGACCCACCTGTGTCTGCCTGACCTCCCCAGATGATAGAGACAGAGTGCTTTAAGGAGCTGAACGTGTTTGGCCCTCATGGTACCCTCTCTCCAGACCTGAACAGAAGTCACCCTCCAGAGCCCCCGAAGAAAGGGCTGCTCCAGAGAATCTTCAAACGTCAGGTGAGAGACTGACCCCCTATGTCCGGCCCACTGACCTCAGCCCTGGGACCCCCAAAGCAGGAAAGGTCTCTGGCAGAGACAAGGGCTGCAGAGTTCTATAGACTTGTGGGCTCTGGGGAGTGGGGGGCAGCAGTAACCATGGAAGGGACAAGCAGCCTGTCCCGAATCCTTGGTGGGATCCCCAGGGTGGAAGGGGCAGGGCCACCCCATCCCCAAATGTCCTTTGGCAGAAAACACTGTGACTCCGTTTGTCTGCAGAAAGCGGCAGGTGCCCGGTGGTTAGAAGCACAGGCTTTGGAATGCTGGGCCTGTTTCCTTCCCCACAGAATGGGATGCTAAAGTCTACTGTGTATCAGGGTTTCTTCCCCTCAGTGCTATTGACACTTGGGGCCGGTTACTTCTTCGTTGCTGGGGGCTGTCCTGTGCGTGGCAGGATGATTAGCAGCATTCCTGGACTCAACTCACGGGATGTGAGTGGTGTTCACCTCCCCCAGTTAGTGACAGCCACAAGTGTCTGCAGACATAACCACATGTCTGTTGGGATACAGTTAACCCCGGCTGAGAGCCTCTGCCCTTTGTGGCCATTGTAGGCTCGTGTGATGTAGGCAGAGATCTAACATCATACACGGCAGGAGAAATAGAGTAGAGAGGTGATCTTCATGGAACTTCCAGCTCCTGGGGCCGGGGCCCCCTTTGTTTGGTGCCGTGCCCTCCAGCTGGCAGCCCCTTGGGAAAAGGCATGCTCCCACCAGAGTCTGTCCCTGGGCTGAGGGCCACAGCAGGCCCCCCGAGGACCTGCCCTGAAGAGCCTGCAGGCCTGGGAGAGTAAGAGACCTGCACCCGCAGCCACACGGGGGCCACAACAGGCTCCCCCTCCTAGTTCCCCACCTTCCTCCTCCTCCCAGGCCTGCCCACGCCCCTTGCTCCCAACTTCCACGCGCACGTGAGCCACAGACTATCCTAAGGGAGCCCCTCTCCCCAGGAGGCCAAAGAAGCGGAGAGAGGGCATCCCTGAGGGCTCCCTGGGCTCTGGCTCTGCCTGGCAGCTCTGCAGCACTG
Organism: Tamandua tetradactyla; assembly: GCF_023851605.1. NCBI lineage: Eukaryota > Metazoa > Chordata > Mammalia > Pilosa > Myrmecophagidae > Tamandua > Tamandua tetradactyla. The sequence continues at coordinate 81,850,876 of NC_135339.1, forward strand.
GGCCCCAGGCCCCGGGAACCCCAGCTCCCTCCCTCCTAGATGGCAGGAATGACTGCTGATGAGGCCTGGCTGGGGCCACGGCCTGTACAAGGTGCTTTTCAAAGGCATCTCTTACTTCATCTCCACTGAAGCCTGGGCCTGCATCCAACAATCCATTTATTCGCCAATAGCTGTTGAGCTGTGTGCCAGACTTCCCTCTATGCACTTGGGAGGCAGCAGCCAACACACCCCAGTCCCTGAGCCTTGTAGAGAAACATGTACACCAGGAAGCAACCTCAGCACCCCATTTCCCAGATAAGGAAACTGAGGCCGAGGAGCCTCAGGGAACTTGCCCAAGTTCACCCATCTAGTAAACACACATGGAGAATCTGGGGTGGGGAGCACACATCAGGCACATGGAGAGACTGGGGCCCCTGTGTGTGGTTTTATCTCCTACCTTCTTGTAGGTTTCACATCCTATTCTATAATATACTCATATAACATAAGTATATCCTATAATATGAAAGCGTAATTTTCAAATGCGTCCTCTAAGTCAAGTTGAAGCTATAGGAAGGAATGACCGCCTTTGTTTTGTTCTTCCACATGGCAGAGCCCTCTGGGACCACTGTAGGTCCTGAAGAGAGCCCTTGCTGTGGGGTCTGGCGACTCAGGTTCAAATCCCCAGTTCTGACTTGTCTCAGTTGTGAAGCAACTTACTGAAGCTCTTCCAGGCTCAGTTTGCCCACCTGAAACACTGGGATAAATACCCACTGCTCAGAGAGTCGTGAAGAGGATTTGCTGAGGTGGAGGGTGGCAGCTCCCAGCACAGTGCCTGGTTCTAGCATCTACCGAGCACCTGCTCCTTATTCTCTCCTTTCCTTTCCTGCAGCTTCGAGGGCCCATGGGATGTACTATGGGAGAGAGCCAGGAGTATAAGAGCAAATAGCTCCGAATTCTGGGGAGCCAGGCACTTCGTTAAGTCATTTGCATACAGGACCTCATTTCAGCCTCCCAGTGGCCTTGTGAAGAAGGTCTCTTAGCCTCTCTGGGCCTGTGAGGAGACCTGCAGAATAAATAACCTGCCTGAGGCTGCTCAGCTGGGAGCTGGTGGACTTAGGTGAGAACAGGTGGTCTAACTTCAGCTGCAGAGTCAACCAACATAGATGTTGTAGGAGGCCACCTGCCCCCAGACTTGGGGTTTATGAAGTCCAGACATCTTTCCAGGTGCCAGATAAAGCCCCCTGCCCCAAGCAGTGAGCTCTGGATCTGGGTCTGTAGGGGGCCATGCAAAAGGCAACAAAAAGCAGGAGGGGGAGCTGGTCAGACCAGCCCTGCCCTGTGGCCCCCATTCCGGGGGCCCCCCATGGGTGAACCCCAGGGCTTGATCTGCCAGAACTGACTCATTCTCTCTCTCGCTCTTTCTCTCTCTCTCTCTCTCTCCCTCACAGCATCAGAATAATTCCAAGAGTTCACCTAATTCCAAGACCAGTTATAACCACCACATAAATTCAAACCATGTCAGTTCAAACTCCACCGGAAGCAGCTAGTTTCAGCTCTGGCTTTGCAGTCCACAGTGGAACCAGCTGAAACCCTTCCATTTAGAAGCGGAAGTGGCGAGCAGGGGAGCTTCCGTCCTGGCTGGGCATTCTGGCTGGGCCGGCAGGGTGCCCTCCAGGAGCCGGGGAGGGAGCATGTCACACTCCCTCGAAGTAGAGCCTCAAGGTTTCTCAAAGAAATTTCCACTCAGGTCTGTTTTCAGAGGTGGCCCTCACGCCGGTGCAGATTGGATTTGTCGTTGTCGAACATTGCAATAGAAATCCACTTGGATATGACACTTGCACGTATTTTAATAGCGTCATAACTAGAACTGAATTTTGTCTTTATTATTTTTAAAGAAAAAATTTTGTAAATTTCTCTATTGTCTCAGTTTACATTTTGTATATTTGTATTTAAATGAAAGTCAGACTCTGAGGGTGTATATTTTCTGTGCAGCCACTGTTAAGCCATGTGTTTTAAGGCATTTTAAGGGTGGGGTGGGGAAATTTACCAAAAAAAAAAAAAAAAATGTGACTCAAGACTTCCAGAGCCTCAAATAAGAAAATGTTTTTATTAAATGTAGAAAATGATTCACATTTTACCTTTAAAGGATTGGTTGTATTTACCTACATCCATCTCCATAACCTTTTCCTCACGTGGATATTACCATTCTGTTGGTTTTAAGATACTGAATTAAATGCTCAAAGCCATGCTTGGGACTTCACCACCAGCCACCGCATCCTCGGCGGGGGTGGTGCCACGGCCTGGGTCAGCTCCGCTGTCCTTGAGTGACACACCATGTTGTCGCTCCAGCCTCTGCTTCCTCTTTCTCCTGGAAGGTGGCTGTTGTGCAGAGCTGGCTGCCTTCAGCCCAGTGGTCTCGGGTCCTTTTTACCTTCTAAGCAGGTCCTGCTTCCCAAAGTCAATATGTTTTCAAGAGGCTTGCATTTGGGGATTATTGTTTTGTTTTATTTTTAAGGGGAACATAGCAATGATACGGATGAGTCATGAAACCCCAACCATCCCAAACCCTTAGAGCCGGCGGAATTGTCAGGAATTAAGAGTCAGAGGCCTTACTTACCCTGATCGATGGCCTGAGCGCACATCCCAGGGGTCTTCAGAAAAGAAGATAACACGGCTATAGCGGAGACGCCCCAGAGGAGACTCGAGGCAAGTCCTTAAATGTTCGCAGGGTCTCGAGAGCTTCACACAGCCCCACGGATCAGTAGCCAAGGTGGCATGGATGTGGTGGTTTCTCCAGGAAAGGAGAGGCTTGGCCATCAAAGAATTTCAAGACAAATTCACTGCCACTTCCCAGAGAGAGGTGGGGCAGAGGTAAGCTCTAATTAGGCACACAGACCCCAGAGGATGTCGGCAGTTAAAAAATCCTGGGCTCTTGGAGCCTGGCCACCCAGCACTAGGGAGCCACTGGCTTCCCCCTGCTGCCTCCATCCAGCGACCAGGAGCACGTGGCCCTCGCCTGCATCCAGGCTGGGAGAGTGGCCGGCCTTTTCTGCTCCCCTTCCTGGCTGTCTCCCCGGGGTCTGACTCTGCCTCAGACCTGGGCTCAGCCATCCAGCAGCTGCCAGGGCTTCTCCTAGAGTGAGCCCTGCACTACTGCAGGAGCATCTTCCGTGAAAATGCAGATTCCTGGGCTCCACCCCAAAACCAACTGCAGGGGAAGTTCTGGGTGTGGGGCCCAGAAATCTGCATCTTTTAAAAGCTCACCAGGTTATGCTGATGCGCCCTGAAGTGCGAGAACTGCCGTCATCAGTAGGGTGCAGTTGTGATCACCCCAAACATAATTCTCTGGATGACCCAGGCAGTTTTGGAGTGTGAACTTCCAGGAGTAGCAAGCACGTTAGCCCCATATGCGTCTCCACGCTCTTACCACAAGCTCTTTTGCCAATAGGCCTCTCAGGGTAAGAGGTTAGATTTTGAGGTAATTTTACAAACAAATGGGTGAGAAGAAGTCGTTGGGCTTCCTTCAGATCCCTTTAATCCCCAGTATTATTTTCTTCAAGACCAACTCTTGGTTTCATGAGGCTACCTTTGGGGTTAATGCAAAATAAATACACACAGCTATATACGGTTTTTGCCAAGGAAGTGGAAATCTCTTTGGACAATATTTTAAGATCCTAAAGCTCTTGCCCACCCTCCTTTCTTGAAGAAAAGGATGTTCCCCACCCAGGACAATCAGTAGTCCCAACTCCATCCAACTCTCCTTGCCCAATTCACAGCCACTCCCCCCATACAGCATGGATTGGCGTTGAGAAGGACACCTTTTCCGTGTGCCTGAAAGCCAATGCACTGTCCATTTTCAGTCGAGAATCACCCCAGAAGCAAGAAAGAAACCATAAATCAGATAACTGTGTTTCTGAGTCACAAGGGCTCAAGTGAAGCTAAAGCACAGGTCTTCGCATTGATAATCACCAGAGTCTTCCTTCTTGATCACACCCACACAGGACACGGGGTCAGCATCACTTGGCCTTTTCAATCCTCCTCTTCCTTTTGCCCATTGCTTCGTAACAGAGAAGGGATGTCCTTATGTAGACAGTGCCTGAAGATCAGCTCCATGGAGTCCTCAAGGCATCACAGGTTCTGTCCCTATCCCTTCCCCTCCCTGCTCCTACTCCAACCTTGTTAACTATAGCTGCATTTTTTTAAAAAGATGTTTTTAAATTAAAAAAAAAAAAATCTTTCCAACCATCCACCTGTCTGGGATAAAGTCTATTTGGACAATGAATGGATTGAAATTTCTTTTGTGCATTTGAGCTCTTTGAGGAAGAGCCTTTCTTTCTCCAAGTGTGGCATTTTTCTGGCCGGACCTTAGCTGGCTTAGTGCCTTCAAGGCGAGACGTGTCTCTGCTTACACTTTTCAGTAGACAAGCTGCTGTCCCCAGCAAGACAGAGGTGGTCTGCCGTGATCACCATGACCTCCGAGCACACATCAGTCCCCCTCAGGGGACTATGAGTCACCCAAAATATTAAAAAGACCCAACCCCTGCCTTCACGGAGGATGGCATCCACGTCAGACATAAACTCACTCATCTTCTCTGGCCAGGAACATCGCTTTTAACACATGAAACTTCTAGGGTATAGGTAGCCTTACCATAGCTTAAGCAGCCACAGGAGGGTTTGCCTCTTTTGTGAAATGCTTTGCTCCTAACGAAAGGGCATCTTCGATTTCAGAGGGGTGGGCAGGCAGCAGAGAGGCTACACTGTGGAGACAGGAGCAGCTGTGGCCCTGATTATATGCACACTTGACGAATAGCTCGCTGGGACAAATGGTGGCCATGAGCTCTGGGGACAAGCATATGGATGCTGCCCTGGCTTTAAAGGCACAAGCAAGACGCAACTGCCTGCCCTTGAGCTGAGGGAAGCTCCCTATGTGGTTGTGGGGCTGCCCTCCAGCCGGAGGTTTCCATGCCTTGTTGGCGCACCCTCCAAGGAGCTTCCAGTGTCGAAGCGCCACTTCCATGCCTGGTTCTTTCCTGAGAGGCCTGGGGCCTTGGTTCAGTTTCCCACCTCCTTTTTCAAGTGAGCTGCTGACCCATCCCATGTACCAACTCTCTGCGGAGAGGGCAGCACCTCAGGAAGTCTCGAGGGAACACCACATCCTTCTTGAGCCTGGCGTCCAGGTTTTGCCAAAGGGAACAGCAGCGTCCTGGACCACCGGCAGTCTCCCAAGGTAAAGAAGAAACACCAGTCTGGGTGGCATTCAGCTCTCCTCTGGGGCTGCTTCTGTATTTGTGTCTCTGGGTGAACCCTTGTACCCTTCCAAGGACAACCTATTTGGACTGTCTGCTGTTTCCATGACCGACACTCTGAGATAGGACTGTCTCGCTTTTTATCCGTTGTTATGGAAGGATAGTGGGTGTGAAATTTTTGTGCATTTTGAAGCATCATAGCTGCGTGAGCTCCTGAGTGACAGAGAACTCTCTTCTTTCTGATCACAGCAGACCACGAGAGTGAAGCCTCATCCCTGACACAACCTCTGCCCTTGCTTTAACATCTGAACAACCAACCAACCAGCTTGTGACGCTCAGACGTGCACAGGTCACGCACTTGCACAGGCATGGGGTGTCTTATCTGTCTGACTCTAAAGGCTCCTGCCGGGGATGATATTTTAAAGCATTTGAAAAACCTAACTCTCCCTGGGAGGGAAAGACACTTTCCCCAAAGAAGAATCTAGATGTCTCTCCCGAGTCCCTCAATAAGTCACTTTTGTAATAGATCGAAAGAAAATGTTATCAATTAGAAGAGCTTATTGGCTGTTGATATTGTTAAAATAATAATCATCCTAGTATCCAAAGGTTCCTCTCTTTTCCAGGGAGATTTTAACATTGGTGAATGAAAATAGTTCCATTTCGGCAGTCATTCCTGGAGATAACCGCTTTTGTTCTCCCGCTGTTTGGAATTGTTATGTCCCATCTAATATGTCACAGCGCTGCTGTATCTAGATCGAACCACTGTTATTTTCTGTTTGTGTTTTTTAAGAGAAATAAATTCCCTAATGGAAATAATTTTGCCTCTCTTCCCTTCTGCTGAGCTCTTCTTGTTCTGTTTCTTCTGCATGGGCCGCCTGTGGCTGCAGCCCTTTTAAGTTCACCCTCTGCCCCACCTAAACCTGGCCCCCACCCTGACCACCCCCTGGACTGGCCACAGCAGGCCCAGTGGGCAGGGCCTGTGGTGCCACCTGAACCTTCTCCAGCCTGATCGGCTTCTGGCTCCAACCCCAGCAGATGGCTTCAGAGTGCTCCAGCCACTCGGTGCCAAGTAGGAGCAGGGGGAGAAGGCGTCGGTCAAAGCCAGCAACCCGGTGCTGGGCGGGATATTCGCACCTCCCACCTGGCGCGACTTAGAGACGGGCCTGCAGAGGGGCCGTTCTGGCTATTGGCCTTCACTGAGCCAGCCACAGGCTAGACCGTGGTGGCCAGCAAGGGCAGGAGGCCATAGTGCCCTGGAATCGAGAGCCCCAATCCAGGAGTCTCCCTGCCCTGGCTGGGCTTCGTGGTGGAGTGAGCAGGGCCATGGACTAGAAACCCTGCTGGACGGTGAGAACCTGAGCGGGTCACTTTACTCTGGGCCTCAGTGTTCTCATCTAAAATGGGGACAAAACACCTGCGCATTGGGGCTACTGGAGGGCTCGGTGAGAGCCTGTGTGATGCCCGGTACAGAAGCCATGGCTGTGCAGGACACAGCCAGCGTTTGACCGATGAGCAGGCCGTATCTCTGGGAGCAGACGCCTTTCCACAGGCACCGGCCTGAGGCTGGAGGCTCGCTTCTGCCCGGAATGCTTGGCGAGAGTCTGGGTGGCCGTGTCACCTCTACTACAGATCGGGGTCATGGCCACATGTCCCCTTAGGTCGGAGGAGCAGATGTCTTTTCTGACTGGAGGAAAGGATTGGGGTGGAATCTGCTTATTTAGGGGAGCTGTTTGGAATTGGAGAGAGAGAATGAAGGGCTGGCTGACAATGGGGGTGGAGTGGGAGGAGTGATTGTGACTGGCAAGGGGTCCTTCCTGGGATGAAGGGAAACCTGGTCAGCTGGGGAGCAGAGCTGAGGACAGTGAGAGTAAGAGAAGACTTCACAGGGGAGCGTGGAGGGGTGGGGAGCGGACACCCTGACCTCTGAAGTTTCCTCTCAGCCTCCAAGGCTTCCTCACAGGAGCTGTTTCCCAAGGCCCTTCTAGGGAAGGTCCCCACCACTGCTGGAACCCACTGCCCTAGGCAGACAGAGCTGCCGTTCCTCCCAGGACACATGGTCTGAGCGAGTGCTGCAGCCCACAGCACGGGCCTGCCCAGGCCCCCTCAGCCAGCTCACCATCTACGCCATCCGTCCCTTTCCTGGGGAAAGGGTCCCATCCCTCACGTCCACTACCCACCCCACCTCTGTTTTCAGGGTCCCTTCCGTCTTCACTCCATGGATTTGCTGAGTGTGGGTCCCCCAAATGGTCTCCACCTACTTCATTTCTAGAAAAGGCTTGATGTGGCTTCCCCAGGGCTCCAAGGAGATTCAGGCCGTCGTCCTTCGGAGGGCCCTTCAGGGGTTAGGGTCTGCCTGCCATCCCCGGAGACGTGAGAGGAGGGGTCGCCTGGGAATAGGCACTCTGGATGCGGCGGGCCAGGGTTCCAGACGCCTGTTAACCCGGCGGTTCCTCAAGCCAAGGCCTGTGCAGGGAGGAGCCTCCGGAGAGGGGCCGTCCAGCTGGCATTGCAGGGCGCCGTCCCACTCCCTGCTGAGTCATTCAACAAGGAGGCATGGCACCGTCTCCTCTGCCCACGGCACTTCTTCAGAGTTGTCAGAGAAAGCCCCTGCCTGGTGGCGTCTGCATCTTAGGGGTCGCTAAAGTTTGCTAAAGGTGCCAAAAGGCAATATACCAGACTGGCTTCCAACAATGCGGATTTCTTAGCTTACAAGCCTACGGTTCTGGAGCTGTGAAAATGTCCAAATCCAAGCACCAGCAGGCCGTGCTTTCTTCCCAAAGATCGGCTATTGGCAACCCTTGGCTTCTCTGTTGGATGGCAAGGTATGTGGCAGCGCTGGTCTCTCCTTTCTCTTGCGGGTTTCATTGCTTCCAGCTTCTGGCTTCAGAAGTTTCCCTTCTATTTTCTGTGGCTCTCTCTCTTAGCCTGTGTTTCTGTTTTTCAGCCTCTTATAAAGGACTCCGGTAAGAAAGACCCACCTGGGGCAGGCCTCAACTAAAATAATCTAAACAAAAGGTCCCATCCGCAGTAGGTCTACACCCACAGAAATGGGTTAGCTTTAAGGACATGATCTTCTGGGGCCCATAAAGCTTCAAACCATCACAAGGGCCGTTGGCTGACACTGGTAAATGAACCAGAGGGCCTGGGAAAGTCAGGCCAGCACCTCTCAGACTTCAGGGAACCGACTCACCTGGGGATGTTGTTAAAATGCAGCTCCAGATGCTACAGATCTGTGGGGGTGGGGCGGGGCAGGGCAAGGGTCTGCATTTCCAACAAGCTCCCCGGTTTAGCTGCTGGTCCATGGAGGCTTTGGTCAGGCCTCACTGAATTCCAAATTGGAAAGTCAGGTGAGGTCTTCATTTAAACCAGAACCCACATTCCTGTCCCCTCCAGGCCCTGCCTTGTGAGGTGCAGATGCTTTCCAAATCACGAATACTTGCCCTGCCTTGACAGTCGTTCAGTGTCAGGCCCCACACAGGCAGAATCAGTATCCTTGGGAAATGCAAATCCTCAAGCCTCACCCCTGGCCTGTTGCATCAGAAACTCTGGGAGTGAGGTCCAGGAACCTGTTAACAGCCCCTTGGGTGATTGGAATGGGCAGTCAGGTGTGAGGACTACTGGTTTACCCAGTGCTTTCATCTCATTAAAACTTCAGGGTGCCTCTCAGGGCAGAGCAGCCGGGCCACGGGAAGATAAAGAGGCTGATGTTCTCAGCTGCAAATGTAAAAGGGTGTGTACAGTTGGCTACCATTTTTCTTAAAATGTGAGCGAGGGGATGCAGCATAGAATCATATTGCCATATATTGCCATATATCTTTTATAATGAAAGGATAAACCGAAAACTTAAAAAGAAAGAAAGAAACTTAGCTACAGGGAGAGGAAGGGGTCTATGACAGAAGCCAGAAGGTACCTTTTTGTAGATTTGATTTTGGAAGCAGGTATATGTTTTACATAATTATAAAACAAGATTAGATTTTTTAAAGTCCCTAAGAATCAAAAGAAAAATGAAACAAACAGATCTGTGTATGCAGTTGGTAGGGTAATTATACAGAGCATATTCCCAAGTGACTTTAAAGCACAGAAATGTGACTGTGTATTCCTATAGTGGGACATACCCTAAGGACAAAAAGAATTGCCAAAAAAATCATAAACTTTTTTCATTAAGCATCCTGTTAGTAATAACTTGGGCATTATTATTCTGCAATTATTATGTATTAAAGTAATTACACAAATGTCATTAAGAGCAAAGGTTTTTGATGCAAGAAAAATAAAACTATAAATTTAAAAAGTTACATAAAAGTCCTTTAATCCAACACAAAATAAACTTTCTCTTTAAAAAGTATTTATCCTTTACAAAAAATGACCAATCTACCAGGAGGGAGCACCATGCAGCCCAGTCTGTGGCCTTCCAAATTCCATTTCCCACTAAAAGGAACCAGGGTCCTTGGAGAAATGACAGGGAAGGAAATGTTCAATAGTAGCACGGGACAGGTAAAAGAAAACAAGGAAGCTATCTGTTAGTCTGCAAGCTGCCGGAATCTGATATTTTAGAACTAGAAAGCCTTTTGAAAAGGGGAATTTAATAAGTGACAAGTTTACAGTTCTAAGTCTATAAAAATGTCTAAACTAAGGCATCCAGGAAGAGATATCTTAATTCAAGAAAGGTCAATGGGTCTGGCATAGATCTGTCAGCTGGGCAGTCACGTGGCTGGCATCTGCTGGTCCCTTGCTCCTGGGCTCCGTTGCTTTTGGCCTCTGTTCCTGCGGGGGCTCCTCACTTTGCTTCTCCAGGGCTGGCTTTCATCTCTTGGCTTCCCTTGGCTCTCTCCAGGTTCTGGCTTGCTTAACATCTCATGGTGACATCTGCTGGCCCCAAGCATCTGTGTCAGCTCTCCCTCTGTTGGCTCTGTCATTTCTGTGGGCTCTCTGTCCAAAATGTTTCCTCTTTTAAAGTACTCCAGTAAGCTAATCAAGATCCACCTGGAATGGGTGGAGTCACATCTCCATCTAATTAAAGGTCGCACCCACAATCGTGCATGCCACATCTCCGTGGAGATAATCTAATTAAAAGATTCCAACCTACAGTATTGAATCAGGATTAAAAGAAACGGCTGCTCCCCCACCCCCACAAGATTGAATCAGGATTAAAACATGGCTTTTCTGGGGTACATAATATTTTCAAACCAGCACACTACCAAAGTCAGCTAAGGTTGTATCAAAAGAACCCAGGTGCTGACAGATTGGGCCACACATCCATGCTCCCAGTAGACCCACACCCGTCCCTCTGCTCCCGCCAGGACCAAGGACCCATGCTGAGAGCACCAGCCGGCTCTGCACCAGGCTGGGGAGGGGTGGGGAGGGGCCAGCCAGGGCTGCATGGGCGCCTACTGCCTTTTTTTTTTTGGCATGGTCAGGAACCGGGAATCAAACCCGGACCTGCAGCACACCAGGCGAGGACTCTGTCACTGAGCCACCGTTGCCCCACACGTGCCTACTGCTTTTAAGCAGTCTGTTTCTTGATTCGATGCTTCTCCTATTACCACAGTCTTTTAACTGTTTTCTGGAGCTCTAAGAAAGACGTTTCTGCCAGTTCTCGCTGGTTGTTCAAAGCTTGTGTAGGGGGACAGAGTCCTGAAGCATCTCGTTCCACCGTCTGGATGGAAGAGGCTCCTCATTTTAGCTTTTCATTTTATTACCTCTTATCTCCTCGTTCAAGACGAAGATCGTATCATGCTTCAAATGTCCAGTAAATATCATTCCCTCAACATACACCACTACCTTATAGTTGTATAGAATTTTAGTTTCGGCTTTTAGGCAATTCTGTCATTTTTTTTTCTTAAATCATTGTGCCAGAGACATTAGTTATTAAAACTGAGACCCTATGTTGTTCTTTTTTCTGTGCTGTACATTCTTTCTGTAATCCTACCCCTTCTCTCTGCAGTCATTTTCTATTTGATGGAGCTCATCTTTTAATAGCTTTTTGGATGAGAATCTCAGGGGAGGAAACGTTCTCTGTTTCTGAATGTCTGAAGATAAATTCACCCTGCCCTACTCTTTTTTTTTTTAGATTATCCCAATAGTTTAAAAAAAACATTTTTATTGCAAACAACAAACAAACATACATTCTTGACATACAAACACTCTCGACATGGTTACAGTCAATGGCTCACAATATCATCACATAGTTGTGTATTCAACACCATAATTTTTTTTTAACAGTTGCATCTCTCCAGCAAAAGAAAGGAAAAATAAAAAAGAAAAATTTCATTCATGCCATTCCCCTTACCCCTCCCTCTCACTGACCACTAGTATTTCAATCTACTCAATTTATTTTAACCTTTGTTCCCCCTATTATTTACTTCTTACTCATATTTTTTACTCATCTGTCCGTACTGTAGATAAAGGAGCATCACACACAAGGTTTTCACAATCACACAGTCACATTACAAAAGCTATATCATTATACAATCATCTTCAAGAATCAAGGCTACTGGAACACAGCTCTGCAGTTTCAGGTACTTCCCTGTAGCCTCTCTAATGCACCATAAACTGAAAAGGGATATCTACATAATGCGTAAGAATAACCTCCAGGAAAACCTCTCCACTCTGTTTGAAATCTCTCAGCCACTGACACTCTATTTTGTCTCATTTCTCTCTTCCCTCTTTTGGTTGAGAAGGTTTACTCAATTCCTTGATGCCGAGTCCCAGCTCATCCTAGGATGTCCCATGTTGCCAGGGAGGTTTACACCCCTGGGAATCATGTCCCGCATAGGGTGGGGAGGGCAGTGAGTTCACTTGCCATGTCGGCTGAGAGAGAGGGCACATCTGAGCACGAAAAGAGGTTCTCTGGGGGTGACTCTTACTGCCCCTACTCTTGAATAATTGTTAAATGATTATAGAATTATAGGTGAAGAATTAGTTTTTCTTACCTCTTGAGAGATAATGTCCCATTATCTTTTAGCATTAACTGCTTCTTACGAGGAGTTGATTTTTGCTTGCATTTTTATCTCTGGTAGTTTTTATTTTGACGTATTAAGTGTGGTTTTATTTTTACTAGTATCTCTTTATGACGTATTAAGCATGGTTTTATTTTTACTATTGCTCAATAGTTGGTATACTTTATGTGAAGATTCATGGGTTTTTTTTCCAGTTGTAAAAAATAATCTCAGCCATCATCTCTTCAAATGTTCTTTTACATCATTCCCTCTATTCTTTTCCTAAAACTCCCATGACCGTTGTTAGGATCCTTCCATCATCCATGACTCTTAACCCTCTCTTTAACATTTGTTTCATCTGAGGTGTAATATACATACAATGAAATAAGCAGATAGCAAGGGAGCTATTTGATAGTTCACCCATGGAACCCGTAGCTTCATCAAGCTATAGAACATTTATTTACATCACCCCATAGAGTTCCCTCATGCTCTTCCCAGTTCCCAACCCCACCCCATCACCACGGGGTGAAACCTTGGGTTTCTTATGACCACAGATTTTGTTTTCCTTAATCTAGAACTTTATGTAAATTGAATGTCAACTATGTGCTCTTTTGTGTTTTGGCGTCTTTCACTCAGCACACCATTTTTGAGATTCATTCATATTATCTATATATCAGGACTTCCTTTCTTTTTATTGCTCAGTTGAGTTGGTTGTATAAGTAAACCAACCATTGCTTCTTCATTGTCCTGTTGATGGAAACTGGGGCTACTTTCAGTTTTGGCTATTATAAACAAAGCTGCTATGAAAATTCTTATTAAAACAAAAGTACCCAAGTGCCAACTTGAAGGCATTCCTATTGGCCAAAAAAGAGATAACTTGAGCATTAATAAGGATCATAACTATTGTGGATTAAAACAAATGTTAAAATCTAGGAGTTCATAATAATATGCAAAATAACATTTTTTAAAAGAACAACCTCATCAGTCACCTTTGGAGGGTTCTAGAAAGCTAATATGTTATTTGGAAAACTAGTAAATAATGGGAAAGAATCAAGTCCCACCCGTCAGCACACAGCTGATGGAGCTTGTGATGGGTGAAGGGTAAGGATGTGCGTCCTCACCATTTCTAGTCAGTACATGTTGGAGGTTCTTGTCAATGTAATAAGGTAGGATAATAAGTAAAAGACATAAAAATTGGGAGAGGATAAAACTCTCTTTATCTGGAAATTACATGACAGTGTACAAAGGAAATCTAAAAGAATGTGCAAAACAAAGCCATACACACACCCTAAATCTGATAAATGAATTCAGCAAGGTCTCAGGATCCAAAGCCAATTATAGAACTGAACTGTATTTCTATATATTATCAACAAACCCCAGCAGGATTTTTTGTAAAATTTGATGATCAGATATTAAAAGGTATATGGAAATGTTAACAGACCTAGAACAGCCAAAACAAGACAGTAAGGTACTGTTGTTAGATAGACAAATAATCAATGGAACCAAATAAAGAGAAATAGAACTACACCCATATGATCAATTGATTTCAACAAAAGTGTCAAAGCAATTCAATGGGGAAAGGAAAATCTTTGCAACAAATGATGCTGGATCAACTCAATATCTACATTTTAAAAATTGAATCTTGAGTTAAATATCACACCATTTACCAAAAAAAAAAAAAAAAAAAAAACTCAAAATGTGATACAGACCTAAATGTAAAAGTTAAGACTATACAGCTCCTAGAAGAAACATAGAAGTCTATTCCATAAACTGTTAGTAGGCAAAAATTTTCTAGACCAAACACATACACAACTCATTAACAATAAAAGAAAAACTTGATAAACAGAACATCATTAAAGTCACAAACTTCTGCTCACCAAGAGACACCGTAAAGAACATGCAAAGGCAAGCCACAAAGTGAGAAAAAATACCCATAATACGTATATCTGACAAAGGAACTGCATCTAGAATATATAATGAATTCTTACGAATTTATAATGCAAAGACAACCTAATAAAAATGGACAAAAGACTTGGACAGACACTTCCCAAAAAAGGATTATACAAATGACTGACAAGCACATGCAAAGATGCTCAACACCTTTGGTCACTGGTGAAACGTAAATTACAACCACGATGAGCTGTCACTACACGCCTATAGAAAGGCTCACCTTTAAACAATGGAGAGCCCCTAATGTTGGTGAGGGTAGGGGGCACTGGAAACTTGCACATTGTGATGGAACTGTACCATGGCGCAACCATTGTGAAAACAGTAGTTTCTTATTAACATTCACCTCCCTTACAATCCAGGAAGTCCACTCCTAGATATTTACTCCAAAAGAAATAAAAACATAGGTTCACACAAACTCTTAGTCAAAGTGTTTACTGCACTATGGACACCTCCACCGGAGAATGAATAAGCACATTGTGGGACATCCATACAATGGAATACTTGCAGCAATAGAGAGAAAAAAATATTAACACCACAATACAAATGAATCTCAAAAATGATATGTGGAGGAACAAATCCAGCCACAAAAGAGTATATACTACATAATTCCATTCATAGGAAGTTCAAAAGCCAACAAAACTAATTGCTAGGGAAGAAATCAGAAGAGTGGTTGCCTCGGGGCAGGTGGGGGTGGTGCAGAAAGACAGACCAGCCGGGGACAGGAGGGAGCTTTCTAGACTGAAGGCGTTGCTCTATCTCTTGATTGGGGCATGGATCGCACAGCTGTATGCATGTGTCAAAACCCATCAAACTGTTCATTTAAAAGCCATGCTTTTTTTTTTTTTTTTTGGCATAGGCAGACTCTAGGAATCGAACCAGGTTCTCCAGCACAGCAGGTGAGAATTCTGCCACTGAGCCACGGGTGCATCGCCCAAAGCGATGCATTTTACTGTATGTCATTATACTTCAACTAAAAGTTTACTTTAAAAAGAGAGAGAGAGCCTTAAAACAGGTTAACCAATCGCCACGTACAAACCTCATTTGGATCCATATTCAGAACATAAACCGTAAAAAAATTATGATTAAGGAAACTAGAATACTGATTGGATATTTGATGATGTTGAGGAATTGTTTGGGTGTGGTTACAATTATCGTTAAAAAAGAGATCTTTTAGAAGTACACACTGAACTATTTAAGGATGAAATGATATCATGTTTTGTTTTTCTTCAAAATAATTGGGAAGTGAGGCGGGGCAGGGCCGGGGTTTGGCAGGGAATGTAAATGCCCCAAGATTGCCTGTAAATTGTGGAAGCTCGGAGATGGATACTGTTGGGGATTGGATCATGTCCCCCTCAAAAAGCATACTCAGGTCCCAACCCCTGCTCCTGTGGATGTGGACTCACTGTAAATAAGATCTCTTCAAGATGTTACTTTCCTTAAGGTGGGGCCCAACCGAATCAGGTTGGACTTTAATCCAGATGACTGGAGTCAGTTTTAAGCAAAGTGAAAGTCAGATGGAGAGAGAAGACACAGGCAGCAGACAGAAACTGGAAGTCAAAGGAATCCAGAGAGAGGGAAGATGCCACCATGTGCATTGCTGTGTGATGGAAAAGTCAAGGAACCCCAAAGATTGACGGCCAGCCAGAAGATACCAACCCCCAGACCAGCCTCTGAAACCGAGCCAATAAATTCCTGTTGTTAAGCCAACCCATTGCATGATATTTGTTTTTAGCAGCTAGGAAATTAAACAGTTTTATTGGGTGTTCATTATACTATTCCACCTTTGGGTATGCTTGACATTTTCCACAGTAGAGAATTTTTTCAAAAGAGTCTTACCTGCGATACTGGCGTTGGAGCCAGGATTCCCCCTGTAGCCTCTGGACATCAAATTCAATCCATCCTCACTGCCCCATCCTGCCTGTTTTAACACATAATACTAGTAGCTTATTATCTGTTGGGATTACTATCTGTCTGGTGTTGTGATACATATTTAATGTGGACCACCTCACTCAACCCTCTCAATCATCTAGAAAAGGCTGGATATGCTTACTATACACACACTAGGCAACCAAGACTGGGAGAGGGTAAGTAACATGCCCAAGTTCCCCAAGCTATATAAGTAGGGGAGCTAGGATTTGAACCCAGGTTGGTCAAATTCTAGAGCTTTCATGCATAATCAGGGGGTCATACTTATGCTATAATGAAGAAATTGCTTGCTCTTCTCAAACAAAGGCAACAATTTCAGAAAGAAAAAAAAACATACTCAGGAAATGCCAGAACCTGAAGCTCATGGAGGCATCAGTTGTCTCATCCGATAACGTCACTATTGAGAGAAACTGAAGTCCACTTCAAACTCGAGAATGCACTGACTTGCCTGGCACTGGGCCTGGCACATGGGAGGCATTTAAAAGAATTATAATCTTCCCTCCTTCACCCTTCATAAGACAATGACAACAAAAGTGATCATCAAGAACACGACACCAAGCCAGAAACCCTGATGTTGGGTTTGAGCTAATTGCTGAGTGTTGGAATGGAGCTGTTCCCAGCCTCGTTGTCCAAATTCCTGTTAACTTGAAAGAACATTTGTCGTTGGCTTCGGGAGAAACATCTTCTGGACAGAAAATAGCACACAATGCGGATGGTTTGCAGCCAGATTAGCAGAGGCACGTGTGCTTGCCACATGTCTGGCCTGGAGCTGATGCGACGCAGGACGGGAGGAAGCTCTTGCCTGGGTCCTCCTAGCAACTTCCTCTTTCCTGTGCTGTCTCCTCCATGGTTGATGAGGGCCAGTGGCAGAGACAGATTCCTGGGTTGCCCCTGGGGGCTGGAGAAGACTGGGCATGATCATGCCTGACTGTGCCAGGCTGTTTCTCTCTCCCACCTCTGTTTGTATCATACAAGTGTTTAGGAGAAATGTGATAGGAACAGAAAATAATATTGACAGCTACTTCATTTATTGCCCAGCACCAGACTAAGACCTTTGATGTGTCATTGCACTCAATCCACATCCCTTGCAGTAGTACTGATACCATTCCCATTTTATAGATAAAGCAACAGATGCTTCTACAGGTAAAGTAATTTGTCAGAGTTAAGGCATGGGGAAGTGGCGGAGCACAGATGAAATCCATGGCAAACCCCATGTTCTTTTTTTTTTTTTAACTAAAAAATTTTTTTATTCGAGAAGTTGCAGGGTAACAGAACAATCGTGCATAAAATACAGGTTTTCCAAAACTTCATGTTCTTAAACCCAATTCCTCACTGTCAGTGTTCTAGGTTTGGCTTTCAAAAATATTTATAGCATCCTGGGCAGCAGGTTGCATCTGAAGGGGGATAGGTCTTGAGGGTTGTTCCCAGACTGTCAGCAATTTGGGTAATTATCAGTGGCTTCCATACAACATTGCCACAAATGGGGTAGGGGGCATTTCTTAGCCAATAGTAGGAAATGCAGTCTCCAAGCCTATGAAAATCACTTTATATTTAAAGTGGATTTCTTGCTGACAGCAGAGAGTTGGTCCTGTCTACATATCCAATTAGACAATCTCTTCACCTCTGCCTTTTACCTGGTATGTTTATAGCATTCACATTTGCAGTAATGATGAATATGGTCTGAATGAAGTCTACCATCTTGCTAGCTATTTTCTATATGCTCCATTTGTTCTTTGTTCCTTTCTCCCTCTTTCTCTTTGGAGTTTAACTGATCATTTATTATTATTCCATTTAAACTCTTCTATTGAATTATCATTTATACCTCCCTTTTTAAAAAGGTTTAGCACTTGCCATAAGGTTTAAATAATCCGAGTCTACCTTCAAATGATATTATACAGCTCTGTGGTGTAATGAAAGGACCTCAAAACAGCACATTCCCAATTCCTCTCTCCCATTTTTGTGCAATTGATGTCATGTTTTACTTTTACACCTGCTGTAATCACACAATGCATTCTTGTAATTTGGGCTTTAAAAATCAGTTTATCTTTCAGAACAATTAAAAATAAGGAAAGAATCTTTTTTTACCTTCACTTATCACATTCCCCAAGGTTCTTCCTTTCTTTGAGGGGCCCAGCTCTTGCCAGGGCTCTACATCTCCGGACTGAAGCCGAAGGTAGAAACCACGTTAGAAGCTTCAAGGTGCATCAAGGAGCGGCCCAGGCCATCCTCCCTGCAGGCAGACGGAGCTGCGTCGTCTTCCGTCCTCTGCAGCCGGGGCGGGGCTCCTGCCTGGGTTCTAATAGCGACGCTTGGGCCCCGGGGTCCCAGCTGAGGAAGAACAGATGGAAGGCGGGTTAGAGACGGAAACGCCTGTGAGATGCTTCCGAGGGGAGGCAGACGTCCGGGGCGGGCGGAGGCTCCAAAGCGCAGCCCCCCGCGGGCTCCGGGCTCTGGGGGAGGGTCTCCCGGGGCAAGAAGCCGGGCCCGGGCAGGCTCGGCACGCGGGCAGGTGGGCGGCGTGGGGCGTGGCCTGCGGGTGGGGGCGTGGCCTGCGGGTGGGGGCGTGGCCGGCAGGTGGGGGGCGTGGCCCTTCTACTGCTGAGTCTCCCCAGGGACCCGGGGAAGGGACAGGCCTCCCGAGCGAGCATTCGTCAAACTAAGAATCACTCGAACCGGCTTTTCCCTTTGAGACTCTAACACGAGGCGTGTCCCCTGCAGCCCCCCATTCTCCCCCCTCCCCGCCCCTCATCCACCGAGCTTTGCCCCAAAGTCGAGACGGGGTGGGAGTGAGAGGGGTGGCGGCGGACAAATCAATCCGACAGAAGTGGGGGGAAAGCTTCCGTCGAGAGGGAACTGTGTGCAAAGCCTGGGGCACCCCCTCCGGGTCTGGGAAGCCGACGGCGGCCTCGGGTCGGCCGGCCTGGAGCTGGGCCTGGGCCCGCTCTGCCCACCCGGCCCCGCTGGGAGCCCGAGAAAGAAGCAGAAGCTGCCGGGTCTCGTCCCTAAACGCCCGCCAAGCGCAGAGGAGTCTGAACGTTATGAAAAGTCCCTCCTCCCTGCTTCGGGTTCGGTGGGTCCCGGTTCCGAGGAAACCCCAGGGGGACACGGGGGTGCAGCAACCGATGGACGGTTACTGCCTGGGAGACTGGAGGGAGGCCCGGGCAGGGGGTTGAGTGGGGGGCTGCTGCAGGGGGCATGCGGGGAGGGCCCACCCCACTTGGCGGGGGTGCTGGACCTCTGGGGAGAGAACACTCGGAGAAATTCAGACCCCCTGCAGGCATCGTGTTCTCCAGTTACCTCAGTGGGCAGAGCTGGTCAGCTCAGAAAATAAGGCCAATCATGCCTGGAAAGCTGGGGGGAGGGGGAGGTTGGCTCTGGGACCCTCCCAGAGAAGGGTCAGCCTTGAGGCCTCCTTGAAGTACCCCACCCCTGGCTCGGAAGCTGACACTCTTTGGATCTTTGGGTGATGAGGACATCTTCTTGGTCCGGCTTCCAGCTATGCCCTCTCACTCTGCCATGTAATTTCCTCTAGGTCCCCACCTTCAGGAAAATCTGTTAGAAATGCAGCGCCTTGTGCTGGGTGGGGGGAGTGGGGCGGTGAAGCCCCTCTGCTGAGGCTGCCTGGCGGGGGGTGGGGGGTGGCACGATCCTGGTGGTTAGGGAGACCAGGCAGGAGCCAGCAGCAGAGGGACAAGGACCCAGGACAGGGTGAACGGGACCGGGAGGTGCTGACAGCATCAAGCGCCTGCCCAGTGGATGACCAGCCCCTCCCCGCCGAAGGAAGGTGAACCTCAAAGAGGGAGGCAGCCAGGATCTCAATCCACAGCACAGTGACCACTTTGCTCTCCCACTTAAACCCTCCGTAACTCCCCAGCACCTTCAAATGAAGTCCCCTGTGTGGCCACCACTTGCCTGTCCAGCCTCATCTCTCTTCACTCCCCCTCCGGACTCGGGCTGATTCTGAATTACCTGCATTTCCCTGGGTGTTATGCCTTCTTGCTTTGCACATGCTGGGCCCTTCCCGGAACCCGCTCTGCCCTCTTCGTGGCTCACCCCTCCTTCTCGCCCAGGCCCTCACCTGTCCTCCCCTCCTCTGGGGAGCCACCTCCTGCCTACCTGGGTCAACTGTCCTTCCATGTGCTCTTACTCAGACTCTGCTGAACTCGGTGGTTCACCATCTGCCCCTTCCTACTTCGGACCATGAGTTACTTGAGGGAGTTTGGTGGGCACCCGGGAACCTGTGACGAGCTCGCAGGTGGAATTACGGTTGTTGGTCAGCTGACCTTAAGTGAGGAGAGGGTTCTGAACTATCCAGGCAGGCCTGGAGCAATCACAGGGGCCCTAAAAGGTAGAACGAGCAGAAGGCACAACAGCTGGTGCTAGGGTGATGCGGTGTGACAAAAACTCAAGGGGCTGCTGCTGGCTTTGAAGGCAGAAGGGGAGCTGTGAACCCGGGCGTGCAGGCGGGCTCCAGAGGTCGGGAAAGTCTAGACAACATTCTCCCTGGAGCCTCCAGAAGGAATGCAGCCTCGCCAGCACCCTGGTTTTAGCCCAGTGAGACCCACTTAAGACTTCCGACCTCCAGAACTGTAAGATCATAAACACGTGTCGTCGTTGCATTTGTGTCACTTGTGTATAGGGGTAGTCCGTTCCTTTTTATTGCTGTGTAGTATTCCATCGTAAAAACACCACAATTCATCACTTCACCAGTTGGAGGTCATTTATGCATTACCAGTTTTTGACTATTATGGGTAAAGCAACTATGAACATTTGGTAAAAGTCTTAAGGGACATGTTTTCATTTCTCTCAGGTAAGTTCTTAGGAGTGGGATTGCTGGCTCACATGATAGGTGTAGATTTAACTTTCTCAGAAGCTGCCAAACTTCCCAAGGGGCTTTGCCATCTTTGCAATCCCACAGCAAGCAGGAGTGTTCCACTTACTCTGTCTTCATTTCCTAGGGCTGCCCAACAAATAACCACAAACAGGGTGCCTTAAAGCACCTAAATTTAGAAGTCCTAAATCAAGGACAGCAGGGTCACACTCCCTTTGGAACCTCTAAAGAAGACTCTGTCCCTTGCCTCTTGCAGCTCCTGGTGGCTGTCAGCCCTGCTTGGCTCGTGGCTGCATCACTCCAGCCTCTGCCTCCGTGGTCACATGGCCTCCTTGTCTTCATGCGTAAATGCCTCTCCTCTTCCACCTCTTACAAGGACACTTGTCAGTACGTTTAGGGCCAAGTTATCCAGGGTGAGCTCATCTCAAGACCCTTGGTGTGGCCAGTCTTTTTTTTTAACTAAGGGAGTGTAGCTTGCTTTGACTTTGCCATTGACTAGTAAGTGAGGGTTCAAACTGCGTGATGTTACATGCGAACTTGAAGCTCTTCTCTGGCAGAGAGACAAATCAATTCCATCCAGTAGAAGATGTAGCCTTCAGGATTATGGATTTTTATTGCCCTGTAGGACATTAACCAGTTGTGATAGAATCTAGCAATCTTACTCTGACACTCCTCTTTAAATGACTGTTGATACCCTATTTTATTCCTTTGACCAATTTTACCTTCTTACTGGTTCCCTCATTAATGAGTTTATAAATCTTTGACACACGTTCATCCTACATTTGTATAAAGGCAGGTATTTAACTTTTTGAAGCTTATATTTTGACAATGGGAGAACAAAGGAGAAATGACAACAGATGGCAAGTACATCCCAAATGTAATTTTTCGTGCATTTTATTGTGACTTCTTCCCCCCTAAGATGCAAGACCTGTGAAGGCAGACAGTCCCCTGCTCTGGGGCCTCAGCGTATAGCACAAAGTCCAGCATAGTGAGGGCTTAATAAATATTTGTTGGGTGGTTGACTAAGTGGAAGAACCTATATATTTTTCAGTGTTCCCAAAGCAGTGATTTGGGCTTACATAATTTGCCCTAGAAATGCTGGCGATTGGGCCCAGCTTCCTAAAGCTATTTACAGAATCAAAGACTCTTGGAATAATCCCCCAACTCTGCCTCTATTTCTTAAATATGGTATAACCAAGCTGCTGACCCAGCTAAAAACCCAATAAATATTAAACTGCCATGGGTACATTGTGCCAAATGGTGCTAGGCATTTGAGACACAGGTGTGAAAAGGGTCCAGTCTCTGCCCTCCCACAACCCACAGTCTAGTGAGTAGGGGAGAGAGGTGCAGACACAAGGTCAAGACAAAGCGTGAGAATTGCAATAGCAGATGCACCAGGATTCCTCTGGAAGTTCCCTAGAAGATTGTGGCAATGGGTGTTTTTTTCTAAAACACCTGGCCAGCACGCCCCCTCCTCTGATGGCAAATGCTGTCCCCTCGGCCATGGGAGTGGCACATGACCCAGGCTGACCATAATAATCCATTCTCCAGCAGCACGACTGGCAGAGGATTGGGTCAAGCTCGATGACCAAATCCAGGCCAATCAGAATCTTTCCTGAGATTGACACAGAGATAATGGGAGAAAGAAACTCTTTTTTCTGTGTCTGGCTAGGCAAAGCCTCTCTGCAGCAGGAGGGAATGAGGCCACCCACACAGAGGAGGAGACGGGCAGGTTCATGACCCACGGTCCTATCCCCTGGGCTCTGGTTCCTAAACCATTTTGATCAATCCTGCAAGCTGCCCTGATGGGCTTCCCAGGAGCGTGAGCCGATAAATTTTTCCCTACACCACCCTCCTTTTTTTTTCCCACTAGTGTGAATTGATTTTCTGTTATTTGCAACCAAAAAGAATCCTGCCCAAATACACTCCCTTTCATGAGATCATAGCAGACACATTTAGCTCTCCCTTGATCATCGGGTGTGAGAACCACTGGGGCTGATGGCAAATGCTGTGCACATCCGGCCTCAATTCTGTGGGATTTAGGAATCTGGCTGGGTGTGAAATCCCAGGCCTGGCAACCGTGAGCCGTCTGCTCGGATGGAGCCTGCTTGACCTAGAGATGTATCCTGACCTCGGAGGAGCTCTGAGCACTTTGCAGTTTCACTCCCTACCTCAGATGAGTCCTAAGGGATGCAAAGAGGGACTGTCACCTGTCCTGACCTCCACGGAAATCAGGCCACTGGTTCCTGAAGGCCTGGAACCCAGGGGTCACCTGGCCCCATTACCTTGTCGGGGGGCCTCATGGACAGGACCCCAGCCTCAAAGCCATACACATGAGACTGAAGGATGGCTCGTCCAACAACTTTAAGTTCGTGCTCCTTCACTGGATACCATCTGTCATGAAATAATGTGATTAATAATGTGATTAAATATGTGATTAATTAGTTCTATCATTATCTCATAATGTGCGCTATTCTTTGTGCATGTGTTAGATGGAAGAATTTGTTCACGGTAGCAATCTGTTTTGATTTTACAAATTGTTTATCTTTGTGGCATTTAGACTTTTTTTTTAATCTAAAAAGCTTTAAAATGGACAGGCACAGGTGTCTCTCTCCCTCCGAGAGGCCCTGGGTTTGTGGGGTCTGCCATCCCTTCATGCTCAGTCCTAAGCTCAACCCTCCCCACACCTGCCCTGACCCTCTAGGAACCATTTGATGCTTCAGGTGGACTATCCCACCTCCCCGAGGCTGGGAATCTGAATCTCCACCTGGGTCAGAGCTGTGACCCATCCTGGATGGATGGATTTCCCTCTAAGAGGAAAATAGTCTTTCGGCCCCCAAAATGAGGGAGACCGTGACCTCATCTTCATTTGTTGCCTGCTGTGTGACCTTGATCAGGTTTCTTCTTCCGGGCCTCAGTTTTCTCATCTATGAAGTGGGAAGACTAGACAAACCTTACCCACCAGTTGCAACCTGGGGTTTACAGAGCTGTGACAAAGTAAAGGGATCCCAGGGATGCCAATTGGTACGAAGGCACGGTGTCAACAGGTAACATTTTCCTGGAACCCATAACTAGTTTAAAACATTATTTTTTTAAATCTATAAACCATGGAGAGGAATTCAAATTTGCATGAAATTATAAGATAAAGCAAAAGACATTGAAAAAGAGTGAACTTGCTTGGGATCATTGAGGCAAAGCCTTTAACTCCCACGGCTGTTCTGGCCTTTCCTGGCCATGGGACCATGGACTTTCCTGGCCATGGACTTGGGTGCCGGGCGCAGTTCCTCCCCATTCCAACCATCACCAGACAGCTGCAGCTGGTTCAGCTTTTCCCACCTACCTTGCCTCCTTTCTATTTTCTCTTTGATCAGAAGGCAGCCATTTGTAATAATAATAAGTGAAAGAATGAATGGAGGCTGAAAAATTCCAGGGATACCATTTATAGTGTAGTCTATGTACTCCCTTAGAGTTATGAAATCCAGGTGCTCTAGAATAGATGGACAGATGGTTGGCTAGATGGATGGATGGATGGTTAGATGGATGGAATGATGGACAGGCAGGTGCATCAGAATCACCTAAATCTTTGTGCCCAAACTGTGATCTTTAGACCGACATGGCACATTGGAGCTTGTCAGAAAGACAGAACTTCAGGCCCCATCAGATCTATACTTGCACAAGAGCCTAGCTTGCAGACTCAAGTTCGAGAAGCACTGCCCTAACGCACTTATTCAGATTACCAGGCTCCATCCCCCAGGAGTCCCACATGGGGCCAAGAAACTGGCGTTCTTAACAAGCATGTGTTTGATTTGGTTTAAACCTTCCTCCTGGAAACCAACCTCCAGGATCCCTGGGAGGAGCCCAAGCAGCACTTACCGGGAGTTCCAGCTGTCACCCAGGTGGTGCCTGGTCATGAGGGGAAGGGGCTCTGTTTCCTCGGATGCGAGGGCCTCTTACAAACCTGTTTCAGCCTTCTGGAGTGTCCTTTGGGAGAAATGGGTGATCTTCAGCCACTAAACTTCTGGTCACACCTGGGTTGGTCCTGCCCCGTGGTCAGCCTCCGAGCCATTCTGTCTCTGTCGAATTATCTTCATTGCAGATAACTGCTAATGAGCTTAAGAAAAAAGGGAATATATCAAAAGAAACCTGGGAAATCTCACAGAAATCCAGGGCAGGAAATGGGCCCAGGGAGCTAGCTGAGAACTGGCCTAGCACCTCTCTCTCTCTCTCTCTCTCTGAGGGTCTCAGATTCCACATTATGAGCCTCTCCTGAGCTTTTCCTCCATGAACCTGCTTTCTCTGCTTCTCTGCACCCAGAATCCCCTCCCCATGCCCCATCTCAGCCCCCCAGTGTGCACCCCCTGGCCCGGCCCATGAGGGTGCCTACCCCTGATGGCAGAGCAGGGCCAGGAGAGAGGGGCAGGGCTGCTCCGTGCTCAGCCCGGGGCACCCCAGTAGGGCGTGGGGCTGCCACGAGACCCCCTAAGCATGGATGGGAAAACCGTGAAGAATTCTGGGACCGTGGCTAAGGGGAGGAGCAGGAGGGCTCTCTCTCACCTCCAGTCCAGGGCAGGCGAGTAGAGAGAAAGGGAGAAGAGGCAGGGCAGATAGCGCTGAGGAAAACCAGACACGCAGTAAAGCCCACGGGACCAGGACCCTGGCGCCCCAATCCCAGGGCTCTGTCTGCCACCTCGCGGTGCTTCCTACAGAGTGCAAGACAAGGAAATGGGGGTGGGGGCGAGGGAGGGTCGGGAGACCCTTCCTGTAGTTGGAGAAGGGCTCAGGCTCATTCTAGTCCCCTAAAGAACTTTCAAAAACTATGGGTGCAGGTGGCCGCTCCAGTTGTCGGAATATCCAGGAGCGGGGTCCTGGCGTGGGGCTCTTAGCCTCAGCATCTCCAGCTGTGAAATGGGAATAACAACAGTTGCCACGCATAAGGTTGTTGTGAGGAGTCACTAAGGCGACTCAGCAGGAGCTCTTAGCCCAGGGAAGGAGGGCCCAAGAGATGTTGGCTGTTGTTGCTTTTGTCTCAGTTCATCCTTAAAAGGACTGTTGAGTAGGGCCGTGGTATTGCCCTGTCATGTAAGATGAGGAAACTGTGGTTTGTTTGCTAAAATAACTCATCCAAGGTCACTTAGCTGGGACGTGGCAGAGCTGGGATTTGACCCAGTGCTTTCTGAGCATAAAATCCATTCTTCCCAGAATAGCCAGAGGTGTGCATGCATAGTGGTGCATCCACTGTGTGAGCTGCTTGGACTCCGTATATCCTCCTTCCACAGCCCTTCACTGTCCCTGACGTTAGTCTTGACACAGCTTGCCAGAGAGAGAGGTCAGGGGCCCTCCAACCCTGGGGCCCTCGTGAGCTCACCGCCAACTTAATTCACCTCTTCTGGTGGCTTCACTTGGTGCTGGGAGTTAAAAGGCTCAAGTGGCCACGAGAGAGACTGGAAACAGGACTGCGGTTAGATGGGGCCCCAGATGAGAGGAATGGCTTCAAGGTGGCTCTGGGCCCCCTACCTCCTGGGCCTGCCCCGTGGCATGACACATCTACTCCCCAAGCCCGTGACACATCTACTCCCCAAGCCCGTGACGCATCTACTCCCCAAGCTTTGGCCTCTGAGCAGTTGGCTCCTTGTCCAGTAAACCTTGCCCACCTCAGGCCGGACCTCAAGTGTCTGCCCATCACCTCAGAGCTTCTGAACCCTGAGAGCCAGGCCTGGCTCCAGAAGGCCATTGCTCCTGGCTGCCTCAGGTCTGCCCAGCTCATGGCCTCTCGGCCCTCCTCCGGCTGCCAACTGCCTGTGGTCTCCATGTGTTCTACACCAGCTCCTAGAGAGAGAGAGCTCATGGGACATCGAGAATCAGTGGCCCTGTTTGGGCAGGAATTTGCTATCTTATAGCCTTGACAACTTGCCGCTGGATGACCCTTCAAAGCCCATCCTTGGTCTACTTCCTGGTGCCTAAAGGTGAGAGGAAGGGTGGGCAAAGTGGGTGCCCAGAGCTGTCCCTGCCTCGGCAGGACTGTGGGGAGGTGCCTGACCCCAGCACCTGTATATGCCAGCTCCTCCCTGCCCCCAGTTCCCACCAGCTATTTGGAAGCTGGGAAGATGGACGAGTAGCAGCCAAGACAAAGGATGGTAGTGGGGTCTCCTAATATTAAGCTTGTTTCCATTTATTATTTTAAATGTTTTATCAATATAATATATGCCAGGATGTTATAAGTCAACATGATATAAGTCAAAAAGTTCAAGTGTCAGCAGTTCCCAGCCTACCTCGCCCCACCTGCTAGTTCTACCCTGTGAGAATAATAACATTCAACTCAAGTAGAAGATTTTTCTTGATATTTACACCCACACCTCTAAGTAATGTATTTATACTGCTTTTTCTTGATATATCAAGTTTAGATATTATTGATGGCTTTTCTGTTAAGGAATTGAGAGATTAGCACACTAAAATTGTCCCTTAACCTCCCCAAATAGTTATGGTACACTTTTTGATTAATTAATAATGATTAACTATAAATAATAATTCAATTAATAATCTAATTACTATTTGATTAATAATAAATAGATTGTTATTACTGTAGGAGTTCATTGTTGAACATAAATTAAGTTTCTTGTACCTTTTTGCTTTCTGTTTCTGACATTAGTAATTTCCCCTTGTTGGTTTAATTCGATATAGCCGTATTACTAAATCTTCTTAAATTCTCCACGCAACTGAAAAATCCCCAGTTAGTGCTGTTCCCTGCACAGCCAAACCCTCCAGGGAATGTATCACTTCTGTTTCTTTTTTCCTTTGGAGATGTCCCTCCAGGAGGCCCCCTGTCTTCCTGCTGGGTTTGCTGCACTTCTGGACTCACCTTTACTCCCGTCCTGGGAATTCCTTCTACCTCCTGCCTGCGATGGATCCTCTGTTTCCTAGACTTTCCTCTTTCTTAGATCACACCCTCATTTGATGCATTTTGACAAATTTGCATATGAGCATATACCCACCATCACAATCATGGTACAGGACAGTCTCCATTTCTCCCAAAAGTGCCCTCCTGCCCCTTTATAGTAAACCCCCTCCCCACCCCTTGAGCCCTGCCAACTGCCAATCAGATTCCCATCACAGTGTTTTTGTTTTTCCAGAATGTCATATAAATGGAGTTAGGCAGAATGCAGGCTTTTAGTCTAGCATTTTCACACAGCATAATGCATTTGCGATTCTTCGGTGTGGCTGCAGGTTTCGGTAGTTTGTCCCTTGTTGTCACTGAGTCTTAGCCCCCGGGACCCAGTTATGGATGCTCCATCCACTTTGTTTATCCATCCATTCGCTAGACAAATGGCATTTGGGTTGCCTGCAGTTTGGGGCACTTACGAATAAAGCCACTCTAAACTTCTGCTTGCAGATTTTTGTATGAACATGATTTTTCATTTCTCTCGGGCAAATACCCGGGAGTAGATTTGTTGGTCAACAAAGCCTGATAGTTCCAGTGGCCATGAGTCCTTGCCAGCACCAGCATGGTTGGGTTTTTTTGTTTGTTTGCTATGTTTTGTTTTTTAGCCATTCTAATGGGGCCGTTATCTTATCATGGTTTTAATTTCCATTTTCCTAAGGACTCGTGATGTTAAGCATCTTTTTGTGTATTTGCCCTTTATATATCTTCTTTGGGGAAGTGTCTGTCCAATTATTTTGCCCCACTTTTTATTGGGCTCAGAAATGTCCATTACCAGTGCCCTGATCCTCAGACAGGGTGAAATGGGCTTCCAGTCTGGGGTTTCATACTCATCTATGGTGAGGTCAAAATTCTCTTAAAAAGTTGTTTTTCAGTGATTGCACAGGTGGAGCCCTTAGCCCATTGGTCCCCAGTAGTGCCTGGGTGTCCGATGGAGAGTGGCAGAGGGAAAAGTGAAGAAGTGAACCCCTGGGCTTCAATGGTCACCTCAGAGTCTCTGCTCCTTCCCCAGCTGGAGCAGGGGCAGCCTTGTGAGGCCTTCAGCTGGCCCTGGCTGGCCTTCAGGAGCCTTGGCATCCGTCTGCAAGGCCATCATTTAAGTGCACACCACGCCGCGGCCCCCCGGCTGGCACTGGACATGTGCTGTCACACTTGATGTTCTCAACAGCAACAGGAGGTGGATACTAGCGCTATTCCCATTTCATAGGTGGGAAAACTAAGGTTCAGAGACGTTATATGACTTCCTCAAGGTCAACCAGCTAGTGAGTGGGGAGATGGGTGAGAACTAGAGACTCGGGGCTCTAAAGCCTGTGCTCTTCACCATTCCACGGCCTTGCCTCCTTTCCAGTCAGCAGTGGGACTGGCTGGATACAGCCCCCACCCCAAAGATGTCCATGCTCTAAACTCCAGAAACTGTGAAAATGTTCCCTTATATGCCAAAAGGACTTCATGACTGTGAGAAAGATGGGGGAGATTATCCGGAGTTATCTCCAGTGTAATCACAAGGGGACTTATAAGAGGGAGGGAGAAGGCTCTGAGAGAGATGGAGTTGTGACAACAGAAGCAGAGGTCAGAGGGGCCTGGGGACATGAGCCAAGGAATGGGGCGGGGAGGGGGAGGGCTCTTGATAGAAGCCGGAAAGGCAAGGAACAGATTCTCCCCTAGAACCTCCAGAAGGAACACAGCCCTGCCGACCCGCCCTCCAGAAGTATAAGAGAATAACTTTGGTTGTTTTAAGCCATTAAGGTTGTGCTAATTTGTTATGGAAGCAGTAGGACACCATACAGTAATAGGTACTAGTATGTTTGTTATATTAGTAGTATTTTACACATAAATCATGCTTCACTGCTTACTAAGTGTTGTTAGGCGTCTGTGCCCCTAGCTAGATTACACACTTTTTTTCTTTTTTTTTTTTTTCACATGGGCAGTCACCGGGAATCGAACCCGGGTCCTCAGGCATGGCATGTAAGCATTCTTACCTACTGAGCCACTGTGGCCCGCCCTAGATTACACACTTTATAGGGGTATGAATTGCTTTTTTTTAAAATTTTTATTGTGAAAAATAACACATATATAAAAAACAGTAAATTTCAAAGCACACTGCAACAATTAGTTATAGAACAGATTTCAGAGTTTGGTATGGGGTACAGTTCCACAATTTTATGTTTTTCATTCTAGCTGCTCCAAGGCACTAGAGACTAAAAGAAATATCAATATAATGACTCGGCAATCATACTCATTTATTAAATCCTGTCTTCTCTGTTATAACTCCTTCTCCTTTGATCCTTCTCCCAATCTTTAGGGGTCTTTGAGTTATGCCCATTCTAACTTTTTCATATTGGCAAGGGCTGTTGATAATATGGGATAGGAGGATGGAACTAGCTGATGTTCTGGAGAGGCTGGCCCCTCTGGGTTTCAGGACTTATCTGGCCTAGGAACCCATCTGGAGGTTGTAGGTTTCTGGAAGGTTATCATAGTACATGGAACCTTTGTAGAATCTCAGATAAAGCTCTAGGTGTTCTTTAGGGTGGGCAGGAATGGTTTTGGTTGGGATTTGGCAAACCTTGATAAATGCAATATCTAGCTGAAGCTTGTGTGAGAGTGGCCTCCATAATAGCCTCTCGATTCTGTCTGAACTTTCTCAGCCATTGATACTTTATTAGTTACACCCTTTTGGTAAGGAAGGTGTTGCTGATTCCATGGTGCCTGGACCAGGCTCATCCCTCACGTTTATATCCTGCATTGCCAGGGAGACTTTCATTCCTGGATGTCATGTCCTGTGTAGAGGGTAGGGTAATGATTTTACTTGCAGACTTGGACTTAGAGAGAGAGCCCACAGCTGAGCAACAAAAGAGGTCCTCTGGAGATAACTCTTAGGCATGATTATAGGTGGGCTTAGCTTCTCCACTACTTAAAGCTTCACAAGAGCAAGTCTCAAGATCAAGGGCTTGATCTATTGACTTGGGAGTCCCTAATATTTGAGACAGTATCAGGGGTTTCCCCAGTGGTAAAGTTTAATGGTTCCATATTTTTTTTTCTACCATTCCTCAAGGGACTTTGCCAATACTTTTTAATTATCCACTCAACATACTCTGGGATGTATCCAAGCATTATATTAAGCTATGCTGAATTACAGCCCTGATTTCCATTCTGGGTTCCTTTTGGTTGGGTAGTTTAAATGATCTATCATGACAGGTTGAGTTAAATTATGTGCTGCAGAAAATTTAAGTTTGAGACAAAGTAAACCTTTCTTCCTTTGGTCTCACAGAGTAAGTGAAGTTCTAAAGTACAAACAATGTCCTCCTTACCCTTGTATTCTGATTTACCTTAGTTTTGACCTTATCAAATGCCTTCTTATCTCTAATTGAAGTCTGATCTCTTTTTCAATTTCTTTAACAGTTGTTGTGTGTGGTATTACTGACCTTCAGAACTGCAGAACTCCTAGTCTGAGTCTTAGGTATCACACAGATACCCAGTGTCCCAGGGAAATACCAGGTTATACACATACAGCACAGCCTCTCAAAACCTAGAAATAGCAATTTCAGCTCTGGACTAAATGTGACTGCTGTAAGAGCTTACAATCTAGACCCCAATTTTCTTATATGTATTTTCTAAATGAGACCATGCAATGTTTGCTCTTTTGTTTCTGGCTTATTTTGTACCACATGATGCCCCACAGTTTCATTCAAAATGTTGCATGCCTTATGACTTCGTTCCTTCCTGTGGCATCACAATTTTCAATCAGTATGTGTTTACCACAGTTCACTATTCTCAGTCATGGATCCTTCAGCCACCTTCATCCATTGGGCATCAAGTGTGATATCAGATTATTATTACTATAGAAGTTCATTGTTGAACATAAATTAACTTTCTTGTACCTTTTTGCTTTCTCTTTCTGACATTAGTAATTTCCTCTTGTTGGTTTAATTTGATATATTCTTATCACTAATTCTTCTTAAATTCTCCACATATCTGAAAAATCTATAATTAGTGCTGTTCCTGGCGAGGCCCAATCCACCAGGGAATGTATCAGTTCCGCTTCTTTTTTCCTTTGGAGCCACCCCAGTCCACAGTCCGTGTCCCACATTATCCTCCCTTAATGGTGTGGTCATCAACACTCTCAACTGTAGACAATTTTCATTGCTCCCAAGAGAAAAATAACTTGATAAGCACAACTTCGCCAAATAGAAAACCCAAACCTCCCCTTAATTCTTGTCCTGCCCCCTCTCCATTATTTATTCCTGATATTACTATGGAACTGTTGATGTTTTCCTCCTAAACATAGCCCATACCATGTAACAGTACTTTTCCTCCATACCTAGATATTATAAACTCTTCGTATAAGATTCATACATTTGAAGAGTTCATGCAGGAACTACTGTAGTAGCTAATCAGTGGGATACATGACTACACAATCTCTTCAGTCATGCTCACCTTCATTATGACAGTATTACTTAGAGACCCACTAATGAACAGCCTTCAGTTCTATCCATGGCCTTACATTTAAGTCCAACCTCCTTAGTTAACATGAACTGCCTTTTACACTTCTTGCGTACCTCTATAGTGCCTCATACAGATCTAGGAACTTATAAGAGAAAGAAGGAAAGAAAAGTTGGAAAATACCAATATTTATTTAGTACACACCATGTCCCAGGTACTATCCCAAGAATTTTATATTCTTTATCTCATCAGATTTTCCCACCCACTAAAAAAAAAAGTAAAGAAAAGAAAAGAATCTCTCTATTTCATAAGCTCAACGACATTTTATAAGTCTTCAGTTTCCCTCATTCATTTCCCTTTGGGTGCTGTGGGTTGTCAGTAAAGTTCCACTTGAAAGCCCCGACAGTGTCCTTTAAGCCAAAGGAAACAAAGTAGCGGGAGCCCGCGTTGCCCACGCTTGGCCGGGGCCCAGGGAGTTGGGAAGAGCAGGGCTCGGAGCCAAGGAGCTGGGTGCGAGGCCAGCCCGGGCAGCCCACTGGCTCCGCAAACTTGGCCAAGTTCCTGACCTTCCCTGCATCTCATTTACTGAGGTCTTACAACGTGCCAAGCACCGTTCCTGGCCCTAGAAATACAAGTCCTGCCCTCATGGAGCGCTCACTCTTAAAGGGGTACAGAGAATAAGCAAGGCACATAAACAGCTCTAGAGTATGTTCGTCATGCATGCTAGGGAGAAAACTACAAAGCAGAAGAAACCAAAATGTCCTTCAGGAGGTAAATGCTTAAACAAACTTCGCTACACCCTTACCATCACCACTCAGCAATAAAAAAAAAAAAACACTGAACTAACTACACGTAACAACTTAGATGGATGTCCAGGGCATTATACTGAGCGGGGAAAAAAAAAAAAACCCATTTCAAAGGTCACATGCTGTATGAGTCCATTTACTTATGTGTTAAAAATGCCAGAATTAGAGACATGGAGGACAAAGTAGTGGTTGCTGGAGGTTAGGGATTTGTGGGGTCAGAGAGGGTTGAGCCTGACTTTAAAAGGTCAGCAGGACAGAGCTCTTTGTGGTGAGTGCGTAGTTGTGCATCTTGATTGCAGCGGTTATTATGCAAACCTACAAGTGTGCAAAAATGGCACGGAGCTATATGCACACAACGGATCCACGATAATTCCCTAGCCTTGATACTGTGCTGCAGTTGCATATATAACCATCGGGGAGGTGGGATGACAGGTACAGGCGTCCTCTCTGTACTGTCTTTGCAACTTCTGTAAGTCTATAAAGATTTCAAAATAAAAAAATGTTTAAATATATGTTTAACAATATATAAAATAAAGCAGGGAAGAGAAATAGGCACTGCGTGGGCAGCGGGTATGGAAATTTTAGATGGGACATAACAAATAGGTAACCACCCCAGAGGGCAGTGGGTGGTTTAAATGAGATGCGACACGAACCTGGAAGGCTGCAGGTACTCAGCAAATGCTGGTTTATTATTTTTTTATTGGAGAGTTTAGTGTTGTACTGAAATAATTCCATTTATTTTCATTTTTGGTATGACAGTAGTACTGTGGCTATGTTACAAGAAAGTCCATAACTTTTGGAGATACCAAAATATTTACAGATGAAATGATAAAAGATTGGGAATTCAAAATAGAACAGATGGTGAAATGGAGGGGGTGTGGATTGCAACACGGATGGGGACTCGGTGCCTGGCTGGACTGGGCGGGCTGCATCCCCTGCAATCCGGTCATTTCCCCCCAGCTGGACCTCAAGCACAGCGGGAGTCCATCCTCCTGCAGGTCAGTGGGGTCGAGACCAGCTGCCCTCATGGGGTCTCCGTGTTACAAAGGAAGAGGATGTGCTTTGTCATCCAGTGGACTCCCATCTTTGGAGGGAGTTTGCAGGAGTTGATCTGAAATGGTCCTTCCTTTTCCTTTTCAAGTTAAGTCCATTTCCTGGCTGGCTGTTTGGAATTGGTTTTAGGTTTCAAGGCTGTGTTGTTTTTCAATCATCTGTTCACCAGGAAAAGCCAGGATCTAAAAAGGAGGCTGTACAGCAGAGTGTGGTTTTACCAAACTCATTTTAGCAGCAGAACCTTTTCCTCCCAAACAAATCCTTTGAAGTACCTGTTCTGCGTTGAACTGTGTCCTCACCTTCAAAACATGCAAATGTAACCTTGTTTGGAATAGGGCTTTTGCAGATGTAACCAAGTTAAAACCAGGTCACACTGGCTTGGGGGTGGGCTCTGAATCCAATGACTCGTGCCCTTATAAAGACAGGAGATTTGGATGCAGAGACAGACCCACCAAGGGAAGATGGCCCTGTGGCAAGGCAGGCCAAGTTTGGAATGATGTGGCTGCAAGCCAAGGAATGCCAAGGATGGCTGGAAGCTACCAGAAGCTAGGGAGAGGAAGAAAGAAAGGATTCTTCCCTAGAGCCTGCAGAAGGAACCTGGTGCTGCCCACACCTTGATTTTGGAATTCCGGCCTCCAAAACAGTGAGAGAATGTATTTCTTTTGTTCTAAGCTACCCAGTTTGTGGTCATTTTTTACAGCAGCCCTAGGAAGTTAATTCAGTCCCCAAATGTGTGAAACAGACAAACATTTCATCATTTCTCCTGTGTGATCTTGGAAAAAGTGCTACAGGTTCTGTTGTTCAGCACTTTACAGTTTGCAAAACCTTTCCATGGCTATGTTACAAGAAAGTCCATAACTTTTGGAGATACCAAAATATTTACAGATGAAATGATAAAAGATTGGGAATTCAAAATAGAACAGATGGTGAAATGGAGGGGGTGTGGATTGCAACACGGATGGGGACTCGGTGCCTGGCTGGACTGGGCGGGCTGCATCCCCTGCAATCCGGTCATTTCCCCCCAGCTGGACCTCAAGCACAGCGGGAGTCCATCCTCCTGCAGGTCAGTGGGGTCGAGAACTGGTCAACCCCAAAGGGAGGCAGGTAGCTCCTGTCTCAGAGCTGAGGAATTCTGAGCGGGGACGCTTCCGTTCCATTTGCTCCAAGTCATGTCACTGGTGAGAGCAGAGCAAAGTTTCTTCCTGGGTCCTCCACAGTGCCCCGTGGGAGCCTGGGTGGGTGGTTCAGACACTCCAGCCCCAAACACCAGAGCCCACTCATGGCTGTAAGTGGAATCACGTGTGTGTTCAGGGCAGCAGAGCCAGACAGGGCCCACCTACAGAAAACCACCCAGTTCCAGCCTTCATTCTACCTGCCGGGCCAGGGACATCACGGCACCCTGAGCTTCTTGGAAAGAAGGGAGCTTGCCTCTGCTTCAGACCTCTAGTGAACAGCGGCCTGGGAGCGGCACCTTTATTAATAAAAGTATATTTATTATTGGGTCCTGCACTTACCATACAGTTCTCATTCAGTTCTCCCAGCCACCCGGACTATTTGGATGTCAATATTTTCCCTATTTTGTAGAAGGGGCCCCTGAGGTTTACAGCGGAGATATAACCCACCCAAGACACACGGCCAGTAAGTGATGGAACTGGGACTCAAAACCCAGGCCTGTCAAAACCCAGGTCTGCCTAATTGCACTTCTTTTTTTTTTCTTTTGGTGAAAAGTACTACATTACCAGATGTGTAAAAAGATCCCCCTTAGCAGTAGAAAAGAGTTTTTATTTCCTATGTGATATTCCATGCATATAAATCCCTTTTTCCCCTTTACCTGGAGAAAAGCTATCCACCTGGCTTTTTTCACTCAACCATGTATCTTAAAGGTGGTTTCATATCAGTACACAGAGATTTGCCTCACCATTTTTTTTAGTTGATTTTATTTTTACAAGCAGTGCAAGGTTTACTGAAAACTTACATAGGCAGTAGAGGGTTCCCATATGCCCCCATCCTCACATGCAGTTTTCCCCGTTATATTTTGCCTTAGTGCGTACCTTCGTTACAACTGATGAACCAATGTTATTAGAATTATGTTATGAACTAAAGTTCACAGTTTATATCAGGGCTCACTCTTTCTCTTTGTGTTATACAGTTCCATGGAGTTTTTGTCTCATTATTTTTTACCTGCTTAGTATTCTGTATGTATGGGCAATTATTTGTTTTCTAATTGGTCTTCTATAAATGAGCCCTTGGTGGGTTCCAGTGATTTCTTAGCACAAACAAAGCTAGAGCAGACGCCCACACTCAGCCCCTACACCCACTGCCTCTCAACTAGCAGCAGGGCCCCTTCCTCTCTCTGGGTCTGGGGGTTTTGCTCCCTGGGACAAGGAGAGCAGTCTACAGCTGGCTGCAGGCGCTGATCCCCGCGGGGAAGGGGTGGGGAGGGGTTCTCAGACCCTCCTGGCATGGCCTGAAGGTTGTACAGGTGGGTGGGAGGGCCTGTGGGGGGCGGCGGTCAGTTGGTCCACATGCCTCCCCGAGGCCTGACTGGGTGCAGACCCTCCCCATGGACACCGCCTGGCACGCCCCTCCTGAAACTGCCACATCCTTCCTTGGAAAAGAAATGCCCATGAACACACAGCACAAAGACCTCTTGCCCTGGTCACTCTGACTCGGCCCTTTCCTGCTTTTCCCACCTGGGCTTGAGCCTGTAAGCCACATTTTCCCCCGTTTTTTTAGCTTCGGGCCTTCCTTCTGTTCCTGTGCAGAGGGCTAATGCTGTTACAGGGCCGAGCAGATGGTGACCCCTTTCTTCAAGGTCAGCAGCTGCCTCCCCTGGGAGGTGGTCTTCTGATGGTTCCGGGCATCTGCAGCTAGGAGGGCGCTTCTGGCAGGCAGCGAACCTCAGGCCTGGAGCAAGGAGCTGCTGGGGCTGGAAGCAAAGGCAGGGCGAGCGTCGGTAAGTCACCCCAAACCCGACAGTGGTCCCCAGGCCCAACCAAACCAAATGCAGCACAAATTGAACCAAGCCAAAACTTTCAATAATTTTCCTTTGCAAAGCTTCAAAGAGAAGCCAGAAGGGGAGAGAATACAGACCTCTGAGCTCTAGCTGGGCATCCTTCTCAGTTTGTAGCTAAAGAGCAGGCACTTTGGGAACAAGAGAGAGCCTTGCTTGAATCCTGGCTCCAGAACACACTAGCAACATGACCTGGAAAAAGCCACCCTCTTTAGGCCTCAGTTTTGTCAACTGTAAAATGGGGGGAAAGAATACCAACCTTAAGAATGGCTGTGGCAGTGCCCCAAAGGCTCTGACCACAGTGCCGAGCATCTAGCAAACATGCAATATTGTCTTAAGTCAGATCCTCTAGGAGTAGAGCCTGGGATGGGGATTCCTGGGCGACTGAGGAATCTGACGGAGTGAGGGCAGCCCGACAGGCAGTGGAAGACGCTGAACAAAGATGTGATTCCAGAAGTCCACCTTCGACCCGATCCCACAGGAGCTCTGGAGTGTCAACTGCAGTGCATAGGTTGTCCCCCCCTTCCCCTACCTCTCTGGATGCGGCAGCCTGGGACAATCCTCCAGAGAAAAGTGCCCCCGCAGTCCAGGTCTGCAGCGGCTGGAGGGCAAGTGCACTCACCTGGCGAACAGCTATCCGAGCAAGGCACAGCATCAGCTCTGTAGCATCAGCTCTGTCGTTATCGTCATCAATAGGAGTGGCTGCCTGGAGCTCTGTGTCGAGGAAGACTGTGAGGCTGAATGCTGGCTCCATGGAAACGAATGACAGATTGACTAGTGATGTCTGCTATGGGTGTGGGAGGGGAATTGTGGCTGTGGATTTGCTTATCATAAACCTGAGGACCTCTAAGCCCTTCCTAGTTCTGCCTCTCTAGACTGCTAATGCAGTTCATTTTCATGTTCATTCACCATATAGGGATTGATCTGCTACTAAGTTGAAAGTACTGGACCTTTACAGGACTCCCAAGAAGCATCATGACCAAGAGAGAAGAGAAGATGTAAGCATAGTGAAAAATTACAGAAACACATATGAATGAGAGTAAGGCATGGAACTGCATACCGGCTCCATTATTGCCTGCTGCTCTAGAGATCTGGCAGGGAAGGGCATATTTTCCAGTGATACCAAACCATTCTCAAAAACTAAATCTAAATATTGAAGTCCCTGGGATTTGCTCATTTCTTCCTATATATGCCCCCCTTGTTGGGCCTCTCCACCATTCTGCAAGTGCTGTACCACATGTTTATTAGCAGCTCCAACTTTGGACCCAAAGACCTGAGATGGAATCCTGGCTCTGCCACTCACTAGCTGTGTGACCTTGGGCAGGATACTTGATCTCTCTGAGTTTCTGTTTCTTCATCTAGTAAACTGATTCAACAAGAGCACCTGCCCCTACCTGGCTGTGGTGACATTTGCTGGGGTGAGATGTGTAAGCTTTGAGTACTGAGCTTGGTGAGGAGGAAAAACCCCTAAGTGGGAGAAGTGTTTCTGCAGAAGTGAGGCCCCCACCCAGCTCGCTAGGGAGAGTAAGAGAGGTTGGGCGGTGTGGATGGCCTCTGAGAGTCCTGGGTAGGAGGGACCATTGGCTACTTTCTCCTAGAGCTTTCTCTGCCCCTTCCCCTCTGCTGGTGGCTGAGTGTCTACCACTGCCTTGGCTATCAGATTCCCAATCTTGGTGCTGTCAAAACCTGGCTGTGTGACTTTGGCCCTGTCAGGCAAGTCTCTGAATCTCGTTTTCCTCACGGGCAACTCGGTTGCGGCAGAGCCCAGGAGCCTTGTCCCCGCTGAGGCTGCCGATGCAACCCTAAGCCCTGGGGAGGCCCTTGGTACAAGCTCAGACATGGAGAGGGTGAGGGAGCCAGGTAGGGCCAGGTGGGCAGGGCGGGGGGACGAGCCGCCCACCACCAGCGAGTGGGCACTCAGATTTGCCTCTATGTTTTGTGGCGAGGGGTCTGCGTGTCTGGGTCGGGGGCAGCCCAGCCAGGCCCAGGGCCCGAGTAGACTCAGCGTCCCTGAGGCTCCCACAGGCCTCCTGAGAAGGGGTGGGCAGCAGGAAAAGTCTCTCTGTTCCTCCTGATTGCAGGCAGTGTTTATCCTCAGAGACAGACTCCAGCCCCCAGGGGACAGCCAGAGACCCCACCTGCCTCAGAGGTCCTGGGAGGGACGCTGGGCCAGCGCCTGAGAGGAGAAGCCGGCCGGCCACCACAATGCCTGCCTCTCTCACTCTTTCCTCTCTCAGCCTCTCTCTCTGGTTCTTTTTCTTTCCAGCGCCCTGCCTCTTCGTTTCGCAATCTCGTCTGTTTCTCAGTCTCTGTCTCTGTCCCTGTGGAGTTTCTTCTGGTCCGTCTTTCTCTGTCTCCTACTCTCGTTTGTCTCTGACCTGAGCCTCTCCGGGTCCCTGCCTTTCTCTGTCACTCTCCAGCTCTCTGTTCCTGCCCCTCTCTCATTGCTCTCTGTCCTGCCCGACTTCCCTCCAACTCTTCCCTCCGCCTCCAGTTTTTCTCTCTGGAATGAAGTCCTTTCCCTGCAGGACAAACCCCAACCCTCTGAGGTCCCAGGGAAGGTGGGGCCTGGGGAGCTTGGAGGCCGCCAGAGGCCACACCGTGAGGCCATCGGAGTCCCCATGAGGCCAGGCCCACAGGTCGCGGCTTTGCCTACCCCTCCATGTGGTCCATTTAACTCGTTTCTAATGTGTCCCACATGGAGCCACAGGCGACCATAAATCCATCCTCGTCCCCAGGGACCCCTTCCTTCCAAGGAGTGTCGTCATCCTACAGCTTCTTGTCTCAAGGAGAGGCAAGGGGAGGAGACACAATATTATCTCAGCCAGCAGAGTCTGAAGGGGAAGTTGAGGGGACTTTTCAGGGTTC
The DNA here is from genome assembly GCF_023851605.1 of Tamandua tetradactyla. NCBI lineage: Eukaryota > Metazoa > Chordata > Mammalia > Pilosa > Myrmecophagidae > Tamandua > Tamandua tetradactyla. The sequence goes on from NC_135339.1 coordinate 81,890,857, forward strand.
TTCCCCACAGCTGCTCCAACCCACCTTAGTTTGGAGTCCACTGCGGCTGGCGCTGGCTGGGCTAGAATAGTGCATATGTGTAATATGCCCGGGGCCAACAGGTAGCTGCATGTGTGAGGAGACTCTCCTCACCCACAGAAATTTTTTTTAAATTTATTTATTAATTAAAAAAATAAAGAAACAAAATAAAACAACATACATAATCAGTAATTCACAATATCATCACTTAGTTGCATAGCCATCATTTCTGAGAACATTTGCATCGATTTAGAAAAAGAAATAAAAAGATAACAGAAAAAGAAATAAAACGATAACAGAAAAAAAAGTTATACATACCATACCCCTTACCCCTTGCTTTCATTGATCACTAGCATTTAAACTGAATTTATTTTAGCATTTGTTCCCCCTATTATTTATTTTTATTCCATATGTTCTACTCCTTTGTTGACAAGGTAGATAAAAGGAGCATCAGACACAAGGTTTTCACAATCACACAGTCACATTGTGACAGCTGTATCGTTATTCAATCATCCTCAAGAAACATTGGCTACTGGAACACAGCTCTACATTTTCAGGCAGTTCCCTCCAGCCTCTCCATAACATCTTGAATAACAAGATATCTACTTGATGCATAAGAGTAACCTCCAGGATAATCTCTTGACTCTATTTGGAATCTCTCAGCCATTGACACTTTGTCTCATTTCCCTCTTCCCCCTTTTGGTCGAGAAGGTTTTCTCAATCCCTTGATGCTAAGTCTCAGCTCAATCTAGGGTTTTTCTCAGTCCCTTGATGCTGAGTCTCCATTCATTCCAAGATCTCTGTCCCATGTTGCCAGGAAGGTCCACATCCCTGGGAATCATGTCCCACGTTGAGGGGGTAGGGTGGTGAGACTGCTGGTTGTGTTGGCTGGAGAGAGGGGCCACATCTGAGCAACAAAAGAGGCTCTCTTGGGGGTGACTCTTAGGCCTAAATTTTAAGTAGACTTGACCTATCCTTTGCAGGGTTACATTTCATATGAACAAACCCCAAGACTGGGGGCTCAGCCTATAGCTTTGGTTGTCCACACTGCTTGTGAGAATATCAAGAATTCAACTTGGGGAAGTTGAATTTCTCCCCGTTCTCACCACTCCCCGAAGGGGGCTTTGCAGATACTTTTCCACTCACTGATCGAATCACTCTGGGATTCATCGGGGCATCACTCTGGACAAACCAGTAAAATCTCATGTCCTACCTGAGATTCCAAGTACTTATGGTGTTCAGTCAAACTATCTACATAAGTTATATTAGGAAATGCACTAGGCAAAATATAAATTTTGTAACAAACATTTTTTTGCTTTAGTCTCACACAGAAGGTGACATTTTAAAATATTAATTACCATCTATTTTCAGTACCCTGCAATAATGACATTCCTTTGTTCTTCCTCATGAAAAAACATTTTTAAAATTGTACCTTGTACATTTCACTATTATTATACACTCTAGACATTCCTAGATTATACCATCTCAATCTTTAACGTCTATCCTTCTTTCTGATTTCATTTAAGTCCTCAGCCCTCCTCCCTCTTTCATTCTCACGTGCAGCTTCATTCAGTGTTTTAACATAATTGTATTACAGTTAGGTAGTATTGTGCTGTCCATTTCTGAGTTTTTGTATCCAGTCCTGTTGCACAGTCTGTATCCCTTCAGTTCCAATTACCCATTATCTTACCCTATTTCTATCTCCTGATGGTCTCTGTTACCAATGACATATTCCAAGTTTATTCTCTAATGTCGGTTCACATCAGTGGGACCATACAGTATTTGTCCTTTAGTTTTTGGCTAGTCTCACTCAGCATAATGTTCTCAAGGTCCATCCTTGTTGTTACATACTTCATAACTTTATTCTGTCTTAAAGCTGCATAATATTCCATCATATGTATATACCACAGTTTGTTTAGCCACTCGTTTGTTCATGGACATTTTGCCTGTTTCCATCTCTTTGCAATTGTAAATAATGCTCCTATAAACATTGGTGTGCAAATGTCCGTTTGTGTCTTTGCCCTTATGTCCTCTGAGTAGATACCTAGCAATGGTATTGCTGGGTCATATGGCAATTCTATATTCAGCTTTTTGAGGAATCTCCAAACTGCCTTCCACAGTGGTTGCACCATTTGACATTCCCACCAACAGTGAATAAGTGGGCCTCTTTCTCCACATCTTCTCCAGCACTTGTCATTTTCTGTTTTGTTGATAATGGCCATTCTGGTGGGTGTGAGATGATATCTCATTGTGGTTTTGATTTGCATTTCTCTAATGGCCAGGGACGTTGAACATCTCTTCATGTGCCTTTTGGCCATTTGTATTTCCTCTTTGGAGCGTTGTCTGTTCAAGTCTTTTTCTCATTTTGTAATTGGATTGGCTGTCTTTTTGTTGTTGAGTTGAACAATCTCTTTATAAATTCTGGATACTAGACCTTTATTCAATCTCTTTATAAATTCTGGATACTAGACATTTATCTGATATGTCGTTTCCAAATATTGTCTCCCATTGTGTAGGCTATCTTTTTACTTTCTTGATGAAGTCTTTGATGCACAAAAGTGTTTAATTTTGAGGAGTTCCCATTTGTTTCTTTCTTTCTTCAGTGCTCTTGCTTTGGGTGTAAGGTTTATAAAACCACCTCCAATTATAAGATTCATAAGATATTTCCCTACATTTCCTCTAACTGTTTGATGGTCTTAGACCTGATGTTTAGATCTTTGATCCATTTTGAGTTAACTTTTGTATAGGGTGTGAGATACGGGTCCTCTTTCATTCTTTTGCATATGGATATCCAGTTCTCCAGGCACCATTTATTGAAGAGACTGTTCTGTCCCAGGTGAGTTGGCTTGACTGCCTTATCAAAGATCAAATGTCCATAGATGAGAGGGTCTATATCTAAACACTCTATTCGATTCCATTGGTCAATATATCTATCTTTATGCCAGTACCATGCTGTTTTGATCACTGTGGCTTCATAATATGCCTTAAAGTCAGGAAGCATGAGACCTCCAGCTTCGTTTTTTTTCCTCAAGATACTTTTAGCAATTCGGGGCACCCTGTCCTTCCAGATAAATTTGCTTATTGGTTTTTCTATTTCTGAAAAGTAAGTTATTGGGATTTTGATTGGTATTGCATTGAATCTGTAAATCAATTTAGGTAGAATTGACATCTTAACTATATTTAGTCTTCCAATCCATGAACACGGTATGCCCTTCCATCTATTTAGGTCTTCTGTGATTTCTTTTAACAGTTTCTTGTAGTTTTCTTTGTATAGGTCTTTTGTCTCTTTAGTTAAATTTATTCGAAGTATTTTATTCTTTTAGTTGTAATTGTAAATGGAATTCGTTTCTTGATTTTCCCCTCAGATTGTTCATTACTAGTGTATAGAAACACTACAGATTTTTTAATGTTGATCTTGTAACCTGCCACTTTGCTGTACTCGTTTATTAGCTCTAGTAGTTTTGCTGTGGATTCTTCAGGGTTTTCGACATATAGTATCATATCATCTGCAAACAGTGATAGTTTTACTTCTTCCTTTCCAATTTTGATGCCTTGTATTTCCTTTTGTTGTCTAATTGCTCTGGCTAGAACTTCCAACACAATGTTGAATAACAGTGGTGATAGTGGACATCCTTGTCTTGTTCCTGATCTTAGGGGGAAAGTTTTCAGTTTTTCCCCATTGAGGACGGTATTAGCTGTAGGTTTTTCATATATTCCCTTTATCATTTTAAGGAAATTCCCTTGTATTCCTATCCTTTGAAGTGTTTTCAACAGGAAAGGATGTTGGATTTTTTCAAATGCCTTCTCTGCATCAATTGAGATGATCATATGATTTTTCTGCTTTGATTTGTTGATATGGTGTATTACATTAATTGATTTTCTTATGTTGAACCATCCTTGCATACCTGGGATGAATCCTACTTGGTCATGATGTATAATTCTTTTAATGTGTTGCTGGATTCGATTTGCTAGAATTTTGTTGAGGATTTTTGCATCTATATTCATTAGAGATATTGGTCTGTAGTTTTCTTTTTTTGTAATATCTTTGCCTGGTTTTGGTATAAGGGTGATGTTGGTTTCATAGAATGAATTAGGTAGCTTTCCCTCCACTTCAATTTTTTTGAAGAGTTTAAGCAGGGTTGGTACTAATTCTTTCTGGAATGTTTGGTAGAATTCACATGTGAAGCCGTCTGGTCCTGGACTTTTCTTTTTGGGAAGCTTTTGAATGACTGATTCAATTTCTTTACTTGTGATTGGTTTGTTGAGGTCATCTATTTCATCTTGAGTCAAAGTTGGTTGTTCATGCCTTTCTAGGAAGTTGTCCATTTCATCTACATTGTTGTATTTATTTGCATAAAATTGTTCATAGTATCCTGTTATTACCTCCTTTATTTCTGTGGGGTCAGTGGTTATGTCTCCTCTTCCATTTCTGATCTTATTTATTTGCATCCTCTCTCTTCCTCTTTTTGTCAATCTTGCTAAGGGCCCATCAATCTTATTTTCTCATAGAACCAACTTCTGGTTTTATTGATTTTCTCAATTGTTTTCATGTTCTCAATTTCATTTATTTCTGCTCTAATCTTTGTTATTTCTTTCTTTTTGCTTGCTTTGGGGTTAGTTTGCTGTTCTTTCTCCAGTTCTTCCAAGTGGACAGTTAATTCCTGTATTTTTGCCCTTTCTTCTTTTTTGATATAGGCATTCAGGGCAATAAATTTCCCTCTTAGCACTGCCTTTGCTGCATCCCATAAGTTTTTATATGTTGTGTTTTCATTTTCATTTGCCTAGAGATATTTACTGATTTCACTTGTAATTTCTTTCTTAACCCACTGGTTGTTTAAGTGTGTTGTTGAGCCTCCACATATTTGTGAATTTTCTGGCACTCTGCCTATTATTGATTTCCAACTTTGTTCCCTTATGATCTGAGAAAGTGTTTTGTATGATTTCAATCTTTTTAAATTTGTTGAGACTTGCTTTGTGACAAGCATATGGTCTATCTTTGAGAATGATCCATGAGCACTTGAGAAAAAGGTGTATCCTGCTGTTGTGGGGTGTAATGTCCTATAAATGTCTGTTAAGTCTAGCTCATTTATTGTAATATTCAAATTCTCTGTTTCTTTATTGATCCTCTGTCTAGATGTTCTGTCCATTGATGAGAGTGGGGAATTGAAGTCTCCAACTATTATGATAGATGTGTCTATTTCGCTTTTCAGTATTTGCAGTGTATGCCTCATGTATTTTGGGGCATTCTGGTTCAGTGCATAAATATTTATGATTGTTATGTCTTCTTGTTGAATTGTTCCTTTTATTAGTAGATAGTATCCTTCTTTGTCTCTTTTAACTGTTTTACATTTGAAGTCTAATTTTTTTGGATATTAGTATAGCTACTCCTGTTCTTTTCTGGTTGTTATTTGCATGAAATATCTTTTCCCAACCTTTCACTTTCAACCTATGTTTATCTTTGGGTCTAAGATGTGTTTCCTGTAGACAGTATATAGAAGGATCCTGTTTTTTAATCCATTCTCCAGTCTATGTCTTTTGATTGGGGAGTTCAGTCCATTAACATTTAGTGTTATTACTGTTTGGGTAGTACTTTCCTCTACCATTTTGCCTTTTGTATTTTATATGTCATATCTAATTTTCCTTCTTTCTACACTCTTCTCCACACCCCTCTCTTCTGTCTTTTTGTATCTGTTTCTAGTGCTCCCTTTAGTATTTCTTGCAGAGCTGGTCTCTTGGTCACAAATTCTCTCAGTGACTTTTTGTCTGAAAATGTTTTAATTTCTCCCTCATTTTTGAAGGACAATTTTGCTGGGTATAGAATTCTCGGTTGGCAGTTTTTCTCTTTTAGTAATTTAAATATATCATCCCACTGTCTTCTTGCCTCCATGGTTTCTGCTGAGAAATCTACACATAGTCTTATTGGATTTCCCTTGTATGTGATGGATTGCTTTTCTCTTGCTGCTTTCAAGATCTTCTCTTTCTCTTTGACCTCTGACATTCTGACTAGTAAGTGTCTTGGAAAACGTCTATTTGGATCTATTCTCTTTGGGGTATGCTGCACTTCTTGGATCTGTAATTTTAGGTCTTTCATAAGAGTTGGGAAATTTTCAGTGATAATTTCTTCCATTAGTTTTTCTCTTCCTTTTCCCTTCTCTTCTCCTTCCGAGACACCCACTACATGTATATTTGTGCACTTCATATTATCATTCAGTTCCCTGAGTTCCTGCTTGTATTTTTCCATTTTTTTCCCTATAGTTTCTGTATCTTGTTGGATTTCAGATGTTCTGTCCTCCAGTTCACTAATCCTAACCTCTGTCTCTTGAAATCTACTATTGTAGGTTTCCATTGTTTTTTTCATCTCTTCTACTGTACCTTTCATCCTCATAAGTTTTTTTTTTCACTTTAGACTTTTTAATATTTCATACAGCAATTATGGTGCATTCAGGAACCTAGTCCCCCAAATCCTAAGAGGGCCCCCACCCCTGTCCTCCTTCCCCATTTGAGGGCCCCAGGGTTTAGGATAGAGGAAGGGAAAGTAACCACCCATCTGGGGGCTGACCCTAGAGACTGTCCTTGCCCTGCCTCACTCATCCCAGGGGTGGGGGGTAACACCTGGGCACAGCTCCTCATGTGTTCCTCATGTGTTTTTTCACAGTTTCCATTTCTTCTTTTTGTTCATTCCTTGCTTTCTTCATATCCTCCCTCAATTCATTGATTTGGTTTTTGATGAGGTTTTCCATGTCTGTTTGTACATTCTCAATTAGTTGTTTCAGCTCTTGTATCTCATTTGAACTATTGGTTTGTTCCTTTGACTGGGCCATATCTTCAATTTTCCTGGTGTGATTTGTTATTTTTTGCTGTCATCTAGACATTTAATTACCTTAATTAGTTTATTCTGGAGATTGTTTTCACTTCTCTTAACTAGGGTTTTCTTGCTAGATGAATTTGTTGTCTATCTGTTCTTTGACCTTCAGTTCAGCTTTTTCTGGACCTCTAGCTTAGGTTTTGTTTAACAGAGGATAATTTTTCAGTTCTTGTTTTCTTGTTTCTTGCCCTGCTTGTATGGTGCCTTTTCCCTTCCCACCCTTAGGAGGGTCTACGTAGGTATTATAGACTCCAGCTGGGTTTTCTCAGACTAAACTGGCCTCTTATCAGGGGGAAGGGGTCACCTGCATCAGTTTTCCCTGAGAGTGAGACCCAGCAGTTTAAAAGACCTTCCTGTGAAGTCTCTGGGCTCTGTTTTTCTTATCCTGCCCAGTATGTGGTGCATCTGCCTGTGGGTTGTACCAGCAAAAGATGTTATGGCTCCTTTAACTTTGGAAGGCTTTCCCTGCTGGGGGCATGGTGGAGACAGAGGAGAGGTTGTAGGCTGGTTTTAATGGCTTCAAATATCCAAGCCCTGGGGTCTAAATTCCTTGAGAGAGGGATTCCACCTGAGTTTGGCTTCACCCCTCTGCTGGGGAAGGCACAGTTGGGAGACAGCCCTGAAAGCAGCCCGTTTCTGCCTATGCCTGGGGCAGTTGCAGCCTGAGAAGTCCCGCCACTGAATCCAGAGGCTGCCAAGTCTCCGTAGAAACACAGCCACTAAAACCTCTGTTTCCTCCCCCTTTCCTCTTTTTCCATGAGCCCAATGAGCGAACTCTGCTTGACCAGGTTTAGAGTCTCTTTCCTTTCCCTCTGGGAAGCTGCCTGTGGGGGAGGGGCGCCAGGCGCCATGGCTTGGGGAATTCACGGTTTTGGAGAGGCTTGTAGCCGGTCCAGCTGGTCCAGACTGGGGTACGCTGTGTGTTTGGTCACTGACGTGGCTCCGGGAGCTGTTCTGTATGGTTTCTGGTTATTTAGTAGTTGTTCTGGAGGACGAACTAAAACGCGCACATTGCTAAGCTGCCATCTTGACTCTGCCCCTCACCCACAGAAGTTTAATCAACACCTGGCTATTATGGGGACTGAGAGCCCAGGGTGAGGCTGGGCCTGCCATCATGCCCCAGCTGCAGCCTGGCTGGCTTCTGCCTCAGTGGGCAGGGCTGGGCCATGCCCATTTCCCCAGCATGGCCCAGGAGCACCCACCCGGCTCCACCTCTCTCAACAGCTGTCCGAGAACACCCAAGTTCACCCCTTTGCAAGTTGCAGTTCCCCAGCTGCCCAGGCCTCATCTGAATGGAAGTGGGTAGGCACAGAGCTAGCTAAGAGCTCCCAGCCAACTTCCTCACCATCTAGCTTTTTATTCCGAAGCCATCTTTATGCCAGTTCCAACAATAAGAAGAAAGGAAACCATCAAAAACGTGGTGAGCTCAGTGGGCTTTTACACTGGGTCTCTGTGGATTCCCAGAGGACTTTTTAAGTAGCCCAGTCTTGGCTTGTGACAGGGGTCAGGCATCTTGAAGTTTGCTGAGATGCTGGTCCAGCTTTCAGAGGTCCAAGACTTCCAGTCCACCAGCGGCCCCAGGCTTGTTGAAAATTCCAAAAACAACAAGAGGGTTTGAGGTTGGAAAGTATAATTCAGAGATTTTGACCTTGTTTTTGTAAATGATACACAAGTGTCCATCCAAGTAAATGGAACGGCTTAGATGACTTAAACGTAACATAGTAAACAAGGGCAAGACAATGATGACAGTTGCTGGCTTAATCCCTTGCAGGACCCAGGCTATGGGTGTGTTTTCAGAAAAGGCCTTGTCCTCCTGGTGGCTGGTCTTGAGGTTGGGTTTGAGGTCCCTTCTAGAAGGCTGGGAAGGGACTGATGACATTGCATTTCTTCTGCAACATGATTTGTGGAAATACTGAAGGGCTGAAGAAGAAATTATTTTTTTTAAATAATTATTTGATTCTCTAAAAAAACAATTGATTTGAGTTTTATCCTGTCCTTCTAAGTATACTTAATGCATGTTTCTCTGATCTATTTTTTTTTTTTTTTTTTTTTAAAGGAAATACAGAGAGAAGGAAGGAAGGATAGAAGGAAGGAAGGGAAACATTTTTAAACATTTTCTTGTTTTATTGTATTTTGTTTCTTTGTTTTTGTTACATGGGCTGGGGCCGGGAATCGAACCGAGGTCCTCCGGCATAGCAGGCAAGCACTTTGCCCGCTGAGCCACCGCGGCCCGCCCTGATCTATTTTTTTTTCCCCACTCTTCAAGTACCCAGTGCCCAGGTCTGGATACACTATTCATTCATTAGAGGCAGGCAAACCATTTCTATTTCTTTGAATAAAACCCTCTGGTCTTAAGAATTAAGCATAGATAGATAGATATCAATATATAGATTAGATAGATAGATAGATAGATAGATAGATAAATAGCAGAGATATGTATCAAGGAAACAATCAGGGACCGGAGCCCAGGAATTCAGGGCGCTGTCACTCATGCCCAGATAAACTTGAAGTCCTCCAGCATATCAGAGGGCACCTCTGCCTGAGAGCACAGTGGTGTGCTGTTAATGTTTAACAGCAGGTTCTCAGAGGGTGGTGGTGGTAGTGGTGGGGTGGTAAGTCATGATGTGTAGCATTTGCCAATTTCCGTGGTGTAAACAGTCCCATCATGGCTGACTTCACGCTCCCCATTGTGACATCACTGAATGTGGAGCTGGTGAGAGGTCATCTCCCAAAGATGTCCCTGCTGGTCCCAGCACACCACATCGGCTGAAACAAATAGCTTGATTACCTCCTTTCTCCACTGAACCTCTACTTTCCTTCAGGTGTTCTACCCTCAGCCAGCTTTTATCCTTTTCCTTCCATTCCTGTTCCACCTTCTGCCCCTCCACTTCCTCCAGCAAGTTCCGAAACCGAGGGTCAATAATCTTTATCAATGGACTGACTGTGAAGCCAGCTGGAATAACAGGGCTTTTTTTTTTTTGGCAGAACTATCAACCAAACAAAATAAATATATTGCTTTGCTTTGCTTCACATACATTAAAAGAAAATATATACTAGTTAATGAATGTGAAGAGTGGGAGGTAGGAAATGGGTGGTGGCCGCGGGAGGATCAAGCCCCTGCTGAGTGGTCAGGGTGGTGTGGACTGGAGTTCATGTTTGGCGGGGTGGGATGGACTCGGGAAAGGACAAGGGAGGCAGATCAGGGCTCATGCCCAGGCAGCAGAGAGATGGTGGAGGGAAAGGGAAGGCCGTTTGTTAAGGTTTGGGCTCAGGACTCAGGGCAGGGGACCCTACACCCCATCTGAAGATCTCTGGGTATAAGGTAGATGTGCTGGTTTGAAAGGATGTATGGGCCCTAGAAAAGTCATGTTTTAATCAAAATCCCATTTTGTAAAGGCAGAATAATCCCTATTCAAAACTGTATGTAATTAGATAACTTCCCTAGAGATGTAACCCAATCAAGAGTGGTTGTTAAACTGGATTAGGGGAGGTGTGTCTACACCCATTTGGGTGGGTCTTGATTGGTTTACTGGAGTCCTATAAAAGAGGAAACATTTTGGAGAATGAGAGATTTCTAAGAGCAGGGAATGACATAGCCATGAGAAGCAGAGTCTACCAGACCTTTGGAGATGAAGAAGGAAAATGCCTCCCGGGAAGCTTCATGAAACAGGAAGCCAGGAGAAGAAGCTAGCAGATGATGCTGTGTTTGCCATATGCCCTTCTAGCCAAGAGAGAAACCGTGACTGTGTTCCCCATGTGCCTTCTCACTTGAGAGAGAGAGACGCTGAACTTCATTGGCCTTCTTGAACCAAGGTATCTTTCCCTGGATGTCTTAGATTGGACATTTCTATAGACTTGCTTTAATTGGGACATTATCTGGGCCTTAGAACTATAAACTAGCAAGTTACTAAATCCCCCCCTTTAAAAGCCGTTCCGTCTCTGGTATATTGCATTCAGGCAGTTAGCAAACTAGAACAAGAGGGCACATCAGAAGCTCACTGAACAAGTACATGAAAGTCAGCACATTTGAGAAGAAGAGAAAGAAGCCCATTTAATGGCTCAGGCAATGCCTCCCACCATCCCACACAAGGAGCCTGTCTCCCCACATGGGCTGCTCTCATGACGTCACTTGGTGAGGACATCTCACCACCTCAGGTCATTCGGGTGCTTCTGTGAGTATATTTTCACCACCCCAGACCCTCTGCAGAGGCCAGCCCAGGAGTCTGTCCCACACTGGAGGGAAACTAGCCACATTGATTCTCCAACATAGCATCTTCTTGTGGGGCTTCCATGGGAAATGTTGACTCCATGTACTTTTCAGCTTTAGAACTTCACCCCCATTTGAAAGGAGCTCTCTGGACCTCTGGCCAGGAGTGGTTGGGGCAGGGAGAGGGGATGCGGAGGTTCATGGAACAGAAAGACTATGGAGTTAAGACATGAAATAGGTTCTCAGGACTTCCACGGCCTAGGAGAAGCAGGCTCTGGCCCAGCCTAGTCCCTGCCAGGCTGACCTTCACCTTGTCCATTAGAAGGATGAACATCTGCTGCCTGCATTCCCGCTTGGTGATTCTTGGGAGAATCGTGGGCATTTCCAGGCATGCTGCCTACCTTGCTTTGCTAGGCTGCTATGACAAATACAAGTGGGGTAGCTTAAACAAGCATTTATTATCTCATGGTTTTGGAGTCCAAAATCAAAGGCATCAGCAAGGCTTGCTTTCTTTTAAGAAAAAGTCTAGAAATAAACATCCTGCGAATCCCTCCCACATAATCTTAGCACGCATTCAGGACTCACTTTGAGGGATGAATGGAATGAATGAAAAAGGAATGAATATTAAAAAGTATTGACAAAGTCCCTCAAGGGATGGAAGAAAACAATATGGAACTATTAAACTTTACCACTGGGAAAACCCCTGATATGTGTTAGACATTGGGAACTCCCAAGTCAATAGGCCAAGCCCTTGATCTTGAGGCCTGCTCTTCTGAAGTTTATTTCTGTAGCAGAGAAGCGAAGACTACCTGTAGTTATGCCTAACAGTGCTTCCAGGAAACAACTTTGGTTGCTCAGATGTGGCCACTCTCTCTCTAAGCCCAACTCTGAGAGTAAAATCATTACCCACCCCCACATGGGACGAAGACGTCCAGAGGTGTTTGTCTCCCTGGCAACATGGGACATCATTCCCAGGGATGAGCCTGGCCCTGGCACTGTGGGATGGATAACCTCTTCCTAAGCAAAAGGGGGAAAAGAAATGTAACAAAATAAGGTATCAGTGGCTAAGAGAGTTCAAATAGAGCTGGGGTTATTCCAGAGGCTACTCAATATCTTGCTTCAGCTACATATTGCTTATTGCCAGTGTTGCCAAACTTCAACCAAAGCAATTCCTGTCAACCCTAAAGAACACATAGGGCTCTATCTGAGAGTCTACAAAATTTCATGCACTAAGATTACTTTCCAGAAACCTACAACCTCCAGACGGGTTCCTAGGCCAGATAAGTCCTGAAACCCAGAGCAGCCAGCCTCTCCAACAACATCAACTTCCATCCCCCATCCCACCAGCATTCCTGAATTATCCACACTCTTTTCCAGCATGAAAAAGTTAGAATGGGCATAGACCAAATGCCTCTCAAAATTGGGAGAAGAATCAAAGGAGAAGGAGAGTTATAACAGAGGAGAAAAGATTTCACAAATGAGTATGACTGCTGAGTCATCCTGCTATTTCTTTTAGTCTCCAGTGCTTTGGAGCAGCTAGAAGGATAAACCTAAAACTGTGAAATTGTAACCCATACCAAACTCAGAAATTTGTTGTATAACTACTTGTTACAATGTACTTTGAAATTTATTGCTTTTTTGTATATATGCTATATTTCACAATAAAAATGTAAAGAAAAGAAAAGAAAAAGCGATGAGTGAACAAATGGGATAAATGGTCTCTCAAAGCAGTTTCCATCCCATTCGCCTGGAGCACTTGTTAAAATGCATATCCCTGGGTTCTGCCTGTAGCAGGGGTTCTCCGAGGGGGAGGCCTTGGGAACCTGCCCTTTTGAGGAGCACTCCACGTGGTTCTGCTGTGCTGCAAAGAGTAAGAACCCCTGACTCAGAGGTGGACTTGTCCACGTATGTGGCCTGTGAGCTGGGAGCCTTTAGACAAGCTCACGTGGCTTCTTTTCGGGGCCAGATGAAAACAGCCTCCCTCAAAAAAGTCTGTCCTCAGATGTATTTACCCACAATTCACTATTATAAGGAAATGCAGAGAGAGTATTTTGGTTTGGAGTATTTCGTTGTTTTTAAAATTAAGCTGTATGCTTATTTCTTTTTTTTTTATATTTTTATTGAGAAATTGCCACACACATACAGTCCAACCGTATTGTACAATCAATGGCTCACAATATCATCACATAGTTGTGTACTCTTCACCATGATCATTTTTAGAACATTTGCATCACTCCAGAAAAAGAAATAAAAAGAACTCATACATCCCCTACCCTCTCATTGGCCCACAGTATTTCAATCTACTCAAGTTTTACCCTTTATTTCCCACTATTATTTATTTATTTTTTATCCTAATTTTTTTTTACACATTTATCCATACCCTGGATAAAAGGAGTATCAGACAAAAAGTTTTCAAATCACACAGCTATGTAGTTCTACAGTCATCTTCAAGAATCAAGGCTACTGGAACACAGCTCAACATTTTCAGGTACTTTCCTCTAGCCACTCCAATACACCATAAATTAAATAGTGCTATCTATAGAATGTGCAAGAATAGCTTCCAGGATAATCTCTTAACTCTGTTTGAAATCTCTTAGCCACTGAGATTTTATTTTGTCTCACTTCTCTCTTCCCCTTTTGGTCAAGAATGCTTTCTCATTCTTATGATGCCAGGTCCAGATTCATCCCTGGGAGTCAGGCCCCATGTTGCCAGGGAGATTTACACCCCTGGGAGTCAGGCCTCACATAGTGAGGAGGGCAGTGATCTCACTTGCCAAATTGGCCTAGAGAGAGAGGCCATCTGAGCAACAAAAGAGGTTTTCCAGGGATGACTCTTAGGCATAATTATCAGTAGGCTTAGTTTCTCCTTTGCAGAAATAAATGTCATAGGTGAGAGCCTCAAGGTTGACAGCTAAGCCTATTGAATTGGTTGTCCCCACTGCTTGCAAGAATATCAGGAATTCCCCAGATGGAGAAGCTAAATATTTCCTCCTTTCTCCTCAGTACCCCAAGGGGATTTTGCAAATACTTCTTTATTCTTTGCCCAATTACTCTAGGATATATTGGGGTATCACACTAACCTGTAAAAACCAACAAGATCTCATACCCTATTCAAGATTGCACGTAATTATGATGTACAAGTAAATTGATCATACAAGTTAAATTAGATAATGTGTTACCCCAAATATAAATTTTGCACCAAATAAACATCTTTATGGTCTTGCACAGAGGTTGCAGTTTGAAAATATGGGCCATATCATCCTTTACCCAGTATTCTCATTTACCTTAGCCCTATCCAGATCAGTTTCCTTCATATCTCTAGACAAACTCTGATCACTTTTCTCAGCTTTTTAAATAATTGCTGAATGGGGTAATACTGACTTTCATAGCTTCAGTACTCTAACCCTGAATTTTAGTGTCACATAAATACCCTAAGTTTCATGGAATGACTAGCCTATATACAAATAGCCAATATCTCAAAATTTAAAAATATCAGTTACAACTGCTAAATACATGTGGCTTCTGCAAGAACTTTCAATCTAGGAAACTTTACAATAGGCCCAACCTGATAACCCATGCTTTTGACTTCAATTCTCTTAGTCTGTATATCCTGGTTCATATGAGTGAGGCATGATAATATTTGTCATTTTGTTTCTGACATTTAATTCAACATACTGTCCTTAAATTTCATTCACCTAGCCACATGTCTCACAACATAATTCCTTTGGCTGTGTTCAGTAGTCCATTGTATGTAAACACCACAGTACACCCTACCACTAGCATTTCAATCTACTCAATTTACTTTAATCTTTGCTCCCCCTATTATTTATTGTTTATCCATATTTTATACTCATCTGTCCATACCCTAGACAAAAGGAGCATCAGACATTTGATTTTCACAATCACACAGTCAGGTTGTAAAAGCTATACCACTATACAATCATCTTCTAGAATCATGGCTACTGGAACACAGCTCTACAGTTTCTGGTACTTCCCTCTAGCCACTCCAATACACCATAAGCTAAAAAAAAGGGCTATCTGTATAATGCATAAGAATAACCTCCAGGATAACCTCTTTAGTCTGTTTGAAATCTCTCAGTCACTGACACTTTATTTATTTTTTATTTTTTTAATTTTAACATTGTTTTAATCAAGTAACGTAGCTGTTTGAGAAACAGGATTTTTAAAACAGTTGAACAGAGCAGATTGAAGGATTACTCTATTAAGGTAACATCTGTGAATAAAACTCAGGTTATATGAATTTGAATTTCATTTAAGTTTGGCACCAGACTGAACACTGGTCAAAGCCAGTATTTTCTTAGTGTTTAGAAGTACTGAACATTTTTACCTTCAGTTAAAAGAAAAGCTCTGTAACATAATCTGGGTATTTTGAGTGCAATTTAGTTTAGGCCACCAGTATCTCCTACAGAATTTCATTTTATGAAAGCAAACTAGCAATGCAGCAAAGAATTTGAAACCTAGGTAAGATATGAATTTGCAAAGCTTATCTTTGGTGTGACAATGCACATTCCTTCCAGGTTCAGCCCCACTCTAGTCTAACCAGATTTTCTCAAAAGGCAGCTGGAAACCAATTCTTATTTCTCAATAAGACTGCTAGGTTTCAATTCCTTAAAAATATCAAACAAGGTTTTAGCCTATCAAATGGTTGTATAATTTCAATGTGAAGATTTTTTTTTACATACATTTGTTATTACGTTCTCATTGAAATCTGTGAGATGGGTCACAAAGGATTGAAGAGAAGTGAATGCTAGAAATCTGTGCTTCAGATAACAAAAATAGTCCTATGGATTCTTGAGTTCCATAATGCACTTTTTATGGAAAGGAATAAATGCAGTAAGTTTTCACCTTGTAAAGATACTACACTAAGATATAGTCAGAACCCATACCAAATGAGTTTAGCTAGTTGGGCAAGGACCTTATCAGCTTGTACTTGTCTAGCTATAAAGCCCTGAGTGGGCTGGGTCAGGACCTGTCACCTGCACCCAGTGACCATCATCATAGATTTCTTGGGTAGTTGACTATATTCACCATGAAACAAAATATACCTCCAAGTCTCACACCAAAATACAGGCTTTGACTTGGAAGTAGGCTTTTAGCTCTGTTTTTTAAAATAAGACATTTGGGGGAGGGGGGAAAATCAAGTTAGAGACACAATAATACTTATTTTGGCAAGATAGCAAGCAAAATGCAAAAGGCATCAAAGAACCATAATACGGAGAAAAAAAAAAGAAACTGAACAAAAGGTGCATGTCTTACACATTTTGAAATTATAATCTAAATCATAAAGGTAAAAATTGAAAAATTATGCTGTGTTTGCTAGGGATTACATTAAGTGCACCTTTTCCTGCCTCCCCCAACAAAATCACAGAGCTTACTATTTAATCACATCCAAAGGTTTGAGCGTTTTCTCTCAGTACAAAGCAATAGCTGCATACACATGAGATGCTTATTTGCTAACATAATCATTTCCCTGGCTCTTTTAACGTGCAACACACATTACTTTCAAAACTACAATTGGGGCAAGTGTACACAAACTGAAAACAAAACCTTCAAGTTTCAAAAGCTTAAAATTATTAATAGGACACTCAGGTCATTTTTACTTCTCAGTACAATAAAGGTGTTGCACTTCCACTTGATTTATCAGTCCACCTTGGCATGGAAAGAATGTACATTACCATACGCCAATTTGCGGGATTAGAGAGAAAAGTTAAAACCAACTATATTTCTGAATGCCGGAATAAGGTAATTAAGTACAAATAAGTTTAGGCTTACATTCTGCTGAAGACTTTCACAGTTCAGCGTCTAAACAATACCATGCCTATTAGGCTCCCAAATCCTAGCAGGTTAAATGATGGTACAGCAGATTAAAAAAGGAGCCAATCATTTTACTTAAGTCATTCAGAGCCAAAAATTTGAAGAACGACCAAAAACAAATCTTTATTTGTTATAACTGTATAAATGTGATCCATGTATTCAAAAAGAAACATGCTATGAATAAGCAAACTACTGTTGCCCACTGATGTGTATGGACTCCCTAGATGTCTCGTTGGGCTTAATTACAGACCACTCACAGTAAAACATTTTTAGTATAAAGTGTAGCATGATGTTAAGCCATTTTAGCCTTTGCACATACATGTTGCACTTCTGGCTGATAATGCAGAAAAATTTGCAGTGTTACACTGTTAAGCTAGGTTGCATCCATCATTTTAAATAGTATCAATGTCGATGTCATCATCCTTGCTGTCAGACTTCACAGTTTCAACTTTAGGTACACTGGCAGTCTTCGAATACACCGCCTCAGTGTTCTCATCTTCATCTTCCTCTTCTCCACCAGAGCATTCCTCCTCTGCTTCCTTCAACCATTTAATAAATGGTTCCGCTTTGACACAAATCTCTTTGGCAAGTTCCTTTGAGACATATTTCTTAGAGGCCTTTTCCGACCAGCTGATGATGACCTCTTCTTCCGAAAGGTCTGCATCATACATCTCTTTCAAGATATGTGGAATCTTGGAGATGAGCTGAGCCTGATGCATGGCTACCACACACTCCAAACCATGAAGAAGGTAGCGTTGAGCCTTTTGGTTGTTATGGCAAAATCTGAGGAAATGGCACCTGCATTTCTTAATTTGCTCCCTAATCTTCTCATTAAAAACAACTTCAGTCAAAACAAGAGGGCCCATGGCTTTTCCATCCAGTCTTTCTGCTTCAGCAACCATTTCTTTGTCAGACGGGTCAATAATACCCTCTTCTTTCTTTTTCTTAACAAAATCAAATGGGATGTTGACTCGCTCTTCAACAGTCCTTTCCAAATCATCGCTGAGAGTCAAAACTTTTGCATGGTCACTAATTTCATCCATTCTGCGCCTTTGAGCTTCCTCGGTTGTAACTTCTCCCCAGTCATCATCCTCTTCCTCTTCCATAGTATGTGGAAGAGGACTGATTTCATTCGGTGGGGTGGTGGTGGTGTCTCACTGCTGGCTACGGAGCCATTTTCCTTGTCTTTGCCCTTCCTACTTTTCTTTTCCTTTTCTTTCTTTCCTGTGCCACTGTCACTGTTCTCAGGTGGGTTTTTGAGAATGAACGTGCAGAGTTTATGATGTGTGTCAAGCATGCCACAGGCTTTACAAGAATTACCTATTGTTTGCTTCTTTGGATTGACATGCAGATCTGTTTCAGGATTCTCACGCTCAGGACAGAGAACAAATTTTTTAATGAATCCCTCCAACATGTCTTGCAGCTTATTCGCCTCATGAGATCCATTGACAATGGAACGGTCATTCTTAACATCAAACTGGGTCTGTGCTCCCAGCTCACAACCAAAATATTTGGTGGGATGCATTGCAGGCTGATTAAGTGCCTTTGCCACGTCAACCACGTTGACTATAACTGTCTTGATTCCATTTCCTTTCCCCTCAACCTTGGCCATCAGACGGGGCATCTTGTAGAGACAGAAGTGGTCTGACACACTGCGGTTGACGTTGACAGACATTTTGGCTTATTAGTGGCTTTATCAATAAGATGAAGAGATCTTTGATTGCAACTTTTTGGTATCTTCTGTCTGGAGAAGAAGGGATGACACAAACGACTGCAAGAGTTCTCGGTCTCTGACATGAAAAAAGAGGCTGTAAGCTCTTTTTGAGACTGTAAGCTTCTTGCTTGTATGCTCTGTTTCCCCAAATCAGGTACCAATGGCTGCGCAACAGCTCGTTTTCGTCAAATAAAGACATAAACCCAACGCTGCTTGCCTGGGACTGGGATGAAGTGAGGTGCGTTATAAACCAGAGTCTGAGGTGGCTGCGGCGGCGGAGGAGGAGACAGTGGTGCAGCGGCGGAGCGGCCACGGCCAGGTGCCGCCACCGAGCAGCGGGGAGGGGCTGTCCCAGCGACGTCCGGGGTCCCCACCCGTCATCGCCCGAGCCTAGCGACCTCCGGAATGTTCTCGCTCTGTCTGACACTTTATTTTGTCTCATTTCTCTCTTCCTACTTTTGGTCAAGAAGTTTTTCTCAATTCCCTTGATGCCAAGTCTCAGCTCATCCCAGGATTTCTGTCCCACATTGCCAGGGAAGTTTACACCTCTGGGAGTCATGTCCCACATAGAGGGGGAAGGCAGTGAGTTTGCTTGCTGTGTCAGCTTAGAGAGAGAGGCCACATCTGAGCAACAAAAGAGGTTCTCTGGATGTGGCTCTTATGCCTAATTTTTTAAAACTTTTTTTATTGTATGGTACAACATATATACAAAGGAAAGAAAAAAAAAGCAATAGTTTTCAAAGCACTTTTCAGCAAATAGTTATGGGACAGATCCCAGAATTTGTCATGGGCTACCGTACCGTCATCTCAGATTTTTCCTTCTAGCTGCTCCAGAACATAGGAGGCTAAAAGGAATAAATATATATTTTTTATCACCACAATTGACTTTTTTTTCTTTTTGTGAAAAGTAACATATATACAAAAAAGCAATAAATTTCAAAGTATAGCACAACAATTAGTTGTAGAACAGATTTCAGAGTTTGGTATGGGTTACAATTCCACAATTTTAGGTTTTTACTTCTAGCTGCTCTAAGACTTTGGAGATTAAAAGAAATATCAATTTAGTGATTCAGCAATTATATTCATTTGTTAAACCCTACCTTCTCAGTAGAACTCCACCATCACCTTTGATCTTTCTTTCCCACTCTTAAGGGGTATTTGGGCTACGCCCATTCTAATTTTCTCATGTTGGAAGGGGCTGTCAATAATATGAAGTAACAGCCTCCTATATTCTGGGGCAGCTAGAAGGAAAAATATGGGAGGATCATATGGTAGCCCACGACAAACTCTAGGATTTGTCCTGTAACCACGTGTTGAAGAGTGCTTTGAAAACTATTGCTCTTTTATTTCTTTGCTTTGTATATATGTTATACTATACAATTTTAAAAAGTTAAAAAAAAAGACACAAGAAACAAAAAGACGAAGAGGATACTAGTGAAGACTAAGAAATGAAAAGACAAAATTTATTCTAGAAGCAAACCAAATCCCTACATATATTTCCCATGGATTAGGTTTTAGTCTTCTGTCAGAAGAAATGTTAAAGTGTTTGTCAGAGGCCATTGACAGAAAATCCCAGACATGTATTCTATTTCAGGAAATTCAGTTTAAGCTATTAAATAAAAGTCATTCCCAGAATAAATAATAATAATAACATGGGGTAGGGAGGTGGAAATAGCTGATGTTCTAGAGAGGCTGGCCCCTCTAAGTTTCAGGACTTAGCTGGTCCAGAGACCCATCTGGAAGTTGTAGATTTCTGGAAAGTTACCCTAGAGCATGGAACCTTTGTAGAATCTTATATATTGCCCTAGGTGTTCTATACAATTGGCAGGAATAATTTTGGTGAGTTTTGGCAAATTATGATGGGTCACAATGTCTAACTGAGGCTTGCATAAGAGTGACCTCCAGAGTAGCCTCTCGACTCTATTTGAAATACTCTCTCAACCACTGATACTATATCAGTTACACTTCTTTTCCCCCTTTTGGTCAGGATGGAGTTGTTGATCCTATGGTGCCAGGGCCGGACTCAACCCTGGGAATCATCTCCCTCGTTTCCAGGGAGATTTTCAGCCCTGGATGTCATGTCCCATGTAGCGGGGAGGGCAATGATTTCACTTGCAGAGTTGGGCTTAGAGGGAGTGAGGCCACATCTGAGCAACAAGAGTCCTCCAGAAGTAACCTTTATGCATACCTATAGGTAGGCTAAGCTTCTCCACTACCTACCTAAGCTTCACAAGAGTAAGCCTCAAGATGAAGGGCTTGTCCTATTGATTGGGGCGTCCCTAGTGTTTGACATAGTATCAGGGGATTCTCTGATGGTAAAGTTTAATAATTCCACATTTTTTCTTCCATCCCTCAAGGGACTTTGCCAATACGTATTGATTATCTGCTTAATATATTCTAGGATGTCCTTAATATATTCTAGGATGCAAAAATAATAATTACTACTCCAGGCATTACATTAAGCTATACAGGATTAAAGGCCCTCATTCTTATTCTGAGCTCTCTGTGTTTCAGTTGTTCAACTGAGCTGTGCAGACAGGTTGAGTTAGGTTATCTTGTTACAGAAAATTTAAGTTCCAGACAAAATCAACTTTTCTTCCTCTGGTCTCAAAGAGTAGGTACAGTTCTAAAATACAGACAATGTCTTCTTTACCCCTGTGCTCTGAATTACTTTAATCCTGATCTGATCAGCTTCATTCTTATCTCTAAATACCAGGTTATACCTATATAAAACAGCCTCTCAAAATCCAGAAATAATAATTACTACTCCGGACTAAATTTGTCTGCCATAAGAGCTTACAATCTGATCATTTTTAAACAATTTTATTCGCACATCATACAATCAACCTAATAAATAGACATGCCTTTGCCACCATAATCTATATGAAGACATTTCTTTTCCTTCTGCAAAAAATC
This sequence comes from Tamandua tetradactyla, assembly GCF_023851605.1. Classification (NCBI taxonomy): domain Eukaryota; kingdom Metazoa; phylum Chordata; class Mammalia; order Pilosa; family Myrmecophagidae; genus Tamandua; species Tamandua tetradactyla. Next base: position 81,912,412 of record NC_135339.1, read on the forward strand.
CATACCCCTCCCCCATGCCCCCCACCTGTTGATATTTCATTTTGGCATAATGCCTTTGTTACAGTCAGTGGAAGTATATTACAATGTTACTGTTTGCTATAGACCCTAGCATACATTGATTGCACTTTTTCCCATATACCATACATTTTCAACACCTTGCGATGTTGACATTCATTTGTTCTCCCACAGGCAAAAACGTTTTTATATTTGTACATTTAATCACCATCATTGGCCACTCTAAGCATTCCTAAGGTATATCATCTCAGTCTTTATCCTCTATCTTTCCTCTGGTTTCATACATGTCTCCAGCCCTTCTCCCTCAATCACCTTTCCATTCAGCTTCATTCAATGTGTTTATATTATTATGCTGCAAGTAGGTAGTATTGTGCTATCCATTTCTGAATTTTTACAATCAGTCCTGTTGTACAATCTGTATTCCTTCAGCACCAATTGCCCATTCTCTACCCTCTTTCTATCTCCTGATACCCTGTGTTCTTAACTTTAACTCGCAAATTTCACTCACTAATGCTATTTCATATTAGTGAGACCATACAGTATTTGTCCTTTTGTTTCTGCCTAATTTCACTCAGCATAATGTTCTCAGGGTTCATCCATGCTGGTACATGCTTCATAACTTTATTCTGTCTTACAGCTGTGTAGTATTCCATCATATATATATATAGAGAGAGACACTCATCTGTTGATGGACATTTGAGTCCATCATGGTGGCTGTTTCCATCTCTTGGCAATCATAAATAATGCTGCTATAAACATCAGTGTGCAAATGTGGGTTTGTGTCCTTGCCTTCAGTTCCTTTGAATATATACCTAGTAAAGGGATTGCTGGATTATATGGCAATTCTACAGTTAGCTTCCTGAGGAATAGCCAAATAGCCTTCCAGAGCAGTTGTACCATTTTACATTCCCACCAACAGTGGATAAGCATGCCTCTCTCTTCACATCCTCTCCAACACTTGTTGTTTTCTGTTTGTTTTTTATATATATATATATATATAATGTCATTCTAGTGGGTGTGAGATGATATCTCATTCTGGTTTTGATTTGTATTTCCCTAAAAGTCAGTGAAGTGGTGCATCTCTTCATGTGCCTTTTAGCCACTTGTAGTTCCTCTTCTGAAAAACATTTGTTCATGTCTTTTGCCCATTTTTAAATTAGGTAGTTTGCCTTTTTGTTGTTGAGATGAAGAATCTCTATATATTCTGGATACAAAAAACTTACCTAATATGTGGTTTCCAAATATTGTCTCCCATTGCATAGGCTGCCTTTTTATTTTCCTGACAAAGTTCTTTGATGCGCAAAACTGTTTAATATCAAGGAGACCCCATTTATATATTTCTTTTTCAATTCTCTTGCTTTGGGGTCTAAGAAACCACCTCCTATTATATTTATATTTTCTTACATTTTATGGTTTAACCCTAATGTTTAGGTCTTTGATCCATTTTGAGTCAATTTTTGTATAGGTTGTGGGATCTGGATCCTCTTTCATTCTTTTGCATATGGATATCCAGTTCTGCGAGTACCATTTACTGAAGAAGCTGCTCTGTTCCAGGCGGGTTGGCTTGACTGCCTTCTCAAAGATCAATTGTCCATAGATGAGAGGGTCTGTTTCTGAACCCTCAGTTTGATTCCATTGGACACTATATCTGTCCTTATGTCAGTACCAAGCTGTTTTAACCACTGTAGCTTCACAATATGCTTTAAAGTCAGGTAGTATGAGACCTCCCACTTCATTTTCTTCCTCAAGATATTTTTAGCTATTCGAGGCACCCTGCCCTTCCAAATAAGTTTGGCTCTTGGTTTTTCTATTTCTGCAAAGTAAATTGTTGGGATTTTAATTGGTACTACATTGAATCTATAAATCGATTTCTGTAGAATTGACATCTTAACTATATTTAGTCTTCCAATCTATGAGCATGGTATGCCCCTCCATTTATTTTGGGCTTCAATGATTTCTTTTAGCAATTCCTTGTGGTTTACTGTGTATAGGTCTTTTGTATCCTTAGTTAAATTTATTCCTAAATATTTTATTCTTTTGGTTGCTGTGTTAGTTAGATTCAGTTGTCAACTTGACAAGGTGAAGGCACCTAGTTCTGTTGCTATGGACATGAGTCAATGGTATGTGAACCTCGTCTGTTGCTGATTACATCTGCAGTCAGCTAGGAGATGTGCCTGCTGCAATGAATGATGTTTGACTTAACTGGCTGATGCTTAAATGAGAGAGCTCAATGTAGCACAGCCCCAGTAGCTCAGCATACCTCATCTCAGCACTCACAGCTGAGCCCAGGCCTTTGGAGATGCAGAAAGAAATCACACTGGGAAAAGTTGTTGGAACCCAGAGGCCTGGAGAGAAGGCCAGCAGAGATCACTCTGTGCCTTCCCACATGGAAAGAACCTCCATTGAAAGTTAGCTGCCTCTCCTCTGAAGAATTAATGAAATAAATCCCCTTTTACTAAAAGCCAGTCTGTCTCTGGTGTGTTGCATTCCAGCAGCTGGCAAACTAGAACGGTTGCTATTGTAAGTGGAGTCTTTTTCTTGATTTCCTCCTCAGATTGCTCATCACTAGTGTATAGAAACACTACTGATTTTGGGGTGTTGACTTTGTACTCTTCCGCTTTGCTGTACTCATTGATTAGCCCTAGTGGCTTTCTGTAGATTTTTCAGGATTTTCAACATATAGTATCATATCATCTACAAACAATGAGGGTTTTACTTCTTCCTTTCCAATTTGGATGCCTTGTATTTCTTTTTCTTGTCTAATTGCTCTGGCTAGAACTTCTAGCACAATGTTGAATAACAGTGGTGACAGTGGGCATCCTTGCTTTGTTCCTGATCTTAGAGGGAAAGCTTTCAGTTTTTTCCCATTGAGAAAGATGTTAGCTGTGGGTTTTTCATATATTCCCTTTATCATGTTGAGGAAGTTTCCTTTTCTATTCCTATCCTTTGAAGGGCTTTCTTCAAGAAAGGATGTTGATAAATGAAATCAGAAAGAAAGATAGATGTTAAAGATTGAGATGGTATAATCTAGGAATGCCTAGAGTGTATAATAATAGTGAAATGTACAAGGTACAATTTTAAAAATGTTTTTGCATGAGGAAGAACAAAGGAATGTCATTATTGCAGGGTACTGAAAATAGATGCTAATTAATATTTTAAAATGTCACCTTCTGTGTGAGACTAAAGCAAAAAATGTTTATTTGTTACAAAATTTATATTTTGACTAGAGCATTTCCTAATATAACTTATGTAGATAGTTTGATTGAACACCATAAGTACTTGGAATCTCAGGTAAGACATGAGATTTTGTTGGTTTGTCCAGAGTGATGCCCCGATGAATCCCAGAGTGATTCGATCAGTGAGTGGAAAAGTATTTGCAAAGCCCCCTTTGGGGAATGATGAGAACGGGGAGAAATTCAACTTCCCCAAGTTGAATTCTTGATATTCTCACAAGCAGTGTGGACAACCAAAGCTCAACACTGGTTGAGCCCCCAGTGTTGGGGTTTGTTCATATGAAACTTAACCCCACAAAGGATAGGTCAAGTCCACTTAAAATTTAGGCCTAAGAGTCACCCCCAAGAGAGCCTCTTTTGTTGCTCAGATGTGGCCCCTCTCCCCAGCCAACACAATGAGCAGTCTCACCACCCTCCCCCTCTCTAGGCGGGACATGACTCCCAGGGGTATGGACCTTCCTGGCAACGTGGGACAGAAATCCTAGAATGAGCTGAGACTCAGCATCAAGGGATTGGAAAAAACCCTAGAATGAGCTGAGACTTAGCATCAAGGGATTGAGAAAACCTTCTCACCAAAAGGGGGAAGAGGGAAATGAGACAAAGTGTCAATGGCTGAGAGATTCCAAACAGAGTCGAGAGGTTATCTTCGAGATTATTCTTATGCATCAAGTAGATATCATCTTGTTATTCAAGATGTAATGGAGAGGCTGAAGGGAACTGCCTGAAAATGTAGAGCTGTGTTCCAGGAGCCATGTTTCTTGAGGATGGCTGAATAATGATACAGCTGTCACAGTGTTACTGTGTGATTGTGAAAACCTTGTGCCTAATGCTCCTTTTATCTACCTTGTCAACAAAGGAGTAGAACATATGGAATCAAAGTAAATAATAGGGGGAACAAACGCTAAAATAAATTTAGTTTGAAATGCTAGTGATCAATGAAAGTGAGGGATAAGGGGTATGGTAGGTATAATCTTTTTTTTTTCTTTCCTGTGTTTGTTTTATTTCTTTTTCTATTGTCTTTTTATTTCTTTTTCTGAGTTAATGCAAATGTTCTAAGAAATGACGAATATGCAACTAAGTGATGATATTGTGAATTACTGATTATGTATGTTGATGTTTTATCTGTTTTCTCAATTTTTTAATTAATAAATAAATTTTAAAAATACAGGGAAGAAGGTAGACAAACATGAAGGTAGGAATGCAGGTAAAAGTAAAGCTTGTGTTTTGTACTGTAAAAAAAAAAGGATGTTGAATTTTGTCAAATGCCTTTTCTGCATCAATCGAGACGATCATGCTGTTTTTCTGCTTTGACTTATTGATATGGTGTCTTACATTAATTGATTTTCTTGTGTTGAACCAGCCTTGCATACTTGGAATAAATTCCGCTTTTCCTGGTGTTTAAGTCTTTTAAGGTATTGCTGGATTTGATGTGCAAGTATTTTGTTAAGATTTTTACATCTATCTTCATTATAGAGATTGGTCTGTAATTTTCTTTTCTTGTAGTATCTTTATCTGGCTTTGGTATTGGGGTGATATTGACTTCATGATTTAGGTAGATTTCCCACCTCCCCAATTTTTTTGAAGAGTTTGAGCACATTGGTACTAATTCTTTCTTGAATCCTTGGTAGTATTCACATGTGAAGCCATTTGGTCCTGAACTTTTCTTTTTTGGGAGCTTCTTAATGACTGATTCAATCTCTTTACTTGTGATTGGTTTGTTGAAGTCGTCTGTTTCTTCTCAAGTCAATGTTGGTTGTTCATGCCTTTTCTAGTTTGCCAGCTGCCAGAATGCAATATACCAGAGATGTAATAGCTTTTAAAAAGGGGGCATTTAATAAGTTGCTAATTAACAGTTTTTAAGTCATGGAAATGTCCCAATTAAAGCAAGTCTATAGAAATGCCCAATCTAAGGCATCCAAGGAAAGATACCTTGATTCAAGTAGGATGACGATGTTCAGGGTTTCTCTCTCATCTGGAAAGGCGCATGGCAAACTCAGTCAGGGTTTCTCTCTCAGCTGGAAGGGCACATGACGAACATGGCATCATCTGCTAGCTTCCTCTCCAACTCCCTGGGAGGCGTTTACCTTCTTTATTTCCCAAAGTTGCTGGCTGGTGGACTCTCTGCTTCACAATGCTGCAGCATTCTCTGCTCTCTCAGAATCTCATGGCTTTCTCTCTTGTCATTCTCCTCTGCTTTTTCTGAATCTCCCGACTTTCTCTCTTGTTCTCTAGCTTTTTCCAAAGTGCTTCTTCTTTTAAAGTATTCCGGTAAAACTAATCAAGATCCATCTAGGATGGGTGGAGACATGTCTCCACCTAATCAGGTTTGACAACTGCTCTTGACTGAGTCACATCTCCAGGGAGATAATCTAATCAAAATCTCCAAGATACAGTACTGAAAAGGGATTAGAAGAAACCGTTGCTCCCACAAGGTTGAGTAGGATTAAAACATGGCTTTTCTAGTGTACATAAACCTTTTCAAACCAGCACAATGCCTTTCTAGGAAGTTGTCCATTTCACCTACATTGTCTAGTTTATTAGCATACATTCCTCATAGTATCTTCTCATTACTTCCTTTATTTCTGCAGGTTTAGTGGTTATGTCGCCTCTCCTATTTCTGATTTCTTTCTTTCTTTTTTGGTCAGCCTAGCTCTGTGTCCATCAATTTTGTTAATTTTCTCAAAGAACCAACTTCTGGTTTTGTAGATTTTCTAAATTGTTTTCATATTCTCAATTTCACTTATTTCTCCTTTAATCTTCATTATTTCTTTCCTTTTGTTTGCTTTGGGATTAGTTTGCTGTTATTTCTCTAGTTGTTCCAAGTGAACAGTTAATTCCTTAATTTTTGCTCTTTCTTCTTTTTTAATATAGGCATTTAAGGCAATAAATTTCTCCCTCAGCAGTGCCTTTGCTGCATCCATAAATTTTGATATGTCATGTTTTCATTTGCCTTGAGATATTTAGTGATTCGTCTTGTAATTTCTTCCTTGACCCACTAGTTGTTTGAGAGTGTATTGCTTAACCTCCATATATTTGTCAATTTTCTGGCCCACTGTCTGGTATTGATTTCCAACTTCATTCATTTATGATCTAAGAAGTGTTTTGTATAATTTCAATCTTTTAAAATTTATTGAGACTTACTTTGTGACCCAGCATATAGTCTATCCTTGAGAATGATCCATGTGCACTTGAGAAAAAAATATGTATCCTGCTGTTGTGGGATGTAATGTTCTGTAAATGTCTATTAAGTTTAGTTCATTTATTGTATTATTCAAAATCCCTGTTTCCTTATTCATCCTCTGTCTAGATGTTCTATCCATTGATGAGAGCGGGGAACTGAAGTCTCCAACTATTATGGTAGAGGTGTCTACTTCTTCCTTAAGTCTTGTCGGTGTTTGCCTCACGTATTTTGGAGCATTCTAGCTCGGTGTATAAATATTTATGATTGTTATGTCTTCTTGTTGAATTGTTCCTTTTACTAATCCATAGTGTCCTTCTTTGTCTCTTTTAATTGTTTTACATTTGAAGTCTAATTTGTCGGATATTAGTATAGCTACCCCTGTTCTTTTCTGGCTGTTGTTTGAATGAAATATCTTTTCCCAACCTTTTACTTTCAACCTATTTTTGTCCTTGGGTCTAAAGTGAGTCTCCTGTAGACAGTCTATAGATGGGCCCTTCCTGTTTTTTAATCCATTCTGCCAGTCTCTGTCGTTTGATTGGGAAGCTTAATCCATTAATAGTTGTTTTAGTTTGCTAGCTGCCAGAATGCAATATACCTGGAATGGAACGGCTTTTAAAAAGGGGAATTTAATAAGTTGCTAGTTTACAGTTCTAAGGCCGAGAAAATGTCCCAGTTACATCGAGTTTATAGAAATGGCCAATCAAAGGCATTCAGGGAAAGATACCTTGGTTCATGAAGGCTGATGTAGTTCAGGGTCTCTCAGGTGAGAAGGCACATGGTGAACACTGTCTGGGTTCCTCTCTCATCTGGAAGGGCACATGGCGAACAGGGCACCATCTGCTAGCTTCTTCTCCTGGCTTCCTGTTTCGTGAAGCTCTCTGGGAGGCATTTTCCTTCTTCATCTCCAAAGGTTGCTGGCTTGTGGACTCTGCTTCTCGTGGCTATGTCGTTCTGCTCTGCTCTCTCTGAATCTCCCTCATTCTCCAAAATGTTCCCTCTTCTATAGGATTCCAGAAACCAATCAAGACCTACCTGAATGGGTGGAGACATACCTCCCCCAATCTAGCCCAACAACCACTCTTGACTGGGCCACATCTCCAGGGAGATGATCCAACCACAGACCCAAACATACAGTACTGAATAGAAACCATTCTGCCTTTATGAAATGGGATCTAGATCAAAACATGCCTTTTCTAGGGGACATACATCCCTCCAAACCAGCATAATACTTAATGTTATTACTGTAAAGGCGGTCATTTCTTCTATCATTTTGTCTTTTGGGTTTTATATGTCACATTTAATTTTTTTTCACTTTCTACCTTTACAGATAGTCTTCATTTCTACACTCTTCTCCAGACTACCCTCTCTTGCCTTTTCCTATCTGCCGGTAGTGCTCCCTTTAGTATTTCTTGCAGAGCCAGTCTGTTAGTCACAAATTCTCTCAGTGATGGTTTGTCTGAAAACATTTTAATCTCCCCCTCATTTTTGAAGGGTAGTTTTTCTGGGTATAGAATTCTTGGTTGGCATATTTTCTCTTTCAGTGTCTTAAATATATCATTCTACCACCTTCTCACCTCCAGGGTTTCTGCTGAGAAACCCACATGTGGTCTTATCACATTCCCTTGTATGTGGGTTGCTTTTCTCTTGCTGCTTTCAAGATCCTCTCTTTGTCTTTGACATTTGTTAATGTGGTTAGTAAGTATTTTGGTGCATGTCTATTTGGATCTATTCTGTTTGGGGTATGCTGAACTTCTTGAATATGTAATTTTATATCTTTCATAAGAGATGGGAATTTTTCAGTGATTATTTCCTCAATTAGTATTTCTGCTCCTTTTCCCTTCTCTTCACCTTCTGGGAACTCATATATTCATGCACTTCATGTTATCATTCAATTCCCTGAGACTCTGCTCATATTTTTCCATTCCTTTCCCTATATTTTCTTTTGTGTGTCAGATTTCAGATGTTCAGATCTCTAGTTCACTGTTACTTCTGCCTCTTCAAACCTATTGTTGTAGGTTTCTAATGGAAATGAAAGAAATTATTTTTTTCATCTCTTTTATTATGCCTTTCATTCCCATAATTTCTGCAATTGATTTTTTTAAACTTTTGAGTTCTTCTTTATGTTTACCCAATGTCTTCTTTATATCCTCCTTCAACTCGTTATTTTATTTTTGATGAGATTTTGCATGTCTTTTCAAACATCCTGAATTAGTTGTTTCAACTCCTGTATCTCCTTTGAAGTATTTGGTTTATTTCTTTGACTGGGCTATATCTTCAGTTTTCCTAGTATGACTTGTTATTTTTTGCTGACATCTAAGCATTTGATTTCCTTAATAAGTTTATTCTGGAGGGTTTTTTCACTCTTTTACCTAGGGTTTCCTTGCTGGATAGCTTTGTTCTCTATTTGTTCTTTGATATTCAGTTCAACTTATTCTAGACCTCTAGCATAGGTTCTGTTTAACTGATCTGCCATTTTTCAGATCTTGTTTCTCTGTTTCTTGCCCTGCCTATATGGAGCCTCCTTTTTTTTTAATTTGAGGAGGGTCTACTCAGAGATTATAGACCCCAGTCAGATTTTCTCAGACCAGACAGGCCCACATTTCAGAAGGAAAGAGTAGACAGCATCAGTTTTCCCTGAGGCTGAGACCCAGCAGTTTGTCAGTCTTTCCTATGAAGCCTCTAGACTCTATGCTTTCCCTTTCCCACCCAGAATGTAGTGTCTGTCTGCCCATGGCTTCCCATCAGCTTAAAGTGATGTGATACCTTTGATTTCAGCAGACTCTCCCGGCTAGGGACATGGTTGAGACAGAGACGAGGCAGTATATAGGCTCTGATTCCTTCTGTTTTCCTGGGGCCTGAATTCCTTGAAGAAGGGATTTCACTTAAGCTGGGCCCTGACCCCTTTTTCTTGGGGAAGATACACCCTTTAGGGAATTAACCCCTTTTAGCAGACTAGTTACTTTGTCTCTCAGACATGCCTTAGTTTCACCCTTGTCTGGGACAGTGCTGGAGCCTGAGAGTGCTTCCAATTCTAGCTAATGAACTGTTAAGTAGTAAAAGAAAGCAAAAAGCCTTTTCAGAGCTGGACCCCTGCTCCTCAAGTTTTCCAATCAAGAGCTTGAGTTGATACATGGCTCTATGTATCTCCAGGCTCTATGTGCCCCCTTTTCTTGGGGTCTAGTCCTTTTCCAATATTTTCTGCTGTCCACCTAAAACACCCTCCGTGTTGTTGTTATCAGCCCTGCCCCCTTTCTGCTGGTACAAAAACTTCTAGTTTCTTTAGTGCTTATTCCAGGTTTATCTGTGTTTGGGGATTGTTTTCAGTAGTCACAATTTGTTAATTAATTCTGCAATTGGAGCTTTAAAGACTATTTCCTTCCCTCTCAGGGAACCAGCCTGCCATGCCCGTGGGGGATGGGCACTGGCCTCCATAGCTTGGCAGACTTACAGTTCTGGGGGGGAGGGGTTGGCCCACCTGGTCTAGACTGGTGTATGCTGGGTATCTGGTCACTGATGTTCCCCCAGCAATTGTTCTGTACAGTTCTTGGCTATTTACTAATTGCTCTGAAAGATGAACTAAATTCCACATCTCACTAAGCTGCCATCTTGCCCCACCTCTCTTTTTTTCTTTTTAAAAAAGTTTTATTGAGATATATTGACATACCATTCAATCCATCCAAAGTGTACAATCAATGGTTTTTAGTATATTCACTATATTATATATGTAGCCCTACATAACTACTAATCTATTTGTCTCTATAGATTATATTCACATTTTATATAAATGGAATTGTACAATATGTAGAACTTTGTATCTGGTTTCTTTCATTTAGCATAATGTTTCTACTATCATTATTATTATTTTAATTAGAGAAGTTATAGATTTACAGAAAAGTCCTGTAAAATATATAGTATTCCCATATACCACTTATTGTTGACACTTCACATTAGTGTGGTACCTTTGTTACAAGTGATGAAAGAATATTTAAATAGTAATATTAACTATAGTTCATAGTTTATATTAGGTGTATTTTTTCCCATATACCACCCTATTAGCAACACGTTGTATTAGTGTCCTATACTTATTATAGTTCATGAAAAAAATTTCATATATTTGTACTAATAACAAACTAAGCTTTTTATTTTGAGGTTATTGTAAATTAATCTGCAATTGTAAGAAATAATATAAATAACTGTATTTATCCAGTTTAATAATACAATTTACCCAGTTTCTCCCATTGGTAACATCTTGAAAAATTCTAGAACGGCATCACAACCAGAATATCGACATTGTGCCACCAGCCTCCGGAACATTCTTATCACTACAAGGATCCCTCCTCTTGCACTTATAGTCACATCCACTTCCTTCCTGCTCTCACCCCTCCTTAACCTACGGCAGCCACGCTTCTGTTCTCTATTTCTATAATTTTGTCATTCTTAGAATGTTCTATAAATTAGAATCAAACACACACTGGTGCCATGGGAGATGACTTCCAGGGATGAACCTGGCCTTGGCACTGTGGGATCAATAATGCCATCCTGACCAAAAGGGGGAAAAGAAGTGTAACAAATAAGCCATCAGTGGCTGAGAGAGTTCAAATAAAGTTGAGAGGCTGCTGTGATACAAGCTTCAGTTAGACTTTGCTAACTATCACGTCTTGCCAAACCCCAACCAACCATACCGGCCAATCCTAAAAAACACCTAGCACAATATATAAGATTCTAAAAGGTTCCATGCACTAGGATAATCTTCCAGAAACCTACAACTTCCAGATGGGTCCCAGGACCAGAAATCCTGAAATGCAGAGAGGCCACCCTCTCCAGAACATCAGTTAGTTCCATCTACCTACCCCATATTATTGACAGCCCCTTCTAACATGAAAAAGTTAGAATGGGCATAGCCAAATACCCCTAAAGATGGGATAGAAAGATCAAAGGTGATGGTGGAGTTGTACAGAGAAGGTAGGGTTTAATAAACAAGTATGATTGCTGAATCATTATATTGATATTTCTTTTAGTCTCCAGTATCTTCAAGCAGCTAGAAGTAAAAACCTAAAATTGTGGAATTGTAACCCATACCAGACTCTCATATCTGTTCTACAACTAATCGTTGTGCTTTGAAATTTATTGCTTTTTAGTACATATGTTACTTTCCACAAAAAAGAAAAAAAAAAGTCGATTGTGATGATAAAAAATTTATTCCCTCTAGCCTCCAATGTTCTGGAGCAGCTAGAAGGAAAAATCTGAGATGATGGCATGGTAGCCCATGACAAACTCTGTCCTGTAACTACTTGTTGAAGAGTGCTTTGAAAACTATTGCTTTTTCCTTTCTTTGCTTTGTATATATATTATATAGTTAAAAAAATTAGAATCAAACAGTATGTGACCTTTTGGGATCAGCCTTTTTTTCATCAGGCATTTTTCTTTTTCATCCAGATTTTGTATCAATAGTTCATTTCTTTTTATTGCTGAGTAGCTTTCCTTGCTATGGATGGACCACAGTTTAACCATTCAACCATTCAATTCATTCCATTAAAGGACATCTGTTCCAGTGTTTGGCTATTACAAATAAAACTGCTATAAATATTTGTGTGCAAGCTTTTGCATGAACATAAAGTTTCATTTCTCTGGGATTAACGTTCAGTAACACGATTGCTGGGCCATATGGCAGCTGCATGTTTAGCTTTTTAAGAAATAGCCAAACTCTTTTCCCAGAGTGGTTCTACCATTTTAAACTACCCCCAGCAATGGATGAATGACCCAGTTTCTGTACATCCTCACCAACATTTGCTGTCATCACTATTTTTATTTTATTCATTTTGATAAGTGTATAGAGATATCTCACTGTGGTTTTAATTTGCATTTCCCTAATGGCTAATGATGTTGAAAACTTTTCATGTGTGACCAAGACTTTAGATAGGCTCCTCCCTCGCTCCAGACCCCTGACCTCCCTTTCACCCAAGTCGTTACATTATCCAGGTGCCTGAGAGACTCCACTAAAGGGTCCCTTAACTCCCTTTTCCTCCCCCACAGCCCTTTCAGACTCCAGGTTACCTAATTACCATAAAGAAGAACATTCTGAACCAGTGGTCCTAATTGCAACCTCAGTAAATCTTTCACCCATCCCAGGATCAACCTCCCTTACTTTCTTCCAGTACTTTTCCTCTAACCCCCTCCTGTTTCTTTAAAAGCCAGCTGTCTTTTGTTTGGATGAGCTGAATTCTGCTTTCCGTCCCCAGCGCCTTGCCTGTCTCATGTGGTCCAGTGCCGTGTTTTCTTTGACTTGTGCTTATTTTCCATCTGTGTATCTTAGTCATTGAAATGTGTCTGCATCTTTTGCCCATTTTCTAATTGGATTGTTTGTTTTTTACTGTTGCATTTTGAGAGCTCTTTACATATTCTGGACACTAGTCCCTTATTACTGTATTTGTTGCCGTGACTGGTGAGAGCCTGAGAACTCTGCTGGGAAGTTTTCCTTAAGAGCATAATACACACAAAGGGAGGGTGTGTGCTGGAAGCATCACTGTCCTCTGTACAGAGCTGACTGCCCAGTCATTGCCCTTTGTTTTCTTCCAACCCCCCCAAGGGCACGTTGAGACTCCAGCTACAGATTTTTCCAGTCACCTTTCCTATGGATGGCTCCATCTGAACTTTGGAGATGGCCATTGTGTCCCTGATAATGATGGAGGACTTTCACTTCTTCCCACTTTTCAGCTGATCCAGCCCATTCTTTTAACCATTTCTCAAAGGCTCCTCAAGCCAAACTGGCCTTTTTGCCTTTGACACAGCACACTTCCTTTTCGTTCTTTGCCATTGATCCCTACCTAATGGATTTTTGTCATCCATTATGAGTCAAAACTTTCACAGAACACAAAATAAACAGCAGAAAGAAAGGCCGCTGGGACATGTCCAAGCTTGAGGCAGAACCATTACCCAAGGGGCGGGACCAGATTGTGGGCTGAGGGCTTCCCAGCACGAGCCACGGGGGCTTGTCATTTTTGGAAAATGCATCAGAGACAAATGTATTAAAATCAGTGCTGGGTGGGAGTGGGGGGACTTAAATGGGTTACACATTAAATTGAAATCTACAAAGACCCAAGGTGAGGTTGAAAGAACACAGAACCTGTCATCAGAGCCCCACACACCCTGCCCTCTTCTGCAGACGCTGTGACCCCTTTATCTCTCCACCAGAACCCAAGGAATGAAGAGATCTGCCAGAGCCCACTCCCAGGCTTTGTGATACCTTAGGTGCTGCAGAGTTAGTAGCAACTTGGAACATTTTTTTTTCTCCACTTGAAAGAAAAACAAAAATCCAGTGAACTAGTTCCATCTTTTAATGAAATTCTGTGGTTTCTATAGCCTGAACTTGAGCAAAACTAGAATATCAAAAAATCCCTTCCTTCTGTTGCATCTCTTAAAATCTTCCTGCGCAATGCCTGACCCACCTCCCCACTCTGTTTCCATACAAAGAGCCAGCCAATGGGAAGGTTCTTTATGGAGTTCCTTTGGAGATTGTCAAAAATATATTTTATTGCCCCCCTCCCTTTTCCTCCCTCTCCCTCCCTCTGCCCCTACCCATCTCCCTTGCCTCCTCTGGAACCCACAGAAGAGGGGGGAGGGGTGCTAGTCGGGAAGCTACTCAAGATTCCATGTATTTATGGTGTTCGAATAAGCTAGAAGCCCTTCTGTCCTTTGAGATGAGCTGCCAAGTAGTTCCTTTGCTCTTCTTTTTCATCAAAACCCCAAATACCTCAGAACCAGCACCTGTAATTTTCCCGAACAAATCCTTTGAACTTGCTGCAAGTGAAACCATAGAAGGTTTCAATTCTCAGTCGTAATTTATGCTGCCTGACCCCACCCCACTTACTTCCAAGAAACACCCTGTTCCTCCCTTCCAACCCCACCTCCCAACAACGACCACAAAAATGGAAGCAACAACTTGTCCAGCAGGGCCCTTCCTGGCCTCTGTGCTAAGCACCACGGCGAGGACAAGCCCCTGGCTCCGCGGAGCCCCTGCCACTCGTGCCTGTGCTCAGGACGCCGGGAGCAGCGGCCGCGCTGAGGGCGGCAGGCGGAGGGCGGGTGGGGGACAGGAGGGGGAGAGGTGGGGGGGCAGGCGGGGGCGGGCAGGCGGGACGTATGCATTTTGTAGCACCGTCCCTCTGTATGTACAGAATAGATAGCAGAATGGCACCGCCCACGTGGCGCTTTGGCAAATGGACCGCTGTCACTCATTCTCACAAACAATCCAAGGGATCTTTTCAGAGCGCCTCCAACGAGCAAAGAAAGTCACGGGAACTAACCAGAATGGCAATTCAGCCTTGAGTTGCAAAGTTACTTAGAGTCGCTCTGGGGACAGTGAAGCCTAACCGGGTTGGTGACTCTCCGAGGCAGGGTTCAGAGGTGGGGGCAGGCACGCGACTGGGTGGGAAGAGCGCCGGTTCCTGGTAAGAACGTGTGAGCGCAAAGCCTGCCGTGTGTGTCCCTGCCAGCGGTCACCTGTGCCTGAGCCTCACTTTCCCCTCTGCCTTATGTGTCGCTCTCCAGACGTGCAGCGAGGCAAAATGGAGATCGCTTGGAAGAGAAGGGGGGTTGTTCCTGGACAGCCACAAAGGCTGCCCATTCCTAAGGGAAGTGGAGTGACTGGGAAGCCTCTCTGACCCCACATTCATCAGCGCTGAGCACTGAGCTGCTCACGTGTCCATCCCATGGCCTCTCCTTGTTAATGAGGTCGCCCTAATAAATCCCAGACCCCACAAGGTCCAGTCTCAGAGCAGTTGTGCAGCCAAAGAAACACAGCCCGATGTGGTTTATCTTTTGTTTCCCGCAAAACCTTGAAGGAGACCCAAATATCAAGTTTTGGGAACTTATTAAGATCCCCATTTCTGGGAAAATTTAAATTCCCCAAGTTGAATTGTTGATATTCTCACAAGCAGTGTGGACAACCAAAGCTATAGGCTGAGCCCCCAGTCTTGGGGTTTGTTCATATGAAATGTAACCCTGCAAAGGATAGGTCAAGTCTACTTAAAATTTAGGCCTCAGAGTCACCCCCAAGAGAACTTCTTTCGTTGCTCAGATGTGGCCTCTCTCTCCAGCCAACACAACAAGCAACCTCACCACCCTCCCCCTGTCTGCGTGGGATATGACTCCCAGGGGTGTGGACCTTCCTGGCAACGTGGGACAGAAATCCTAGAATGAGCTGAGACTCAGCATCAAGGGATTGAGAAAACCTTCTTGACCAAAAGGGGGAAGAGTGAAATGAGACAAAATAAAGTGTGAATGGCTGAGAGAGTCCAAACAGAGTCAAGAGGTTATCCTGGAGGTTATTCTTACGCATTAAGTAGATATCACCTTGTTATTCAAGATGTAATGGAGAGGCTGGAGGGAACTGCCTGAAAATGTAGAGCTGTGTTTCAGTAGCCATGCTTCTTGATGATGATTGTATAAGGATATAGCTTTCGCAATGTGACTGTGTGACTGTGAAAACCTTGTGTCTGATGTTCCTTTTATCTACCTTATCAACAGACTAGTAAAACATAAAGAATAAAAATAAATAATAGGGGAAAAATGTTAAAATAAATTTAGATTGAAACGCTAGTGATCAATGAAAGGGAGGAGTAGGGTATGTATGAATTTTTTTCTGTTGTCTTTTTATTTTTTTTCTGAATTGATGCAAATGTTCTAAGAAATGATCATGATGATGAATATGCAACCATGTGATGATATTGTGAATTACTGATTATATATGTAGAATGGAATGATCAAAATAAGAATGTTTGTGTTTGGTGTTTTTTGGTATTTAAAAAAATAGACAAATTAATTAAAAAAAAAAAAAGATCCCCATTTCTCTCCCACCCACTTTCCTCGCCCCTGGGCAGGTACCCTGTCCTCTCTCCCTGCTATGCTCTCTCTTCTTCTCACGCCTTCCTGTATTATGAGGCTTAAGCTAGCTTTGCTGAACTAGAAAGAATACTTTTTTTTTTTTTGAGAAATCTTCACACATACACAGTCCATACATAGTATACAATAGATGGCTCACAATATCATCACATAGTTGTGTGTTCATCACCACGATCAGTTTTAGAACATTTGCATCACTCCAGAAAAAGAATAAAAAGAAAAAAGAAAAACTCATATATTCCATACCCTTTACTCCTCCCTCTCATTAACCACTAATATTTCAATCCACCCAATATTTTACCCTTTGTCCCCCCCCATTATTTATTTATTTTTATCCTTATTTTTTTACTCATCTGTCCATACCCTGTATAAAAGGAGCATCAGACACAAGGTTTTCACAATCACATGGTCACTTTGTAAAAGCTGTATCCCTATACAGTCTTCTTCAAGAATCAAGGCTACTGGAACACAGCGTAACAGTTTCAGATACTTCCCTCAAGCCACTCCATTACACCATAAACTATAAAGGAATATCTATATACTGCATAAGAATAATCTCCAGGATAACCTCTCAACTCTTTTTGAAATCTCTGAGCCACTGAGACTTTATTTTGTCTCATTTCTCTCTTCCCCCTTTTGGTCAAGAAAGCTCTCTCAATCCCATGATGCTGGGTCCTGGCTCATCCAAGGAGTCCTGTCCCATGTTGCCAGGGAGATTTACACCCCTGGGAGTCATGTCCACTTAGGGGGAAGAGCAATGAGTTCACAGAGTTGACTGAGAGAGGCCACATCTGAGCAACAAAAGAAGTACTCTGGGGGTGACTCTTAGGCCTTATTTTAAGTAGGCTTAGTCTATCCTTTGTAGGAATAAGTTTCATAGGGGTGAAACCCAAGATCGAGGGCTCAGCCTATTGAAATGGTCATCCCCACTGCTTGCAACAATATCAGGAATTCCTCAGATGGGGAAGTTGAATATTTCCTCCTTTCTCTCCAGTCCCCCAAGTGGACTTTGCAAGTACATTTTTATTCTCTGCCCAAATTACTCTGGGATGTATCAGGGCATCACACTAACCTGAACAAACCAACAAGATCTCACACCCTATTCAAGATTCCATGTACTTATGGTGTTCAAATAAACTGACCATACAAGTTAAATTAGTTTATGTGTTACCCAAAATATAACTTTTGCACCAAATAAACATCTCTCCCTTTGGTCTCACAGAGCAGTTGAAGTTTTAAGATATGGACCACATCATCCTTTACCCTATATGAAAGAATCGTTTTTCTTGTGTGTGTGTGTTGGGTTGGGGCACACTGATTGGGCTGGCAACCATGGAATCCTCGTGGGCAGCTGGTAACAGAGCAAGGTACCCAGATTAGTATTCATTACCCCATTGTAAGATTTCTTTGATGGTGTCCTAAAAGCTTTCCAGGGCCTGAAATTAAAAGCCTGTGCCAGTGTTGAAACAAATCATACCCTTTTGGATATTTTTCTCCCCTAAATCTCCCTTTTAGCCCATTTCCTGATCCCCCTGAAGGGGAAAATGGAGATTTGAGTTTCTGTCCTTATTGAGAAACATCTTCCAAAACTTAAACCCAGAGTGGGAAGAGCCATCAGAGTTCAGCTAGCTGGCTCCAAGGTGATGCATGAATCCCCTGGGCAACATCCCAGCAGGTAACTGAATAGGCTTTGCTTGATTACCTCTAGTGAGAGGGAGCTCATGTCCCCTTCCTGAGTGGAACAGGCAGTGGCCGAATTCTCCCCAAGCAGACGCCCCAAAGGGCCTTCTGGCCTTCTGTCCCGGCCCCTGCCCCTCCACACCCCCCACCCCTGACTCCTGATGGCGGTTATGGGAAATCTAAGGAGATGGCCCCAAAGTCTCCACACGGTGCCCACTGTGGAATAGGTGCCCTAAATGTTTGATTGGATGAAAGTTTATTGAGGGATATGACTAAACCTTGAGCAAACAGAATTCCAATGGCTTCCTCTCCCATTCGCAAGCAAAGTTCTTTCCAAGAAGGGCCGTGGAAGGCCGCTACCTCTGGCAACGTGAAGGCAGTGGGCCCTGGGCCACTGGCTGGGCTCTGCCAACATAGGCTGGGGTCCCGGGCCCGGCCCAGCCGACCGCCTGTCACCAGGGGACCTTGAGCAACTCACTCGGCCTGTGTTGCTGCCTCCCAGTCTGTACAGTAGGTGACCATTCCCTGCTCTGCAGCCTTCGTGAATTGTGTAAAGTTTCACTGGAGAGAATATAGGAGCTGGAGAGTGCTTCACAAGCATATGGGTTGTTCTTATAATTCTTATTTATATTAATGAATAAAGCATGAAATCTTAGAATGGTCCTAACAATGCAATTTAGAATTTTAAACAATTCACCAAGGCAATATTGCTATTTTTTGAAGAAGAAAGAACCAAACTCTTCTTACCTTTGGGGATTTGGGGAAAACAGCATCATTTAGGAGGGGTTGGGGTCAGGGTAGCATTCGCCATAGACCTGGAAAACTGCTGAACGCTGTTTAAATCCCAATGACCCTAAGGCATGCCTCGCATACACGTCACTTAGGTCTTCTCAGCTGCTGTTAAAGTTAAAGGGCAGGGCTGGGCTTGCGCGCCTCTAGGTCTGGGGCAGCTCAGAGCTCAGTGACCAGCTCACAAGATGTCCTCAGCCAGCGGCTATGCAAGGGAATGGGCAAGCGTGGGCATTCACAAGGCTACTGCAGCCACTCTATTGTCTGGAATAAGATTCAGGCTTTGCTCCATCCAGGCTTTGCTTTCCCTGTCTTTTTCCAGTTTCTTTTCAGAAGTAAACTCTGGGTGGGAGATGACTTACGAGGGCTTGTCTTATACATACGGGAACGTTGATGTAGAGATGTTCTCATCTCTTTGGTGCTGGCTCTGGGACTTCAATGACCCCTTAGACCCCCACTAGATTTCTATGGGGTGTGCTTGACATAAAGGCACCAGGGCCTCAGGGTGGGGTTCTTCCAATCAAGAAAGGGACATCGAGGGGGAAAGAGCACTGAACTAGGAATCCCAAACCTTGGTAGCAGTCCCGTCACCTGGGACTGGCAGTCCCATTCCCCTCTCAGCCTGGCGTCCTCTCTGTACGAGGGGCTGGTCAGGGCTAGCTGCTCTTAAAGCTCTCGTCTGACTCTGAGGTCATTAAATTGGTGGCAGAAGTCCCCAAACTATGTCCAGAGTGATGCCCAGATAAATCCCAGAGTGATCCGAACAGTGAATAAAAAAGTATTTGCAAAGTCCCCTTTGGGGAATGGTGAGAAAGGGGGAAAATTCAACTTCCCCAAGTTGAGTTCTTGATATTCTCACAAGCAGTGCAGACAACCAAAGCTATAGGTTGAGCCCCCAATCTTGGGTTTTGTTCATATGAAACTTAACCCCACAAAGGATAGGTCAAGCCTACTTAAAATTAGGCCTAAGAGTCACCCTCAGAGAACCTCTTTTGTTGCTCAGATGTGACCTCACTCTCCAACCAACACAACAAGCAAACTCACCACCCTCCCCCTGTCTATGTGGAGCATGACTCCCAGGGGTGTGGACCTTCCTGGCAACGTGGGACAGAAATCCTAGAATAAGCTGAGACTCAGCATCAGGGATTGAGAAAATCTTCTTGACCAAAAGGGGGAAGAGTGAAATGAGACAAAATAAAGTGTGAATGGCTGGGAGAGTCCAAACAGGGTCAAGAGGTTATCCTGGAGGTTATTCTTACGCATTAAGAAGATATCATCTTATTAGTCAAGATGTAATGGAGAGGCTGGAGGGAACTGCCTGAAAATGTGGAGCTGTGTTCCAGTAGCTATGCTTCTTGAAAATGATTGTATAATGATATAGCTTTCACAATGTGACTATGCGATTGTGAAAACCTTGTACCTGATGCTCCTTTTATCTACCTTATCAACAGACGAGTAAAACATATGGAGTAAAGATGAATAATAAGGGGAACAAATGTTAAAATGAATTTAGATTGAAATGCTGGTGATTGGGGAGGGGGAGGGGTGGGGGTATGGTATGTATGAATTTTTTTCTGTTTTCATTTTATTCCTTTTTCTGGATAGATGCAAATGTTCCAAGAAATGATCATGATGATGAATATGCAACTATGTGATGATATTGTGAATTACCAATTATATATGTAGCATGGAATGATCAAAAGTTAAGAGTGTTTGTGTTTGTTTGTTTTTGGTGTTTTTTAAAAAATTAAAAATTAATTAAAAAAAAAGGAATGATTAGGACAGGCCACGGTGGCTCAGCAAGCAGAGTTCTCGCCTGCCATGCCAGAGATCCGAGTTCAATTCCTGGGACCTGCCCACGCCAAAAGAAAAAAGTAATGATTAAACAAATATGTAGTATATATATACTGAGATTCAGAAGAATGAGGTACTAGTCTACATAACATCCATGATATATTATTGTGTGATATATTTTTGTAGACAAAAATGAGGTCGGATTCCATTCTAAAACATAATACCTGTGTGTTATTTTCTATAAAATAGAAACTAGTCTACACAGATTCACCCTGTATGTCAACAGAAGCTACTTCTGTGGGTTGGGGTAGGTGAGTCTGTGTGTGGTGGGGGAGGGATATATTTCGTCACTTTTAAAAACAGTGGGGTTATATGGGAGTTTGAGTGGATAATCCCAGTATCAGTTATAATCTTCTAGTAAATATCACTCTATTAGGGCCCATCCTCTCCAGAACATCAGCTAGTTCCATCTCCCTACCCCATATTACTGACAGACCCTTTCAATGTGAAAAAGTTAGAATGGCCATAGCAAAAGACCCCTAAAGAATAGAAAGATCAAAGGTGATGGTGGAGTTATGCAGAGAAGATAGGATTAAACTAATGAATATGATGGCTGAATCATTAAATTGATATTTCTTTTAGTCTCCAGTATCTTAGAACAGTTAGAAGTAAAAACCTAAAATTGTGGAATTGTAACCCATGTCAAACTCTGAAATATGTTCTGCAACTAATTGTGGTGCTGTGCTTTGAAATTTATTACTTTTTTTGTATATGTGTTGTTTTTCACAAAAAAAAGAAGGAAAAAAAGTCAATTGTGATGATAAAAAATATTTAAGTCTTCTAGCCTCTTATATTTTGGAGTAGCTAGAAGGAAAAATCTGAGAGGATTGTGTGGTATCCTATGACAAACTCTCTGAGATCTGTCCTGTAACTGCTTGTTGAAGAGTGCTTTGAAAACTATCACTTTTTTATTTCTTTGCTTTGTATATACGCTATGCTGTACAATAAAAACGTTTTTAAAAAAAATCCCCAAACTACCCTGCAGGATAGTAATTTATAAAATCAGACATCGATGAGTGAAACAGAGCAGAGATGGCTGGAGAAAGCGGAGGCAGCATATGATGTCAAGGACCTAAATCAAGTCAGGCACCAGAAGAGTTTGGCTTCTGTTTCCTAGCAGCTAATGGAAAAATGACAACTGGCTGAGTTAGAGACCTTTCCTGGGGAATTAAATGAATTTACATCCTGGGCCTTCATTTATCTGTTTTAGGACCCACCAGTGAGGTCTCCAAATATCGGCCAACTGAAGATACACATATGTCACTCAGCCAGGCGTCCTGCCACTCTTTATAGAGTCAAAGGCCCAGCCTTAACTGTCCCTTTCTGATGGCATTTCTTCCAGAGCCGAGGGACTGTGGCCGTGCAGACACTTTACCTTTAGGGGACCTCATTAAACACAGCCCTAGAACTTGGACCATCCATTGATGCTTCTCAAACATGATCCTTGGATAACTTGGAAATACCTTGTGCTCCTTTTTCAGGGTACCTGAGACCTCCTTGATCAGGGGTCTTCATTTTAATAAGTTCCCCAGATGTTTCTGAAGCACATGAAAATGGAAACCACTACCAGGGGTAAGGAGGTGGGGTTCTCTGTTGCTTCGTCGAGACGTGCCTGTGCTTCTACACGTTGCCTTCAGTTCACAGTCCTTGGAGCTGGAGTTCCCAGACATTGGGCTTGCTCTGTAGTTCCCAATCTGTCCACAGCTAACTCACAGAAGTTCCATGGGATATTTTAAACATGTGAGGGAAGCATGACAGTTGATATTGTGGGAACCACTCAAGGTAGTTCACAGTTTCAATATTACATTGGGCTCCACTCCTTTTGATGGATTCAGATCTGTGCAAGGCTGGGTTTCTGAGATAAAAGTAAGCACTGCCTGCAAGTCAACATGGGATGGGAAATGAGGATTGTGGTGTCAGTGCCATTCCAAGATCTGAGAAGCTGTGTGGCGCCCACAGGCGCACATCCCATTAGAAATTGTGATAATTATTTAATAATGAAGTAGAAATGCTCTTTTTTTCCCTCAATTTATGCATGTTATTTTTTCAAATTCTTATTAAATTGTTTGGATGGAACTAATTAATAAATGGAACTGTTAGGTTTGGGGTTTTGTTTTTTTAATCTATGGACACCAGGAAAAAATTAATGAGACACTAATGACTTTGTGAACCAGGAGAGTTCAGAAACTTTGGGACTCAAGGGAGAGGTCAGCACAAGGAATATTGTTTCCAGCTCAGAGGCAAAGGAAATATGAGTTAAATGACAGAAGAAATAATAATAATAAAAAAAAAATCCAGAATGCAGGCCATTTTACGCCATACTTGGCTGGGTCACTTCAAAAAGTCAATGTCATTAAATAAAAAATAGAAAGATTGGGTGACTTCAGAGACATAACAATGCATGTTCTTCAGTTGTATCTGGCTTTGAAAAAAGGATGTTTATAAGTCAACTGGGAAATGTGAATATTGAGAATAACTTAAATTTTACTAGATGTAATTTTATTATTATAAAAGTACACTTTGTTATGGTTATTTTACCGTCACATATTTTATTGTTAAATAATAGTTAAAAGTGTTCTTTTACTAAATGTAATGTGTCCTTATTTTGAGGTTGAAGCATCGTGTCTAATTCTCTTCAAAAGAATTTGGCAAAAAAATATGAACAGATGGAGGAAGTATGGTAGAATGTTAATAATTATTAAATAAGGAGATGGTTGTATTATAATAGCATCTTTACTTCAATGAATATTTTGAAGTTTTTCCTAATAAACAGGTTTTTGTTTTTTTTTAAGTGAAGGATTCATGGCAAACTGAGATACAATTAGTTAGCCCTGAAGGAGCAGGGATGTGAAGATAGAGACACATCTACCGAAATCCCTCCCAATTTTGCTACAAATCGCAGAAAGGCAAAATGGTAGTGGCTGAAGATTTGGCAAGGGAACTAACCTCTCCAAAGGAAAGATTGAGAAGAAGACCTCAAAGAGCTCTGTGTGTGAAGGAGAGGCTACTTCATCCTCCCTCCGTGCAACCGGTCAAGGACATGGCCCTTCTCTGTCTGCTGAGAGCTGAAGGCAACAGGGCAAGCACAGTGGGAGTTCCCACCCCCCACCCCCAGCACCCCAGGACCTCCTGCCCTTTGATGGTTAGGCTCTGGTGTCAACTTGGCCAAGGGATGAGGCCCAGTTGTCTGGTCCAGCAAGCACTGGGCTGACTGCTGCTGCAAGGATATTTCGAGGCTGGTTGATTAAATTGTCAGTCAGTTGATTGCATCTGTGGCTGATTACATCTGGGCTCCACTAAGGTGTGTCTCCCATAATGAGATAATCCCATCAGCTGAAAGGTTTTAAGGCAGAAGAGAGACTGTTTACTGCTTCTTCCACCAGCGAGCCTCTGCTATGGAGTTCGTCCAGGTCCTTCTTTGGAGTTGCCAGCTTCACAGCCTGCCCTATGGATTTTGGAGTCTTCCATTCCCATGGTTGCATTAGACACCTTTTTAAATCTCATATTTAAAGATCTCTCCTGTTGGTTCTGTTTCTCTAGAGAACCCAGACTAACACATGCTCTCAGGGCTCACATCAAATGTTCCTCCTGGGGTGAGTTTCTTAAGAAGATCTCCCTTGTAAACTGCTGGAAGTGAGAGCTTGGCGGTTTCACAGGTGTAGACAAATGTGGACATTCATTGAGCTGCACACGGAAGTCTGTATACTTTCCTGAACATTAGTTACATCTAATTAAAAACAATAGTTCCTCCTTCCCCCAAGAGGTGGACAGGAAGGAGTGAAAGTTTAGCCTCGTGTCTTGGAGGCTTCCAAAACAATAACTACATTTCAGAAAGAACACCTGAAAAGAGGGAAGTCAAAGGATGAGAGTTGGAGATACATTTTTTTTAAAGCCAGGGATGACTCCCAGGGATGTAAATCTCCTGGCAACATGGAACATGACTCCTGGGGATGAGCCTGGCCCTGGCATCATGAAATTGAGAAAAACTTTTTGACCAAAGCGGGAAAGAGAAATGAAACAAAATCGTTTCAGTGGCTGAGAGATTTCAAACAGAGCCAAAAGGTCATTCTGGAGGGTATTCTTGTGGATTATGTAAATATTCCTTTTTAGTTTATGGTGTATTGGGGTGGCTAGAAGGAAGTACCTGAAATTGTTGAACAATATTCCAGTAGGCTTGATTCTTTTTTTTTTTTCTTTTACATGGGCAGGCACCGGGAATCGAACCCGGGTCCTCTGGCATGGCAGGCAAGCACTCTTACCTGCTGAGCCACTGTGGCCCACCCAGGCTTGATTCTTGAAGATGATTGTATAGCTATATAGTTTTTATAGTGTGATCGTGTGATTGTGAAAGCCTTGTGGCTGACACTCACTTTATCCAGTATGTGGATGGATGAGTAAAAAATGACAAATAAATAAATAATGGGGGCGGGGGGATAAGGGGTTTGGGATGTTTTGGGTGTCCTTTTTCATTTTTATTCTTACATGTATTTTTTTGGAGTTAAAAAATGTTCAAAAATTGACTTTGGTGATGAATGCACAACTATATGATGCTACTGTGAACAACTGATTGTACGCTTTGGATGGTTATATGGTAAGGGAATACATCTCAATAAATTGCATTTAAAAAAAGCCAGGGATAGGAATGGGAGAAGTTTAATCCCAACTGTCAAAAACTTTTAAGCCTCTCTGCCTCTGCCAATCATTTCCTGATCTCTCTGATGATATAACTTTAGTACCAGGCAGTTTATTGTACAAAGTTTCCACCATTCTTTAAATAATAAATTTGCATCAAAACATTATTTCTGAGCCTTAAAAAAAATAGCATGGATTTTTTTTTTTTTTTAATGAATGAAATGAACTAAGTAGTCTCTCACTGACAGCCCTGTGTAATGTCTGGGGATCACAGTAGGGAGGGGATTAGAGTCCAGTGAAAGGGGTGGGGGTGGGGGAGAAAACCTCAGTGCCAGCCCAGGAAGTGCCCCCAACCTCCTCTTCCTGCTGGGAACAACCAGGGAACTGTGGGGGCTGGAAAGGGTGGGAACAGCTTCTGGCCCCACCTTCCTGCCCTGCCAAGCCTCCTCCCCATGTCCCCCATGGAAATGAGTCTTTATGCCCATGTGCTTCCCAGAGCTCAGGCCCTGGGTGGCACAGCGCTGGGTCTGTGCCAGGTGACCAAAGCCACCACCCTGACTTCCAGAGTCCAGGCAGATTGGAGCTCAGGGCCTAGAAGGGTCCTCCCGGCTTCAGGGACCCCCCCTCCTGCTGGGAGCCGAGTTGCTCACTCCCTGGCTCCCTGGTTTCCCTGTGAGCTCGAGCTGGGAACTTCAAGATGGCTGGTTTCTTCCCAGAGCTCCCTCCACTTCAAGGAGCCCCAGGGAGGCCTGGACGTCCTGGAAACCACGTGAGTGTCTCTTCCCTTGCATGCCAAGGGAAAGCTGCTGGGGCCACGAGAGACTCCCCCGGAGAACTCCTTCTGAATGCCCTTCACCTTCCTTCGAAGAACAGACACTTGCTGTCATCTCACTACTTTTTCCTAGAGTCACATGCAACCCCCTCTACTCCACAGAGAACGTTCCTTCCAGTGCTCATGGGTCCCGACCTAAGGGCCACCAGAGATGCTCTGAGACTTCCTTTCCTTAGACTTGGACAGGGTTCTAGGAACTTGGCTCCAGGCTGGAAATGCAGCCGCCCCCACTGCTTCTGGGGCACCCACCACGCCGGTCCCCTCTCTCCTCCCTGGCTGCCCCATGGCACTTCATCCTCAGGGCCTCTACGTATGGGGACACCCCAGCACTATCACCCTCGCCTGCTTTGGAGACCTGCCACTTTCAAGTTAGTCCCTCCAACAACTCTCAAATCCAGCCCTGGAAGCTCCTCCTGCGGCCACTCAAACGCCTTGGGGGTCACTGCGGGGAGCAGGACGAAGGTGTGAGGAAGAGAGGGGGAGCCCCAGCCCAGGAGTCTGCTCCTCCTTGCTGTGTGGCCATGAACAGAGCACACAGCCTCTCTGTGGCTCGGCGGCCTCAAAATAATTCCTGATACCGATTGACCGCTCTGGGCCAGGCATGCACTCAGCACACTGCACGGGCATCTCATTGGACTTCGGCGGGGACCCACAGTCTCCCCAGCTAACAGGTGGGGGAACTTAGGGTGGAGGGATGAGTGACACCCCCAAGATTAGACTGTGGGAAATGGTGGAGACGGGTTAGAATTTGAACAAACTCCACGACATGATCTTAACTGAAATCTCATTCTAACCTATATTGAAGTAATGAATAATAACAATAACAATAAAATAGTAATGATGATAATTGAGCGGTTCGTCCATTGCTAAGATCTCGTGGAAACCTGCGAAGTTTGTAAAGGTGGATCTACAGTTTCACGTCTCCAGGTCATGGCGAGTGACCTCACGGTCTAGGAAAAGGGCAGGAAATTCTCCTGTGGGTAGGGCAGGGCTGGATGACTGGGGTCTCATCTCTGCACTCAGCAGCATCTGGAAATACAGAAGTTTGCGACACTGCCTCTGGCACCGTACTGCTTACAAGGGCGAGAGGGGCGATTTGTGGAGCAAAAGCCACATACTTGCTAAGGCGTCCTCCCTCTGGAGACCAATAAAGCAGCGATTCTTTTTCTGGAAACATCTCTATCAAGCAGACATCTGTTACTCTTAGGCGATCCATATTCTATAACAGTTTAGAAAACAGAGTTTAAATGCTTACATAGGGAGAAAACAGCTGGCCCGCGTTGCAAAGCAGAGTATAAACTCTGCTGGGATTAGCACCAGAGTAGCAATGCTCTGAAGCTGGCGGGACGAGGCTCTCAGCAGCCCCCGCAGAGGGCAGTGAAGAGTGCGTGGAGAACAGCTGCGTGCAGGAGGCCACCTGAGAGGGCACCCGGAGGCTAAAGCCGGAGCCATTTGAACAACCAAGTAAACACCATAGTAAAATAAAAGTCTACACTGTTTTAAATAAAAAACATATACATGGAAGAAAAAAGAAAAATCTTCCTTACAGAAGAATTTCAGATAATTGATGTCGATTCTGCCCCCTCATTCCCTGTAGGAATTAAAGCTTAAGCCCTGACTCCCTTTGCATGTGGCAGGATGTAGTAATTTGCTTCCAAAGAAAAGAGTATGGAAAGGGCAAAAAACCTGCACCTGTAAGGGTCAAAGCCAGCAAGCATGACCCTGGCCACGCTGATGCCATGAGCCCCATGATAGGACATGATGAGAAGGACACCTCTTCCCAAACCCCCAAACCCCAGCCTAATTGCAAGAAGAACATTAGACAACCCCAAATTGAGGGCACACCACAAACTACCTGTGCTCTGTACTCAGGACCCACAAGGTTGTGAAAAACAAGGAAAGACAGAAAACTGGCACAGTCCAGAGGAGGTGACAGAGCCACGATCACGAAACTTGACATAGCTCCTGGCCGGGACCCTGGAACCAAACAAGCACTAAGCGAATCCTGGGTGAGGTCTGAAGATTCAGTAAATGTAGTTTTGACCGATGGGATGGTGATAGGATGGGAGCTGTTAACAGTAGAGGAAACTGAGAACTCTCTGTACTCTCTTTGTAACTTTTCTGTAAATCTAAAGTTATTCTAAAATTGAAAGTTTATTTTAAAAAGAGAAAAAGGAATAGCTGGGTGGCAGCCTTCTCCCGCAAATAGCCACGTTCTAGCTGTAAATGGCTAAAAATTTGCCTGAGCTGGAATCTGGCCTGGCCTGATAGTAGGAAAAGGAGCAAAAGTTCCAGGTTCCGATTTACAGAGACAGAAAGTAGAGGTTTCCAGGGGCTGGGAGTGGGGTGGGGTGGGAGGTGGGGAGTGGGGAGTGGTTGGTGGGACGAGATAGTTTTGATACTGGGTGGTGCTAAGGGTAGCACAATGTTGTAAATGTAATTACTGCCACTAAATTATACGCACATGCAAAAATAGTTAAAATGGCAAATTTTATCATATATATATATATTACCACAAGTTTAGAAATTAGTGGGGGGCTAATCTCACTAATAGTGTCCTTAAGTTCCATCCATGTTGTTACATACTTCATAACTTTATTCTGTCTTACAGCTGCATAATATTTCATCGTGTGTATATATGCTGAATGAGATTAGCCAAAAACAAAAGGACAAATATTGTATTCTCTCACTGATATGAACTGACATTAGTGAATAAACTTGGAATATTTTGTTGGTAACAGAGACATTCAGGAGATAGAAATAGGGTAGGATATTGGGTAATTGGAGCTGAAGGGATACAGATTGTGTAACGGGACTGAATATAAAAACTCAGAAATGGACAACACAATACTATCTAACTGTAATACAATTATGTTAAAATGCTGAATGAAGCTGAATTAGAGAATGATAGAGGGAGGAGGGCTGGGGGCTTAAATGAAATCAGAAAGAAAGATAGACAATAAAGATTGAGATGGGAGGGGACCAAGATGGTGGCTTAGCAATGTGTGTGTTTTAGTTCGTCCTCCAGAACAACTACTAAATAACCAGAAACATTACAGAACAGCTCCCGGAGCCACGATAGTGACCGGACACACAGCGTACCCCAGTCTGGACCAGCTGGACCGGCTGCGAGTCTCTGGAACCAGTGTAAGCTCTTTAGATCAAAGATTTCAGAAGCACAAGCATTCACTCAGTACATGTCATGCACATCTGTGATCTCATTCAGTTCTCACATCACCCCTAATAGCATCTGATATAGACTTCCGGGTCAAGACGGTGGCTTAACAACGTGCGCGTTTTAGTTCGTCCTCCAGAACAACTACTAAATAACCAGAAACAGAACAGAACAGCCCCTGGGGCCACGTCAGTGACCAGACACACAGCGTACCCCAGTCTGGACCAGCTGGACCGGCTGTGAGCACTCCCCAGAACCCAGGGAGAGTCTGCCAAAGTTAAAGGTACCGCGTCATCTTATGCTGGTGGGACCTGCAGTCAGACAAGCGCCACACACAGGGCAGGATAAGAAAAACAGAGTCCAGAGACAGGAAAGGAAAGTCTTTCAAACTGCTGGGTCTCACCCTCAGGGAAAACCAACACAGGTGACTCTTTCCTCCTTATAGGAGGCCAGTTTGGTCTGGGAAAATCTGGCTGGGGTATATAATATCTAGGTAGACCCTCCTAAGTGTGTGTGGGGGGGGAAGGCACCACACAAGCAGGGCAAGAAACAAGAAAACAAGAACTGAAAAATTCTCCTCTGTTAAACAAAACTTAAGCTAAAGGTCCAGATAAAGCTGAACGGAATGTCAAAGAACAGATAGACAACAAATTCATCCAGCAAGAAAACCCTAGATAAAAGAAGTGAAAGCAATCTCCAGAATAAACTAATTAAGGTAATTAAATGCCTAGACGCCAGCAAAAAATAACAAATCACACTAGGAAAATTGAAGATATGTCCCAGTCAAAGGAACAAACCAACAATTCAAATGACATACAGGAGCTGAAACAATTAATTCAGAATGTACGAACAGACATGGAAAACCTCATCAAAAACCAAATCAATGAATTGAGGGAGGATATAAAGAAGGCAAGGAAAGAACAAAAAGAAGAAACTGAAAGTCTGACAAAACAAATCACAGAACTTATGGGAATGAAAGACACAGTAGAAGAGATGAAAAAACAATGGAAACCTACAATGGTAGATTTCGAGAGACAGAACATCGGATTTCAAAACTGGAGGACGGAACATCTGAAATCCAACAAGAAACAGAAACTATAGGGAAAAAAAAGGAAAAATATGAGCAGGGACTGAGGGAATTGAAAGACAAATATGAAGCGCATGAATATACATGTTGTGGGTGTCCCAGAAGGAGAAGAAAAGGGAAAAGGAGGAGAAAAACTAATGGAGGAAATTATCACTCCATATCATAAGTCTCTTATGAAAGACTTAAAATTACAGATCCAAGAAGTGCAGCGTACCCCAAAGAGAATAGATCCAAATAGACATACTCCAAGACATGTAATAATCAGAATGTCAGAGGTCAAAGAGAAAGAGAGGATCTTGAAAGCAGCAAGAGAAAAGCAATCCATCACATACAAGGGAAGCCCAATGAGACTATGCGCAGATCTCTCAGCAGAAACCATGGAAGCAAGAAGACAGTGGGATAATATATTTAAATTATTAAAAGAGAAAACCTGCCAACCAAGAATTCTATATCCAGCAAAATTGTCCTTCAAAAATGAAGGAGAAATTAAAACATTTTCAGACAAAAAATCACTGAGAGAATTTGTGACCAAGAAACCTGCTCTGCAAGAAAACTAAAGGGAACACTAGAGACAGATATGAAGACAGAAGAGAGAGGTGTGGAGAAGAGTGTAGAAAGGAAGACTATGAGTAAAGGTAAAAAGGAGGAAAATTAGATAGGACATATAAAACCCAGAAGGCAAAATAGTAGAAGAAAGTACTACCCATGCAGTAATAACACTGAATGCTAATGGATTAAACTCTCCAATCAAAAGACATAGTCTGGCAGAATGGATTAAAAAACAGGACACATCTATATGCTGTCTCTACTCAAAGGACACGAGGCCAAGGACACAAATGGACATTTACACACCAATGTTTATAGCAGCATTATTAACAATTACCAAGAGATGGAAACAGCCAAAATGTCCATCAATAGACAGTTGACTAAACAAACTGTGACATTTACATAAGATGGAATATTATGCAGCTGTAAGACAGAATAAAGTTATGAAGTACGTAACAACATGAATGGACCTTAAGGACATTATGCTGAGTGTGATTAGCCAGAAACAAAAGGACAAATACTGTATGGTCTCACTGATATGAAATGACATTAGTGAATAAACTTGGAATATTTCCTTGGTAACAGAGACCATCAGGAGATAGAAATAGGGTGAGATATTGGGTAATTGGAGCTGAAGGGATACAGACTGTGCAACAGGACTGAATATAAAAACTCAGAAATGGACAGCACAATACTACCTAACTGTAATGTAATTATGTTAAAACACTGAATGAAGCTGCATGTGAGAATGATAGAGGGAGGAGGGCTGGGGACATAAATGAAATCAGAAAGAAAGATAGATGGTAAAGATCAAGATGGTATAATCTAGGAATGCATATAATGATGGTGAAATGTACAATGTACAAATTTTAAAAATGTTTTTGCATGAGAAAGAACAAAGGAATGTCATTATTGCAGGGTACTGAAAATAGATGCTAATTAATATTTTAAAATGTCACCTTATGTGTGAGGCTAAAGCAAAAAATATTTATTTGTTACAAAATTTATATTTTGACTAGAGCATTTCCTAACATAACTCATGTAGATAGTTTGATTGAATGTCATAAGTACTTGGAATCTCAGGTCAGACATGAGATTTTGTTGGTTTGTCCAGCGTGATGCCCCGAAGAATCCCAGAGTGATTTGATCAGTGAGTGGAAAAGTATTTGCAAAGTCCTTTTGGGGAATGGTGAGAACAGGGTAAAATTCAACCTCCCCAAATTGAATTCTTGATATTCTCACAAGCAGTGTGGACAACCAAAGCTATAGGCTGAGCCCCCAGTCTTGGGGTTTGTTCATATGAAACTTAACCCCACAAAGGATAGGTCAAGTCTACTTAAAATTTAGGCCTAAGAGTCACCCCCAAGAGAGCCTCTTTTGTTGCTCAGATGTGGCCTCTCTCTCCAGCCAACATGACAAGCAATCTCACCACCCTCCCCCTCTCTGCGTGGGACATGACTTCCAGGGGTGTGGACCTTCCTGGAAATGTGGGACAGAGAACCTGGAATGAGCTGAGACTCAGCATCAATGGATTGAGAAAAACACTAGAATGAGCTGAGAATTAACAACAAGGGATTGAGAAACCTTCTTGACGAAAGGGGGAAGAATGAAATGAGACTAAGTGTCAATGGCTGAGAGATTCCAAACAGAGTTGAGAGGTTATCCTGGAGGTTATTCTTATGCATTAAGTAGATATCACCTTGTTGTTCAAGATGTAGCGGAGAGGCTGGAGGGAAATGCCTGAAAATGTAGAGCTGTGTTCCAGTAGCCATGTTTCTTGATGATGATTGAACAATGATATAGCTTTCACAATGAGACTCTTTGAATGTGAAAACCTTGTGTCTGATGCTCCTTTTAGCTACTATATCAACAGAAGAGTAGAACATATGGAATAAAAATAAATAATAGGGGGAACAAATGTTAAAATAAATTTAGTTTGAATGTTAGTGGTAAATGAAAGCGAGGGGTAAGGGGTATGGTATGTATAATCTTTTTTTTCTCTGTTATCGTTTTATTTCTTTTTCTGTTGTCTTTTTATTTCTTTTTCTAAATCGATGCAAATGTTCTAAGAAATGATGAATATGCAGTTATGTGATGATATTAAGAATTAATGATTGTATATGTAGAATGGAATGACAACTTAATGTTTTGTTTGTTAATTTTTTTAATTAATAAAGTTAAAAAAAAAAGTAAAAAAAAAAAAGATTGAGATGGTATAAGCTAGGAATGCCTAGACTGTATAATGATACTGACTAAATGTACAAATTTTAAAAATGTTTTTGCATGAGGAAGAACAAAGGAATGTCATTACTGCAGGGTGATGAAAATAGATGGTAATTAATATTTAAAAATTTCAACTTATGTGTGAGAAGCAAAAATTAAAGCAAAAAATGTTTATTTGATGCAAAATTTATATTTTGACTAGTGCATTTCTTAATATAACTTATATAGATAGCTTGGTTGAACACCATAAGTACATGGAATCTTGGGTAGGACATGAGATTTTGTTGGTTTGTCCAGAGTGATGCCCCAATGAATCCCAGAGTGATTTGATCAATGACTGGAAAAGTATTTGCAAGCCCCCTTTGGGGAATGGTGAGTGGGGAGAAATTCAACTTCCCCAAGTTGAATTCTTGATATTCTCACAAGCAGTGTGGACAACCAAAGCTATAGGCTGAGCCCCCAGTCTTGGGGTTTGTTCATATGAAACGTAACCCCACAAAGGATAGGTCAAGTCTACTTACAATTTAGGCCTAAGAGTCACCCCCAAGAGAGCCTCTTTTGTTGCTCAGATGTGGCCTCTCTCTCCAGCCAATGAGCAGTCTCACCACCCTTCCCCTCTCTACGTGGGACATGATTCCCAGGGGTGTGGACCTTCCTGGCAACATGGGACAGAAATCCTAGAATGAGCTGAGACTCAGTATCAAGGGATTGAGAAAACCTTCTCCACCAAAAGGGTAAAGAGTGAAATGAGACAAAGTGTCAATGGCTGAGAGATTCCAAACAGAGTTGAGAGGTTATCCTGGAGGTTATTCTTATGCATTAAGTAGATATCACCTTGTTGTTCAAGATGCAGCGGAGAGGCTGGAGGGAACTGCCTGAAAATGTAGAGCTGTGTTCCAGTAGCCATGTTTCTTGAAGATGATTGTATAATGATATAGCTTCGCAATATGACTGTGTAATTGTGAAAACCTTGTGTCTGATACTCCTTTTATCTACCTTGTCAACAGATGAGTAGAACGTATGGAATAAAAATAAATAATAGGGGGAACAAATGTTAAAATAAAAAAAAAGAAAAAAGAAATTAGTAGGGGGAAAAAAAAGACCCAGTTTCCAGTCGTGCTGCACCAAACCCAGCATGGGGACCTGGGCAGGCGTCCCAGTAGCTCCAAGCAGCAGTGCCCGTGGTGCAGTGGGGAGCCTGCGTGCTGCCCAAACCCGACACTAGTCAGCGCCCAGCTCGTGCAGAGGCCCCAGGGCACGCCGGCCTTCGCCCACCCTCCCGGCCCTGCACTTCTGTGACAACAGCATAAGCTGGGCACTACCAAGGGGCAGCACTGAGGTGCCGGGTTAGAATCAGATCAGCAAAAACCTCAGCTCCTGGTCCATTCGGCATTCGTCGGCTCACCCAGGAGACACTTGCAGAGCCCCTGCTTTGGGGCTCCTCTGCCCAGATGCTGAGAATGCAGTGACACGGACCTGGTCCCTGTCCTGGGGATGGATAAATAACCCTGAGCTTGCCCAGCGAAGCCGGTGCTCTCAAGGGGCATAAAGTGGGGGGATGCTGGCAAGGGGTCCCCAGGAAAGGCCTCCTCTGGGAAGTGACGGACCATTAGAGACATACAGGATGGGAAGGGGCCAAGGCTGGAAGGAGGCCTGGGCAGCGGGGACAGCAAGCGTGGATGGGGAGCGCCAGAGTGGAGGGCGCAGGGTGAGGTGGGGCTGGGGCCAGAGCTCCCTGGCCTTGCAGCTGCGCTCATGGTCCCCATTTTTATTCTGAGAACAAGGAGAAGGTCCAGAAGGGGCTTAAGCAGCAGGACCAGAGTCTTCCTTTAAAAAGATGACTCTAGGGCTGCTGTTGGGGGCCGTTGGGTCAAGATGGGGTGAGAGCATGGAAGAAGGGGGGCCTGGGCAGCTAGGAGGCTGTGACATGGAGGGATGGGAAGGCAGGGGCGCTTTCAAGCAGGACTCTGGAGATGAATCTGAAGGACTTAGCAATGGGTCAGATGTGGAAGTGCAGGGAAGGGGGAAAGGGTCAGGCTGTTTCCAGCTGCCCTTACCCCAGGGCTGTGTTGAAGTTGGGCAGACTCTTGACTTCCTCCAGAAATCTGCAGCACCCGAGGTCTGATGAGAGGGGCGCCTCTTCAGCCAAGCGCCCCGCCTGCAGGCCCTCACTTGGAGGCCCTGGAAGGGGGACTTCCACGCTTCTGCTTGAGCAACTTAGGATTTGCAAGGCTCACAGTGCCTGTGCCTGTGGAGATCTCAGGAGACCCCTGGACTCTGTCAACACTTTGGGGATCATTTCAACCTGGTGATTCTACCCCAATGGCAGGAACCCGCCTTTTTATATAACTAACCTTGTGGGGGTGTGTGTGTGTGTGTGTGAGAAGTAACTGAAGAAAACCCTGGGAGCAAATGCTGCACAAAGTCTATCTAACCCTTAAATAAATGCAAGTTCCAGAACTTCTGCAGCCAAAATGAAAGCAAATAAAGACAGAATGTGAGTCATGAAGGCAGCTCATCTGGTAGTTTGTAAAGCTTGTAAACAAAGCATGCTCCCAAATTCAGAGCCGGGACCTGGCATCTGTAGCTCCCAAGTCTGTGGACAGATGTCCTCCTTTGCCAAGCTACAGTGGGAAACTAAACTAGGAGACTGACTCTTCATTCTCTTTTTTTTTTTTTTGGATGCATGGTCCAGGAATCGAACCCAGGTCTCCTGCATGGAAGGCGGGCATTCTAACCACTGAACTACCCATGCACCCTCTTCATTCTCTTGAGTTCATCTGAGACTGAACCAAAAAGTTTGTCACCATAAGCGTTGAGTTCTTATTCTCCTATTTTTTAAAAAGAAACACTTTCCTACCAATCCTGATATTTGGGGGAAAGGCAAAACCCAGCTAATATACATCAGACATGAGCAGAGCCACCAGGTCACGCTGCGTCTGTCTCTGTCCCGGGCGTGGGCCACTTTCTCTCTCATGCCAGATTTTTATAAGGACTCCTTCACGGATCTCCTGACCAGCTGCTCCCTGAGGGCAGGATTCACCCCTTGTGCTTTCACATCCCTACATTCCTATGTCCAGTACCTGGACTGGGATTAGTAGGTACTTGTGAAATATATTGTGTGAATAAATTAGCATCGTTTCCAAAAGGCCAGTATTCACCCCAGTCCTGGACTTTTCTGGGGATCCTGCTCAGACAGAGGATGGATCAAAAAGGATGCCGGGTCAGGAGACAGAAGGTTTGGTTCCAGCCTCAGGTGCCACCCCTTGCAGGCCTGTGTTTGGGTGGCAGTCATATCTTTCCCTCAGGTTTTCCCACCTCTAACCCAAGAGTGAGGCAATGGGGGAGAAGCACCTGGAAACAATAAGGTGCCCTGCAAGGGTGAGTTGACCACCATCCTGCCTCAGAGAGACGTTCTGCAGTTGAGCGGGTGTGCTGGTGAGGAACCCCAGGGAGGAAACGGTCCACAAATCTCTCTTACCCTCAGAGAGCCAGGCAGGCCAGCAGAGTGGACGTGGAGCTTTAGCGAATGACCGCAAAGTCACAAAGCAGAAGGTCATCCAGGCTGTGCCCTGCACATGGCAAATGGAGATCAGGGCACGAAGTCAGGAGCTAACAGACAAGATTAGGCTTGTTATAAGGCAATAGGGGATGGTGGGGCCTATGGCCAAATGCAGATTTCACACATGATCTGACTAAGGTATTTGTCTTGGATGTTTTAAAATATGTGCCCAAGCAAACACAGCTAAATGCATCTCATGGCCCGTGGGCTGAGTTTGAGAACCTTGTAGCCAGTAGACTCCAATGGATCAAGGATCGTCACGTCTCATTCCCCTCAGTGCATCCCCAGCACCTAACACAGATCATAGCACATTGTAGACACAATTTAAATACAAATCAATGGGTGGATGGATGGATAGATGTACACAGAGATGAATTGAAAGACTGGGTAGAAGCTTCCATCTGGCTATGTGGATTCCCCCAAACCACCTGGGTCTCTTGCTTCTGTGATTGCTTCAGGAAACCAAGTTAGGGCTATGCCGCAACTCTCCCATGGGCAGATGTAGGCAGCTGGCAGAAGTGAGCAGGAGGAAGTGATGGGGGTACGTGTTGGTGGGGACATGCTGTGATGAAACCCATGCAGCTCCCTGGCCCGCAGCTCTTAGGGCAGCTCCAAAGGGAAAAGGCTTTTCTTTTCATAATTTCCTTGACTACCTCTGGCTGTTTCCTTTTGTCAAGTGCTTATAAAGAAATCAGCACCTCAACGTCTCTCTGAACCCAGCATTAAAGGGTGGAAATAAGAAGGGGACCTCCCAGCCCACCTCCAGGCCTATTTCCCTGCTCTCTGCTGAAAGTTGAGTTGGAGAACCTATTTTGTGTTCAACCCTTACTCTTTAGCACAGCTCACTCTACTCATTGGGGCTTGAAGATGAGCTGAGGCTTTGAGCCAGCTGGACGCTCCAAGCCACATTCCCATCTTCACTATGTTGCATGGGACAGGGCCCATCTGTGGGGAGAATCCCTTCTGGAAGCAGGATGTGTCCTTTGCTACTTTTTGCAAATTGTTCAATTCTCAGGAGTAAAGGCTCCTGACGGCCGTCCCTTCCGCAGGCCCGAGACGGAAGCTGCTGGGGAACCACAGGGAATGGATGACAAGGCTGGAGAAGCTGGGGGCGGCATGAGGGATGACACTAGGGCAGACTCATCCGTTGGGTGACAGGCAAACCAGTTTGCCCAGAGCTGAACCAGCGTGCGCTATTGTAACTGCTAATCCCACCCCACCCCACCTTTCTCTCTCAGAAGTGTCAGGGAATCCTTCAAATGGGCGAACGCTCACAAGCAGAGGTTAGCTGCCTTGTTTGCATAAATAGGAGACTAAGGTTTCAGCTGGGAACGGTCCAGCCCCAGTAACCTGAAGGGAAAATTGGCAGAACTGCTCCTGCCCTGGGGCTGCACCCTAAAAAGGAGTTCCTGGTCAGCCTGGGCCCAGCCGGCTCCCAACCCCCGCCAACCCCAAGCCCTTCCATCCAAGAAGAGCAAACTTCAAAGGCAGCGTTTCTTTACCCCTGTTGAAGTCTCAAGCCTGGAGTTACCAGGCCCGGCAAAGGGTCGGAGTAGAGAAGCAGCGGTGACTTTGTGTCCCCAGATGGGCTGAGGGAGAGTGGGCACATCCCAGCGATTGCATCTTCAGCCGCCCTGCGCCACGCGCCCATGCGGCATCACTGTGCATTGCCATGGGACCCTGAACAATTCCCCGTTTGTCTTTTTTTCCCTCTCCCTTCCTGGTTAAAGTCTTGTTTCTGTCAAGATGAACTATTTATCTGTGCTGCACGAAATGTCATGGATTGTAGGCAAAACCAGGCAAACCCACGCACAAGAAATAATCACCCTTAGATGACGCGCACATGCGGCTCCCCAAACCTAGAAACTGTCGTGATTACTTTTCTTTTTTTTCCAGCACTGAACATGCTCTCAAGAAGCAGTTAACCCTAAAAGTGCCTGAATTTGTCAAATTAACTTATTCTTGGGCTAATGGGCAAAGTGACTCTGAGGACGTGGCTGCCCCTTCCTCCCAAAGGCAGGACAAAGACTTCCAAGGTCAAGGGGGTTCTCTGTTCCACCCGGTGGCCTCACATGGAAATTTCATGAAGGAATAAAACACTGAAAGTGTCCAGTGTGTAAGGGATCTTTCCACCTTGTGTGTGTGTGTGTGTGTGTGTGTGAACTGCAACTTCAAAGATATTTGTTTTTTCTGTTTGTTTTTTATGTAAGATTAGCCATCGTGCAAAACTGGTCAAGCAGTTAATCAAATACATACATCCCACCGAAGGGCTTTGTACATTTCAGTCCCTGCCAATCACAAAGCAATTATAAACCCTGCATGGACCTGAGAGTGAGTTCCCGTGCCTCCTAAAGCCCGCCCCTGGCTCTTTGGGGTGGGGGGTGGGGTGGGGGGTGGACTCAGGTGTTGTAAATTCTTGAAGCTCTTTTAGCTGCAGTTTGGGCATCGGGTGGGTCATCCTCCTCTTCCTCAGTTCGCTTGTGCTTTAAAAACAAGTCAGACTTTAAGAAGCGGCTGTAGCTGTCGTACTTCATGAGATTGAAGATCTGAGGAGGAAAAGAAAAAGTGTCTGAAGACTGAGGCTAAGCCAGGCCGCAAATCATCCTATCAGATATTTATTAGATACCTCCCATGGGCCAGAGAATATAGCTATGTACAAAACACATGCAAAGAAAGCTGAAGTAAGCCATGTGCTAGACAAAGCAGAGTCCCTGAATGTTTTTGGTCAGTATTCTCAAGGCATGCACAGCTTAGAGGGTCCCAAGAACAGGTATATCTTTATTTTCCACTGAATTATACATTCACACGACACTGATTCATGACTCTTTATCAAGAGCTCCTTTAAGAATCTCCACTTTATTTGGATAGTTAATAGAGGGACGTATTTCTCCAAGGGCTTAAGATAATAGAATGGAAAGCATGCAAAGACAGTGGAGTTAGAAGGTCATGGTTATGTCAGATGCCACCAATATCTTTAAAGCTCCCAGTAAGTCTGGCATTCGAGATTTCAAACAAACCTGTTATTATGCTAAGAAACAAAATGAGGCTTATTCAAAGCAGGGTATGAGAGTAAAACTACAGTCTTAGCAAGGAGAGACTTTGGAAACAGCCCCTAATTAAAGAAAGCAGCAGCTGGCTTAAGTGTGCAACCAAACAGCTGAGGACCTCTGGTCAAGCCTAAACCCACCCACTTAGAGGACTGCCACCTTCCGTTCCCAATATATTGTCCCTGGCCAAGGAGGACCCTCTGGCTTCCACTGGACTCGCTCCCAGTGCCCACCTTAGCCACTCTCACTGCCAAAGAACCTCAGGCCAGGCAGCTCCAAACAGCAGAAATGCTTCTCTCCCAGGAGTCTGGGATCAAGGCATTGGCAGGGCCAGACTCCCTCTGGGGGCTCCAGGGCAGGGCTCTTCTGCCCTCTTATGGCTTCTGGTGGCACCTGGTGCTCCTTGGCTGGTGGCCACACCACTCCCATCTCAGCCCCTTCTCCATGTCTCAGCATGTCCTCTTCCCATTAGAACACCAGTCGTTGGATTAAGGGCTCATCCTAATCGGGTATGACTTTATCTCAGCTTAATTACATCTTCTTCCAAATAAGGTCACATGTGGGGTCCCAGGTAGACACGAATTTGGGAGAAGGCACCTGTCAACCACTGCACCTACCCCCATGTCTATGCCATCTTCCCCACCCCCTTGCCCTATAAAAGGGGTGGGGGAGAGGACAAGAGAAAAGGAAAACATTTTCCAGCTGTCAAAGGGTTTATCTTTTGAGAAATCTCTCACGATTCATCTCTCTCTCTCTCTCTCACAATCCCCGACCTTTCAACTTAACTTTCAGGACATCTGCTGTTTAAAAATTCACAGCATGCCCCCTGGTGACTTCCCTCACTGCTCTGACAGGGGCTCGACAAAGTGGAAAGTTCCAGGGGAGTCTAGAAAGTCACTCACCGCCAGGCTTGGTCATCACATGGACGATAAAACCCCAACAACTTTTAAACATGCCCTCTTCCAACACACATGCGCAACCTGCTTTGTAAATCAAAGGTCTGAGGGGTGCTAAGGGCTCTGAACATCTGCTTGGGGGTGGCAGGTGCCCCAGGAGAGAACCTTCAGCCTTTATACCATCATTTCCCTCCGATGGCTTCAGCCACAGAAGAAATGCTGTAGTCATTTTGCTATAAACAGAGTCCACAGTCTAAGGAAAGATTTAGGATTTTGGATTTTCCTTAAGCAAGTAAAACTATTACCCGGTGCTTTTCCAGTATTGCCCAAGATCTCTACCTGCTCAGAGAGGCCAGACCCCCTTAAACTCCCAGTGGTTCCTCTTCTAGAGCAGTTTATCTATTCTGTAGCAATCTTGCAATCCTAGACATGTTTATAATTTGCCAAGGTTTGTAGAAATTATTAAAAAAAAAAACCTTCAAAAAATACAACATCCATAGCCAGGGAAGAGGTATGTCGAGGAATTCCATTACTATATTGTGCCCTCCCCACCCCCCCACCTCACCCCCACCCCCGCACACAAGTGGGTGAAGCAGGTGTCAGCAACCCTCACCCAATTCCAGCCAAGCCCCAGGGCCCCCAAAGGGACGTTTTAGACGCCCACCCAGTTCAAAGTCTGGAACGGATGCTCCAAGTGTGACGAATGACGCCAGCTTCCTGAGTGACCCCCACCCCCCACCCCCACCGCCGGCACCCAGCCCGTGCCCCCTCCTGCACCCAGACCCACAGCCGGCGGAATCTACCGCCTGAGCAGGATGCACTGCGGCCCGAGCGTCTCGTCTGAGCTCTTGCATGTGGGAGCTGAGCATCCTGTTTGCCGGCAGTGGCTCGGCGGCTCTGACATCAAAGAAGAGAAGAAAAAAGGCCCAACTGGAGCCCCCGGGTCAGAGGGGGCGGGGAGGGGGGAGGGGCTGCCGCAGCCGGGAGGAAAGCCGGGCGCGGGAGGCTGCAGCGTGGCTGGCACCGGGTGGGCGTGGGGTGGGGTGGGGTGCTGGCAGGACTCTCAGAGCCCCCGAGAGATCTCTCAGGAAGCTGCGGGCACTTCCGAGCTTTGGACCAGCAAACTCGGAGGGCAGGGGGCTGCGAACTATTGACCAAGGGCCTACGGGCCACTCCCCATCCCGGACAAGTGCGAAATGCCAGACTCGGGGGCTTGCTTCTCCGCAGAGCTCCCCACCACCTCCTGGAGCTGCTAGGTCCCCAGGGCAGGCTGCCCTCCAGGCACCCCCATCACAGACGCCTCAGGGCAGGACCCAGCAAAGACAGTTTCACAAATGGAGAAGCCTCCTCAAATCTCTTCCAAGAAAGCTTCTGACCACGGCCTGATTTATCCTGATGGCAAACGGCCACCAGGGGGTTCAATAAATGTTTACTGAGCCTTAAGGGCACCCACTGAGGGCCGGAGAAAAGGGTCATGGGAGGGGGGGTCAGGGAGCAACACTGCCACGAGCACCTTCCAGGGGACGGAGCACCAAGCACCAGGCACAATTCTGGGCACTCTCTTGTTTAACCCCGTCCACTGCCCTACAACAACTTCTGATTTTACAGAAGAGGACACCTGGCTTCCTTTCGGCTTCCCTGCTTTGCCCATGACAGGTGCAGCAGGTGCAGCAGAG
This sequence comes from Tamandua tetradactyla, assembly GCF_023851605.1. Classification (NCBI taxonomy): domain Eukaryota; kingdom Metazoa; phylum Chordata; class Mammalia; order Pilosa; family Myrmecophagidae; genus Tamandua; species Tamandua tetradactyla. The sequence continues at coordinate 81,954,740 of NC_135339.1, forward strand.
AGAGAGACACAGGCAGCGAGTCCAGCCCGCTCGCCTAACCACCAGGCTATACTGCCACTCACCAGCAGAATCCTACGCAAACCACACACAGCCATGACAAATGAGGTCTGCAAAGGTTGTTTAACACGCCAAAGGGTATGTGCTAAACGACTGAGAGCTAAATTTAAAAATTGGGTCTGAATCAATGATCCTATGTTCTGTCTTTAAGAGTGTGTTTATGGGTGTAAGTGGGAAACAAGCATTCACAAACGTCAGAGCAGTGGGTTGACTAGCATACCCTGAAATTCATGTTCTCCCCAGAACCTGAGAATGTGGCCTTTTTTGGAAATAGGGTTAGTGAAGGATCTCCAAGAGGGACCATCCTGGATTTAAGATGGGTCCTACATCCAGTGACTGGTGTCCTTAGAAGAAGAGGAGAGGGCGCATGGAGAGGGTAGCTGGCCATGTGAAGACGGAGGCAGAGGAGGGAGTGATGCAGCTACAAGCCCAGGGATGCCCAACATTGCCAGGAGCCACCGAAAGCTAGGAAGAGAGTAGGGAGGAGTCTCCCCTAGAGCCTCTGGAGGGAGCAGGCCCTGCCGAAACCTGAGTTTTGGACTTGTAGCCTCCTCAACTGTGGGAGAATAAATTCCACTTTATGGCATTTATTCCAGGAGGCTAATACAGTCAAGTCACTGACTCTATCTCACTTCCACTCAAGCACAGAGTGGGAGACAGTCCTATGGGGCAGATGGTTCTACCAAACCTGACTCCCTGTGGGGAGCACTGGCCTCACCCTGGCCTGGACTATGACCATCATCTGCCCAACACAAGCAGATGCCTCCATCTCTTTGCAGGGAGGAGAAAATCAACAGTGAGACAAATCTGGGTGGCGTGGGCAGAAAGCATCAGGGCAAAACTAAAGCAGATGGTCAATTCAGGAGATGGGCAGCTGGTGGAGCAGAAAATCAAGCTGGCAGCTAAGTTGGATTCTGTACTTAATTTTTTTGGCCAAGGCAGCTGTGGCTTAGCAGGGTGTCAGGTTTGGGCAGCCCCCATCTCTGACTGAATGCTTCAAGGGTGAACTGTTTAGCACCGTTGCCTTGGAATCCAATCCTGCAGGAAGCTGGCGGCAGAACTCGGGGTGGAAATGAGAAGAGGGCCTTCCAGGGGCTGAGCAGCTCTGCTAGAGGGTCCCATACTCAGGGAGACCCTCCTTTTCCAGATCCCAGATCGTGATTTATTGGAATTTTCCTCTTTGCAAGGAAAAATGTCCAGCTGCAGGTTTCAACTGTTCAGAAGTCGGTGCTTCAGGAAAGGAGCCCTCATTGAAACGTTCTCATCCCTGCAGAGAATGGGGGGCTTCGTGTGCCTCTAAGGCCCCTCAGTGAGCATTTCATCGCTATCTCAATTATATTTCAAACCCAATAAATATCTTAACGCTTCTCCGAAGACAATCTAGAGACCCAAACTAAACACGGAACCTCCCTTCCTTTCAAAAGTCTCTGTCATGTTATTTCAACTGGGCACAAGGAGAAAAAAAAATAATAATCCTTTAATGCAATAGAAAGTTTTATTAATGTGATTTCATATTTGCTTCCAGAACTCAGTCTAGTTTTTACATGAAAATTGCTGAAAGGTGGCGGCAAGCACTGCTGTCTCTGAATTACAGCTCCAGAATGTGGTTTTTTCCTATGCATAGACTATGTGCATACTTCATACTCCCAAGATCAGGCTGGCAGTGGGAAGGAAGCAAGCCCCTCTCCCTCTAAGCCTCACCCGATGAAATGATGACAGAACCAGCTGGGCCCCAGAGCAGCTCTTGGGACAAGGCACACGTAGGAATGTCCCTGGCCCAGAGGACCCTCTCTACTGATGTGGGAATGGGCTGCACCCAGAGCTCTGAGAGCAGGTGCTTCTAAAGCAGCCCTCGCCTCGAAGCACCAGGTGGGCACATGAAGGGTGCTGCCCCACCCAGGACGGCATTCCCACTTCTGGCAGGATCACTAGGGATGGGCAATGGACCACGGGGGGGGGGGGGGGACTCCAGAGAGATGCTGGGCCCACACTGGGGCAAATCCCCTCCCTGGGCTCTGACCTGGAGCCATTATATATGTATGGCCATGTCTACACTTTCTTCTGGAGTCTACAATAGGGATCCAAAGTCCAAAGGACACACCCTCTTCTCGGGAGCAAGGCATTTTATTTTTGCTTTTCGTCCTTGCAAGGAGAATAAGTGCCCACCCCACCTCTCTAATTCCCCGAGACATTCGTTGAAAGTTGTAAAAAGAAAATCTCAAAATATTTAAAATACCATCCTTCACCCCCAGCCCTCACATGGCGGACGGCTGTGGCAGGCATGGGGAGTCCACTTCCCTGCACTTAAACTGAACACCGTGGCATGCCCCTTTTGGCTTTGCGTGCTGGGAAATGCCACTTTCTGGATCAGGTTTGATCTTGGGGATCTAACGTCAGCTGGCACCCAAAGGACCAAGACGTCCAGCACGGCAGGTCCACGCCTCCCCGCCGAGGTCCTGCTCACAGAAACCAGGGGTGGGGGTGGGGGGACCCTGCACAACCCTGGAGTCAAGGCAGCCCCTCCCCTACTGGGGTCCCAACTGCTCGTCTTACTTATGTCCAGAAGGAAGTGTTTCTCACATCTGGGATTCTGGGGAAATTCAAAGAAACTATGCTGCTAAAAAGGGGCCCAATTCATGGCTGTTTTCTCTCGGAGGATGTGGCTGGAAGCGCTGACAGCTCACTGATGTCTTTTTTTTTTTAAGCATCGGAAGTTTGAGGACTTCCTTTTCTGTGGAGAAGCCACCTTCACAGACCCATCCCGGGACTAGGCTTGAGCCCCAATCCTGAAGTCGGGGTGAGGGCTTCTCGGCAGCACGTGAAATCCTACTTTCGAGTGCAGGCATTGGGAGCCCCACGTTTTGCAGAAGAAGGAGCATCCCAGGCCCCCTCCAACTGAGGAAGTAATCAGCTCAAGTTGCCTTTTGACAAGGATCCAGCCCTTCCTTTCCTTACCAATCTCCTGAAGTCCCAGGGACAACAGAGGGTGCAACGCTGCGGAATTCAAACCAGAGGCCTCAGGGCACAAAGGTGTGTGAATCGGTGCTGAAGACTCTTTAATCTTTCACGCAGCACAAATTCAGTCACTGAGCAGATCTCAAAGCGCTCAGTTCTTAAATGTTATCAGAGTAGGGTCTGGAAGGAGAGACGCCATAGTATACTTCCGGCTGGGGAGAGAGAGGGAAGGGGCGGGGCCTTGGAGGGCTGCAACTTTTCGCTTCATGTCCTCCCAAATTATTTGCATGCTTTTTTCTTTGTCTTTACAGTGAACATGTACTAATTAAATCTTAAAAGTTAATTCATCCCCAAAACACAGAACTATCAAACTTTCCCACCTGGCAAACCCTGAAAACTGTCTCAGTGAAACACTAGGGACTCCCAAGCTAATAGGCCAAGTCGCTGATCATGAGGCTTGCTCTTAGGAAATTTATTTCTATAGCAGAGAAGCTAAGCCTACCTATAGTTATGCCTGAGAGTTATTTCCAGAGAACTTCTTTTGTGGCTCAGATGTGGCCTCTCTTTTCTCTCTCTGAGCCCAATTCTGCAAGGAAAATCATTACCCTCCTTCCTATGTGGGACAAGACATCCAGGGGTGTGAGTCTCCTTGGCAACATGGGACGTGACTCCCAGAGATGAGCCTGGCCCTGGCACTGTGAGATTGGTAATGCTTCCCTAACCAAAAGGGGAAAAGAAATGTAACAAAATAAGGTATCAGTGGCTAAGAGATTTCAAACAGAGTGAAAAAGGCTATTCTGGAGGTTACTCTTATGCAAGCTTCAGATAGATATTGCTAATTGTCACAGTTTGCCAAACCCCAGTCAACATCATACCTGCTAACCTTACAGAACACCCTGGGCTTTAACCGAAATTCTACAAAAGTTGCAGGCACTAAGTTTACTTTTCAGAAACCTAAAACTTTCAATTGGTTCTCAAGCCAGATAAGTCCTGAAATCCAGAGGTGCCAGCCTCTCCAAAAACATCAACCAGTTCCATCCCCCTCTCCCATACTGTCGACACCCCTTTTCAACATGAAAAAAGTTAGAATGGGCACAGCCCAAATATCCCGAAAGATTGGGAGAAGGATCAAAAGAGAAGGAGGAGTTATAACACAGAGGATAGGTCTTAACAAATGAATACGACTGCTGTATCATTATATCAATATTTCTTTTTAGTCTCCAGTGTGTTGGAAAAAATAGAAGGAAAATCCTGAAATTGTGGAACTGTAACCCATACCAAACTCTGAAATCTGTTCTATAACTACTTGTTAAAATGTACTTTGAAGTGTATTGCTTTTTTGGTATATATATTTCACAGTTAAAACACATACAAATGAATTCATCCAGAATCCGGAGTGACACAGAAATGGGAGGACTTGTGGCTGTTCCCACAACCACTGCTGGCTTGGCGATTAGTGCAGCCACGATGCTGGCAAGTCCAGCCCTGACTGACACTGAAATTTTTTTTTACAAAGAAGACCTATTTAGGCTGCCGGGACTAATCTGATCCCGTCACATTATGGCTGAATCTTTAAAAACAAAATTTTTTTCAGTTTTACAAAGATTTTTAAGTAGTTTTCTCTGTTGAGATATCTAACACCCATACGGCTCAGTTAGCCCACTGAAAGTGTATAGTTCAGGGGGATTCGTACACATGGCAGAGTCACAGAGACGCGTGGCATTCACCACGGTCAGCCTTAGGACCTCTGCATTCAACCTAAGGTTGAATTGGGTTCCCCACAAAAGATACATTCAAGTCTGAACCCCAGACCCTGTGAATGCGATGCTGTTTGGAAATAGGTCTTTGAAGAGAGGTTCAGTTGAGACCAAACTGGATTACAGTGTCCTCATAAGAGAAAAAATCACACTTAGCAAAGGCACAGAGGGGAAGGCCTTGGGAAAGCAGAGGCAGAGATGCCAGTGCTGCAGATGCAGGCCAGGGGCACCCCAAATGCAGGTAAGAGCCAGAAGCTGGAAATGGGCAAGGAAGGGTGCTCCCCTCCTGGCTTCTGAGGGAGCATTTCTGTTGTTTTAAGCCACCCTTGTACAACAGCCCCAGGAAAAGAAGATACTCCCCTATCCACTGAGCCCTGCCCAGGTCCTAAGCAACCACACTCTCTGTCTCTACAGAATTCCCCCTTCTGGACTTTTCTGGGAGTGGAATCATACAGCATATGGCCCTTGGCAGCTGGCTTCTTTGACTTAGCCTCACGTTCTCAGGGGTCATCCATGGCGCAGCACGAATCAGGGCTTCATTCCTTCTTACTGCCGTGGTTGAAACCCAGCACCGGAGAAACCGATGGAAATGCTCCAGAACCAGCCTGGGCTGGGGCAAAGGGGAGCATGACCAAGAAGGGGAGACAAATGTAGAAAAGGGGAAGAAAAGCTTTGAAGAGTTTTGGCGTCAATACCAAAGACAATAATGACACAAGAGCCGGCATCCAGGAAAGGGAGATGGCAGCAAAGGCCAGAAGTGGCCACGGAAAACAAAAGGAACTCAAAGGTGGGAAAACTGCATTTCCAAACACTTCTGCTTCCCGGGGGGAGGGCTGTTCTCAGGGGCCAGGGCCCTGGCGGGAAGCACGTGGCTGAACCAGCGCCCCAGGTCCCGGCGGGGCCTCCGGGAGCCTCTCACACCAGGGAATGTGCTCGTTTGTAAACCCGGATGCAGGGTCCAGCTTCCCCACGACTACCTGAGGATCAAATCAGATGCACACACAGAAGCAATGTGCTAACTGCGAAGCACTTTAGCCCAGCATTCACCATGGAGAAAACCAACACAGATGCTCTCTGCTGCACTTTGGGTGGGAGCTCAAGGCTTAGAGAGGCTGAGACAAGTGAGCTCGGCCACACTTTTGGAAGATAGTCAGATCAAGCCAGGCTTTCTCAACCTCAGCCCTCTGATGTTTGGGGCTAGAGTGTTCTCTTTTGTGGGGTTGCCTGTGCATTGTGGGGTGTATACAGCATCCCTGGCCTCTACCCACCTGATGCCAGGAGTACCCCTGCCAGTTGCAGCACAAGAAAATACCTCCAGACATTGCCCTGTGTTCCCTGGAGGACAAATTCACCCCCGGCTGAGACCCACTGCCCTGAGCTGAAGTCCATGTTCGAACGTCACCTTCTCAAGCACAGAAACAGTTATCACTCAGGGTGGCTGGTGTGATGCTAAGATGGGGCCTCGCTCATCTTTATGACCACCTTATCATAACCCCCATTTCACAGATGAGGAAACCAAGGCACAGAAAGAGGCTGCCCTTGCCCGAGGTCCCACAGCTAGTAAATTCTGAGATCAAAGAAGGGGGAAAAGGTCAGTCTAAGGAAAAAGGCTGTGGCTGTCGGAAGCAACTTCAGGGCACCGGGGCATGGAAGGCTGGTGGGCTGCTTGGCAGCGGAGCTCAGAGAGGCAGCAAAGTGTTTGCCTCAAAGATGAGGATGTGGAAGACACACAAAGAAATAGGACCCTCCTGGGGTCAGATGGAGGCAGGACTGGGACATGAGATCCCGCTGGCCCCTCCCAGCTCACGCACTAACCCTCCATACAGGGATAAGGATGGTGAATCGAAGCTCGGCCCCCGGAAGTGATGGCATGAGGCAGGGGTGGGGGCGGGGTGTCCAAAGTAAAATCAGGTCATCAGGGAACAGCAATGAGCCATGGTCAGGAGGCCAAGGGTTTGCAGCCGGCTTTCTAGTAACGGAGAAGGCTCTGCACCGAGTCATCCACATTCTCTGGGCCTGCTGGGACAGACACGGCCGGAGCTGGAGATCAGAGCCTGGCTGCCCTGTCCTCAAGAGGACCAAACCTCCTTAAGCCAACGAGCACATTCTATAAAGAGCCACTGCTCAAAAGCCCTGCAGTTAAACTGGTCCTGAGCCCGGACAGCCCCTCCAACCCTAGCTTCCATCCCCCACCCCCACCACCCACTATACTCCAGTTACACTGACTGTGCTAGTCCGGGCACATAATCGGCTGATTGCTGCCTCAGGGCCTTTGCACTTGCCTCACCCTGGAAGGTTCTGTCCGAGGTTCTCACCTGGCTTTCCCTAGTTATGCAAGTCTTGGTTACCTCCTCAGGGCTTCCCCCCAGAATACCAGATCCAAAGCAGATCCCTTCCTGTCACTCGTAGCCCATCACCCTGTGGTATTTCCTTCTTAGCATTTACCTTTCTCTGAGGTGATCTGACTCCCCCAACGAGAATGGAAGCCCCGCATGAGTATTCCTAGCTGCACCCCCAGTCCCTAAGACCGTCCCTAGTACACAGTACATGCTCAATCAATTTTTGTAGCATAAAGGAATGAAAGAGTGAGGAAATCGACAAACTGGCAAGTATCTAGAACTTGGACCTCCTGGGAGTAGATTCTTAATGCAAGAAAAGAGGCTGCATGGAATTGCAATTCCACACAGCAACCAAGTCTTCATAAGGCAGCCTCCTTCCTCCCTGCTTCCCACACCTCCCAGGCATCCAGCAGCAGCCTCTGCCTCCACGTCAAAGGACCCAAGCGCCGGCACAGGACCACCCCTGCCCCCACGGCTACTTTCCCCTCACAATCCATGCTTTTGAGCAAAGGCATATCCAACTGAATAAAACATTCTAACCCAACTACACTGACCATAATTTAACGTCTGCTTAATGATTTGGGGTCATTGGGCCCACATCCTCAGTGTGGGGTGTGGGCACCCACCTCGTGGCTCCAGATTCCTGTGCTGTGGTTTGGTTTCTGTCCCTCCCTGGCTCTGAGTCATCACCCCACACCCCCTAACAGCGCATGAATGAACACCTTCTGGTCGGCCATGACCTGAGAAAGCACAACTTGGGATCACTGGGCATAACCAAGAATCAACAGGATCTGAGTGAGGACCCAAGGAGCTCTCGTCTACACAAGCTGGATGGACGTCGGGGCATCTAATCTGAGGTTCAAGGAGGATTTTCCAGGTCCTTCTGGGCTCTGGGCTGTGCCTGACAGCAGCCTTGGGACAGCACCCGAAGCTATGGTAAAAGCTGAAGGATCCCCAACCGAGCTGAAGCCAGGCTTCGGTTGGTTTTTAAAGTTATATGAAGTCTTGTGGTTCTACATATGTTCCCCTCAGCTTCCAACCCCTTCACTTAGGGAAGCAGGGCTCCCATGGGGGCCTCTAGGGAACGGAGAGACCCACAGACCCTACTGAGCAGACACGTGGACGGTCACCAGCGAGACCCCGGAGAGGCCGCAGCAGAACCCAGAGGCTCTTCGCAGACTCACTCTGAATCCGCTCAGATTCCAGATACCTTGTTTTCAACCAGTTATGTCTTGAGAAGATAGTTAGTGTCTCTTTCTCCCCATCAAATAAGTGATTTTTAACAGCAGGGCATAAATGTACTTTTTAAATTTTGAGTAGCGAGAACTGCATTATTCTACATTGGTAATATGTGCATATGTATGAAATATATATATAGATGTATTTTAAAGATGGAAAATCTAGATATGAAATGTTATTTAGCGTTTATATCCAGATATGGCTTATAAACAATTTTTTTTCCTCTTTTGGGTTTTTGTGATTTTTTAGAGAAGTTGCAGGATTACAGAAAAATCATGCATAGAATAGAGTTCCCATTATTTTGGTTTCCCACGTTTTTTGGTTGCCCATGTATGATTTTCATAATTAGATAGGTGGAAGTTATTTTTTTGAGTCATTTTGTTTGTCACTTAAAGTATATATATATATATATCCCTCTGTCCCTTAAGTTTCCTCCTTGCTGTACCAGTTCAATCTCCCAATGTCTGCATCCAGTCGGGTGAGACATTCTGAGACATTTTGCAGGTCGAACCATGTGAGATCTGATTCTTGGGAGCCAACTGGTCCACCACACTGAGTAAATCAATCTGTCTCAATCCTCGCTGCCTCGACTGCTTCTATAGCCTCAGGAAATGGAGCTGCTTGTATTGACATGGCATCTCCAATCCCTCTGCTCCAGAGAGCCTCATGGGGTTTAAAAAGAAGTGACGGGCTGCCCAGGAGCCTGGGAGATGACCAAGGCAGTGAGTGCAGCAGAGAGAATGTGGCAAGTGCAAATCCTGCCTCCAGCACTTTCTACTACGGGTGTGACTGTGCTAACAAATGTCTTCCTTTCCCCTAACCTGGCTTTTCTCATCAGCGAAATGGGGAGGCTAGTATTCACTGGAGATTAAGTGATATAATATCTGCCAGGTGTGGCATTAGGCACAGAGGGCAGCCATCGAGCAGCAGATGTTGTTGCGATTCAGTAAGGGTTCTCCACCCTGGCTGCATTTTAGAGTGCGTGAGGAGCTTTTAGAAGATCCTGAGGTCTGAGTGGGGCCAGGCATCCCCACGTGGTTACATGCACAAGGACTGCCTTTGCACCATCCATTCCACTTCCTTTTTACTCCACAACTCCGCCTCATGGCATTCTTCCCATTAACTTAAAATCACCACCCCTAGAAGGCCTTAAGCAAGTCTCCCATGTGAACCTGAGTTCCTTCAATACTCATTTTTGATAAAGAGTTCATGTGGAATTTGCATTTGCCATAATTGGAAAACATTCTCAAATTACTTAATACATTTGTATTTTTTATCTGTAATTTGTTTTCTACTTGAGGATGAGCAATGATGAGGCTTCCTGAATGCTGGGACATGCTCCAGGCTCTGTGCAAACACCAGGTTGTCCAAAAAGGCAAACCAGTGTTTAAGGCAGTGTTTCCCAAAGTGCAGTCCCAGCACCTACAGCACCAGCATCGGCCAGGGGCTTCTTAGGACAGCAAAGTCTCAGCAGACCCTGGATCTGCTGGTTTAGTGGGTAACTCTGGGTGCAGGCCCAGGCATCTGTTTTAACGAACCCTCCAGGTGATTCTGGGTACACTCATGTTTGAGGATATCTGGATTAAAGCGAAAAGCTAGTCTGCACCTGAATGCCAAGTAGAAAGAAGGTGCTGCTTAACAAGGACAGGGAGAAGAAGCCTGAGCGTGTGTTCCATTTGTCCCCGAGAGTGCATACACCATTTCACAAGGACCGACACAGTGGGAGTAGTCCCATCTGTGGACACGTGTCTGAAAGAGCTCTAGACGGTGGTTTCATCCTCTTTGCTTATTATGGCTGGCATTCTTAGAAGGACATTTACTAGAAAACTCAAGTTTATCCCTTAGAGGGCCATACTGAATACCTGATTTCTCCTGCTTTCTTAATGCTGCCAGACATTATTACCTTTTCTTTATGACACAGAAGGTGCAACCATGAATCAGTTTACGGTTCGAGGCCTCAGAAGTAGGTGGAGGTATTTGGATATTTGTCCAAATATAGCCCCAGGTTGTCCATCACTTTGAGTCCTTGTGCTGACTTTATAGAACTTTCTTTCTTTCTTTTTTTTCCCTTGCTTGCTTTCTAGATTGTTTTTCAGTCTGTCATGTTGCTTCGTCAGTGTCGGCTCCTCAAGTAAACCCAGCCTCCCTCCTAATCGGGGCTGAGAAGGCAGATAACCCTGCTGGTTCCAAATATGTACAGATCAAGAGTAAACAGCCCTGGGGGAGATTCCCAGGGTCAACCCCTGAACCCTGGACCCGAGCCCCACTCTTTCAGGAATTACAGCTCCTCGATGTACCTCAGCTGGCCCAGGACAGGGGCTGGATAAGGTGGCTCGCAGGGAGTCTGACACTGATGTTTCACGGACTTCTTCGAGAAAGAATAAACCTGGAATAAACGCAGGTTTCTAAATCAAGGTGCAGGCAGGGAAGTCAAGTTACCTGGTCCTGGAGTTTCTGGAACATCAGAGGGTGTGGCTCTTCCAGGATCTTCTCATTTAGCCTGGACTGCCCCTCAACGTTGACTTGAGACGAAGCCTTACTGGACAGAAAGGTCATGTAGATCTCCTTTGCCTTTTCCTGCATCTGGAAGAGACACAGGAACCTTTGTGTTAGCTGTGCATGCAGCACACCCTGGCCTGAGCCCAGCTCCCACTCTGACCAGGGGGACCCAGGGGCTGCAGCAAGAGAAGCCACGAGGCTCCTGTAGGCCTGGGGGCTCTTGCTGCGGCCCCCAGCTAAGCTCTGGGGACCCTGTGGTCAGCCTGGCCCCCGCCCTCCCTCCCCTTCCACACCCCTGTGGCTACATCTCCTGTAACAAAGTCTCTATGCTACATTAACCATTCTGGAAGGACAACTGAGAGAGAATCATTGCCCAGGGCAAGTGTTCAGGACCAGCCTGTGAATCCCCCACACCGAGGACTTGCAGGAATATTATTCATCCACAGAGAGGAAGGAAGCACCAATGCACACCACAACGTGGATGCACCTTGCAGACTTCATGATAAGTGAGAAAAGCCGGATCTATGTGAAATGTCCAGAACAGGTAAATCCATGAGACCAGCAGCAGGCTTGTGGTTGCCAGGGCTGCGGGGAAGGGAGAGTGACTGCTTCTTGGGTCCAGTTTTATTTGGGGTGATGAAGAAGTTCTGGAACCAGACGGTGTTGACGGCTGTACAGCATCATGAATGTACCTAATGCCACAGAACTGACACTTTAAAATGGTAAGTTTTATGCTATATGCATTTTACCAAAATAAGAAAAAAAAAAAAAAGTGAAACCACACATATACATCCTTCCCACTTAAGCACCTACTATGCTCCAGGCATCTGCTGGGAGTTTTAATTACGGTCATGGCCTCATTCCCTTCGTCCTCTGCACACCTTGCGAGCTGGACCCCGTGATGGTCCCTTCCCAAGGAGGACGCAGAGGCCAGAGGGGAGATGTGATTGATTCCAGGGGACCGCAGAGGGACTCAGGACCAAATGGTCCCAAAGCCTTGAGTTGCCACACTCAGTCCTCCCCAGGTCCTGTGATCGGTCAGTCTTCTTTCCGGTGATGAGATACTAGGAGAGTATCTCGTGAGATGATTTCCTCATGAGATGCAAATGAGATGATTTCCTTTGAGTGTGAGCAAAGGAAAAACACTCGCTGCCCACCCCGAAGTCCTGGCACGATTCTGCCAGGCAGCACGTGCCCTGAGACGGGTACCAGCCTTAGACGTCTCCTAAGCAGAGCTGAAGCTAAGGGCCCACAGCTGCCCTCCCGTTCTACCCAAACCGGCCGTGACAGACACAGGGACCCTCCCTGATGAGGAGAAAGAACTTCACAGTTAAGTGTTTCCTTTTAAAAACAAGATGCCTTCTCCCAGAGTTCTACCTTCTTTTAGAGGAAGGAGACTTCCTGTGCCCTTATCTCACTGCTCCCTAAGATGGGGCCTTCGCTTTAAACGTTAGGGCCTAGAGTATGGCCTTTCTCTACAGGGGAATTCAGATGATAAATGCCTCAGAAGCGGGTATGCTTCTTGGATGCAATGGGGCTAAGCATGGCCTGGAAGATGCCACTGCCTCCAGGCAGCCCACCCAGATCTATGCCACACAGTTTGGCATAAGAAATCTCAGGCTGAGACCTTCAGACCTTATTGAAACTGCTAGAAGCCTTCAGTAACTGGAGCTTGAAAGCGGGAGAAATTTAGCCCTTTAGGCTTTTTTCAGTTCCGGGGACTAACTGACAAAAGACCCCCTGAAGCCCAGACCCGACTTCTGCAGGAAGCCTGTCCAGGTGGGGATGATGCCCAAGGCCACAGTGCCTGTTCTTTATTGAGTATCCCTGTGAACAATTCATTGATGCCACACTCAAAGACACAAACAGTGTCGAAGGTAAATCTGGCTATGCCAGGCGACAAGTCTGGCGCCAGTAGGGTGACCCCAGTGGGCAGCTCTTTGGGACTGCTGGATGCTCAGAGACCCAGCTGCTCTGCGAAGCTATGTGCCCTGCTCTCACCCCACCCCATACCCATTCTGTCTGGAAGGAACATTTTTGGAAAACCGCTTCCTGCTTTAAAGATACTTCTTAAGAGCCGTTGTTCAGCAGGCAACTCCAGGTGGAGCTTTGGAGGCAGGAACCACTTAAGGCCTCCCATCTGCATGAACACCTACATACATGCACACTCATGCACACATGTACATACACACACACACACACATGCACTATGACCAGGTGAATCCAGGCTATCTTGGGGTGGCTCTGAAAAAAAATCCAAGGAGTAGCTTGAGGCTTAGAGATGGGGTGTTGGGGGCCAGGAGGTGGGGAGGTGGGTTTCTGGCAGCACAGATGCTGTCAGGCCTCCTGGCCCTACAGTCAGGCCCAGCAGCCGCCTTTCTTGAATGTCCAAGAAGGAGCAGCGTGGGGGACCCCAGAGCCCAGAGTCCCAGTTGCCCAGCCTCAGGGCAGACCACTGGCCAGCCTGGACCCCTCCCTGACTGAAGCCAGCGCTGGGGGCGCTTCCAGCTCCAGCACAGCTAATCTCGGCTGGGAAGGAAGTGTGACTGAAAAGGGAAACCCTGAGACTATCGACCACAAGCCAGTCACGGGAGAGCCTGGTGTCCAGGCTGAGAACACTCGGCAGAAAAGAAGAACCGGGTCTACCAAGCTATTTCTGTAGGTTTTCCAGAGGTTTGTTAACCCTATAGTAGCTACGGTCAGGGAGGAACAAGCCCCTGGCCCCCTGGCGGAGTCACCCAGGCCACCACTGGGTCTGTGGCCTAGAAGGACAGCTGCCTGGTCCTCTCTGGGTCTTGCAGACTTGCCGGGCCTCAGCCTGAGACTGGAAAGCACATCGTCACTGCTCCTGCCCCAGAAGGTTCTGGAAAAGGACTCGCCTGGGTCTATACAATGACTTTCAGTTCCTACCGTGGGAATGTTTTGCGCCCAGATGAGTTCCTTCCAGACACCCCACGCAGCTGGGGCCTTTTCTCAGCCAGGCCATGCCGCAGCCATATAAGCAGTCAGCGGCGTGAACATCAGCCCCAGAAGCACGACTCGATTCAGGGAAACAACAAAGTAATGAACAGTTCAAAGCTCAGAAGAGCATGGCTCTGTACTTGCAAGGTTCCTCTCCCCCCCCCAACAAACACGCTTAAACTTTTTCTCTTGGGGAAATAAAACAAAACCTTATAGTCCACACACACACACACACACACACACACACACACACACATACACAACAGAGCTAATGGCCTCCCCTGCCCCAATTTCTTAGTGAAGCATCTCAAAAAGAAAAAGTGTGCACTCTGTGTCTCCATTTCCTCCCTCTTATTCACTCCCCCACCTGCTAAATTGTGCTTCTACCCCCCCCACCCAGCTCAGCCACTCCTACCTGCTCACATAAGGACTGTGCTGGCGCTCTCTCTGGTACCGGGCTCTGCTCACCACCGCTGCTCTCCACCTCTTCCCCACGCCCGCCTCTGCAAGGGCTCCGATCCTCCAGGATTGACCAACACCTCCCACACCTGTCACCTTTATCCTCCATCCATTCCTAAGTCCATTCCTAAACGCTGGAGCTCCCGGCGTCCTGCCCTCGGTTGGCTGCTTCTCCAACTCCAGCCTCTCCCAGGATGTCAGTCCAGTTCTCTCCCCCAGGCAAATGATCCATGAATCTAACTGATTTCTAGAAATATGCCACAGACACCCCTGCCCCCCGAATGTCACATAAGGAAGTGAACCAGCCCCCTCCTCACCAGGGGGTCCTGCTGTCTCTACTCTGGGAAGATGGAATCCAGAACCTGCTTTAACACCTTCCCGTCCCCACATCCATCAGTCATGGAGCTCTGCTGACTTACTCACCTCCCAAACATCTTCTCCCATCAGCCCCGCCTCTCCATTCCTGTCCCGCTGCCCAGAGATGGACAACGAGAGAGAATCCAGAAGAAAAGGAAAGGAAAGCCATTAACTTTACTAATATCCGCTCCAGAAAGAGAACGAGGAAAAGAAAATATCAAATAAATGATACAAGAATATTTCCGAGAACTGGTTCACTGCTTCAGGAAATGGAAAGCAGATGTTGAAACGGCCAAGGATTCAGCAGAGAGCAAGGACAAACCTGAACACCTGCAAAGTCTGGGTGGGTGGAGGGCTGCCGATGAGAAACAGGCCTGCTTCCCCCGCCACAGGCCAGGCCCTCGGGGGCAGCTGGCAGCCCACAAGGAAGGGCTGGGAGGGCAACATTCAGACGCCAAGGCCCCCGCACTCTCCCACACTGAGCAGTCAGGTGGCTGGGCCTGTCCTCCCCAACTCCAGGTACTGGGGTTTTCTCCTCTATAGAAAGTGACCCAGGGGGGCCGCAGAACAGAGGCAGGAAGTAGGGAAAGGCTAAAGCTGAATATAAGAGCTTAAGTGAAATTCTGCATTCGTTTCATCTGCATCCTAGCAAACTTCTCCCAACCCAGCTCCAGAAGGTCATCAAGGGGGAGAATGGAGACCCTGCCTCAGAAAACCAAGAACAACTGCAGAAATAATTCAATAGAAAGATCCAAGGATAAAGGAGAAATCGCCAAAAGAAAAGTAGGAACCACAAGTCAAAAAGATGAAAAATAGGAGGCAAAAAAAAAAATACAAATTAAAGGCTCAAGCCAAGGGGGACCATCACTGGAAAAGAGACCAGAGAAACTGGACGGAAAGAAATTACCAAAAATTAAAAACATGTAAGAATGATAACCATGTAAGAACATTTTCTAGAAGTACACATTTCCAGAGTAAAAGTCTCCACAGTGTCTACACAATGAATGAAGCCCTCTCCCCCCCACAATCCACGAGTAGAGTTTTAGACCATTGATGATGAAAAGAAGACCCTACGATATTCCAGAGAGAAAAAGAGCAAAGCAAAGCAAAACAGACAACACATGTTTCTTAACAAAGGTGGAAAACAATGGCACAATGTCTTCAGAATTCCCAGTACACATTGGGTTCAACCTAGAATTCTATGTGCATCCAGTGTTATCAAGGAAATGGCAGAATCGGACAAAAAAATTTTTTTTCAACTAACAAGGACTTTGGAAGTGGCTATTGGCCATGTCCCCTTTCGCAGGAAGTGACTGCTGACTGTGTTCCACCAAAATGAGGGTGAGTCAGGACAAAGGAAGACTTGAAGCCAGGAGTGGAGGGGGCAGGGAATGCCCAGCTGGGGGCACGTGCAGCTGAGCAGGCTAGAGAGCACCTGGGCAGGTGGGAGCAGGTGCCGGAGGACTCCAGGAGGAGCAGCCCCGGGGGACAGGAGACTGCAGAGATTATCTGACAGGTCTGCTCCCCTGCCACACTGTACCAAAAGGCATTTTAAAGGGTATGTTGGAATGTGCAAAGATAAACAAAAGCAAAAAATGGCCCAAGAAGGAAAATGTAATTGTAGCACCCTCTTTGGCCAAGCAGTGAATGAAATATAAGAAGTCTTAATAATGAAAACATAGTAGCCAGGGGGGCAAGTAAGCTGAACTGCAGCTGTATTAAGGAGGGACTCAGCAGATGATATCTAAAAATGAGTGCACTGGGTTGAATAGTGTCCCCCAAAATTTACATCCACCCAGAAATCAAAATGTGGCCTTATTTAGAAATGGGGTCTTTGCAGACATAATCAAGTTAAGATGACATCATACTGGGGTGCGAGGGGGTCCCTAAATCCATTATGACTGGGGTCCTGATAAGACAAGAGAAATTGAGACACAGAGATACAGACACAGAGGGAAGATGTTCACGTGAAGAAGGAGGCAGAGTCTGGAGATATGTGGCCACAGGCCAAGGAACGCTGGGGCTACCAGAGGTTAGAAGAAGCAAAGGAAGGTTCTTCCTGGGGAGACTTCAGGCAGAAGCAGGGCCCTGCTGACGTCCTGGTTTGGAGTTCTAACCTCCAAAACTACAAGTGAATAAATTCCTGTTGTTTTAAACCCCCGGTTTGTGGTAATTTGTTACAGCAGCCCCAGGAAACTGGCACAGCGATGAAGTGGGCTCGAGCAGTCTGTGCGTTTTGTTTAGGGGTGTGGCGCTGACTGGCAGGAGACACAGCTACAGCAGCTAAAGGACCTGGGACAAGAGACTCTGTGGATCAAACCCTGACTCTGCACATGCTGGTCTCTACTTTTAATCATCCTGGTCTCGGGGGGATAATAATCCTGACACCTCATAGGTTCATTGAGGAATAAGTAAAATACTTCATTTAAAGCACTGAGAATGGTGGCTCAGACAAAATAAGAGTAAATAAATGCCCCCTGTGGGCATGGGTGTTGCGGTTACTTGGCTTCTTTAAAAGCTTTCTTTCGCAGCATCAGAAAGGGGATCCAAGTCATTGTAGGGAGCAAAAACCCCTTTAATAAATGTCAAATCTGCAAATGACATGAGAGCATCTGAGACAAAAATACTGTTTGCCCACTTCCACTCGCCAGTATCGACCCTGGCTGACAGGTCCTCCCAGAGAGACCGCACAAACCGGCCGGAGCCCCGGGGCTCCCAGAGCTGACCCGAGCCACCCCCTCAGCCACGGAGCCCCCTCATGTCCGCCCCGGAGCCTCCTCGTTCCCCGGGGAGTTGAAAGGCAACGAAACGTCAGAAAGCTCAGCCCAGCCCAGCCCCAGGGCCCCCCCCCCCATCAGGGAGTGGGATTTGGAGGTGCTGAGGGGTGAAAGAAACTTAGCATTTCTGATAAGGAACATGCATCACTTCTGTATTTTTATATACTTGACCAAAAATAAAGAAGACGGTGCTTTACCCTTTTAGGAAAACCTTTACAACTATTTCAGTAAGAACATTAAGTGCTCCAAGAACAGACCCAGTTGAGATCACGTTTTAGTGTTAAACAATATAAAAAAAATAGCAACAAATGCAGCTTCATGCCACCCCTAAAATGCAAGGTACTGATATAGTTAGTATATTTAAATACAGGTGCAAGTCCCTTTCAGAGCTATGGCTGTTCGAAACCTGGGACACCCCCTCCACCCGCCCCCACTCTCAGTTTGGTTTTTACAAATCTGTTTCCCATCAGGCCTCCACACGAGCAACAGGCCCAGCAGAGTGTGCTGATTAAATGAATAACCGGGTGAACTCAGGCATACCCGAGTATGAATCCCCTCTTGGAACTTTTCCTGAGGTTTTATAGGACCCGAGTGCTGCTCTGTTTTAGAAAATAGATCTCTCTCGTGCCAGCTCAGGGGAAGACGCGCTGGAGAAGGAAACGCTAAACCGTGAAGAAACTGCGAAGGGACAGCACGGCTCACAAAGCCAGCGGCGTGGTATGGACACACGGACACCCGGAGACACGGACACCCAGACGCCCTGCAAGATTGGCCACCGCGGGGTCCCTGGGGGAGCGGCGGGGGGCACGCGTCACCCTCCCACCTCCTACGTCCCCAGCAGCCTGCCCCAAAGGTCGAGGGTCGAGACCCTCTCAGGCTAAGGAGCCGCCTTCCCGCCTGCCAGCGGCCGAGGACAGGGCACTGCTGGGCGCCTCTGGCATAAAAGCCCTGACAGGGGTGGGGGGTGGGTGGCACGTTCCTCTCTCAGGTCGGACGCCCCTAAGGCTGTGATGGCCCCTCCTGGGGAGACGGAGGCCGGGAACCTGCAGTCCTCAGTGGACGCCCCGCCTGCCCTCCGCTGACCCCACTCTAAGATCTAAAAGAGGAATGGGCATTCCCTGCATGCCAGGCACCGCTCCAGGCTCTGGGGACACAGTGGGACAGGACAGACCACGTGCCTGCCCTTCGGGAGCCTGTGTGGCAGGAGAAAAGACCCCCTAGGGAATACACTGGCCCTGGAGGCAGGGACCTGGGCTTGAGACCCGGTTCAGCCCCCAGCGTGCTGGGCGCCCCCAGGTGAGCTGCACAACATCTCTAGGCCACCCGTAACATTGCACCTGGGAGGCTCAGCGCAACAGCCCAGCCGGAGCTGCCACCAGGCCTGCACCCAGGGGCATCACAGATGTTTCCGCCCTTGCTGAGCCATGTGTCTTCCCAGGCAGCTGAGGGGTGAGGGTGCCGTTCACAGCACAGGCCCAGGGATGCAAACCTTCAGGGGGGTCATATGCAGGGGCTGTTGGGGGACACCGAGAGGGCAGCCCGGCTCTGGAAGCTCTCCTTGTAGGACCTGCGTGGGACAGTACAGCCTAAGCACACCTGCCCACATGAAGGGTTAGGGGAGGCAAAGCTGCAGGCTCTAAACCTCCCCCAACACAAGCCCCATTAAAGTCCTGCAGCAGCTTTCCTGGGCCCTGGCCCGAGGCCCCTCCTCACAGCAGCACCCTGGCTCTCCAGGGAAGGCCCACCCACCTCAGCCTCAATCAGAACCAGCCTCCCCTTGGCGGCTCTCTGGTCTTCCTGCAGTTCTTCTTTCCAGGCCTTCCCATATGCTGTTTCCTCCTCCATGAACACTCTTTCCTGCCCCAATCCCACTTCTGGTCTCAGCTTCAAAGCACTTCCCCCGAGGCCTCTCCTGACCGCTCACTGCAAATGCTCCCACGGAAGCTGCACTTCCCATTTGTACACTCCACACACTTACAAAGACTCGTCTTCCTCTGCAAATGCAAGTTCCCTAAAGACGTCCACACTCTTGCCCCGTGGGGATCCCCAGCGCTTTCCCTAGTGCCTGACACTGAGGAGGCATCCACAAGGGTTTGGCGGGTTTCACTGAACTGGGGAGCACACCAGCACGGTGTGCAGGGAAAAGGACTGGGGGCATCAGCAATGCTGGTTCAAGTCCCACTTCCTTTCCCTGGACCAACTTCCTATCTGCCCAATTCGGGGGGCGGGTTGGCCGTCCTCTGGGCCCCTCCTCTCTCTCAGACTCAAAGAACAAAGCACATGACTGACTATCTGCTCAGCTCCTTAACTCTGCACCTGGGTTCTAGAGTGAGGCTGAATGAATCAGCAGCACAGGCCTCAGCTGTCCTTGGCCGTCACTGGGCCTGTCCTGGGCGCTCCTGCCTTCTCAGCCCACATCCCAGCTTCCCAACGCATGCCCTCCCGCCTGCTCTCTCACTTTTCCCACCAGGAGACTCCGGCCATGGCCGTCCTGAGGAGAGAAGGAGCCAGAAGGAAGCAAAAGTTTTGTGTCAGAGCTTATGATGCTTTTCTAGGCCAACCTGCGAAATTCAAGCTAAAGGGAACCCAATCTTAGAATCCTTCTTTGCCACCTACTGAGAAGGCACTAGAGGGAAGGCCACACTGCTCCTCCCTGGGCAAAGTGTGTCTGGGCCATGAAAAGCCTTGGAATAAACTGATGGTGCACATCTTCCAAGCTGTTGCCTGCAAACATTTAATGCCTCTGACCCCATGGACTCCAGCTTTTGGAGACAATATACGGAGACTCAAATGCTGGCAGCCTGCAAACCACATCTGCCCATGGACATGTTTTGCTTGGCAGGCTAGGTTTTAAATTTTTTAAAAATTAGTTACAACATTTAAAAGCAGATGGTTTCACATAAGGATTCAAAAGGCCAGCTTTTCTGGAAAAAGAGGCAGCACTGGGCTGAAGATGGGAGACAATACCTAAGGAAGATAGGCAAAGACTCAGGAGAGTGCTGTCAGTGACTAGATAGAGACGGAACTCCCAACAGGAAACACCCCAGCAGACAGACAGCCCAAAGTATTCCCTGCCAAACTTGGCCAAACAACCAGCCGCAGCCCCTGGAGGCAGGGCAGCTGCTTGCTTACAGCCCCAGTCCCCACCACTCCCTACAGCCTCACATCACAGGCCTTGCTCATTCACATTTGTTACCTGTAGATATTTAGCTGGTAGCATCGAAATACACAGGCTTTATCTGAACACACACAATTCACGAGTTTCCGTCCCCCTTTATTCCATCCACGCCTACTCCCTTCACTCAACATTCAGTGACAGAAAATCCAGTTGACATCAGGATTTAAAGGCTGCCTACCACAAAGGGCACACATCCAGGGCAACAGTCAGAAACTTTCTACGTGGAGTGCCTGCCAACTCTGGGATGTTTTGTAAAGGTATTTGAATATTTGAAAAACCTATTTGACCTGCATTATGCTTTTATCTCTACACATCTGTTTATCGTTTTACTACAACTATACAAAATGCCAACATGTCAAACTCTGAGTGAAACATCCTCATAACTTACTCATGAAAAAAAAGTCGTACGCAATGACAATCTCTAAATGACACAAATCATTATTTTTACTTTAAATATTTGTCTATCTGAACAGATTTAAAAGTGGACTAACATACTTTTAAAAATATTGCTATGTGACCAACAAAGATACCTAACCTGAAGCTTAAACCTCCCCCCAAATCCAATATGAAGTAGGTGCCTTTAGGTAATTTTTAAATCTACTGAAAAAGCAGCTGCTACTTTATAAGGAGAGAAGAAAATTAACAAGAAAGTAATTATAGCTTGGAAAAAATACCTGTTTCTTATCTTGCGTTTTCTTAAAATCTTCACATGCTAGCCAAAACAAAACATTTTCTTCACTGAATTCCTTTTTTAAAAACTCCTATGGATAAAAAGGAAAAAAATGATCATATAACAAGATTCTACCTTTTAAAAATATAAAACAAAGAAGATGCATTCCCCCTGATGGTTGATCTGGCAAAATTCAAGATATGAACATGGTTCATTTACCCTTTCAAAATCAAAGTATTTGTTTAATATTAAAGCTAGAATTTCATATGCATTTCAACTTAATGGTTTTGACGTTGTAAGGAAGAGTAAAAACACAGCAAGCATCTACCCGCAATTCTAGCTGACAATAAATTACCAAAAAGTAAATCAAAGTGGAAGATATGTTAGTTCCTTCCAGACTGTTTTAAACAAAGTACATTCCTCGACCATCAGGCCCGTTTCTGTTTTGCTTCTTTTTTTTTTTTTAAAGCAAGAAAAGGAAGCAGAGTGAGCTTGTCTAAAACCGTCCCGATGAAAACAATTTTAAATTGGACATGTGTTTTCTTTTGGAAAGGACCCACAGCAGAAGAGTTTATCCTGCCTGACCCAAGGTTTAAAGGTAGGAGTTGGTGGGACTTGGGCAGATAAAAGGTAGTCCTGAAATTCACATGTGGTCCCCTGAAGGGCACCAAGGGCTCTTGCTGGCCCAGGCAGCACTGATGTACTCCCTCCACAACCCCTCTGAGCTCCCCTTCACCACGCAGACTTTGCCAGCTGCTGTCCAGTCTCTCTCCCTCAGTAGTGACATCCTGAGAATCCCCAGGCACAAGAGAACAGCCTTCCTGTCTGAGAGACCAGACTACTCTCTCAGGCATCCCAGAGCTGGAAATTCCTCGTACAAACAGACTCCACCACTGAACATGGTACCTCTTCCCCATCCCCTCCCACCCCTTCCCATCCTCCTGTGCAAAAACTGGAAGCAGACTGTGCATGCCCCTCCGAAATGGTCCATGGTAATGACAGGCGAGAAGTCTTATTTTCACACTGGGACAGACAGTATTAAAAACTGGCCTGAAAATGTACAATACTGTTACAAGGAGTTAATGATAGAGGGGTATATGGGGGAAAATGTACCTATTGCAAACTATACACTATAGTTAACAGTAATATTTCAATACTCTTTCATCAACAGCAACAGATGTACCACACAAATAGGATGGGTCAATAATTGGAGATAAGGGATATGGGAGGACTTGGGTTTTCTTTTTTTTTCTTCTCTGGGGAAATGCAAAGATTCTAAAATTGATCGTGGGGATGTATGCACAGCCATGTGATGATGCTGTGAGCCAGTGACTGCACACTTTGGGCGGTTTGCGTGGTCTGTGAATATATCTCAATAACACTGCATTTTAAAGAAACTGGCCAGGGTGTTCCCCTACCTGCACCTAAACCTCTTCACATTTTGCATCAATCCCAACCAACAATGAAAATGGCAAACCCTAAATCTTTTCACGCCTTCTGGGTCTTCAAGCAGATTCTCCAGGGAGGCCGCCCATTTGACTGTGTTTTTGAGGTGCTGGTGGCTGCTGCTGGAACTCCCATCAGTGTCGTGGAGGTCTACAAAACAAAGTTCAGACTGTCTATGTGGCCCAAAGGTACTGTCATTTTTTAAAAATCTGCACATCATCACCATCATCACCATCAGGGCTCATATATATTATGTGCCTGGCTCTAGTCTAGGCACATAACACAATGAACTCATTCTAGTCCTCACAACAACCCTATGAGGCAGGTACTACTATTTTCCCCATTTTACAGATGAGGAAAACTGAGGCTCAGAGTGATAAAGGGACTTGTCATTTCCCCAATCCACCCTCTTGCACCCTTCGGCCTAGCCCATCCCCACCTGCATGTCCCCTGGCCAACTCACAGGTAGCTCCCACATTCCTCTCAACCCCTTCTCAGGGAAACCTGACTCAACAGCAACTCCTTCTGCAGTGCTCTGCTCCCAGTCTTGAAATTATCTGGGGGTACTGGAACTGTTTGCATGAGTGACTCCCACTAGTCTGAAAGCTCCTGTATATCTCCATCCTGCATCTCCAGCCCCTATACCACTGCCTGACACATAAATAAAAGTATGCAGCAGGACCAGCGCTAGGTGAGGCAAGTGGGGCACTCCCTGCAGGTGCAAAACATAAGAAGGCTGCCAAAAAGCTCAGCCATCAAGACAAATGATATTTGCATGCAATACTTTAAAAAAGCAAAATCAATGCAAAAAAAAATCCACAATGAACAAAATACCAAAAAAGACGGCATCAGTGTACCTGATTTTTCCCATTGCCTCAGTCTCAGCGCCACAATGGAACATATCTGGACTTTACTTAAATTTTGATATTTTGTTCATCAAGGGTGCTTTTGCATTTATTTTAAAACACTTTCATTTTTTAAACTATTTAACAATATTTTATATTTATTTAAAGATTCCATTTTCTTTATTTAAATGTTTAATATTGAAAATATTTTCATTTGAAATATTAATTTTAAAATATTTTAAGATATTGCATTAAATATCATTTATCTTGATGACTGAGTTTTTTGGCACCCTCTTAAGTTTTGCACCTGTGGTGAATGCCTCACTTGCCTCACCCTAGATCTGGCCTTGGTGTGTAGCTTGAATGAATGCTTACTTTTCAGCGGCCCTTCCTTACTCAAGACACTTACAAAGCTCTTGACTAAAGAAAAGGGGAAAAGGGATCTCCAACTGACACAGTTTGGTTATTTGCCTGAAAGAGGAAATGGTAATATGCCTCATTCTACAGAGTTTGATCCCTTCCTGGTGTCAAGCTTAAAAAAAAAAAAGCCATGAAATGTCACTTTGGATGAGCGCAGGCTCAAAGCCCAGTGTAACCAATTTGAACTGTGTGACCCTGGGCAAAATTCTTGCTTGTAAAATGAAGAATATCCACCCCCCTCAGGTTATTGTAAGGATTAAAAGAGGAAGCACATAGGACACCAACTGGCTCCCAGTTGACTCTCTAAAATGTTAGTTCCTTTCTCCCTTTCTTTAAAACAACAAGCCATCCAATTTACTATTTGTGTAGCTAATACTTTTTTCCCTATTGACTTTTCTTTTTCAAAGCTAGACATGTGTTTCTATCAAGAAAAGTTTGAATCTCGGAGAAAATAAGCTTCTAATTAAGAAATCAGCAAAGTAAATTACAAAGATAAATGAAAAAAAGTCTTATAAAAATTAATTGCTGCAAACAGCTAGGGAAATACAGCTAAAAATGTTTCTGGAAAGACTCTGTAGTGGAACACACTGGACTTACTGGTAGTTCAACTTCCGTAATCTCTTCTCTGAAGTTCTATTGGGGGTCAACGTACACATAAATCTCTTAAATGGCTGAAACTTTTCCTCCCAGCACCAGGGAAAATTACTTGAATTTTAGACATTCACTAGTTAACTTGGGTTAAATGAAGCAGAAGTTAAAAATCTAGTGGAGTTATATATGCAGAATGGAATGATTATATGTCAGGAATGTTTGTGTTTCTTTGTTGTCATATATTTTTTTAATTTAAAATTAATTAAAAAATTTTTTAAATAAAAGCTTAAAAAAATGTAGTGGAGGCTGTGCTTCAATATGCACTGGTTATGGGCTGCAAAAGAGAATTACTTGGGACAAATCGATTCCTCTAACAGAGAAGCAAACCCACTTGAATACATCACCAAATGGACCTGATACTTCTCTAAAGTGAATCTTCAGTTTGTGGTTAGTAAATTAGCACAGTGTCTTTCCTATGAGGTATAAATCAAATTAAAAGATCAATTAGAAGTATGCCTGCCACAGAATTCATACTCCCAAGCATTTCACTAATTTCTCTTCTATTCTTTACACAGAGAAGACAGTTTGACAGTCTACTCCATTTGCCTAGAAGATCTTCTCTTAAGTAAATAAATAAATGTAGAGACACAAGTTCACTGTTCCAGGAACAATCTTAAGCAGCCACACGTTTCTCTTGCTATTGCAGAACGACTACTTTGGCCATAAGTATTCAACCTTGGTCTGAAATGACTCCAGCACTCTTGACGGTCTTTTCAATGACAAACCAAACCACATTTGGGTTTTTGCTGCCACATTTTGTGCAAATAAATACACGCAGCCGAGTCCCATTTGGCCAACAGAGAATTCTGGTTAACCAGGGCTTCCGGTTAACTGAGAGTTAAGATAGCTGGCTGGCCCACCTGTTAGACAACTGCTGGCCCCATCTCCCCTTTATTTCACACTCTAATCCTTTTTGTACATTAGGTGTCTGTGCCAGATTTCATTTGAACAAAAGTTATATAACTCTGAAATATGTGAACTCTGCTAAGTTGGTCTAGTTCCTTACTTAAAAGACTGGAAAATACAGGCCCAGGAGGAGAGGACAGCTGTGCAAAGGTGACCCAGCTAAGAACCACTGGATGGAACCAGTGTGCGGGTACAATGAGCGAGGGCAACAGTCCCCACCGGGACCTCCTCCATGGAACCCCGGGGTTCCTAGGAACACAGTCAGAAAACCTATAGGCCCTTCCATTCACTTCTTTCCAGGGCTGCCATCTATCTCCCTTCCATCGAGCCTAAGGAAATACACTTGCCGCTGACACCATCTATGGAAATGCCTGGTATTTCCAGGGATGGCTCAGAAAATACACCAAGAACCAGCTGCTCTCAATAGCCATGGCTTCAAAAGAAAAATTTGGCTACCTAGGTTTTCCGACGTTGGTGCCCTGGGTAAAGAGAAACTCCTCTTTTTGCCATTTTGCACCCCTTCTGCCCCAGCCCTTCCTATTAGATTCTTCTATCCACACCCTGTCTGTCACAATTAAGGCTTTTGGCTACGACTTTTCTTTTTTTAAAATCCTTCTTGATTGGCATCGCTACAGATAGAGAGAACTTGATGGAGCAGCATTTGCAAACTCCATTCACTTAAAGGTGCCTCTCATTTCCAAGTCATTATCCCAAACTTCCAAGGAGACTGAGCAGAGGCCCCCTCCATTTGGCACTGCCCTAGAGAGCTCCCGCAGGGATTCTTGCTACTCAGAGTCCCCTGTTTGGGAGACTTCTGCTATTTTCTAATGCATGCAAGTAAGTGCATCCGAAGCCATCTCAAGTTACATTAAATTTTATGAGTCCAATAATGTGAAAGAGAAACAAATAACCTTTCTCAAAAGAGAGCAGGTTCACTTCTGAAGTTAAGAACAAAGCAAAGCCACGATTTCACAGCTTCCCAACTCTTTCCTAACTCCTGCAACTTGGGGCCACAAAGTTCCAATACTCTATTTTCCTTCTACATGGGCAAAGGGTTCTATTTTAAATATAAGAAGGCAGGTTTGGAATGCCTGGGGGGAGAAAAAGTTAATCATATTTTCCTAGCTGCTTTAAAATCTCTCAGGCCAGTAAGGAACTGTTGGTAATAATATTTGTTTCAATTTCATCCTGCTCTGTTTATTTTTCATCCTTGTTTAGTTCAACTGTAAAACATTTTTACAATGCAAAAAAAGGTTTTTTTTAACCTCCTGGACTCTTTAAGGCATTTTAGACCTTCAAATGTTTGCTTGCATAATACTTATTTTTTCAATAAATTGATCATCAGATTAATTTGTCATTAGCTACTAATAATAGTTAACACCTAGTTGTTTATTACATGCTGAGTACAGTTCAGAGCATTTTGCACCTGTTCATTCATTCAGCTCTCACAATAACCCTCTGATGTGGTTAATATTATCTCCACTTTACAGATGAGAAAACCAAGGCACAGTGGCTTGCCAGGGTCACCCTGCTAGTCATGATCCAGCCGAGGGAGGCATTATTTCTGATATCGGCTGATCTTCACACTCACAAAGGCCAGAACGCAACGGTCTGGAAGAGTCCACGAAGACTGAGAAAATCGGGTAAGTGTCCAATTCCCCACCTCAGAAAAGCCCCGTGAGACTAGGGTGGAATTGTCTGGCAAGCAAAATGTACATACGTTTTCCATTTACTTTTATGGGGTTTCCTGTGGTTTCTGACTTTGACGGGTGCAGGGTCGTGCTACAGAAGTCTGGTTTCTTGCAGCTATTGCGCAATGCATTATTTATAAATGCTCTGATGTCATAGCTAACAGAGACCTTCTCCAGACATTAATTCCCTGGAAATCCATACTGCGAAGGCATCTGTAGACTCAACAGAAATGAATGCTTACAGCATGGATTCCTCATGTTAGTCTGCAGAAAAGTCTGCATAATTATCCTGCAGAGATGATTAATTTCCCCACTCTAAATAACATTTTAGCTATACCACAAAATATCCTGCTCCCTCAGCGGCGAAGGATTAACCTACATCTTAAAAGGGTCTGTCCTAAAAATCCCCAAATTGCACAGCATATTAAAGAAAACAAACTGAACATGCAAGCTCAGGAAAAGGCAGAGAGAAATGTTAACTCTAAATTCTAAAGTGGTTTGGCACAACACACACACACACACACACACACACACATGCATGCACACACACATCATTCTCCATTAAAACGCTCTGTTTTGCAGGAAAGCTTCAACTAACCACAAACTTAGTTAAAATCTGTTATCACCTATACCACATCAAGCGTTATATTAAAAAAAAAAAAAAAAAAAGACATCCCAAGTTAGGGCCAGAGAGTCAGTTTGTTACAGCTTGTTATTAAGTCATAATCTACATAAGATTCAGGACAAACCGGTCATGGAAACACTCTATCTAAATATTGCTCAAGTGTTTATAGCTGTCCAGAATCTAGCTTCTGAGAATAACTATCCTGTTGACATACGATTCCCCTGGTGGGGAGGTTGGTGTGAACTACAGTTAGCAGAAAATGATAATAAAAGTGGAAAAGAATTTCAATAATAATAATAGTAACAAGCCCCAAAGGCAGTCGCGGGAAAAGAGGTTGCAGAGGGCTGGCTCAGCTCAGAAAGAGCGCCGCGGCATTTTTTTCTCACACGGTCTGAGACCCCAAAGAAAGCTGAGCACCCACATGGGAGCTTCCAGAGGTCAGCTGCACCCCTCTCCCGAGTCTGCCCAGGGCGTGCCCCCCCAGCCCCTGCCCCATCCTAGGCCAGGGCCCCGGTCAAGGTGGACGGGGACACTGAGGACGTCTCCTCGACGGGGGGCGGGGGAGGTCTTTCCTTACTTTCCATGCTCTGGCTCCACCTGAGGAGTTCCACGCAAACCAAAAATCCTGCTGCCTTTTCAAAGACGTTTTGTCCAAAAAAGGCAGGGGGCTGTGGGGCTCTCCAAGCACCCCTGGGTCAGGAGGAAAAACAAGCCCCAACATCCTCTTTTGAGTGGACTAAACAACAGATGGCCGCTGGTTTCCAGTTTCTACCAGAGAGAAGGAAATAAGAAGGCTGAACTGTCGTGTCACCTCCTAGCATCCTCACTTTCTAAGCAAAAGGCCCAGAACAGATAAAGTCCAGATGTCCCATCCTGGGGATGGAAACGAAGCCCCCGCCATTGGCTTTCCTCCCTTCCCAGAAGCCCCCGGGGCCTGTGGGGGACCTGACATTGACACAAACAGGCCCTCCTCCTTCTGCTCGGCCTCTTCAGGAGCAGTCGGGCGGCCTGGGCAGCCCTCGAGAGTGACAGCAGGTCAGCTGGGCATCTGGCACCCATTTATATATTAATATCGATAAGTGTTTTCCGATTGATGAGCAAAGCCTGCTGTGGGTTCCATGCTGGGCTGGGGACCAGACGGAGGGGGAGGTCAGGGACGAGGGTGACATGGTTACGGGTTGAATTGTGTCCCCCAAAAGATACATTGAGGGCCGAACCCCTTGTCTCGTGAACATGATCTTTTTTGGAAATAAGGTCTTCGAAGATGCAATTAGTTAAAATGAAGTCAAAGTGGATGAGGGTAGGGTCTGACCAGCATGACTGGTGCCCTTAAAGGGAAGACAGGAATTTAGACACCAACAGGCCAGCGTGAGGACAGCATATAAAGATGGAGGGGGACAGAGGCGGCAGTGGACAGCTACAAGCCAAGCGACACCCAAGGCTGCCAGCAGGAGCTCGAAGGTGCAGGGGGAAGCAGAGCCTTGGCAACACCATGATTTCAGACAACTGGCCTCCAGAACTGTGAGACAGCACATTTCCGCTGTTTCAAGCTGCACAATTTCTGGCACTTTGTGGTGGCAGACTGAGGGAGCAAAGACAACAGGGAATAAAAAGAGCCGCTGTTTGCTGAGCACTTCCCATATCCTACCTGCACTTTGCCCCCACCCTGGGCGCTCAGGCTCATCACAGGCTCTACTTGACAGATGAGAAACTGAGGCCCAGGGAAGTTAAAACGTGGACAAAAGCACAAGTGAGGGGGTGGACAAGCTGGGATGCAACCCCAGGCTGCAGAGCCTGAATTGGGAAGGGCAGAGGAAGATGCAAGAAATGAAAGGCGAGGCACTTTTTCTCACTGAACTTAAAATTAATTCAGCAGATGTGACCAGGAGTTCCCAGCTGGCCAACTGCCCACAGTGCCACAGGCGGGCATGAAGTTCCCTTCACTGGGCCAGGAAGAACTGAGAATAAGGACAAGGAAATGTTTACCTCGTGTCCTTGTTAATAGGGTAAGAATGGTCTTGTATTTATTTTATTTTATTTTTCTTGAAATAGATCACAGTATTTATTCAAATGGAGAAATATCCAAGAGAAAGTCTTCCTCCCTCCTTCCCGTGCCCTAGCCTGGTGCGGAACCCATAGCAGGCTTTGCTCATCTATCAGAAAATCCAGTTTGACTTCATTTTAACTAATTACATCCTCAAAGACTATTTCCAGGCCTCTTCCTCTCACTCTGTCCCTGGGGCTACCAGGACCCCTCCCTGAAGCTGCAATCACTGGAGGATTCTCATTATCAGAAGGACAGTTCTTTATCTGAGATTTTGCCTTTTCTACTATTTGGAATGTTACAATATATTTCTTTTATGAAATGACAAAGATGGTTGATAATGGCTTTGTTTTTAGCGTCCTGACCGGAGGAAGGAAGGAGGGAAGGAGGGAGGGAGGGAAAAAGGGAGGGAGGGAGGGAGGGAGGGAGGGAAGGAGGGAGGGCTCAAAGTAGTCAGCTCCACATTAGATCTCCAAATACATTTTAACCAGACAACTAAATGGACTCCGAGCGAGGTCCTGCAGGGAGGTCTGGACAGGGCCCTGGTGCGGTTCTCTTGTCTGTCTCTTCTGAGGCGGGTGGTCCTGGACGGGCCCCTGCTCCCGGTGGGCTCTGCGGCTCTCCAGGGGGAGAGACATGGTCTCGGACAGGCTGCAGCGCAGAGACCTAGTGCTGCCAGGAGCTGGGAAGGGGCAGGTCCGGGGCAGGGAGGCTGCGGCCTGGTGACAGGAGGATGGAGGGCACTCTCAGGGAGCTGAAGGGGGGGAGTCTCTACCCCCCAGGAGCAGAGTGGAGAGCCACAGAAATGGGACTGGAGGGAAGGCCAGCCAGATTAGGGCACCTTAGGTGCCCGGCAGAGGTTGTCAGCAAAGGCAGCCCGTGGGCTTATCCCCGGAAGTCTGCAGGGGATCGTTTCACTCTGGCAGGCACCTCCTGACAGTTCTTATCAAGGGGCGGCTACTGTGGCCTGCGTGGGGGCCCCCACTCCTCCCACTGCTGCCCCCAGGCTGCTGCAGTCGAGAGCTATCTGGGGGAAGCAGAAGAAACTTTTGAGAGTAAATTTAGTACCATTTACACAGCAAGTGCCCAGCACCCTGCGTCCAGGGGCCAAAGGATGATTGCTCAAGCCAGCGAGGGAAGTGACTCAGTTCACCCGGGAAGGCCTAGGAAATGGTCAAGCCAGGCACCTGCCAGTTTCCTAACAGTGACAAGGGGAGACCTCAGCTAGAATACAGAGTCAGGAAGGGCAGATTATACCCCGCTAGCCCCTCACACCCACCACTGGCTGCTGGAAGGTTCCACAGACCCCGCTGGCTTGTGGGCAGACCACACCTGCGGGTCAGCTGCGGGCCCCTGGCCCTGCCACCCTGTCCCTGCAGACAGGCCCGCTTCTCCCTGCCTAAGCAGCAGACCCGGGCCAGTGACTTTGCTCAGGGAAGGTTTTCCCAACTGCCAAGGCCGCCCAGCTGCTGGGTTGTTAAAACAAGGCCACTGAGTTGCTATGCGGGCTGTCGTTTTTAACTAAAAACATGGGTGCACGGGTGGTTCAGTGGCAGAATGCTCACCTTCCATACGGGAGACCCAGGTTTGATTCCCGGAACATGCACCCCACCAAAAAAACAACAACAACTACAACAAGACTGGGGATAAACCTGAAAATGTTCCCAAGGGTTTAATGGCCAAGGTGAAATGGGCAGGGTGGAGGGCAGGTGTGGGAATTCCCCTGACAGGTCATTTCCCCCACCCCCTGACTCCTGGTCCCCCACTACCACCCTTCCGGTTGGGGGGTTGGGGGGGATATAGCTTGGACTTTGTTTTTTCAGGTGAGCAGCTTTCCAGGGCAAGTCTTTGGGTGGGGGGAGCAGGGTGAGTAGACAGAATCCTTGGGCATCATCACACCTCAGTGGCACAAGACTCGATTGGGGGGGGGCTTGCTGAAAATGCACCCTCCTCTCCCCCTCGTCCTCAAGACTGAGTCAGTGGGCCTGGGAAGCTGCATTTTATCAAGCCCCTCCACACCCGACATGGTTGGTGGGACACACTTGAGGAACCTTGAAGAAAGAATAGAGGAACCCCACTTTGAACTTTGGAAGGAGGGGTTAAGGACTGAGAACCCTCACCCTAAAGACATTGCCATTTGTAGGGTTTTGCTGAAAAGCATGAAAGGTCTAAAGCAGGAAGTGCTGGAGGAACCAGGATCACAACCAGGCCTAAATCAGAGGTCCTGCTTAAACGCGGGGCCTGGAACTTATATAATTTGGGGAGCCCTATTTAGGAAGAATAATTCAAGATTACAAAAAAAAAAAAAAAAACTACAGAGCCTGGAAGGGGCACATGTGAGTGAGGGGCCACACAGCTGGCTTCCCAGTAACCCCACCTCTGGGCTCACTCTGCCCTCTTCTTACTTGGTCCCTTCCTGTCCTGTTGCTCAGTGATGACCAAACTGGTCAGTGGCTCACCTGTCCCTTCCCATCAGGTGGACAGACTTTAAACCAAAAAATCTCAAGGAAGTTGGGCTCCCAGAGTCCAGGCATCCAACAGTGATCTAGAAGCTTTGCTACTGCCCCATCTACCAGAGACCAAACCACATTTCATCAGCCTTCTAATGTGTTACCTGAGAGAGGTACGTTCCACTGATGTCCCTAAAATTGCCCCTGGTCTTCCTGGGGAGCAATCTGGCCGCAGGCAACAGCATCCCCAAACCACGTTTCTCCCATAATTCAGTTCTAGTTGTAACTGATTCTCACAAGCCAGTGTGAGCCAGCTCCAGCACACTCAGGAAACAGAGGCACAGAGAGCTCAGGTAATTTGCTCAGGGTGGCTGGACTGAGAATGAAGGATGCAGTGTTGGCTCCGTCCAATCCCGTGAATGCCCAACAATAGGCGAGGGATAGAATTCACACTCAAAAGAGAATCCTTTAACTCAAATGCAACATGAAAATGCTTACGGGACAATTACACTAATTCAGCACTTACTGTGTGTTGGGCAACAATTTAAGCTCCTTACAATAACCCTATGAAGACTGCACTTATATTTAATGGGATGATTTGCATAAATTGGTGGGTGGTGTATAATTGGTGGCTGCTCCAATTAAGTGCTTAAAGAAGGGTAACTATGATTGTGCCCATTTTGCAGATCTTTATCTGCAGGGAGGCACGGAGAGGTCAGGGCTGTAAGGGGTTGGAGGTGGGATTCCACCCAGGCAATCCTTTAGCAGTCCATACTCTTAACCACAATGCCCCTCATAAAACACGGTAAGTGAAGTAAGGGCCCAGAATAACATGTACCGACTCTCAGTACCAGGCAGAAGCAAATCCTGGAATAAAGCCTCTGAACTCCGGAGCCAAGCAAACCAGGGTTTGAACGTGATCTGCCGCAAGGTACCTAACAGCTCCGGGCTCCAGTTTCGTCCTCAATCAGTGGCACTAACAATACTTATCTTCCAGGGCCTTCTAGGGGTGAAGGGACAAGTCATAGAACGTGGTGGATACAGCCCCCAGCCCACATTAAGCGTCCAAAGGCTGGCAGCTATTGTTATGAACGAAAAAGGTAAGAGGCTTTTGGAATCAAGCGTATGGTGTAATCTTCACCGTGGGTTCTCTGCCCTATCAAGTTGCTCGAAATGGGAACTCAGGCAGGTTCAGAACGTGACAGCCAGGCCGAATCCTTCGAAACACCAGCGCTTCTCCCGCTCGATCTACAGATGGCTCCTTCTCCATCTGTCGTTCGCCCACCTTCACAGCTCCCCATTTCGGCTCCGCAGGGCAGAACTGAAGGCCCGCGGCGCTGCAGGCCAGGCTGCGCGTTGGATGCCCGCGGTCCAGCCGCGCCTCCTCCGGGCGCCCATCGAGCATCGTTCCCACCAGCGCCGGCAGCGGGGACAGAGAAGTCCAGAAAGGAACCCAGATCCCACACCACCTCCAAAGTTTCGGGGAAGTTTCGCATCTCCTTTATCTCCCAGACGCTCACTAAAAAGAAAACGGCTGCTGTTCCTCTTTCAGTCAAACTTCCTCCCCGGAGCGCATCTCCCGGGCTCTGCGCTGTCGTCGCGGATGCGACCGCGAGGCCGCGGGTCGCAGCGGTGAGAAGTGGCGCGTCTGTCGGGGCTGCCGTCGGGCGGCAGAGGCGAGCCGCGCCCGAGCCCCGGAGGGAGGGAAGGATGTCTGTGGTGGGCGGCGCCCGACCCCTCACCCGCGGGGTCCCCGGAGCCGCTCGCTTACCTGACGGCGGCCTCTTCCTGCTCAGCCGGCTCACGGCGCGGTTAAACATCGCCGCCGGCGCCCGGGAAGGGAAGGAGGAGCAGCCCGGAGGCGCGGTGGCAGAGCCCCGGGAAGGCGAGGAGGAGGAGGACGACGACGACCGGGAGGAGGAGCTGCGCTCAGCACCGCCCCGGCGCGCCGCCCCCGCCCCGCCACCCTCCTTCTCGCCAGGCGCCGCGTGGCGCGCTTGGTGCACGCTGCCGGCCCCCGCTCCGGCGGGGCCCCTGGGTACCAGGGCGGGGCAGGTCGGCTCGCGGTGTCCCCCGGCCTCCTGGAGCTGACCCCGCACCCAGAGGAAGCCCGCGCCGCCCCGGACTTCAAGAACCGGGCCGAGGCTGCTCGCGCGTCCCCAGGCCCCTCGCTCCAGTTGCCGCCCCGGCTCCGGCCCGCCCTGCGCCCCACTCGGCGTCCACCCCGGCCTGCCACCTACTCCCTGCAACCGGGAGGAAACGCGCTCCCTGCGCGCCTTCGCGGCTGCGGCCCACCGAGCCCCGCGGGCTGGCCGGCAGAGATCCCTCCCGGCTCACAGACGGGAAGCGGAGTACGAGAGGCCTCGCTCGCCCTGCAGACGGGTGCTCGGTCCCCGGGATCAGGGAACCCGGTGCGCCCCGACCTGCAGCGCCCCGGATCCCTTCCCCACCGCCCCTTCACCCCCACCGCGGGCTCGGTGCACGCCGACCCCACCCCCACCCCCACCCCCACGGCCGCTAATGCAGGTGGAGCGTCTCCAGGGGCACCCTCCCCGTAAAGGGCCGCGCGGGCTCCTTGGCCTTGAGGATCCAGCGGCCGGCCTCGAGGGAATTGTGCACTAACCCGGCGGGTCCCATTGCGGAGCGACGGCCCTCCCGCGTGCACCGGCCCGACTGGGGCACTTCGCTAACTTTGGGGACGAGTGGACGCAGCTTCCGGAGGGGCCTTTGCGCTCAAAGAACCAGATCACTCTGGTCCCGCTGCGCCCTCGTCCTGATTTCTCCTCTCCCGGGGCGGGTCACCTGCTCGGCGCCGCGCGCTGCACTCTCATTATGATCTTAATTCATCTGCACAATAGCCCAAGAGAGCGGGCCATCAGCCCCATTTTCTTGTGCATTTGGTTTGCGAAAGATTGTGTTTTTGGCGAGTCTTATTTTTCTCCTTCTGTAGCTGGCTTTGTCTCTAAATTGGTCTTTATTTTTAGCTGTACTAATTGCTATTTTTCTAAACCGCTCCCCAGTCGCCGCCACCCCCCACCCCACCCCTTCCTTTCACAGTTTTCTCACTAGTTGGCACTTTCTTTTATATCTTCTATTCTAAGCTTTCCCTTCCGCTAATTTCCCTCCCTCCCTCTAACCACCACCCCCATCCCAATTCCCCCCATCCCACCCCCCACCCCCATCTCTGTCCTTTTCTGGTTCACTCCCATTTCTCTCTCTGTCCTTCCCACCCTCCGGACTTTTTGTTCTCTGGATAAGTCTGAGCACTCTCGCTGTCGGCCGCCGGGCGAGGTTTCTGGGCTCCTGAAGGTGACGGGGCTTTCCAGCTGGGCCTGGAGGACCCCCGGGTGGTGATGAACTGGGTTTGAGCCTAGCGGGTCCAGTCTGCTGCGGGCAAACCTCGGGAGCTCTCGGAGCGATGGGGCCGGGCTCACCAGGGGCGTCCATCCGTTGTAAGCGGACGCAGCCTCTTAAAACTATACGCAGAAGTTTCACCTATTGTAAGGAGGATTGTTTAAACACTGGCAGAGGCCTGGTTCCCAAAGAGGTCACCGCCTTCTCATAATAACAAGGGAATTCGTGCAGCATGCTTCTCCAGAAAAGTTGTCCGAAAACCAAATTATAAGTAATCCTAACTCAGGAAATAAGGAGCAGACCACAATGAGGTAAAACTTAGGCACAGCCAGCTAAATTTTTATTTTCAATGCCAGGTCCACCACACCCTGTCCTGAAAAGCCCCGGTGTGGCGTGGCACATGCTATGAATATGAACTCTGGGCCTCTCTAAAATAAAGAGAATATATAACCATGTCAAATCACTTTTACTGCTCTGCTAGCTTAACAGACAGTAAGTACGAACATAAAGACCAGTGACTGAGGCATAGGATACATAGTTTAAATTTTTTGTTTTGGAACATGGACCTTTTTCACAGAATCCCTATGAATACCTGTTTTAAGTGTCTTAGGTATGTGAAAGCCAGTTTACAATGTGATTGTGCAGAAGGCCATGTATAAAAATATGAAGCCTCGCAGGTTCTAATGCTTGCCAAAGAAAACACATGCAGTGCACACACAATCAATGCATGAGTAAGTTCTGCTGATGGTTTGCACTTGGACTGAAGATGCTCACTATCCCAATAGCATCACTCCTCTCAGTTCAGCATCCACTTCCTGTAGCACCTCCTGAGCCCTCACAGATCATCTTGGCCACATCTTGGGCAAGAAGAAGACAAGCAGATTGTCCTGTCTTCCCCCGGTGGTGGAGCCTTCCCATCAGTGACAGATCAAAGAGCAAGGGCCCTGGATGTCCTCTGGTGTTGCAGAATTTCAGAGTGTTCATGACTTGAGAGTTCCGAAATTTTTATTGCACTCAGGAACTTTAAAACTTGGTAAGCTATGGATATATTTAGAGTATTTTATAGTGAGGACAGATAGATATAATTAACAGAATATAGATGTAAATAACCTTATTCTAGGCCAGATGAGGCAGGTAAGATCTAGTAAAATAAGTAAATAAATAAGTCCTCAACTTGAAGTTAAGAGTACTGTGCATTTGACCTGACCATGTGGCAAACCAGCTGTGTGTCCTTAAACACAGAGCCTCATGGGATTGAACCAGGAAAAGATACCACCTACCTTCTAAGGGTGTGGTGTTCAACAGCAGTAAACAAGAAAGCATCGGGCACAGTGCCCAGCACATGTAGGCACTCAAAAAATTACTGGAATCTGAATTACTCTTGCTCCCTTTACAATGCTGTATTAATAAATAATAAGCTTTAGCCTACACCCAGCGAAAACTGGCTTTTTTTTTTTTTAATTATAGAAAGTTGCCAGGGTTAGTAACAATTTGGAGCAAAGGACACTCCCCATGATGAAAGAAGGAAAGTAAATTGTTACAACCTCTCTGGAAGGCAAGAGAGGCAGATCCATTAAGATGCATATTTGGCAATATGCATAAGAACCTTCAAAATGTTTAAACCTGTTAGTCCTGTGGCTAATTCTACAACTGGTAATTCATGCTAAAGAAAGAATAAGAGATGCAAAGGTTTATGTGCAAAGTTGTGCAATATAACATTCCTTTTATGTGTGCTATTTATAATAAGTGTGAATGTCCACGAATGGAATGGTTATGTTACATTCCTATGTATATTCCTATAATGGAATATTTAACAGTTGCAAAAAAAAAAATGTGTGAAGAATATTTAGTGATGTGGAACAATGCTTAGGATGAAAGTTTCCTGGAAAAGATCATGAGAGAAATTCAGAAAAAAATTTCAAGGAAAGGGGGGAATACATAACGTGTCATGTGTAGAAAGATTGGAGGAAACCACACCAAAATGCTACTAGCATTCATTGGTAGATAATGAGATAATAGTTTATTTTAATTTTTATTAATATATGTCCCTGTTTTGCAAAATTTCTGCAGTGTTTATACTTTTAAATCAGGAAAACAATTAGTAGTGAGCAGCCGGTCAACATCTCTACTAGGTTTAATTCTACAGAGTATCTAAGCCTCCATTTTTGCAACACTAGTTTTGCTTTCTTAAAACTCTTAAGTTCCTAAGGAAGGACCAAATTGGGCACCAATTGCTTCTCCCATCTTCGATCCCCCTGCATTTCACAAGTCACACATTCATGTCATGTGCAGTGGGTTGAGAATAGTGTCCCCCCAAATTCTTTAACACCCAGAACCTTAGAATCTGATCTTATCTGGAAATAGGGTCTTTACAGATGTGTTTAG
Organism: Tamandua tetradactyla; assembly: GCF_023851605.1. Classification (NCBI taxonomy): domain Eukaryota; kingdom Metazoa; phylum Chordata; class Mammalia; order Pilosa; family Myrmecophagidae; genus Tamandua; species Tamandua tetradactyla. Next base: position 81,992,805 of record NC_135339.1, read on the forward strand.
TTAAGATGTGGCCATACAGAATAAGGGTGGTCCTACAGTCAATGAATAGTGTCCTTATAAAAAGGCATGTCCTTATAGGAAGACACACAGAGGACAGCCCCGTGAAGACGAAAGCAGAGATTGAAGAGATGCAGCTTTAAGGCCAGGAGGACGGAGGGTTGTTGTAACCATTAGAAACTGGAGGAGGCCGGGAAGAACTCCTCTCTAGAGGCTTCATAAGGAAATATGGCCCTGCCAATACCTTAATTTTGGACCTCTAGCCTCCAGAACTGTGAGCGACTACATTTCTGCTGTTTTAAGCTACTTGGTTTGTAGCAATTTGTTTTAGCAGACCTAGGAAATTAATACAGCTTGTTACAGCTGAAGGCAACTTTGGAGATCGCCCTATTATGCTGCAGATCAGGAAACGGAGGCCCAGATAGTCAGACTTGAGCTTAGCTGGACTTGATGCTCTTTTTTTCTGGCTCTTAGGCATGTGGTCTTCCTGGTATAGCATGCTCCACCTGCTACCATCCTGCATCTATGAAGATGCTCCTTAGAAAGAAGGTCCCTAATGCAAATTTAAGATTCTTATTGGAATTTCAATCTGAACAGGAAAGATTGATTACATCAGCGCAAATCATACTTGTATTTCTCCAGTCTCAAAAGAAAACTCCTCTATCGCCCCATTTCACCCCTCCACTTTTCAGCAAAGTGCCTCAAATGAGTTGTCTCTACTCAGTCTCCAATTCCTATCTCATTCTCCTAATCTCACTCTAGTCTGGTTTCCATCTCCCCCGCTTCACTAAACTCATCAAGGTCTCCAAGTGACGTCCACATTGGGAAATCTGATGATCAATTCTCAGTTCCCATCTTACTTAGCCTATCAACATTTGATTGTTAACCATTCCCTCCCTTGTGAAACACTGTCTTCCCTTGACTTACAGGACCCTGCACTCTTCTGGTTTTTCTTCTGCCCCATTTTCCGTCTACTTCCCTCCCTTCTTCTTGATGGTGTGATGCCATCTTCGTCTTTGAACCTCTTCTCTTCTCTGGCACACTCCCTCTGTAAGCTCATCAAGTCTCATGGCTTTAAATACTATTTTAATACTGTAGGACTCCCACGTTTATATCCCCCCCCCCCCCCCCGGGCCTACTTGACATTTCCTCTTGGTGCCAAATAAGACATTTCAAATGGAATGTGTCCAAAATGGAATGCCTTCTCTTCCTGCCCATACCTGCTCCACCTGCAGCCTTCTCCATCCCAATTAAAGATAACTCCATGCTTCCCATTGCTTAGGCCAATCACTTTGGAGTCATTCCTGGCCATCCTTTTACTCACACCTCATGTCTAACCCATCAAGTAATCCTGCCTGCTCTACCTCTAAAATCAACCTGGAATCTTACATTTCTTACCACCTCCGTTTCCGCTACATCCCACTACAGTTCTTGCCTGGATGACTGCAGTGGTGGGTCTCCCTGCTTCCAGCTTCCTTCATCTGTTCTGAAGACAACAATGGAGTGCTCCTTCTAAGACAAAGGACATCCGTCACCTCCTGTCAGCCCTCTGCTGGAAGCTCTGCAACAGCTCCCCGTTTTGCTCAGAGAGAAAGTCCCACGACTCAGAAATGTCCACAAGAGCCAACGTGATCAGGCCTTCCATTCCCCTGGTCCCTCCATTCCCCTGGCCCCTCCTTTCCTACTCCTCCCCACTCACTGATCTGTTCCTGCCAAGCTGACCTCAGACTCTCCGGCACTCTCCCCTTCGTGACTGCGTGACTGCGCTGGCTGTTCCCTCTGGCTGGAGCCCTCTTCCCTGGGTATGTGCATGTCACACTCCCTCAGTTTTTTTCAGGTCTGTATTCAAAAGTCACCTTCTCAGTGACCCTCCCCCACCCCTACCAGCCCATCTACTTAAAATGGCAACCCCTTCCCCTGTATTCCCATGCCCCTTTTTTCTCCATCCCTGCCATATTTTTCTCCCCTTCTAGCCTATATAATTTACTTACTTATCATGCTTATTGTCTGTTTCTCCCTACAGTCCTTGCATTCACCTTCCATTGCATTATCTTTGAATGTAATCTCAACGAAGGCAGAGATTTTTTGCTGTTTTGTTCACTGCTGTCCCAGCACCTAGAAGGGTGCCTGCCACGTAGTGCATGCTCAACAAAAATTTGCTGATGAATTCAGAGAAGAAATACTTATCTCTTCTCTCCCCAAACTCTATTAAGATGACAGGAAAGGAAGAAATATAAAGCGTATGTCCACCTGGACAAGGTATATGGGAAAGGAGGCAATCATGGAAATGAGACTTTAACGAATCTGAAAACAGAGAAGCGGAAGGAGGAAGCTACAAACTAAATGCAAGCAGAGGGGTGCCAGTGAGAACAGACCAGTTTACCCTGCAGAGCCTCCCAAAAGCTCACGACAAAAGGCACAAGATCACAGAGAACAGGGAAGGCAAGAGGTGAAAACAGGGAATTGGCCAAGTCGGTATAAGGAGGCTTCCATTTCCTATGCCCCACTGCCACCCCCAGACTCCCATCCCAGGAAATCAGAGGTTATTTTTTCAGAACTATTGAGCTACAGAGGCTGTGGATTTAGGACCTGCTGGCAGAGCTGAGATGAGGGTCCGCGTAAAGAATCGTGAGGCATCTTCCTTCCAACCCAGAAGACAGCAGCAAGAACGACTAGAAAAATTTTAATGCCCCCCCCAACTAACCTATTAACATTTAGGGGCTCCCCAAAGCCAGCACTGCCCAATCCCAGAGAAATACATGGTCAATAAACCTCTTTCACAATCACAGATCTTCTGCACAGTTCTTGCTTTGGACAGCTCACTCTTAAACACGCGATCTGGCAACTGTCAGATCCAAAGTTTTTAGTCCGAAGACCTTTCCACAAAGAACTTACCTTTATGGGGAGGAAACTACCACAAATTTCTGGTTATCAGGATCATGACATGATCTCTATTGATAGACAGAAGAAGCCATTAATGGTAGTAAATTTTGGACACTTCCAGTCACAAATACCAAAATATTCTCTTTAATAACTGTAAGTCTCACACATTGACATAATAGGCTATAAAGTGCTATTTTGGATCCAGTTCGAGTTTTGGAGGGACTTATAGGTACAGGTAAAATCTGTTACCAGACAGTATTTACAACCTCAAACAATCTTTCCAGCTAAAGCCCAGTCTGTTCTCAGCCACCATTACCTTCAGCCTTTTTAAGTCGGGGTCACCAGGAAGTCTTTTCACCCTTAACATAAACAGCAGTAAATTCTCCAAGTACAAACACACCATTCTTGACTTTATAGGATAAGTGGATTTGTGATGGTTGAAAACTGGTATCTGCTATGTTTTGCAAGCACCTAGAATCTACTGATATTTGGTGAGGTTGAAGGTGATCCACATTATTTCCTAATTTTGAATGTTTTTATGCAGAGGTAGATTAAAATCATCTTAAATTGAGTCAAGTGAAAATCTGTTAATAAGCTGATGATTAGCTATGACTTGAAATCACCTAATTTCTTAAATGACTAGGTTGCATCATTCAAAACAAAAATGATAAAGCAAAGATGTGGAAGAGTACTGTTTTTCAAAAAGAAAAAAAAAAAAGTCACCCGTCACCTGCCAAAAAGAAAGGTGAGTAAATTTACACTGAGACTCTAATTCTGCCAGAGAGTGAATGAGAAGAATTTAGATTGCACTGATAAATCTAAGACAAACAGTTAATGGGTCTCCTGTTTATTATTTTCAATGTGAATTATTTTCAATTTTATTGTTTATTATTTTCAATTATTATTATTTTCAATTTAAAATTTCTAATATCTTTTACTTCCACAGTCAAGTTTCTCATTTAAGGTAAATTGTTGAAAAAAAATTGGAAACTGCATTGTCTATTTCAAATAAGGATTTAAAAGTGTATATAGTTGACTATACATATTCCCAGAGCTTTATTTTTGGGGTACTTCAAGATCTTTTTATGAAAGTTATATTTTTGCGTATTCTGTCTTCTGAATGCTCAGTCCTAGAACATTCCCACTGAAAAATCGATCAGGGAGTAGCAGAGAATAAAGTTCTACTCAAAAGTAGCATTTTGAGCACATGAGTTGATGGTAGCAAAGAAGGGCAGAGGGGGGCATGCATGACAGGGGCAGAAGGGAGGATTTCACACTCCTCTTGATTTCCTCCACACTCCTCTGGCTTTCCTCTTGATTTCCTTTCCAACCACTGCCACAAACTCCTTCAAGCAGGCTAGCCTGTTCTCCCAAACAGCTCCAGGATTCAGAGGCTTCCCCCACCAGCAGTAGTCACCAGAGGCGCTAGAGGGAGCTCTAAATGACCAAGTTGGCTTGGAAATACCCAAGGGACAATTCGGGAGCTACAGCAACTGTGCCCTGGAAACTAGAATGACCTACCTATACAGCTTCTGATATCAATGCATTTACTGTATTTTAAGATGTAGTCAGATTTCTTTTCCAATTTTGCACCCCATGCATGTATTTTCTTTCTAGCCACAGACCTACACTAAATCCTCTGTATAACTGTCTGCAAATTTACCTCCTATAAACTCATTTGGTCACTCCACAACTATTCATCAAGCATCTGCTGCACAGGTACTATGACTAGGTTATCAGTGGTAAACAAAAAAGGCAATATCCCGACACTGTGGAGTTTTTAGTCTGATAGGATCTCATTAATCAAATAGTTACATAAATTACATATAACTGTCCATAGTTTCAAGGACCATAGTTTTTTTGTTTTTTTGTGTTTTTTTGATGATAATAGTATACCTAAGTGGCCCTTAATTTAGATGGGAGGCACAGAGTTGGGGCCCTGGAAAAAAAATGACAAACTGACAAGGACGGCCAGGTATACAGTGGAGAAAAGAGCTTTCTAGGTCGAGTAGAAAGCACATGCACAGAGGTAGGAAAGCTCAGCAAATAGGAACTGGAAGATAGTCCTTAGTGTCTAGAACTTCCTAACAGAGAGATTCCAGAAAGGCTAGTTTGGTTCATAGGTACCCAGTTGTACAGGGTTGTAAGGTCATGTCAAAGACTTGGGATTTTGTGGTAAGTGCAAAAGGAAGTCATTGAAGCATTTCTGAGCTGGGTTTGTTAGACTCTAGTGCAACTCTTATAGAACAACCTGTGACATTTAAATAAAGGTGCAGAATAGTGCATACATCTACTAACACCGATCAGACACATATCTTATAACCCAGGACTTCCATACCTAGGTATATACCCAATAGAAATATGCCGTATGTTCCTCAAAAGACGTATAAAATTCATAATAAGACGATATATAATAGCTACCAAATGGAAAGCCAAATGTTTTATCAAGAGTAGAATGAATAAACTTCACCGTAGTCACACAATAGAATACTAAATACCGCTGAAAATGAACTCAGTTACAAGCGCAAGGATGAAGCTTATAGTATTAAACAAAGTAAGCCAGATATAAAAGAATATATGCTTCATAATTCCATTTATATAAAATTAAAAAATAGGCAAGCTAATCTATGGTCATAGAAGTCAGGAGAGTGGTTATCCTAGGAGAAGAATGGAGCATAGAGCTTGGGAGAGAACCTGAAGGAGGTTTCTGGAGTATTGGCAATATTGTATTTTCTGATCTGGGTACATGACATGTTCACTCTGTGATAATTAAGAGTTGTACACATATGATACGTACTATTCTGTGTAATATTTTAATTTTGAAAAAAACGTACATACATATCTATATGTGTGTGCGTATGCGTGTGTGTAGACCAGGTAGGAAGCTACTGCAGTAGTCCAGATGTTTAAAAAGATGGTGTTTAGACTATAGTGAGAATGGAAAGTAGATCAAGACAAGATCTACAGTGACGTTTTGTTTTTGTTGTTTTCACGTTTGCATTTTGTGATTAGTCTAGTAAAATAATCAGCAAATCTAATGCTAAAACAAAGCATTTGTTCGAAAGAGGTAGTAACTTTCAAGGCTATAATTACCTATGAGTAAATGCAAGTAATTTCCGGATATATTAGAATTTAAAACCTCTTGCGTTTGCAGCACAGAACTAGATGCGGGGCATGTAGTTAAGACCCAGCTGAACTAAAAGCATAAGGCCTTCAAAAAACATATACCCAATGTGGAAATACTAGTGGTCAATGAGTGGGAGGTGTGAAGGGTATGATATGCATGAGTTTTTCCTTTTTTCTTTCTTTTTCTGGAGTGATGCAAATGTTCAAAAAAATTACTATGGCAATGAATACACAACTGTGTGATGATATTGTGAGCCACTGATTGTATACTATGTATGGAATGTTTCTACATTAAGACTGTTTGTGTTTGTATGTTGTTTTATTAATAAAAATATTTTAAAACAAACAAAACACATTTACCCATCATGACAGAAGGGGAAACCAAATTTTGAATAATACACTATTTTAATTGTACCCTTACATGGAGGATATCAAACTGTGAAAGATCAACACTGTTAAAATTAATACTCACTTTCCTAGGATTGCTACAAGGTTATTATAAATAAGCTGTTTTAAGATCTTTTTCACTTAAACAATTGGGAAATTTCCTTTTATTATAACCAGAGCTGATCAGTAAATATGCTAAAGCATTCACTGACTTTAGATGTTTGTGTGCTATATAATTGCCATGTCAAAAATCTCAACTGTGTCACTTCCCATGACTATTTCCATATTTGAATTGTCTGCTGCACTCAAAGCTTCCTGTCCAGGAAATCAGCTCTGATGTGCTGGCAGTCCCTCCTCCTAAAAAATAACCTTCCACAAGCTCTCAGGCACCGGGACCCAGCATCACCCACTTCCTGAGGAGTGCTGTGAAGGACAGCCATGGTTCCTAACTGTACACCAGGTGCTTTCCCATCTGACTGTATCCTAATCACCTTTAAAAGATGCTTTGCAAGCAATATTGGGTGGCAGTCATAGAGGGCATGGACTCCAAAAATATTAGTTTTTCTGGAAAACATGTGACTATGACCAATACGCTTTTTGATTCCTTCCTAAGTCAAGAGTCCGAAGAGGGAAAAAAGGAACAATGTTTAACTAAGTCCAATTCATTTAAATTTATTTATTCAGTTATTTGCGACGACCCTAACCCACAACTGTGGGGCACTAGAATCAGCATTTGAACAAGTACCCCGTTGAATCTGGTGGACACTCTAATAGAAACCAGGTGATGTTTGGTTTCGAGAGGGAGAGTTAATTACATGTCTACTTTCACTCTCTCAATCACAGTCATGCATTCCCCAAACACTTACTGGACACCTAAATAACAGGCACAGTTATAGGTCCTAGGGTTAGAGCAGTTAACAAAATGAAGTCCCTCACCTTATGGGGCCTACATTTTAATGGAGGGAGAGTGACATAACCAAAGTTATAATAATAGTGAAGAAACCATTGAATGAGGTTATCCATTTTTTTAAATGATATGACAGATTCCTGGATAGAAGTTTAATATAAAATTTGAAGAATATTCTTTCTAATCCCATTATTTCACTGAAAATACTCAAAGGAAGTTATTTTAGAACACTAGAATTTGCCCAACATTCTAATAAACATGTACATACCATATTACTAAATAAACACAAACCTTAAGGAAGTTGAAAAGAAACTATCAGGGTAAGGAAATAAACAGATGTTGATAATATTTTATTTTGTTAACCAATAAGTGTCTGAGTCTTCTGGGTAAAATGTGCATAGTCTTCAGCTAATAACATAATAAGTATCAACACCCAAAACCTGACTATCTGTGCGTGGTTTGCTATATCTGCCCAAGACTGTCTAGTCCCATGTCAATGTGTCCCTGCTTTAAAGACTTTCATTAACCTGTTCACCTTTCATTTCCAAGTATTCATCCTCAATAAACAGGCACGCATTATCTGCGTTGTATGCTAAAACAGAACCAAATCAAAGGAAATTTATTTTAAATATTTTTACAAGTTTAGTCCTTCTCAAATGAAAGTGAACTAGGAATTATTATATGAGCATTCTCAATTTTTTTTAGCTTTGTTAAGGTTTATGCATTAGATTTAATTTCGTGAGCAAAAGCAATCATATAAGTCACCTACAGAACAATATAACTCAATTCTTAACAAGTAAAATGAACTGAATGTGAAAATCTGGAACTTATACAATATTATTATCAATTCTGAAAAAGTGTACAGTTCCATATGGCCACATTTTCCATGCCCATTTTGTCCACATGATTTTAGATATCTCTGCATTGGTATACCTAAGCATCAGTAAGAAAGATACAGGAACAGGAAAAAAAAAAAAGTCGGGCAAGTCACGTAGTATCTACTGGTTATATATAGCAAAACCTGGTTTACCTTTAAAATGTACAATTCTACAGTACCACATGATAAACAGAATCTTTGTAAAACTTTTGTCAGTTCACGACAATGAAGAAGAGTCAAAACAGGAGATCCCCAGATAAGCTAAACCCAGCTGCAAGATCAACAACTGGACAGCTTGACCCTGAGAGGTTACTTTTTAAAAAATGTATTTATTTTAAATTATGATAAAATATACAGAAGAATAATTGTAACCATTTTAAGTGAACAATTCTCTGACATTAAATACATTGACAATATTGTGCAACTTTCACCACTATTTTCCAGACTGCTTTTGTTACCTCAAACCAAAATTCCTACTCATTCAGTAATAACTCCACACTTCCCATTCTATGAATTTCCTTATCTTAAGTATTGCATATAAGAAAAATCAGACACTATTTGCCTTTTTTGCATCTGGTTTATTTCACTCAACATGATGTCTTCAAGGTTCATCCATGTTGTAGCATATACTAGCACTTCATTTCTTTTTTGGCTGAATAATGTTTCATTATATGGATATACCACAGTTTGTCTACCCATTCATCTTTTTAGGGACACTGGGTTGCTTATATATTTGGGCTATTGTGAATAGTGTTGCAATGAACATTGGTGTGCAAGTTTCTGTCCAAGTCCCTGATTTCAATCCTTTTGGTTATATATAGGTAGGAGTGGAATTTCCAGGTACTATGGTAACTCTGACTTTCTGGGGAACCACCAAACTGTTTTCCACTGTGATTGCACACCATTTTACATCCCCAAGAAGAAATCGTAGGATTTCCTATTTTTCCACATTCTTGTTAACAGTTGCTTTCCATTTCTGTAATAGCCATTATAGTGGAGTGCAGTTGTATTTCATAGTTTTAATTTGCATTTATCTAATAGCTAATTATGTTGAGCATATTTTTATATACAGATTGGCCATTTGAATATGTTTTAATCCAAATCCCATTTTGTAAAGGCAGCTATTTCTTCTAATCCCTATACATCATTGTATGTTTGAAACTGTCATTAGATCATCTCCCTGGAGATGTGATGTAATTGATAGTGGTTGCTAAATTGGATTAGGTGACATGTCTCCACCTATTCGGATGGGTCTTGATTAGTTTCTGAAGTCCTATAAAAGAGGAAACATTTTGGAGAATGAGAGATTCAGAGAGAGCAGAGCAGAACGACATAGCCATGAGAAGCAGAGTCCACCAGCCAGCAACCTTTGGAGATGAAGAAGAAAATGCCTGCCAGGGAGCTTCATGAAACACGAAGCCAGGAGAAGAAGCTAGCAGATGACGCCGTGTTCGCCATAAGCCCTTCCAGATGAGGGAGAAACCCTGAACTTCATTGGCCTTCTTGAACCAAGGTATCTTTCCCTGGATGCCTTTGATTGGACATTTCTATAGACTTGTTTAAATTGGGACATTTTCTCGGCCTTAGAACTGTAAACTAGTAACTTATTAAATCCCCCCTTTTAAAAGCCATTGTGTTTCTGGTATATTGCATTCTGGCAGCTAGCAAATGAGAACACCCCCATTGAGTGGACTTGGCACCCTTATTAAAAATCAGCTGGCCATAGACATGCGTATTTATCTCTGGACTCTCAGTTCCACTCCACTGGTCTGCATGTCTATCCTTATGCAAGTACCACAATGTTTTAATTACTATAGCTTTGAAGTAAGTTTTGAAGTCAGGAAGTGTGAGTCTCCTAACTTTGTTCTTTTTCAGTATTGTCTTGGCTATTCAGGCCCTTGCAATTCCATATGAATTTGAGGATCTTTTCCTTTTCTGAGAAAAAAAAAAACCGCTGGAATTTTGATAGGGATTGAATTGAGTTTATAGATCACCTTAAACAGTATTGACATCTTAACAATAGTGTAAATCTTCCAATTTATGAACATGGGATATCCTTATATTTATTTAGGTCTTTAATTTCTTTCAGCAATGTTTTATAGTTCTCAATGTACAAGTCTTTAACCTCCTTGGTTAAATTTATTCCTAGGTATTTTGTTCTTTTGGATGCTATTGTAAATGGAATTGTTTTCTTGATTTCTTTTTCAGATTGTTCATTAACTGGTGTATAAAATTCCAACCGACTTCTGTGTATTTACCTTGTATCCAGCAACTTTCCTGAATTTATTAGTTTTGGTAGCTTTCATGTGGATTTTTTTTTTTTTAATTTTCTTTGTATAAATCATGTCATCTAAGAATAAAGAAAGTTTTTACTCTTGCTTTTCCAGTGGGGATAACTTTTATTTCTATCTCTTGCCTGATTGCTCTGGCTAGAACTTCCAGTACAATGTTGAATAACAGTGGTGACAGTGGGCATCCTCGTTTTTTTCCTGATAGTAGGGGGATGAGTTCTAGTCTTTCACTATTGTGAATATTTGCTTTGGGTTTCTAAGTGCCCTTATCATGTTGATAAGGTTCTCTGCTACGCCTAGCTTTCTGAATGTTTTCATCATGAAAGGATGTTGGACTTTGTCAAATGCCTTTTCTGCAAGAACTGAGATGATCATGTGGATTTTTTCCTTCATTCTATTAATGAAGGAAAAATTAACGTAAGGATTTACTTATTTTGAATCATCCCTGCATTCCTGAATAAATCTTATTGGTTATAGTATATAATCCTTTTAATATGCTGTTGGATTCTATTTGCCAGTAATCTGTTGAGGATTTTTGCATCTATATTCATAAGGGCTATTGGTCTGTAATTTTTCTTTTCTTGTGCTCTCTTTATCTGGCTTTGCTATCAGGGTAATGCTGGCCTCATGGAATGAGTTAGTGATCCTTTTTCTATTTTTTGGAAGAGTTTGAGAAGGATTGGTGTTAAATCTTTGAATGGTTGAGAGAATTCATCAGTGAAACCATCTAGTCCTGATTCATACCCTCTCTTTCTCTGTTAATTTTGCTAAAGCTTTGTTGATTTTATTGATCTTTTAAAAAAGAAAACTTTTGATTTTATTAATTCCCTGGTTTTCTATTCTTTATTTCATTTATTTTTGTTTTATTCTTTACCGTTTCCTTTCTACTAACTTTAGGTTTAGCTTGCTCATCTTGTTCTACTTTCAGGTGTGAAGATAGGTTATTGGTCTGTGATCTTTTTTAATGTAGGCATTTAAAGCTAAAAATTTCCCTCTGAGCACTGTCTTCCCTGTATCCCATAAGTTTTGTTATGTTGTGTTTTTGTCTTCATTCTTCTCAAGATATTTCCTAATTTCCCTTGTGATTACTTCTCTGACCCACTGAATATTTAATAGTGTTTAATTTCCATGTATTTATAAAATTTCCAGTTTTCCTTGTTATTGATCACTAGCTTTATTTCATCATGGTGCAAGAAGTCTTCAATATTTAAAAATTTATTAAGATTTTATTTGTGGCCTAACAGGTCATTGTTTTAGTTTGCTAAAGCTACTGGAGTGCAATATACCAGAAATGTAATTGCTTTTAAAAAGGGAATTTATTAAGTTGCAAGTTTACAGTTCTAAGGCTATAGAAATGCCCAAATTAAGACATCCAGAGAAAGATACTTTAACTCCAAAGGGCTGATGAAATTTGGGGTTTCTCTCTCAGCTGGGAAGGCACAGGGCGGCGTAAGCTAGCTTTCTCTACCAGCTTCTTCAAATGGCTTCTTCAGGGGCGTTTTCTTTCTGCATCTCCAAAGGTCTCTGGCTGTGTGGGCTTTCCAAAATAGTTCCCTCTTAAAGGACTCCAGCAAGCAATCCCACCTTGAATGGATGGAGACATAGGTCCATGGAAACCACCTAATCAAAAGGTACCACCCACAATTGGGTGGGTCACATCTCCACAAAAACAATATATAAAAGATCCCACCCAGCAATATTGAATGAGGATTAAAGAATATGGTTTTTCTGGGGCACACGACAGTTTCAAGCCAGCACTTGGGAAGAATGTGTATTCTGCTGTTGGCTGTTCTATATATGCCTATTAGGTCTAATTGGTTAATAGAGTTGTTCAAACCCACCATGTCCTTATTGATCTTCTGTTTAGATGTTCTGTCAATTATTGTGTGTATTGAAGTCTTCAATTATTTTCAAAGAAGTATTTCTCTCTTCCATTATGTCAATTTTGGGTTTATATATTTTGGGGCTCTGTTGTGAGAAGCATATATGTTTACAATTGCTTTATCTTTGTGTTGGATTGTACCTTTTATCAATATACAATATCCTTTGTCTCTTGTAATCTCTTTTGATGTAAATCTATTTTGTCTGACAGATATAGCCACTTGGGCTTTTTTGTTTGTTTTTTAAATTACACTTTGCATGGAATATCTTTTTCACCCTTTTACTTTCAGCCTCTGTGTCTTTAAACCTAAAGAAGTCCCTGGTAGACAGTATATAGATGGATCATGCTTTTTCACCCAATCTACCAATCTCTGCCCTTTAATAGGGGAGTTTAAATCCACTGACATTTAAGGTAATAACTGAGAAGGATTTACTTCTGCCATTATTTGTTTTTTGTATCTCATTTTTTTCCTTCACTTACTCCATTACCACTTTTTTTTTGGTATTTAGTTGCTTTTTCATGTGTACCATTTTGATTGCCTTCTTTTCTTTTCTTTTTTTTGGGGGGGGGGAGTGGTTACCTTCATAATTACCAATAACATCTCAAACTAATAACAACCTAGTCCAACTAGTTTCAGTAGTATACAAGTTCTCTACCCCTATCTATCTCTATCCTATCCTCTTTATATTGTTATTGTCTCAGCTTACATCTTTATACATTGTATGACCATTAACATAGATTTTATTTTTTTAAACATATTTGCCTGTTATGTCAAGTAAGGAGGAAATAAGCATTTACAAACCGAAAGTACACCACTACAGGATTTTACATTTACCTATGTAGTTACTGTTTGGGTTTGATAAAGCTGCCAGAATACAATATATCAGAAATGGATTGGCTTTTACAATGGGGATTTAACTTAAAATTTACAGTTCTCAGACTGTGAAAATGTCCAACTCAAGGCATTAATAGGATGTCACCTGGACTCTGAAGAACAGGCTGCTGGCATCTGGGACACCTCTGTCACATGGGAAGGCCTAAAGCTAGCTTATGCCGCTTCTTCTTGCCTGGGTTTCGTTGCTTTCAGTTTCTGGCTTCAGTGGCTTCCTCTTTCAGCTCTTCTGGGGCTTTTTCTATGAGCGTCTCTTAATTTTATTTCTTTATGTTTTAGCCTCTTCTAAAGGACTCCAGTAAGAGGATTAAGACCCACCTTGCATGATAGGCCACATCTCACTTGAAATAACATAATCAAGAGGTCCCACCCACAATAGGTCTACACCCACAGGAATGGATTAAATTTAAGAACATGATTTTTGGGGGTACATAACCACTTCAAATTACCAGTTACCTTTGCCAATGTTCTTTATTTTATAATCTTATGGTTTCAAGTTACTGTCTAGTGTCCTTTTATTTCAGCCTGAAGGACTCCCTTTAGAATTGCTGTAGGGCAGGTTTTCTGCTAGTGAACTCTTTCAGCTTTTATCTGTAAATGTTTTCATTTCTCCATTTGGAAGGACAATTTTGCCAGATACAGAATTTTTCATTGACGTTTTCCTTAAAGACTTTATATATGTCATCCTACTGACTTCTAGGCTCCATTGTTTCTGATGAGAAACCTACTGTTAATTTTTAGGGGTCTTGTATGTGATGTGTAGTTTCGCTCTTGCTTCCAAAATCCTGTCTTTGGATTTTGACAATTTCACTATAACGTGTCTTGCTGTAGATCTCTTAGTATATCCAGTTTGAGAATTGTTAAGATTCCTGATGTGTATATTCACGTCTTTCTTCAATTTGGGACGTTTTTGACCATTATTCCTTCAAACACTTTTTCTGCCCCTTTCTCTCTCTCTTGATCTTCTGATATTCCAATGATGCATATGATGATACATTTAATAGGGCCCCACTGGACCCTCAAGCTCTGTTCATTTTTCATTATTTTCCTTCCTGGCTCTCACAATGGATAATTTCAATTGTCTTGTCTTCAACTTTGCTGATCCTTTATTCTACCTGCTCAAATCTGCTGTTGAATCCATCTAGTGCATTTTCAATTACTTTACTTTGTGGCTCTAGAATTTGTTTGATTCTTCCTCATAACTTTTTTTTTTCCAGACATCCTAATTTGCTTTAGTTCTTTTTACATGGATTCCTTTAGCTCACTGAATATACAGACAGTTAGTTTAAGGTCTTTTGACTAATATTTAATGTATGAGCTTCCTCAGCTATGGTTTTTGGAAAATTCTTTTTCCCTTATCAAGGATCATACTTTTCTGATTCTTTGGGAGTTTTATCATTTTCTGTTGAGATCTGGTCATTCTGAGTTTTATTTCCTTGTAATAACCTTGTTATAACTCTAGTTTTTCCATACCTCTAGAATTGTTAGTTTTTTGGTTGTTGAAGACTAGAGTCACCAATTTGTGAAGTTTCCTAATTATTTTCCCTCCCAAATGGGGAATGGAAAAAGGGAAAAAATAGGTACTGACACTTTTTGGCTTGGGGGGAAGGGCTTGGAACAATGACCCCCTCAGAGTCTTACCCCAATGATCTGAAGAAGCTGAACAAAAGCTGTGATCAGCAATCAGACCACACACCCCTGGATTTTGGAGAACCTAGGCCCATATAGTCCAAAAGGGCAACAGCAAACTCCATCAGAAGGCTGGGCTACAGTCCCCAGTCCCCACTACTGCCTGTCATTCAGTTGGGGAATGGGAACTGCTGCCCAGAGAAAGAAATGTACCAGTATTTACCACAATTTACCAGCCTCCCTGCCCAGCACTACTCTGGATGTTGCAATGTCCCACTAGACTCCAGAGTTCCAAAACAGCTGTTTCAGGCAGTTCCTGTCAGTGTGATAGTCACTTTGATGGAGAGAACTGATTCCTGGAGTTTCCTATTCCTCCATCTTCCCACAATCCTCCCAGGAGATTACTTTTAAACATACAATTACCCTGGCTTTTCTCTAACAGCTATCTGACTGCACTTCAGTTTTATTCAGGTTTTTTTGGCCAACTTTCCAAGCTGACTTTAAGACACTGGATGTAAATCACTTTTACAGAAGAATATCTCAGAGAAAATAATGGCTAGTGATTTTTTTTAAAAACTACAATTTAGCCTAAGTATTAGAACACAGTTGAGGCATTAAGGAAATTATTTATTGGCTACACAACTTTTTATCAGCTGTTACTCTAGTTGATATTGCTATTTAACACCAAACTATGAAACTATGGATTAATCTCTCTTCTCCTAAGCAGCAGTCTAGTTCCACAAAAGATCAATTCCTATTAGAAATATGTACTTTTGATCTAAACATATATAAAATGTATATTTTCCCTCTATTTCCTAGATATAAATTCAACTTTTCACATTTTTTTATGTAGTTCTAAAACCAAGTGATTCTTGCCCCTAAAACAAATATTCACAAAGTATTTTATGAATTAGAGTACCTAGCTGTACTACTTTTCAAATTAAGACCAATTTAAATAGAAAATGAGAATTCAGGTTTTGAAGTAACATGGCATTTAAATGCCACACTAATTATCGCAATTTGGAATACCAAACTTTTTTTTTTTTTTCACATGGGTAGGCACCAGGAACCAAACCTGGGTCTCTGGCATGGCAGGTGAGAATTCCGCCCCTGAGCCACCATTACACCGTCCTGGAATACCAAACTTTTAAAAGTCATTAAAAGTCCAAGTTATTTCCTTGTTTAAAACGGAATACACAGCAATCTAATTTTCTGTAATCCATATGAACAATTACTAGGATTTTCTTATTACACAAAGCAAAATTCACTGAAACAAAACCCACTCTTTTGGACCACCTAAGAGTGAAAGCTCATATAAACAAATAGAAAACAAAAAGAAATGCTCCTACTAAAAATGCAAATTAAATGTTTATAATATATTGAGTAGAAGCTATAATAGGGGCTTTTAATTAATACATAAGATTTAATTTAGACATACTAGACATACCTGATAGAAAAGTACCTAGAACATTTATTATTTTCCTACTGTTTGCCAAACGCAATTTTACTCATAGATTCTACCAAAGATCAACCTAGAAATGATAAAATGATAGTTCCCATATTTGTGGACTCCAAATTAATGAGCTCTTACTATATTAATATTAAACAATTGAGCATATATTTTTTGAAAGGTTGGCAAATTTCTGTTCTTCCATATCGAGATTAAGTTTTAATCAAATACAGCTAATGAACTTAAATTTTCTTACACAGAACCTAGAAATAAGTCCTGAATACATATACATTACATGTCTTACTGATAACTGTAAAGAAAACCAAATTGTTTACTTCATGGCAGCCTGCAAGGAATATCTATGTAATAAACGACAATAAGAAAAAGTCACTTATCATATAGTCTAGTCTTTATTGAAGACTTACTTCAACTGTGGTTTACAGCTTTGGCTTAAATTGGCAAATCATTTTAGCCTCTCACTGCCAGTAGACATAAAAATCAAGTGGGAATGGCGTGGGGAGGAGAGAATACTAATAGAGAGATTACTGGAGCAAAAAAGATGGCAGTCAGAAACACATCACCAAATAAACTTGAAAATAAGGATGAAACAAAAAGGATTTTCCTCTGTGCCAAAGAATCTGTGCTGCTATTTTCAATGAATGTGAAGAGAAAAGGCAACAATTTTTAGGCTTAAATTGGATCAAGATAGCACTGACTTCATTTTGTATTATAAAATAGACTGAGTCTGTGCTAGCTTGACAGTTGTATTTTGAAATGGTGCATTTCATTTTGGATAAGTAGCTTTATACTTCAAAAACCATTTCATATGAAATAACCTATTAACTGATCATGAAATCTCATTTTCTTTCAGATTAAGATAAAGGACACTTCAGCCATATGCTTACTATGGAAATATACCTAAAGTCTGGCTAATTTATTAGAGAATATATAACCAGGAAACACTGCCTCTATATTTAGCTGATAGTTACCTCAACAAGCTACTTGATTACTGGCAGACCAAAGAGGCAAACTGGGAATTTAATAGGCTTTTCTAAATATTAAAAAAAAAAAAAGCCTTTATTTATTTGAGTTTCATATATACTCATGAAATTTATAAGTAAGAGGCACTGATATAATTTCTTGACTGTTATCATAAAATATAAAGTGACTTTTTGAAAACACCTCCCCACCCCGACTCCCCACCCCCAGACCCTAGCCATGAACAAAAGAAATCAAGGTAAGTTTTAATAACAGAAGAGATTAAGTGATGACTAGATTAAAACTACACGAAAGAAAATGCCATAAAAAATTTGGCCCAAAGATGAAGAACTTCAGACCCTGTGAATTTTTATACTGAATATATTTGACTATATTTGTATGTGGGAGAAGGAAAATAATACCAAAATTATTGGGATCACTCATTTATAAAATCATCATTATTTAAAGCTAATTGTAAGTCTTCAAAGGTTTAAATAATTAACTTGTGGGTACAAGTTGCATCTTACTACTTATTTCTAAGGGGTTTTTCTCAAATGAATGCCTAGCCCTCAAAACAACATTTCAGATACACTGCTGAGACATTTGCACCCCCTAGCTGTTACAATTCATATACATAGGATTTTACCTATTTTACATTTGAGGCAGTTTTTATAGACATAGTCTAAAAAGTACTTCAGAAGCAATCCTCAATCTTATACATCTCCCCGATCAATTCATTTACAAACTGCACACAAACAACTCAGCCTCCATTCAGGCTTATTATTCCATGCACAGTACCCATAAAGAAAAAGAAAAAATTAAAAATAAAAGCCACAATGCTGTGTACTGTTTAAACTGAATCTCCAATTATAAATTGGTACGCTGAACTGTCTAAATAAGATGTTTTAGCAATCTTGTTAAAAAAAGTCTTGGGTTAAAATATAGCTAATTTAAAAAAACATCCCAAGATTGTTTAAAAACCTTTATACTATACAGTTTATATGAACCCTGAAATAGGTTTACAAGGTTTTGAATCAAGGTATTTATATGCTAAGTAAAGCAAAAAAACAAAAACAAAAAACTTCCAATGACATTTTAAAACATACTGATGTATCACAGATTTGTATGAAATTAAAATTAAGGCTTTTTCTGTATAGCAACTTTGTGTAATTTTAATTTTACATAGTAGCCAACCTTGGAAATATCAATCTTGAACATTCTTATCAATCCACTGCATTCAGTGCAGTGAAGTATGTTAAGTGTTACTCCAAATAATTACATTGATGCTACTTCTATGTTGAAGCATGCTTTTTAAACACTGTAGTTCTTCAATATTTACAATGTATACCATTCAAACTTTTATGTAAAAGCACAAGTATGACTGTCTGACTTTAATACAAACACCATACTTGGAATTTCCCCCCAAAATGAAATGTAATTTACTAGAGTTTTAATAATCAATACTTTTTGAAGTTTTTAAAATATGTCTTAATGTGGACCACCAACATTCGCTCAAGTAACTCAGGCAATGCTGCTCCTTATTTATGCTGCAAAATTCTTTGTCAGTCTGGCTTCAGTTTCTTTAGGCCAAGAAAGTAAGTATTTGCTCCAAAGTGACTCCAAAGTCACGCATTTCTTCCGAACATCATACTTTTTCCTGCTGACTTCAACTGTGGTCCACCTTGGGGTGGGGGAGGGGAGTATCAAGATTCAGGATGAACTTATATATGATTCCCAGTTTTTCAGGATCCTCCCATTTTTGCTCTTTTAAAAACATGGGAAGTTAAAATACTGAACAGCAAGATAAAAATGGAATTGTATCTAAGAATCAAAATGTATTACCCATTTCTCCTATTATATCAAAATTTGCAGTCAGAATTGTCTTTATTGACTTTATTTTAGTTTTTTGTACACAAAGAAAAATCATGTTCATATCCATCATGAACAAAAACTTAAAAAGGCAGAACTAGAAGACATGTGTCCTTCACCAAAGTAAAGCTGTGCTAAAGGTTCCAAACATTTCAATTTTTAAAATAAATATTTTCATTTTCCGATGTCTACTTTCATGTCTTCAGAGTGTCATAGGAAAACCGAAGCCTATCATGAATTACAATTCTGTTTAGAGTCCCAGCTCACTGTGTTTGGTAACTTGCCATACCATATCCAGCTTGGTTAGGAGGAGGTATTACAGGGGGAGGAGCTTGTCCTTGGGGAGGCTGAGCACCAAATCCACCCATCCAAGCAGCAGAAGGTGATTGACTTGGGAGAAAAAAAAAACTTCAGTAAACACAAAAGAAGAAAAAAAATCATCCATACAATTATATAAAAATCAAGCAGAGAATAGACAACCAGAAATCAATAAACCTACACAAATGGAAATAGTGAAGAAAAAAATAATGCATATGTAAAATAAATAGCCCACTATTAGTTTTACATTTTAAGATACTATTTTAATTTCAATTTAGCACAATTTCTCATATAAAAAATCAGTATACAGTATAATGTCTGTATACTGATTTTTAAAAATGATAAATGATTTAATACATCATCTACCCAATATATATTTCATACATGGTGTACCATTTATAAAAAATTTTAAAAATACAAGTTCATGTTGGAAAAAAGTATAAGCAACCAATCCATTCTATGAACATGGGGAAAAAAACAAGCTACTCTTTATTAGATAAATTTCTGAGATTTCTCATACATGCCAACGGGCATAAAAATCATTAAGTTTTTGAACATATCTAGACAAAAAATTTTTACATGCAAAACAAGTAAATATGAGCATTAGAATGTAAATTAAATCCAATCAACTGTTTATCAGGATAGTAAGATACACCAAATGTTACCACAACCTCTTTCTTCATCTAGGTAATGAAAAGCAATTTTTAAATTTCACAGATCACATTTCTTAAGATTTGTTTCTACAAGAACGCTTATAATTCCTAATAGCGCAAGATATTTAATTTAAACAGATTCTTTCTCGGAGAACATAATTTTAAATTTCTTATGTCAAACCCTTATTTGTTTTGAACTGGAAAAACACAAACGACTTACTCTACTCCAAATCCTTGTTGATTCCATGGTTGCCCGTACACCCCGTAAGGCGGTACTTGCCACCCATTTGCCATATACTGTCCATATTGTTGTGGGTTTCCATAAACTTGGCTCCATTGGCCCCACTGGCTATAGTCAACCTAGGAAAAAGGCAATTATTGTTTTAGGGAACAAGTAAGAAACACCGTATTTGAAGAAAGAGTGGGAGACAAGGAAGAGAAAAACTAAGTAAGCACCCTTATGTGAATAGGACTCTGTTATTTATCATTGTCTAAGTTTATTGGGGTGGTGACACCTGTGAAAAGAAAGTATTAAGATTCAGTTAATACCACAAAATAATCACTTTTGAAATAGCATTAATAAAAATCAACTGAAAGCAGTTATATGTTTTGTTTGTTTATTTTACAGTTTCTAAAGCTTTTATGTAGATAAGCAAGATGGAAACTTTAAAAAATGCTAAGAAAAATAAACTTACCTGTTGGAAGTTTTTAGTCATATCAGGAGATTCTTTACCCCAATAGCATTTAACAACATGTCCTTCGATCGTAGTGCCATTCACTGAAACAATGGCATGGGCTGCACTCTCATGGGTTGAAAACCTAAGAAAGGAAGATAATGAGTTTTTTGGTCTTTATTTTTTAACAATTCAAGACAATAAATAATACAGAAAAACTCATTAGCTTATACCTGTCAACTTGGTATTTTTCCTAAATTATATTATATAGGTAAAGTATTATATTGCAAAGAAGAGTAACAATTATATTACAGGTATAATTTTACCTGACAAAAGAATAGCCCTTCTCTGGAAAAACTCTTATTTCCATAATTTGTCCAAAGGGTGAAAATGTCTGTCTCATTAGCTGATCTGAAAACCAAAAACATACAAAAAAATATTTAAGGCTTATGTGTATCATGAAATTATATTAATAGTGATGAAGCTCCACAGAGAAGGTGATTAGAAAACAAAACTCTGTACCTGTTAACCCAGAAGCAATTCCTCCACAGTATACAGTACAATTTTTTGGACTTGACTGGTTTACTACATCTTCAAATCTCAACTGTTTAGTGTTGTCTGTAGGCAGAAAGAAAGCAAAAATGCTGACTACAGTATAGTACTAAAAACCTATCTTTTATCTGCATGCTAGAACATGCAGATAATGCCTCAACAGGAAAAAATACAATTATTTTCTTGATATTATGTTTTTTAAAAACATTTTTATTGATAAATCTTTACAGAAATATATTCCAAACATGGTGTACAATCAATGGCTCACATCATCACATAATTGTGTATTCATCACTATGACCATTTTTTAGAATATTTGCGTCACTCCAGAAAAAGAAATAAAAAGAAAAAACTCATATATACCATACCCTTTACCCCTTCTTCTCAATGACCACTAGTTTTTTCTATCTACCCAATTTATTTTACCCTGTTCTCCCTATTATTTATTTATTTTTTTACTCATTTGTCCATATCCTGGATAAAAGCAACATTGATACTATGTTATGTTTTAATCTATAAATTATGTGGTTCACAGCTCCAAAAACACTTTTACCAAAGTCCAATTATTTCCAGATAAATAAATCAAGATGAGTCTTGCAATGCTAATAAAATTATATATTAAGAAATTAAGACTATGCTCGATGAACAATTTTTTGAAGAGTCCATAATTTTAACGTATGATAGACATATCTTACTTTCTTGTGTACTTTTAGGTGCAGGTGGTTTACGTGTGGCCCAATTGGTTCGAATCTGACGACCACCTAACCACTGGCCTCCCATATGCACAATTGCATTTTCTGCATCCTATGGAGAAAAAAAGAGAAAGAGAGAAAGTGCAGTCACAAAGAAAATACTGGTATATAATATCCAGTAAGATAAAATAAAATGTAGGCACTGCTGGATTCAGTAATTCTCATCAGAAAATGAATTCACTAAATACACTAACTGAATAAAACTGAATAACACAAGAACATGAATTGAACTTGAGTGATTCATAAAAGTTATTTTTGTATATAGATTTCAAAATGCTAAGACAGCATTTAAATATCAAGAGGAATTGTATCACAATTCAAATAAGCAAGGAAAAATGACAACCTCAGTGATTAAAAAAATTAGTTACTCAAATATACACATTTGAATAAAAAGAGGGAAAGCAAGAACTCCACAAGATCTTTTGAAATATCTTAATTTCATGGATGGTTTGTAATGTTAACTTATTCTAAAGAATAAGTAAAAGCTCTAATATCACCTCCCCCCACCAAATCTACATTCTAGCAGCAATGAATTATGACAAGACTAAAAACTCATTTTTAGTGTGCCTGGGTGGTTCAGTGGCAGCATGCTCGCCTTCCAAGTGGGAGATCTGGGTTCAATTCCCAGACCAAGCGCCCCCACCCCCTAAAAAAAACCCACTGAGTTTTGGACAGAAGACTACTGTAGTATGGTTAAGAATGCTGTAAAATGGTTATTGATAAAAAGATGAGTTTAGATTGTCAAAATCAGTATGACTTTGCAATCTAAGCAAAGATAGAATATGACTTCTGCCCTTCATTTTACATCGTCAATAAAATGAGGATAATTTAAGTTGTTGAAATCTGTCCTAAAATTCCAACATCAAAGCTCACTTTATTTAATGCAAAAATGTTTAGATATTTTGGTAACCCTTCCTTAAAAGCACAAACATCGAGATAAATTATTTAAATGTTTATTTACATAGCATGCTACTCTCGCTGGCATTTTAATAATTAAAAGACTAAATATTGAGATTTTCTGTCATGATTAAGACTGAATTCATCCTACCCCTACTGCAGATTCTCAGATTCGATCATTTATCCTAGCTTTGGACTTTACTTTTAACACACCTTAGCTTTATCAATGTACAAATGCAACTTTAATAATCTTCGTTATAGTGTTATTCAATTAAACGCTATCTTTTTCCAGCTACTTATTTTCAAGCTTACAAAAAAGGATGACTATATTCTAACATTAAAACATACAGAAAAGTACCTAAGAGTCATATCTGTAGTTAATACCTAAGAATATTAAATTTAAGATACAATATATTAATTAATGGTTAAATTTAGCATTAGGAAATTTAAACTGAGTTGAAGGAACATACCAGTTTGTTATAAAAAGATACAAAACCATAGCCTTTGGATTTTCCAGTTGCCATGTCTTTGACTACCCGGGCATCCCTGTGAAAAGAAGCACAGCTAAATGAGGGAAGTAAGAGTCACCCACAAAATAAAAACTAAAAGGAACCACACACACTGTATTGTGAGCATTTTTATAAATAAAATTCCAGTTAGCCCTAATTAACTACAGCCATTCCTGAACTCTCCCTAATGCTTCTTTACCTGTTAGAAAAAAGCAGTAGGACAAAAACATGTAATAAACATGCAACCTAATCAAATAGCCTATGCTTTCTAAACTAAATGATCAAATTTGAAGCTTAAAAGGAACAATAGTTTCCTTTTCTAATATTCTAATATTGGCTAGTGTCCTCTAAGGTTTACTGGTTCTATAAATTACTGTAACAATGCTAACTACTTTACCATGCAATCTCTAAATAGTTAAATGTCTTCTGCCTAGTGATACAAAATATATGAAATATTAAAAAATTGAAAAAGAGGAAAAAATAGGAATTAAAAAGGCATACATGGCCTGTAAACAGATTTCTTTATTTTTCTTGGTCAATTCTCTACCATCATTTTGGAGTTTGGGCAGCTGTAAATTTTGAAAAATTGACATTTTCAGAAATTTAAGAAAGGAGAATAAAAACTAAACAATGCTAAGCACACCAGTACGAAAACAACAAATTTACACAGAAATTTTAGTGAGTAAGTTAAAATGATTGGAAATATAGAACTCCACTGAATATAGAATGTTAAAATGTAAATACTAAAATATGTATATATAAATAATGTATAATAAGAATAAATAGAAATGAGAAAAAAATCTACAACTGAGTTCCAGTGTGCACAGTTCCTTGCAGTTAGCCTTCAAGATCCTGTCCATTCTTATGAGCAATTCTGCAAAATAACCAGAATGCTATTACTTTTAATTGTGACTTGGACTTTAGAAAAACTGCAGGTCTCAGGTATAAATAAAGATTGAAAAACAGCAACCTGTATCATTTTTATACCGATTTTTTAAACAGTACTACTTACCACATATAAAGATTAAAAAGCAAAGCAAATATCAAAATAGAAAATTAAGAATTAAATCTTTCTTTCAATTCAATATATAGAACAACAAATTGCATATAGAAAAAAATTGTTGTTCTTAGTTGAAACATATTCCGGTAAAGCACTAAAATATTTCATTTAAATCCACAGGAAATATACAACATAAACAAATTTTAATCAGAAAAGTAAATTGTTATAAACATTTAAAACTTATAACCATTTTTAATTTCCAAAATATTTGATCAAAAGACATACAGTAAAATTTGAGCATAAAGTTTGTTTAAAAAAAAACAAACAAAAAACCGCATGTGCCCCCTAATTGGCAAAATAAAAAACCACTAACAAATATATCTACAAAGTAAATATCCCACATATATAATTCAGACATTGAAACATTTTAACATTGTAAGAGTACTATTTTTCACTTACAGCAAAAATATCAAAACACAGTTATTAAAATTAAACATGAACATTTCCAATTTAACCACAATATACCGAGTTACCTATTTTTCCCCATTTAGAAACTCCTTCTATAAAAGTTTACATGGTATAAATCACACATTTATTTTTAGTTAAATCCATTATCCTTAATCACCAAATTTTGAAAACAGTGACAAAACATTGGATTTGTTATAGGTTTTCCTATCCAAATATCTGCTTCAAAGATAACAAATAGAATCATTAAAAAATTTTTAACACATTATACACAAGATCAGATGAAAACAAGACCCCAAAACATTGAAATGACATTAACATTTTCAACATCTACTACTCAAAAAACAAAACAAACGAACAACAACCAAAAAAAAACCAACACGCTAGCTAGGAAAAGAAAACCTTAATTCCAATACAAGTTAATACAATTTTGCCTATCACTGTTGAGTGTAGTATTGATTATGATACTTACGATATTTTACCAAAGGGAGCAAATGCTGATTTGATATCTTCTGTTGTAATTTCTGGACTCAAATCCCCAACAAACACATGGAAGTGATCTGAAAAAAAGCATTAGGAATCAAATATTTTTAGGAAGTCAGCTTCTACACCTTTTTTAGGCAATACTCAAGGAGGAAAAAACCCTATTTGGGCCGGTAATGCTGCCAGAATAATTTCATAACTCTTCCACAGTAAAATGCAGCAGGAGTACTTACTGGAAGTATCTTTTTTCTGGCTACTTGGTGTTGTTGCCCAGTTTACTTTGACCTCCTAAAAATAAAGATTATATTTAATACAATTATTAGGCATGTCATGATGAATCATAACACTTACCACTTATTAAATCATTTATCAAGCAGAGGATTTATTTTTGTAAAAGCAATAGGCCAAATAAAGCAAAACCATCACTCAGCAGTGGCATATTTGTTTAAAAACTTGGCTAAGAAAGAACACAAAGTAATTCAGCATGCAAATATATGTACTTATTTTTATAGGTACCATCATTCTATTATCTTACCTTTCCCAAAATTTTTCTCCCATTCATAGCAGCTAATGCAGCAGCTGCATCTCTGTGTTCATAAAATTCCACAAAGCAATATGGGTCATTGCTTGTATGCTGCAAAACAGAAAATCCAACAGAAGAGTTGACCCTTCTGCTATCGGGTTGCTGAGAAGAAAATCCAGGAAAAAACATTACTGATAGCTAGGAATGTACACAGTGAGATTGCATAAGCTTATGAAAGCCTAACTCTTAAAAAATAAGATTTATAGCTACACCTGACTTTCCACCTCAGCGCACTGTCATACTCAAAGAGAACTATAAAAGCAGTACAGAATCATGATTATCAGTATTAAATAAAAATCTTACTATGTTGACATTTCTGATTGATAAAAGCATACCAGATCATCAATCATTAAAGATAGAACAATGAAAAAAAAAATACCTGCTAGTCTATGATGCCTTTAGATGATTATATAGAAAGTTAAGTAGCTACTTAAGTAGCTTATTGATAAAGATCAAACTACAGAATTCTGGTGAAGTATATGTTAAATATAAAATTGAAGGTTATATTAGACTAAATAAAACCTCAAGTTCAGATTTGAGAGATGAGGGACACTCCGTACCACTGCTCTTCTCTCAATATTTTAAAAAAGATGATGTTACTCATGCAACATAACCCTTCATAAACTTATCCCATGACTATAACAGATTCAGAAACGAACCAATTTTACAAACTTCACTCCTGACTGAAACTAGGATTAGGACTAAAAATGATGGTAATTCTACAAAGACTAGATTATATGTTCTCTCTTTTATGGATAAAGAAAGAATGAGAATAAAAACAGAAAAGTTAAGATTTATAACCAGATACAGAAATGAATTCCCTGGTCATGCAAAATATTCTAACATACTAGAGATTCTATATACTGTGAATATGGTCTTCCAAAGAATATAAGAATATACTAGTGATCAAGAAAAGGATTTCTGAAAATGTGTCTGAATAAAATATTCCAGGACAAAACTACATTTTTACATCACAAAAACACAAATAGGAAATCTTTGTTAAATATATTCTACAACATTATGCTTGACCACAGTTTGGCAAACTGACATTTATAAAGCCAAAGAAAAAGGTGCACTACCTAAGCTAAAATAACATCGTCACCCAACCAACATGGAAATGAATTCTTATGATATTGCAACCTCTATTGAATAGCTGTATAACTATACAAATATATCTTTTTTACTCAAGGTTAAAAACGTTCATCACCGTTCAATGTAAATACCCTGAAAGAAGATTTAAAATGTGGAATTCTAGTTGGACTTACAAGGGATAATAATACCAGATAAAATAAAGATCTTTTCAACAACCACTGTTTTTCATTCCAGGAAAATTTTAGAAGAAAAATCCAAAATAGGACGTCTAAACAATAGTGGCGAAGCAACCAGAAGGCATTTCCTTGAGGGAAAAAAAGTGTGATCATTAATACTGACAACAAAACTATGGGCTCTCATACAAAATCCTATTGTCATAGCTATGTGAATGTTGTTCTTAGAAGCAGAGAAAGGAAATGGGGAAAAAGACGCCAATAAAAATATGCACTTAAATTCCTCTAGTAAAACAGTTAACATTTACCAGTAGTATTTATTGAAGAATTGATTAAGACTAAATAAGCTAAAACCATGCTAGCAGATGTTTCCTTTTACGCCTACCTCTTCTACCCTGATGGTCTCTAATAGAAACTTTGATAACCGTAGGAAAGCATGCATAAGTCCCATAGTAGATCTATAATAATAATATAGGCTCTGTGAAACTAGGCTACTGGCATACTGACTGATTTCAAATTCCTCAAACTAGTCATTAAGGGTTCAATGTATCCTTTCAGAAAGTGACATTAGAAGTATACACACACACACACATATATATATGTTCCCCCACACCTGTTATATATTATATATATAATATATATATATATTGTTATAGTATATATTATATAATATATATTATATATATATATTATATATAATATATAATATATATAATATATATATTATATTTAATAATCTTTTAAGACATTGATGATTTATAAGACATATCCCAACTATCAGAGATGTTTTATTTTTTTTTAAGTTTGCCTTAGAATTGCTGTAACACATTAATTATAGTAAACTGGGAAAGCTAGAATCTAAGATAAGCAATATCTAAAGAAAAAAAGAACACAAAACTAAGGGGAAAAGGAGATTTTTCATATACTGAAATTAAATTTGTGACCGGAAAACAGATTCTATATTAGACAGAGTTCCCGCCTTTCGGGAGTTTCCCATTTTATACCTTAGTGAGATGGTCTAAAAGTCAATTATGTCCTTACCTTAATTAATGTTATCAATTTTTGTTGGATGGCATAATGTCAAGACAGAGAAATATGAGATTTTATGATTACTTAAATGTCCAAATCTAGGTACTTCTAGAATATGGATAAATTATGAAAACTCATTTCAAATCTCTTCACCTCCCAAAAGGCTGGCTAACCACATAGGTTTTTAAAAATACTGCTAAAATAAATCTTTATCAAATGGTTTTCAAAAATTTCCCAATGACTCTTTTCACTTTCTCACATCCCATTCTCTCTAAAACCTACTCCAGTGGGCTTCTAACATAACCATGCCACTAACTGCTTATCAAGCTCACTAATGACCTCTTCGTCACCTCCATTATCCCTTTTCTGTCCTCATCTTGTCTTCTAAGCAGTGTTCAAACAGTTGACTCTATCTATCCTACTCCTTTAAAATTCTCTTCTTTTGGCTCTAACCATACCCTTGATTTTCCTGTTACCTTACTGGAGGACCCTTCGGAAGATGCTTCTTCCTCTTTAACTTTATCTCCACATGTAATTCCAAATGTTGAGATGCCCCAGGGATCGGGTCTAGGGGCCGTTAATTCTCTATTAATACTCTCCCTAGGTGACCACATCTAACCCACAGCTTCAAATACCATTGCAAGATAAAGTATATTTTCAGCACTGTTCTCTCCAAACTACTTTATTCAACTACCTTTATATAATGTCCATTCAGATATCTGATGCACACATCTTAAATTTAACATTGCCAAAGCAGAACTCCTGAATCCTACCACTCCTCCCACCCATTCTGTGCCTCCTTCCGTCATCCCTGTTTCAGCAATAATTAGCAATTATTAACTAAATCACATAGATGCATAAATAAGACGCTTATGGTCTTTCTTGATGTCTTCCTTTCCCTTACTTTCTATAGCCAATCCAGTCCTATTGAGTCTACTGTCAAAATATATCCGAATTTATCTAGCTCTATTTCTAGGGCTACGACTCTAGAGAACAAACCCCTATCACCTCTTATCTAGACTACTGAAATAAATCCAGCTGGTTTCCTTCCTTCTGTTCTTGCCCTCTACAATCTATTCTCCACATAGCAGTCCTTCTCCACACACAGTAATCTTAAAAATGCAAATTGGAGCATGTCACTCCCCAGTTTCAAACTTTCCAAAGGGTTGCCCTTGCAACCAGAATAAAATCCAAACTCTCTGTTATGGCCCATACTGTCCTATGTGATTTAGGACCCCTGCCTGCCTCTCTAGACTCACTTCCCACCACTGCCCTCCATCATTCACCAGGCTTCAGCCATTGTGGTCTATGGTTCTAGGAACACACCAAGCTCTAATTATCATCACAACACTGTTTTTTTCTCTCTATGGCTCTTATCCCTATCTGAAAGTATCTTGCTTATTAACAATATTCTAATAGGTAAGCTTATTTGTCTGCTTCTCCACTATACTGGGAATGTCTTAAATAGTGCTTAGCACAAAACAAATTTTGATTAATGAATGAATAAATAATCAAAGATAGTAAGGAAAGAAGAAAAACGTGATATACTGGGACAGAAAATGTGTGTTATTAGTTAGGAAAGATGACCAAAAAGCCTATCTGCTTTACAAGATTTTAGAGTTCCCCATGCAAACTCCTTAGCACGGCCTCTGGCCCTGCCAAACACTCTGCCTTGTTTCCTGGCATATCTTATGACTAATTCCATTCTAAATTCCAACCATGCTCCAGTTTCTATTTCCCTCCCTCTCTCTCTCAGAAGCACTTGCGTGTTCTCTATCAAAAAGCCTGGATCAAATGCTCTTTTCTCTACCTGAAACCACTTCTTCCCAAAATTACTTTCTAGCTTATCCTTTTAGGCTTCAGCCTAGATACTGACTCCTCTAGGAGCCTCTCCCAACCTCCTAAGACTGGACTGGATATTCTCCCAATGTACTCCCAGTGCTTTGAGCTGCCTCTTTCCATAGCATTTATTATGCTGTTAACTCCTCTGTCGCCCTCACCAGACTCTAAAGTTCTATGGGGTTAGGAAATGTCTTATTCACCAATGTATCCCTAGCACTCGCCATAGTGCCTGATTCATTGCAAATACTGAAAGGGAAAAAAGTTTATAAAAGCTAAGTTTTCTTTGAAAAAAAAAAGGACAACAAAATTACTACCCTAATAATTCAAATGCCTATCTACAAAAGCTGGTCAGTCATTCCTATTTACTGAAAATGTGCGTGGTGCCGCTGCACATACTAACCTAATGTTCTTTTATACACAACAATTCCTAACCTTTAAATGTGCTATCTGAATAAGTAACATTCTTATTGAACTTTTATGAAATACCATCTAATTTTCCACCACTCTGAGATAAGCCCTGACAGCGCTTTACAAAGAGAATTATTTGAAAATAACTACATCATAGAGAATGACCATTTGAAAATAACAGCAAAGAAACTTTGCCCTTTCAAATAAAACTACATTCTAAACAGTTTGTCAGCCAAATCAAAGTAATAAGTCAATACAACAAACATGAATCTCTCCACCAGAATAAGTTTGAAATGATTTTTAAAAATGCTAATCAGCCCATATACATCAAAATGTTAACCACCACACTAAATGACAGCACATGTAATTGGGAAGATCTTACCTCTGTTATCATTTTACAGCTTTTACAGGGTCCAATTTGACTGAATAACTGAAGTATAAGGACTTCGGTCACATCTCTGGAGAGGTTACCTACGTATCTGTACAAGAAGAAAAACAGATATTATCAGCAATTTTCCTTCAGCTCTGATTCTAATGTGCTATCATTTAACTCATCACCTTTTATCTCATTTTAACTTCTTGTCTTCAATAATTTTTTTTTCAATTAAGGCTGATCTTATGAAAGTAACATTTAACCCTTATTTAGGAAAGCAACAATTTTTAGGCCACTTAAGTACCACTTCAAATGAAAGTATAAAGGACAAATCAATGCAACCCTGCATACTCCCAAAGGTACATACATTATTCTGTACTCTATATATTATTTCCTCATGTAAATCAGTCTCAAGATATAAACTACAGAGTCTGTACAAGAGATACAGTTCAAAATAATTTATCTCTCTCTCTCACACACACAAGTACAGATTCATTAAAACATCTGACCATAAAGAGTTATCAGACATAAAGTGAACATATCTTAGACCCTAACCAAAGCAATTAAATGAACAAAGAACCAAATTAGAGTAAAGTTATAGTAAGACATAAGGAATGGAGTTTTTTCTTCTTCTTTCTGACTGAATAAGACAGTTATCAATGCACATCCTCACTGTTGAAATTTCTTAGTCATTTTAGCATCAGAGTCAACAAAATACATCTTATATTGATAACAAAACAAATATAAAGACTTATTTAGAAATTTGGAGAAAATTTAAGACAATTCAGATAAACTTGTGATTATGGATTAGACTTAGGTCGTTTTTTCCTAATTATAAATTAAACATGCGTTTTATATAAAAAAAATTAAATACAGCTAAAAGAAAGAAAAAAGAAAAGAAAAAACACACATAGCCTTACCACCCAGAGATGACCACTTTGGTGTATATATTGTACCATGGATTTATCTTAATAAATTGCTGTACTTTGTTTTGTACACCTTTAAAAATTCCTCAAACTTAAATGTTATGAAAAACCTCATAAACCAAAAAATATTTATGAAATTTAGCATAAGTTTCTTCTAGAAAGTAAAACAGCATAAGTTTTATTTTTCTAACTATAAAACGGGTAACACCCTGAAACTGAGTACTTAGACTAAAATAAGCCTTGCATCCATGGATGCCACATTAAATTCATAACTGCTTTAAGATGAAACACTCTGAAAGAGAAAAATAACAGACCTAGGGAGCTAAAACTAAGTAAGAAAAAAGTATCCATTTAAGTATGGGCAACAATTCTACAGCTCAGCTAACAATTTCACTGCAGTGAGAACTAAAAACCTTAGTTTACATACTCTAAAATTGGCATCAGATTTATTACATAAATAAAAGACTAAACTTGTTTGTCATTGGTTTGCCATCTTTCCTTAAAACTGTCATCTTTTCCTTATAATTAAAGCAGAGCTAGCCATGCAATGACATAATTTTTCCAGGAGCAGTGAAAGGTTATATGATTATGAACTAGAGCCACAGACAACTGCCTGCCCTTTTCTAACTCATAAGGGTATATGAGCCTGTATCCATGCAATCATTTCTTTTAGTACAAGGCAAACCACTTTATAAGGAAAATGGACAAGTAACCTTGATCTTCTATGCAAGATCTTCTAAGTGTTCATCTGATGTAAAGACCTAGTTAACTCATTTCTAAGAGAGTAGAGGAATAGATAAAATTAATTTTCAAATATGGGGGCTAGCTAGAAACAAAATTAAAATAGTAATCTCTAATATAACAAAGTTTAAATGATTTAAAAAGTTTTAAATTTCCATTACTGTTTATTCATTGATTTGTTCAGGAAAAACTACACGGACATTCATTACCTTCTCTACCTGTCACAATAAAAGCTGTTATTGTTTAACAGGACTTTGATTTCAAGTAACAAATTTTTTTTTTACTGTTTTCAATCAGTAACAGATTTTGAAAAATTTCTATAGGCACATTCAGATATATTAATTTACATTTCTAGCACTGATGCCAGAGAGCAAAATGTTAATATCTAAGTTTAGAATATCATGAAGTACTTATAGAAAAATACAGTTTTAAAGTCTTCTATTTTTCAAATGTCTCCTCTAAAAGGTAAGTGGTGAAGCAGTAATCTTATTTCAAAAATTAACATAACATTGTAGAACATCTTAAATCACCAAGATAAAAGAACATAACTCATTATATTATTTCACGTACATGTTACCTTAATTTCAGATTGCCTTTTCCTATATTCAGCATTTTAAAATTCAGGCATCCTAACATTTAATATCTATTTTATAGCTTTAAAAATATTTTACTATACTCCTTAAGTACTTTTACATTATCATAAAATAATCTGTCCCAAATAAATCCTAATAAAAATATGTAAGAGAAATGTCCAACACGTGACCTAGTAAGAACATCATCTCCTGGTAGTATCTGAAATATCTTTTTTCTCCAAATTGTAGCTTCTACATTTCATTTTCTTTCAGCTCTGGTTATGAAGAAGTCAAATATTGTAAAGTTCCAAGTTTTTAAATATGTAATTTCCACCTGAAGACTATATACAAAATAACAGGAAAAAAGTGGTTCAAATTCTTGTATTGAGAGATCAATTCAAAGAGTAACACTTATGTGTTAGTATAAACACTTACATGTTACTATAAACACCAAAATGATTTTTAATGCAATAAAATACAAGAAAAGGCATACCTCAGAATCTATTTTGACTCCTAAGAACAGGAATAGTAAAAACTGAACTGTTAAAAACTAAAAAATGATGGCACATGGGTGGTTCAGTGATAGAATGCTTGCCCGCCATGCAGAGACCCACGTTCAATTCCCCATCCATGACCAAATTCAAAAAACAAACCAACTAAAATTGATGCCTTCGTTCTTGAGATCAGGGTTAAAGAAACCTGGGAGTTTCACAGTAGGCAAAAGTTCACATTGCCAACTACTTCCTATGTCCAATGGGGCAGAATTTTAAGTAAAGAACATCATACCTTTCAGAAAATTAATCACACTTTTTCAACACTGTATTCTCCCTCTTTTGAGTAGCCCTACATGATTCAAATTACCAACATTTTAATGCAAATTCTATGGCTAAATGTCAATGAAAGTAATATTTTTGTTTTTGTTCTTGAGACATTCCTATATGAGGAGATTTTGCAACAATCTGGGTCTCAAATAGACCTCTAATAAATTAAGTCGGTATTTCCTTTTTGGAAGGAGGCAGCATGGAGTAAAGCAGCACAAATGAACTGACCAACTACATAAAGGATACTGACACACAAACATTTTAAAGAAACAGAGAGAATTTGAATAAATTTTTAAAGGAGCTTAATTACAGCCATAACATAGCCAAATTCATGGCATAGCTAGTCAATTTTATAATGAGGTTTCATAGTATTTTCTTCTGTTACATAATTTTCTAAATCATTGGCTTATTTAGTCCTTTTGACTGAGTCTTCTATTAGGAAGAAAGAATGGCCTTAAAGGATGGGATTGTATAACATGGTATAATCCCAGATTCACAATTTCTACCAATTTGGGGGTACTGGATAGATGCAAAAGCAAGGAAACAAACAAACAATAGAACACTACTATAATTTAGGTCTTATTATAGATTTAGCTATACCATGGACCAAATCGCTGCACTACAAAGCTATATACACCAAAAGTCTGAAATGTGTGTTCTACAAGGCAGGTGTCAGGCAGTTCAATTCCAACACCAGTATCACACAGCAGGATTCCGTTTTTTATTTCTTCCAAATTACAAGTTACCCAATATATATTGCCTCAAAATAAATGTCAAACGAGAATGGACATAAGAAAACAGATCTTTAAAGCAATTATATAACAAATAAGACTTTAGGCTCAATATCAAAACAATTCTTTACCATTTTAAATACCATCAAATAAATTAATAATACTGTAGGTAATGAATATTTAAAGACCTACCTAGGCTATAAACACCATATTGTTTTCTGAAGATAGAACCATATGTCTTAGCTTGTGTGTGTCTGCAGGGAAAAAACCTCACTAGTAACACACAGGCATTTTAAGGAAACAGTTTAAGATAAGCTTTGTTAAGAGTACATTTTAAAAAACATACTTGCCACTTGAAAACCTAATCCATATATTACAATGCAAAATAAAGGATCTCCATAAACAAACAAACAAAAACCCTACTAAACAGCAACCCCTAAAAATCATGTTCACATTTTTCATATTACTTGCATCTAGAAGATTTGAGGAGAAATACATAAAGTGCACTTAAAAAAATACTATGCATCATTTTTATTAAACTCTGACAAAAATCCCAATTGTGAAACATTTACTTTTATCTGAAGAGGATTTTAAAATATATATAAAAATCAACAGAATGCATCATGTATGATAGTTATGTCTGCCTATAATTTTAAATCAATTAAGACTTTTTAAAAAAAGAGGACTTAATACTAATTTAATGAAAGAAGTATAATCATTGTAAAATATTTGAGTACCTCTTATGTTCCAGCCAGTGAACTAAGTGCTGCAGGGGTAAGACCTAGGAGGATGTAGCAGTTCTTGTCTAAAAAAAACCTTACCATGGAGAAAAGTGGGAGAAGGAAAAAGGAAGACAGAATAGTAAACATGTACTGACACACATACAACAAAGCTTAAGATGT
The DNA here is from genome assembly GCF_023851605.1 of Tamandua tetradactyla. Classification (NCBI taxonomy): domain Eukaryota; kingdom Metazoa; phylum Chordata; class Mammalia; order Pilosa; family Myrmecophagidae; genus Tamandua; species Tamandua tetradactyla. The sequence goes on from NC_135339.1 coordinate 82,028,469, forward strand.
TTATATACTCATATGTATACATGTCATGTTTTTTTGACAACTGTAAACATAGATAACAAGTATGTTTCAGAGAAAGGAAAGGAGACTGAAAAGCTAGAGGTAATAGAAGACAAAGAAATTAGCTTATTAGTCTACTGGAAAAGATTTGATGAGATGAGGACAGGGCAATACAGTTATATGAATAAAAGGTGTTAAAACAGTATATTGCTTAGCATGACAAAACTGGGAGTTACTCTTTCTAAAGAACAGATAGATACTAAATAGTTAATGAGAAATGTGTCATATGAGAATTTACCAATTATTAAGTAGCTATTATGATGCAATGATGACAGTTCATGTAATTTAGATACATAGTAACTTTTATCTTGGTTAAATACATGCTAACTGAGCGTTAAATGGAGCTTTCCCAGATGCTACTATCAAAGTACTCATCACTAATTAAACACGAAGCCCTGGCTTCAACAGACTTTAGAGGACAAATTTCAAGTTTGTCCCAATTCCCTTCTTTCAGGAAAGCAAAGGCAGAAATGGAAGACAGCACAAAGCATACATAATAGTTCCACTAAGTAGGCTTTTCTTTCAAGCATTTCATGTACTTAGGTTGGCCTCAAATTCTCAGGATGGCAAATCTTTAGTGATTCAGTTAGAGAAATAGGAATAAAAAGGATGAATAAAAGGTCGCAAACAAACATCAGTATTGAACATAATATAATCTACCTTCTTCACTGAGCTTTCTTTCTTTGGTACGAGTGAAGAGATAAGAAACTGGTTAAAGTTCCTGACTAGTGAGAATTCACGTTCATCTATTCCCCCCAAAAGTAATTTCCCTATCAGATAGCAGAGCCAAGTGAACTATGATCATATACTACTAGACAGAGGCAAGAGAAACAAAGCAGAGACTTGACTCCTTGTACGCAAGGAGTACTGAGCCTCGAGAGGCTGGGAAAAACGAAATGTTCAATTTAAACATTTAATTAGAAATTGCTCAGACTTACAAAAATAAAATCACAAAAAAGAAAAGAGTGCCACCCTATCCCGAAAGGAACACAAACGCTGAGTCATCACTCTTCATTAGGAAAGGAAGAAAACTCGACTTATGCAGTTGAAGATGAAATTCATTATTAGATTAGGTTTACAGATAAAAAAAGCAACAAGACAGAGGAAAAAGCGCCCCAAAGATATATCGAATAGCGGAGAAAGACATTACTTTATTCAACTCTAAGGTCTCAAAGCACAAACAGATTAGAAGGAGGCAACACCGTAACGGCAAAATGAGTTTAACAACTGGCTGTCAGTTCAGCGTAGGTAGAGCTCAAAGTAAACTTCTTTATTCAAGAAGGCAAGATGCTCGGACGGCAGGAGACATCCCTTTTGCACATCAAAAGTAGCGGGCGCTTGGCGGGCGTTTCTGACAGCGTGGGCGGGGGCACGTGGGGCAGAAAGAGAAGGGGTATGAGTGGCGGAAGAGTGTTCGGATCCTCAGAAAGCTTAGCTGGAGAGTAGAATCGGGTGCACCTTGAGCCAGGGGCTGGGAGGGAGTGAGCGCTAATTCTTCGGGGCCCACAGGGGCTGTAGCCGCGGTCCCACCCCTAGTCCCACCCTCCCCAGGCCCTGCCCCCGTGGGGACCGGCAGCTCCCGGCCCAGCCCCAGGCCCCCAAAGCAGAGAGGGAGCAGGAGCCTTCCCCGGCCTGACAGCCTCTACCATGAAGAAACCCAACCTAGGAAGGGTGTGCAAAGAAGAGCGCGAGAGGAAAAGGTCGAGATAAGCCCCAGACCCCAGGAAGTGACTGCGTTTGGGGGAAGGGAGGGTTTCCTTCCCAAGGAAAAGGAGACAGATGAGGAATGCTCTTCGCGTTCGCGCCACCACGGGCAGCGAGCCACCGAGAGTCCCGGCCTCCGTTCCCGCTCTCCTGCACCCTCCCCCAGCGTCCCGTGGGGCCAGAGGCTCTCGGCGCCAGGCACCCCCAGACTCGGATACTCACAGAGTCCGGGGCTGTCCGTCGTCTTCCATCATGGTGGGTGCGACGGAGCGATCCCGGGACAAGGGGGAGGGCAGGGCTGGGGAGGGGAGGGGGTGGGGAGGAAGGGGAGGGGGACTCCGGGCACCGGCTGGGGACAGAGGAAAAGGCACCGAACCCTGCTCTCGGGCTCTCTCCCCCCAGCCCGCGCCGGACACTACGCTCCTACCAGGGGGAGCAGGAGGAGGAGGAGGATGGAACAAAATGGCCGCCGCCACCAGCCAGGCAGGAAACGGGGTAGCGCGCAGGCGCGTCCCGCCAGGTCACCGCTCAGGCCAGCCGCGACGGCCTGCAAAGGGGATAACTGAAAGGGGAGAGAAACGGGCCGCTGAGGACACTTTGTGCCCTGCCACGACAGACCACGTCGTCGCCACGGGCCTGCTAAGTCGGCCGATGCCCAGGCAGTTCAAAGAGAGAGCGGATAAAATGAAAAACGCCGTGAAGCTGAAGTCTCTGGGAATTGTGGTCCTAGAAATGAGAGAGGGAAGCGCTTCCCCGGAGGGCTTCTGGGAAGTGTAGTCCAAAAGAGACGGGCGCCGAAGAAAGGACTTCTGGGTAGTGTAGTTGTACGTGAGGACGTGCGACAACCAGGAAGTCGGCGTGCTGGGAGAATATAAAGGCGACGTTAAAAAGCGGGGAAGCCAAGTGGAAAAGGCGTTCTCCGGGAAGTAAACTACAAGTCCCAGAATGCTTCGCTCTGGAGGCTGTCCTAGGACTGCTCCTGGCATTTTGAAGGCTGTTCTGATCGCTCTGCTTGAGCCTCTGCTCCGCCTCCGTCGAGCCCGAGAGCGGTTTCTTCAACTGCGGCTGAGGCAGTTCTCTGGTTCCGCGTGGTGTCCGAGACTGGCAGGCCTTCCCGGCGTTTCCCTCTTACTGTAAACCGGCCCAAGGTCGTCAACGCCTGTCTCACGTGATAGGCCAGAGAGAGGCTGGCCGGGCGGGGACCTGGAGAGACTGGGGCGGACTTCGGGCCGGGACTGAGCCGCGCTCGCCAGATCCTTCAGTTTTCCCGAAGGCCTGCCGTGTCTTATGGGCGCGTTTTCCCGCTAATAGGTATTCATTCCTAGCGAGGTAGCCTGCTTGTAGATTGCTTTACAAATATCAAAGGTTTTGTTATGCATTTTCTCACTGAAGAAAAAGATAAAAAGCCAGTGGAAGGGGCGGCGATATGCTCTCCTCCCCCTTCAATTTTTGGAGTAAAAATCCTGGGACAGAGACGTACCCAGATTAAAAGTTGTGTTTACGAACATCAAGCATGTGACCCGAGAACGAAGTCTTGCGGGAAGATGTGGGAAATCGGGTTCAAACGGACTCCGCAACCCTGTCCAATTTTTTACCCTGACCTACGGGGTTCCCACTCCTGTAGCTTAGTGAAGGATAGTAGTGGGGAAGGACCTTTCAGCCTGTCACTCGAGCTTAAAGGTACCAGTTAAAAGTGCCTTAAAAGTTGTTTTCACAAACACGTCCTGAGTGCCTACTCTGTGCGAGCTGCCGTACTGTTTACAATCCTAATCTTGTAGCCATAATCAAACATGCAGCGAAGTGGTTGTAATGCCTTAGATGTCCATATGCAGGGCAGGGGAAGGGGATTCAGTCTGGAAAGAAGGAAGGCTTTAAAACAGAGGTGGTGACAAGGGAGCTGAGCCCCATGAGTCAGTGAGAGCAGCAAATGAGCATGAGACTGGGAATCATAGCCAAAGTGTTTATCATTCGTTTTGCTGAGGTGAGGGGGAGCGCGTGGAATAGGGATCTCAAGAGTTAAAACTAAAGAGGAGGGGAGGGGGTGTTACGGAACCATATTGTCAGGGATCCATATCATGTTGAAGAAGTATGGTTTGTTTTTTATCTTCCAGGAAACATTTGAGGGTTATCTATTTTTTAAGTGGCCCTAGTTATGAAATTGTATTGGTTGTAATCCTAATTCATCATTGGGCCATTACTGGCCCATTCTATGGGTTTCCTATTGTGGTTGTAACATTATCACAAACTTATTTGGCTTAAAGCACCCTAAATTTATTATCTTAAAATTCTGCAGGTCAGAAATCCTAACTCAGTTTCACTGGCCTAAAATCAAGGTGTTGGTAGGGCTGGTTCCTTCTGAAGGCTAGGGGAAATTCATTTCCTTGCCTTTTTCTGGTTTCTAGAGGCTGTGCATTCCTTGGCTCCTGACCCCTTCTTCCATCTCCAAAACAGCAAGGTATCACCTTATTTCCTCTCTGACCTCTGCTTCCATTCTTACATCCTCTCTCTCTCTTTGACTCAGATCCTTCTGCCTCCCTCTCACACTCATAAGGACCTTTGTGATTACATTACCCTCCCTTCCACCTCCCAGATATTCCAGGCTAATCTTCCTATCTCAAGATCCTGGATTTAATCACTTCTGTAAAAAGGTGATTACCCCTTTCACCGCGCGTTTCAGTCAGGATTCTTTAGAGAAACAGAACCAGTAGGATACACACACACACTCAGGCAAAGAGATCTTTTTTTTTAAATTGACTCACATGATTGTGGGAGCTGACAAGTCTGAACTTTGTGAGGTCAGCTGCCTAGAAATTCTGGCAAGAGTTGGTGTTGCAGTCTTTAGTCCAAAATTTGTAAGGGAGGCCAGTGCTGTAAACGTAGACTCAGGGTTGATATGGTAGTCTCGAGGCGGAATTTCTTCTGGAAACCTTACATTTTTGCTCTTAAGACCTTCGACTGATTAGACATTATCAAGAGTAAACTCCTCAAAGTCAAATGATTGTAGATCACACCTATATAATACCTTCACAGCAACATCTAGGTTAGTCTTTAACCAAATAACTGGACACCACAGCCTTACAAAATTGACACTTTATATTAACCATCACACTATGCAAGGTAATATATTCACAGGTTACAGTAATTAGGGCATGGATATCTTTGGGGGAGTATTATTCAGCCTTCCACACTCACCTTTATTAATTGATATACTTTTAATCAGTTGCCCATCCCACAGGCACTGATTCTCTTCCCTCACCTAGGGTAACCATTATCCTGAATCTTTATCATTTCTGACTTTCCATTTTATATAGTTTTATTCTACCTATATATTCCTTAAAAATGTGGGTATACATGTATTTCTTAGTTTTCTTTTTAACTTAATAAAAATATATCTTTATAATCTTGTGAGACATGTGTTTCAGTTAATGTACCATTACTAAGATTCAGCTGTATTGTTGTGTTTAGGTAGTTCGTTCATTTTCACTACTATATGACATTCCTATGTGACTATACCACACTTTCTCATTGATGGCCATTTGGATTGCTTCCAGGTTTTTGTTATTGTGAACAGTGATGTGTGAACATTCTTGTACATGTCTTCTGTTAGAAATGTGCAAGGGATTTTTTGGAAGATCTGTTGGGGCCTTTAAGACTGAAATTATTGGATCATAAGGTATGTGATCATTAAATATTAGAAGATAGTGCCTGCCATAATAGGGTAATATATGGAAACCTTGCATTTTCTGCATGATTTTTCTAGAAACATACATGTTCTCTAATAATAATAATTTTTAAAAAAGGTAATGCTAAACTTTTTTCCAAATTGATTATACAAGTTTGCACTCCCACCAGCATTGTGTAGAAGATCCTGTGAATGGATCCACATCCTCTTCGACACTTGGTTTTGTCAGACTTTTTTTTCTATTAGTGAAAGTGTTAGCTCAGAGTGGTCTTGACTTGCTTTTCCCTAATCAGTAAAGTTCAACATCTCTTTATATGTTTATTAGTCATATATGCTATATTAGTTAGGGTTCTCTAGAGAAACAGAATCAACAGGAAACACTTACAAATATAAAATTTACAAAAGTGTCTTACGTAACCGTGGAAACGCAGAGTCCAAAATCTGCAGGGCAGGCTGTCGAGCCGACAATTCCAATGGAGGGCCTGGGGAAACTCCACAGGAGAGGCTTGCCGGCCAAAGCAGAAAGAGAGCCTGTCTCTTCTGAAGCCTCCTTAAAAGGCTTCCAGTGATTAGATTAAGCGTCACTCATTGCAGAAGACACTCATTGTAGTGAGACCCTTGGCTTTGCCCAACCAGACAAACAGGTACCACCACTTCGCCAAGTTGACACGTGAACCTGACCATGACAGTCTACCCCTTGTCAACTTGGCAGCTATACATATCACCTTAAACCATACCTAATTTCTAAATAAAAAAACAATAAAGCACATTTTTTTTCTTTCACCTAACAATACTCAACTGTCCTGCACATAACTGGAAACACATTAAGTCTCTCCAGAATAGGGTGCAAGTTCTTGGGTAATATTCATTCTTAAACTTAATATCTTACAACTTAAATAGTATAACAGGAACAAAACAGCATTACAGTCCTCGTTTCTGTAACTGATTACGTGGTCATAGTTCATATTTATCACTACCTTCTTCCACTACCCATTCCATGTTCCCTTTATCCTCCACAAGCACTTCGGCTGGCCATGGTTCTTTGCCTGGTGGGGTGACCCAAACCTTCATTCCTGAAGTTTCAGAGCCATTGGTAGTCCTGCCTGGATTGAGTTTTTGTGGTTTTCCACTGATTTTAATCACAGGACATGGTAGTACTAAAAGATGCCCTACAGGATCTGCTATATTCCGAGAAAACTCTTTACCTCCATTGTGTAGTTGCAGTCCTATTTCCCCCTGATAGGGTCAATCACCGCAGCCAATAATGTAATCCTCTTCTTGGCTTGTTGATCTAGGGGCATGAGTAGCCCAAAGTGACCAGGTGGCAGTCTTAGATTCCAGTTCAATGGAATCATTGTTGTTTCTCCTTTTGGAAGCACTCCCCCTTTTGGAACTAAAACCTGTAGACCAGCAGAGATCAGGGTCACAGGGACAGGAAGCAAAAATTTTCCCAGTGGATCACTAAGGGTAATAGTGAGTGGTACCACTCCCATTTCCACCCCTTGGTTCCTGGACCCATGGATCCTGGCTATGGGAGAAACAGCACCATACAGCGGATGCTGATTCAGAGCACAAGGTATTGCCACCTAGTTGGCACTGTAATTGATTTTTCAAAAGGCCGTTCCACCATTCTATCAATCCAGCTGCTTCTGGATGATGGGGAACATGGTAAGACCAGAGAATTCCATGAGCATGTGCCCATTCCTGCACTTCATTTGCTGTGAAGTGTGTTCCTTGATCAGAGACAGTGCTGTGTGGAATACCATGATGATGGATAAGGCATTCTGTAAGCCCACGGATGGTAGTTTTGGCAGAAGCATTGCATGCAGGGAAAGCAATCCAGAGTATGTGTGTATTCCAGTTAGAACAAATTGCTGCCCCTTCTATGAAGGGAGTAGTCCAATGTAATCAACCTGCCACCAAGTAGCTAGCTGGTCATCTCAGGGAATGGTGCCATATCGGGCTGAGTGTGGGTCTCTGCTGCTGGCAAATTGGGCACTCAGCAGTGACTGTAGCCAAGTCAGCCTTGGTGAGTGGAAGTCCATGTTGCTGAGCCCATGCATAACTTTCATCCCTACCACTATGACCACTTTGTTCATGAGTCCATTGGGCAATGACAGGAGTTGCTGGGTAAAGAGGCTGAGTGGTATCCACAGAACGGGTCATCTTATCCACTTGATTATTAAAACCTTTCTCTGCTGAAGTCACCCTCTGGTGCACATTCACATGGAATGCAAATATGTTCATGTTTTTAGCCCACTCATAGAGGTCTATCCACATACTTCTTCCCCAGACCTTTTTGTCACAAATTTTCCAATTATGATCTTTCCAAGTCCCTGACCATCCAGCCAAACCATTAGCAACAGCCCATGATTCAGTTTACAAATGCACCTCTGGTCAATTTCTTTCCAAGCGAAATGAACAACCAGGTGCACTGCTTGAAGTTCTGCCCACTGGGAGGATTTCCCCTCACCACTGTCCTTCAAGGATACCCCCAAAAGGGCTTGTAGTGCTGCAGCTGTCCACTTTCATGTGGTACCTGCATATCGTGCTGAATCATCTGTAAACCAGGCCCGAGTTTTCTCTTCCTCAGTCAATTCACTGTAAGGAACTCCCCAAGGGGCCATAGCTCTGGTCTGGGAAAGAGAAGGTTGTATGGCAGGAGCAGAGACCTTGGGCATTTGGGCCACTTCCTCATGTAACTTACTTGTGCCTTCAGGACCTGCTCTAGCCCTATCTTGTATATACCATTTCCATTTTACAATAGAGTACTGTTGTGCACGTCCAACTTTATGACTTGGTGGGTCAGACAATACCCAGCTCATGATAGGCAACTCAGGTCTCATAGTAACTTGATGGCCCATGGTTAAGTGTTCAGTCTCTACTAAGGCCCAGTAGCAGGCCAAAAGCTGTTTCTCAAAAGAAGAATAGTTATCTGCAGCAGATGGTAAGGCTTTGCTCCAAAATCCTAAGGGTCTGCATTGTGATTCTCCTATAGGGGCCTACCAAAGGCTCCAAACATCTCTGTTTGCCACTGACACTTCCAGCACCATTGGATCTACTGGATCATACTGCTCAAGTGGCAGAGCAGCTTATACAACAGCCTGGACCTGTCGCAGAGCCTCCTGTTGTTCAGGTCCCCACTCAAAATTAGCAGCTCTTCTGGTCGCTCAATAAATGGGCCAGAGTAGCACACCCAAATGAGGAATATGTTGTCAACAAAATCCAAAGAGACCAGCTAGGCATTGTGCCTCTTTTTTTGGTCATATGAGGAGCCTGATGCAGCAACTTATCTTTCACCTTAGAAGGGATATCTTGACATGCCCCACACCACTGGATACCTAGAAATTTCACTGAGGTGGAAGACCCCTGTGTTTTTGTTGGATTTATCTCCCATCTTCTGACACACCTTACCAGTAAGTCTAGAGTAGTTGTTACTTCTTGCTTACTAGGTCTAATCAACATGATATCATCAATATAATGGACCAGTGTGACGTCTCGTGGGAGAGAGAAACAATCAAATTCCCTGCAGACAAGATTATGACATAGGGCTGGAGAACTGATATACCCCTGAGGTAGGACAGTGAAAGTATCCTGAAAGCAAACTGTTTCTGGTGGTCCTTACTAACAGCTATTGAGAAAAAAGCATTTGCCAGATCAATAGCTGCATACCAGGTACCAGGGGATGTATTGATTTGCTCAAGCAATGATACCACATCTGGAACAGCAGCTGCAATTAGAGTTACCACCTGGTTGAGCTTACGATAATCCACTGTCATCCTCCAAGACCCATCTGTTTTCTGCACAGGCCAAATAGGAGAGTTGAATGGGGATGTGGTGGGAATCACCACCCCTGCATCCTTCAAGTCCTTAAGAGTGGCAGTAATCTCTGCAATCCCTCCAGGAATCCAGTATTGCTTCTGATTTACTATTTTTCTAGGTAGGGGCAGTTCTAGTGGCTTCCACCTGACCTTTCCCACCATAATAGCCCTCACTGCATGAGTTAGAGAGCCAATGTGGGGATTCTGCCAGTTGCTCAGTATGTCTATTCCAATTATACATTCTGGAACTGGGGAAATAACTACAGAATGGGTCCAGGGACCCACTGGACCCACTGTGAGATGGACCTGAGCTAAAACTCTGTTGACCACCTGGCCTCCATAAGCCCCCACTCTGACTGGTGGACCAGAGTGACATTTTGGGTCCCCTGGAATTAATGTCACTTCTGAACCTGTGTCTAATAATCCCCCAAATATCTGATCATTTCCTTTTCCCCAGTGCACAGTTACCCTGGTGTGCTGGTCTGAATCTGTCGTGGACCCCAGAAAAGCCATGCCCTTTGATCCTCATTCAATATTGCTGGGTGGGAGTATTTTGATTGTTTCTATGAAGATGTGACCCACCCAATTGTGGGTGGTAACTTTTGATTAGATGATTTCCATGGAGGTGTGTCTCCACCCACTGAAGGTCGAGTTACTTGCTGGAATCCTTTAAAAGAGGAAACATTTTGGAGAGAGTCCCTTTTTGGTAGAGTCACAAGAAAGTCAGCAGACGCCGCCATGTTCGCCATGTGCCCTTCCAGCTGAGAGAAAAACGTTGAACATTATTGGCCTTCTTGAACCAAGGTATCTTTCCCCGGATGCCTTAAATTGGACCTTTCTATAGACTTGTTTTAATTGGGACATTTTCTCAGCCTTAGAACTGTAAACTAGCATCTGATTAAATTCCCTTATTTAAAAATCATTCCGTTTCTGGTATATTGCATTCTAGAGCTAGCAAACTAGAACAGATTTTGGTACCTGAGGAGTGGGGTGCTGCTGCATTTTGCAAATACCAAACATGTTGAAACAGTTTTTTAAGTGGATAAGGGGAAGAATCTGGAGGAGTTGTGAGAAGCTTGATAGAGAAGGCCTAAAATGCTTTGAAGAGACTATTGGTAGAAATGTGGACTCTAAAGATACTCTGATGAGGCCTCAGACAGAAATGAGGCACGTGTTATTGCAAACTGGGAGGAAGGTGATCCTTGTTTTAAAATGGCAGATAGTCTGGCAAAATTGATTAGTGGCTTTGGCTGGAAGGCAGATTTTAAAAGCCATGAATTTGGATATTTAGCAGATGAGATTTCCAAATTAAATGTGGAAAGTATAGCCTGGTTTCTCCTCTCAGCTTATAGTGAAATGCGACAGGAAAGCGATAAGCTGAGAACTGAACTCCTGAGTAAAAAGAAACCAGAAATTGAGGTCCTGGAAAATTCTGGGCCTCCCGAAAGGGAGACCCCAGAGAATAGAGCCCTGTGTGAGGATTTAACCAAATGTGAAACCAGTCTGCCATTTCAGAGAAAGTCAGGATCAGACATGGAGTTATCCAGGAAGGATTTGTGGAAACTCCTTATGTCTGATGGGCATGATCCAAGGCTACTCCATAAAAAGCCAATGAGAGTGCTGTGGGACCTGTATAAACAGAGCTGCTGCCAGTCTGAACTGAGGGGTTCAGAGAAGGGACACACTGGAGGAAAAATAACTTCAGAGGCAAAACCATGGAGGCTGGGGTCTGAAGTCAAGAAGCCTCGGGCCAGGAGAGCAGACCCACCCAAGCCCATGGAGAGGGTGAGTTTGCCCCAAAAGCAGAGAATGGGCCTTCCACCTCATTGCAGTGGAAGAGTCATGCCGCCTCAGGCCTTGGAGAGGGTGAAGCACATTCCTTCGGGTTTGGGGAGAGCCTGACTGCCACCACATGGAGGGGTTGAGCGTGTGCCCAAGAGATGGCAGAGAGCCTGGGTGTAGCCCCGATGCTTGGAGTGGGTGGAGCCTAGAAAAAGGTGGTCTCCCCAGTGTCCCCCAAGGTTGTATTTGGAGAGAGGCAGGCCTCTGTATAGGCCCTTGGAAAGGGTGGGACTGCCGCTTTCTAAAGCCCTGAGGATAAATAACTCTCAGACTTTGAAATCTAATGGACTTTGCCCTGCAGGTTTTCGAAAATGTATGGTCCGGTGACCCCTGTGTTCCTTCCTCCCTATGGAAATGTGTATATTTATCCTATGAATGTTCCTCCTCTGTATATTGGCAGCAAATAACTTGTATGAGTTTTCAAAGGTCCAGAGCAAATGGAGAGAATTTTGCCTTAGGACAGACCATTCCTGTAATTGACTTGATGAGATTTTGCACTGTCTCTAATTTGGTACTTCATTTGTATTGCTACTGAAAGGTTTAAGGTTTTCTGATATTGATATGGAATGAATGTATTTTGCATTTGGAAAGAGCATATCTTTTTGGGGTCCAAAGGGTGGAATGTGCTGGTCTGAATCTGTAGTGGACCCCAGAAAAGCCATGCCCTTTGATCCTCATTCAATATTGCTGGGTGGGGGCATTTTGATTATTTCTATGGAGGTATGTCTCCACCCACTGAAGGTGAAGTTGCTTGCTGGAATCCCTTAAAAAAGGAAACATCTTGGAGAGAGTCCCTTTTTGGTAGAGCCACGAGAAAGCCAGCAGATGCTGCCATGTTCGCCATGTGCCCTTCCAGCTGAGAGAGAAACGTTGAACGTTGTCGGCCTTCTTGAACCAAGGTATCTTTCCCCAGATGCCTTAAATTGGACATTTCTATAGACTTGTTTTAATTGGGACATTTTCTCAGCCTTAGAACTGGAAACTAGCATCTGATTAAATTCCCCTATTTAAAAATCATTCCATTTCTGGTATATTGCATTCCAGCAGCTCGCAAACTAGAACACCTGGTAAAAGGCCATCCATCTCCTTAGAGAAGGCTTGGAGAAAGATTAACTGTATAAATTTGTGGCAGTGTAACAGGATTCTCCCCCAAAGGGACCTGACCTCCCCTTCATTCAAGGGGCTCTGGTTTGTAAATTGTCTCAAGTCTGGAAATTGATTAAGGGGCCATGACTCTGTGTTTTTGTAATTCAGGTTAGACTTCTGTTCACTTGACCTAGAACTCTTGTTTATACACCTCTAAAAAGAATTTAGTAGACTGCCCATCTGCTGTATTTCTAGGTACCCCATGATTTACTAGCCAATGCCATAAATCTCTGTGAGTCATATAATTTTGACTCCCGTTTTGAGTTTACTGTCTATTATAATAGCCACATCTACCCTGACTTTGGTGATTAAGTGCTGACATCTGACTTCTGCCAACTCAGGATCTGGTCATCCCCATTGTGTTTAAGGATTCCGGCTCAGTTACAGCAGTTCCTACAGTAATATCTGACCTACAAAGAAGTGAAACTACAGAGTTCTCCAGGAATGATGGGCTAGTCTCACAAATTTATTTCTCACTGTGCATCCTCCGGACATTCCTGGGGTGTAAGAGTAGGCTTTGCATGATAATTCCATTCTAACATTCCAATCTCTCTAAGCCTCTGGATCCCCTCATCTACATTATACCAGGGTAGTTCTGGCATTTCAGCCTCAGGTAATGTCGGCTACTTTTTGATCCATGTTTCCAACCAACGAACCAACCAACCATCCAAACTGTTAATACCTTTTCTAACTCCTTGAGCTATAATCTTGAATGCAGAATCTCTGCTTAGTGGGCCCACATCAGTAAATTCAGCTATAATCTTGAATGCAGAATCTCTGCTTAGTGGGCCCACATCAGTAAATTCAGCCTGATCAAGCCTTATATTCTTCCCACCATTATCCCACACCCTTAAAATCCATTTCTACACATATTCCCCTGATTTCTGTCTATATAACTTGGAAAACTCACACAGCTGTTTTGGAGTATAATGTACCTCCTAATGTGTGATACTTTGTTCCTCACTTTTAGGGGCCTGTTGGGACTTTAGTCTAGTTATATGTCTGGGAGAAATGAGGGGTGGTTGGGATGGGTCGTGAAAAGAATTAGAAATATCTTCCAAGCCATTTGCCTCAGGCCATTCATTTGCAGTTTCATCTGGTGAAACAGGATTATCACTCTAGGGCTAATCCCTTCAGGAGGAGGTTGCGTGGTTAACTCCTCAAGGCAGGCTGGAGATGGGGCCGCTATGTCCTCAGGGCAGACTATTACAGAGTTATCTAGAGAAGACTCAGCATGACCTAGGGTTTCAACCTCATCCCCAACATCATTATCAATCCATATGTCACCCTCCCATTTTTCAGGGTCCCACTCCTTTCCAATCAATGCCCTCGCTTTAACAGCAGACACTATGCAACATTGAGATTTCAGTTTACGTTGCTACTCTAACAATAAGATTCTGAGGCTGATTTTCAGAGCTTTCAAGTCACTTATGGCTACAGGAAATAAGATTTTCCTTCAGGATACTCATAGAAACTTCTCCATCTGTCAGACAGCACTTAAGCTTCTTGTTTGAAACCTTAAGTCCGTCCCTTTCACTCCTTAATGTATCCAGTGTATCTAACAACAACCAGCCAACATCTCTATACCTCTTATTTCCACAAAACTCCATAAAGGTGTCAAAAACATTATCCCCCAGAGCCTGGCTTCGTACAAGCAACGCATTAGGAGAACCAAATGGTGATATTTTGACTTTCTCTTTTGCCAACTGACTCCATGGATTGGGAGTGTCATTCCAATTATGGGAATCAGAGCCCTTAGTGCTTTTGAGTCCAGTGAGAGTTGAAAACCATTCATAAAAACCCATTTTTAAGATTCTGTTTCTTAAGAACCACTCCTGGTACCAAGTTGTATTAGTTAAGGTTCTCTAGAGAAACAGAATCAACAGGAAACACTCACAAATATAAAATTTATAAAAGTGTCTCACGTAACTGTAGGAACACAGAGTCCAAAATCCACAGGGCAGGCTGTGAAGCTGACAATTCCGATGGAGGGTCTGGACAAACTCCACAGGAGAGACTCACCAGCCGAAGCAGGAAGAGAGCCTGTCTCTTCTGAATTCTCCTTAAAATGCTTCCAGTGATTAGACTAAGCATCACTCATTGCAGAAGACATACCCCTTGGTGGACTACAAATGTAATCAGCTGTGGATGCAGCTGACGTGATCATGATTTAATTCTATGAAATGTCCCTATCACAGCAGAAAGGTCAGCACTTGCCCAACCAGAAAAACAGGTACCACCACTTGGCCAAGTTGACACATGAACCTCGCCATGTCATATGCCTAATTTCTCTTCTGGGAAATGCCTGTTGATATCTTTTGCCCATTTTTCTATTAGGTTATTTAAGCTTTTCTCATTGATTTGAAGGGGTTATTGATACTAATCCTTCATTGGTTACATATGTTGCAAATATCTTCTCCTAGTTTGTAATTTGTCTCTTGGCCTTCAAAACATGCCTTGGATAAATGAAAGTTCTAAATTTTCAAATAGTCAAATTTATTTGTTGTGTTTGTGTGTGTGTGTGTGTGTTCATATCTGTCTTGTTTAAGAAGTATTTCCCTACCATAAGGTCTAAATTGTAGACTTGAAAAGATACTCATCAATAGATTATATTAAGAGTTTTTAAACTTTGTATTTGATATTTAAATCCTTGATCTTTCTGTAGTTAATTTTTATATGTGTGTAGGGTTGGGAGCCAATATCATATTTTTCCATGTGGATAACCATTATTTTCCAACTCCATTCATTGAACAGTCCTCTCTTTCCCCCTTGATCTGACGTGCTCCCTCTGTCATTGTGTCAGTTTGGGTCTTCTAAGAAGAGGATGCTAAAACAATTACATGTGTAAGAGTTGTGTTGAGGGGAAGTCTCATGAAGGATGAAAGGAGGAGGGAACTAGAAATGACAAGGAGAGCCTATCTACTATATTTGATAGGAATTGCCTCAGATTCAGTGAAGCTTTGAGAAAGTCTAGGCTAGGCCACTGGGGATCCCCAAAACAAAGATTGTCCTTTAGGGGAGACCCATGTTGGGCAGGAATAGTCCAGCTCTAATATCCCCACCATTTCTGTCACTGGCTGAAAACTGCCTTGGGAAAGCATGGTCTCCGCATGGATGCCACAGTGGATACAAAGATCTAGCAGCTGGTGACTATCCACCAACTTCACTCCTTACAGCAGGTTTTCTTTCTTTCTTTCATTCTTACTTTCTTTTTTTAAAAATATTTTTATTGACAAATCTTCACACAAATACAGTCCATACATGGTGTACAATCAGTGGCTCACAATATTATCACATAGTTGTATATTCATCACCATGATCATTTTTAGAACGTTTGTATCACTCCAGAAAAAGAAACAGAAAAAAGTAAAAGCTCATACACCCCATATCCCTTATCCCATCTCATTGACCACTAGTATTTCAATCGACCCAATTTATTTTACCTCTTATCCCCCCAACTCAACAATTTCAGTTACTTCCTACTAGCCATGCTAATACATCATAAACTAAAAAGGGATATCTATATAATCCATAAGAATAACCTCCAGGATAGCCTCTTGACTCTTTTTGAAATCTCTCAGCCACTGAAACTTAATTTTGTCTCATTTCTCTCTTCCCCCTTTTGGTTGCGAAGGCTTTTTCAGTTCCATGATGCCAGGTCCCGGTGGATCCCAGGAGTTCTGTGTCACATTGCCAGGGAGATTTACACTCCTGAGAGTCATGTCCCATGTAGCAAGGAAGGCAGCGAGTTCACCTGCCAAGTTGGCTTAGACGGACCACATCTGAGCAACAAAAGTGGTTTGTTGGGGGGTGACTCTTAGGCATAATTTTAAGAAAGCTTAGGCTATCCTTTGCAGGAATAAGTTTCATAAGGGCAAAACACAGATCTATTAACTTGCCTTTATCTATCAGCCTATTAACTTGCTTGTCCCCATTGCTTGTGAGAATATCAGGAATTCTCCAAAGGGGGAAGTTGAGTATTTCCTCCTTTCTCCCCAGTCTCCCAAGGGAACTTTGCAAATACTTCTTTTTTCACTGCCCAAATTACTCTGGGGTGTATTGAGGCATCACACTAACCCGGACAAACCACAAAATCTCACACCCTATTCAAGATTCCATGTACGTATGGTGTTCAACTAAACTGACCATACAAGTTAAATCAGGAAATACACTACCCAAAGTATAAGTTTTGCACCAAATAAACATCTCTTCCTTTGGTCTCACACAGAAGTTGAAGTTTTAAAATATGTTGTTGATTGTTCAACTCAACAACAAAAAGACAGCCAACCCAATTACAAAATGGGAAAAAGACTTGAACAGACACCTACCAGAAGAGGAAATACAAATGGCCAAAAGGCACATGAAGAGATGCTCAATGTCCCTGGCCATTAGAGAAATGCAAATCAAAACCACAATGAGATATCATCTCACACCCACCAGAATGGCCATTATCAACAAAACAGAAAATGACAAGTGCTGGAGAGGATGCGGAGAAAGAGGCACACTTATCCACTGTTGGTGGGAATGTCAAATGGTGCAACCACTGTGGAAGGCAGTTTGGCGGTTCCTCAAAAAGCTGAATATAGAATTGCCATACGACCCAGAAATACCATTGCTGGGTATCTACTCAGAGGACTTAAGGGCAAAGACACAAACGGACATTTGCACACTAATGTTTATAGCAGCATTATTTACAATTGCTAAGAGATGGAAACAGCCAAAATGTCCATCAACAGAAGAATGACTAAACAAACTGTGGTATATACATACGATGGAATATTATGCAGCTTTAAGACAGACTAAACTTATGAAGCATGTAATAACATGGATGGACCTAGAGAACATTATGCTGAGTGAGTCTAGCCAAAAACTAAAGGACAAATACTGTATGGTCCCACTGATGTGAACCGACATTCGAGAATAAACTTGGAATATGTCATTGGTAACAGAGTCCAGCAGGAGTTAGAAACAGGGTAAGATAATGGGTAATTGGAGCTGTTGGGATACAGACTGTGCAACAGGACTAGATACAAAAACTCAAAAATGGACAGCACAATAATACCTAATTGTAAAGTAATCATGTTAAAACACTGAATGAAGCTGCATCCGAGCTATAGGTTTTTGTTTTGTTTTGTTTTGTTTTTACTATTATTACTTTTATTTTTTTCTCTATATTAACATTCTATATCTTTTTCGGTTGTGTTGCTAGTTCTTCTAAACCGATGAAAATGTACTAAGAAACGATGATCATGCATCTATGTGATGATGTTAAGAATTACTGATTGCATATGTAGAATGGTATGATTTCTAAATGTTGGGTTAATTTCTTTTTTCCGTTAATTAATTAAAAAAAAAAAAAGATAGGTCAAGTCTACTTAAAATTTAGGCCTAAGAGTCACCCCCAAGAGAGCCTCTTTTGTTGCTCAGATGTGGCCTCTCTCTCCAGCCAATATGATGAGCAGTCTCACCACCCTCCCCCTCTCTGCGTGGACATGACTCCCAGGGATGTGGACCTTCCTGGCAATGTGGGACAAAGATCCTGGAATGAGCTGAGACTCAGCATCAAAGGACTGAGAAAAACCCTAGAATGAGCTGAGAATTAACATCAAGAGACTGAGAGAACCTTCTCGACCAAAACGGGGAAGAGTAAAATGAGACAAAGTGTCAATGGCTGAGAGATTACAAAAAGAGTCCAGAGGTTATCCTGGAGGTTATTCTTACGCATTAAGTAGATATCACCTTGTTGTTTAAGATGTAGTGAAGAGGCTGGAGGGAATTGCCTGAAAATGTAGAGCTGTGTTCCAGTAGCCATGTTTCTTGATGATGATTGAGCAATGATATACCTTTCACAATGAGACTCTGTGAATGTGAAAACCTTATGTCTGATGCTCCTTTTAGCTACTATATCAACAGAAGAGTAGAACATATGGAATAAAAATAAATAATAGGGGGAACAAATGTTAAAATAAATTCAGTTTGAAATAGTGGTAAATGAAAGCGAGGGGTAAGGGGTACGTATAGTTTTTTTTCTCTATTATCATTTTATTCCTTTTTCTATTGTCTTTTTATTTCTTTTTCTAAATCAATGCAAATGTACTAAGAAATGATGAATATGCAACTATGTGATGATATTAAGAATTACTGATTATATATGTAGAATGGAATGATTTCTAAATATTTCGTTTGTTAATTTTTTTTAATTAATAAAAAAAGTTAAAAAAAATTCCAGCAGTTTTTTTTTTTTTTTTTTTTTTACAAACGTGGAAAAGCTGATCCTCAAATTCATGTGGAATTATGAGGGGTCCTGAATAGCCCAAACAGTTTGAAAAAAAGAACTAAGTTGAATGTCTCACACTTCCTGATTTCAAAACTTACTACGAACCTAAAATAATCAAAACTGTGTGATACTGGCATAAGTATAGATATAAACACCAATGGAGGGCAGGCCATGGTGGCTCAGCAGGCAGAGCTCTTGCCTGCCATGCTAGAGACCCAGGTTCAGTTCCCGGTGCCTGCACATGCCAAAAAAAAAAAAAAAGCAGCAATAGAATTTAATTGAGAGCCCACACATTTATGGCCAACTAATTTTTACCGAGTACATTAAATGTGGAAAGAACAGTCTCTTCAACAAATAATGCTGGGAAAACTGGCTGTTCATGTAAAAAAAAAAAAAAAAGAGAGAGAGAGAGAGATGAACCTATGCCACGCCATATACAAAAATGAACTCAAAATGGATCTAATGACCTAAATTTAAGCTCTAACTATAAAACTCTTAAAAATGTAAGAAAAATCTTCATAACCTTGGATTTGACAATCATTTCTTATATATGACCCCAAAAGCACAAACAACAAAAGAAAGAGAGGTAAACTGGGATTCCTCAAAATTAAAAACTTTTATGTATCAAAGGACATTGTCAAGAAAGGGAAAAAAGGGACTTCCTGGAAGATGGCAGCTTAGTAAGACGCGCGGATCTTAGTTTCTTCTCCAGGACACCTACTAGGGGAGTAGAAACGATACAGAAAGCGCCCAAAGCCACAACAGAGATAAAAAAGACAGCGTACCCCATCCTGGAATGGCTGGCTGGCTGAAAGAAGCAGCTCGGGTGAGATCGCCGAGGCGCGCGGGCCTTACCGGGCGGGGTGGCAAGCGGCCGGAGTTACTCCCTTCCCCCTTCCCGGGCCGGCTGGGAGAATTGGAGAGGTGGTCCCCTGAAACCAAGGCGACTGGCGCCCACACCACGCGCAGCCCCCGGACCAACTGAGAGAATTGGATCGGAAACCCCCAGGCCGCGGAGAACGGTGACCCCGTGACTCCCGGGGAACGTGCACTCTCTCAGGTGGGCCGCTGCCGCTGGCGCCCTCCCGCCACGCTTGTTGCCCAGGGCCGACTAGGAAATTTGGACGGGCTCTTTCCCTGGCTGCGGCAACCAGCAACCCTCCCTGCGTTCGGACACCCTCCCTGCGTTCGGACCCTGGGCCGGCTCAAGCCGCTTCGGCTAGCGAACCCCCAGGACGGCGAGAGTTTTCCAAAGTTAAAGGTCCCACAGCACCTTTTACTGGTGGGACCCGCAGACAAACGTGTGCCACGAGCGCCACCTACTGGGCAGGATAAGAAAAACAGAACCCAGAGATTTCACAGAAAAATATTACAACCTTGCTGGGTCCAACACCAAGAGAAATCTGAATAAATGCCCAGACGCCAGCAGCAGAAGATAACTGTCCACGCTCAAAAGATTGAGAATATGGCTCAGTCAAAGGAACAAACCAATAGCTCAAATGAGACACAAGAGCTGAGACAACTAATGCTGAATATACGAACAGAAATGGAAAACCTCTTCAAAAATGAAATCGATAAATTGAGGGAGGACATGAAGAGGACATGGGCTGAACATAAAGAAGAAATAGAAAAACTGAAAAAACAAATCGCAGAACTTATGGAAGTGAAGGATAAAGTAGCAAACATAGAAAAAATAATGGATAGCTACAATGATAGATTTAAAGAGACAGAAGACAGAATTAGTGATTTGGAGGATGGAACATCTGAATTCCAAAAAGAAACAGAAACTATAGGGAAAAGAATGGAAAAATTTGAACAGGGTATCAGGGAACTCAAGGACAATATGAACCGCACAAATATACGTGTTGTGGGTGTCCCAGAAGGAGAAGAGAAGGTAAAAGGAGGAGAAAAACTAATGGAAGAAATTATCACTGAAAATTTCCCAACTCTTATGAAAGACCTAAAATTACAGATCCAAGAAGTGCAGCGCACCCCAAAGAGATTAGACCCAAATAGGCGTTCTCCAAGACACTTACTAGTTAGAATGTCAGAGGTCAAAGAGAAAGAGAAGATCTTGAAAGCAGCAAGAGAAAAACAATCCATTACATACAAGGGAAACCCAATAAGACTTTGTGTAGATTTCTCAGCAGAAACCATGGAAGCTAGAAGACAGTGGGATGATATATTTAAATTACTAAAAGAGAAAAACTGCCAACCAAGACTCCTATATCCAGCAAAATTATCCTTCAAAAATGTGGGAGAAATTAAAACATTCTCAGACAAAAAGTCACTGAAAGAATTTGTGACCAAGAGACCAGCTCTGCAAGAAATACTAAAGGGAGCACTAGAGTCAGATACAAAAAGACAGAAGAGAGAGATATGGAAAAGAGTGTAGAAAGAAGGAAAATCAGATATGATATATATAATACAAAAGGCAAAATGTTGGAGGAAAATATTATCCAAACAGTAATAACACTAAATGTCAATGGACTGAATTCCCCAATCAAAAGACATAGATTGGCAGAATGGATTAAAAAACAGGATCCTTCGATATGCTGTCTACAGGAAACACATCTTAGACCCAAAGATAAACATAGGTTGAAAGTGAAAGGTTGGGAAAAGATATTTCATGCAAATAACAACCAGAAAAGAGCAGGAGTGGCTATACTAATATCCAACAAATTAGACTTCAAATGTAAAACAGTTAAAAGAGACAAAGAAGGACACTATATACTAATAAAAGGAACAATTAAACAAGAAGACATAACAATCATAAATATTTACGCACCGAATCAGAATGCCCCAAAATACGTGAGGAATATACTGCAAACACTGAAAAGGGAAATAGACTCATATACCATAATAGTTGGAGACTTCAACTCACCACTCTCATCAAGGGACAGAACATCTAGACAGAGGATCAACAAAGAAATAGAGAATCTGAATATTACTATAAATGAACTAGACTTAATAGACATTTATAGGACATTACATCCCACAACAGCAGGATACACCTTTTTCTCAAGTGCTCATGGATCATTCTCAAAGATAGACCATATGCTGGGTCACAAAGCAAGTCTTAACAAATTTAAAAAGATTGAAATCTTACACAACACTTTCTCGGACCATAAAGGAATGATGTTGGAAATCAATAATAGGCAGAGTGCCAGAAAATTCACAAATACGTGGAGGCTCAACAACACACTCCTAAACAACGACTGGGTCAAAGAAGAAATTGCAAGAGAAATTAGCAAATACCTCGAGGCGAATGAAAATGAAAACACAACATATCAAAACTTATGGGACGCAGCAAAGGCAGTGCTAAGAGGGAAATTTATTGCTCTAAATGCCTATATCAGAAAAGAAGAAAAGGAAAAAATTCAGGAATTAACTATCCATTTGGAAGAACTGGAGAAAGAACAGCAAGCTAACCCCAAAGCAAGCAAAAGGAAAGAAATAACAAAGATTAGAGCACAAATAAATGAAATTGAAAACATGAAAACAATAGAGAAAATCAATAAGGCCAGAAGTTGGTTCTATGAGAAAATCAATAAGATTGATGGGCCCTTAGCAAGATTGACAAAAAGAAGAAGAGAGAGGATGCAAATAAATAAGATCAGAAATGGAAGAGGAGACATAACTACTGACCTCACAGAAATAAAGGAGGTAATAACAGGATTTACGCTAATAAATACAACAATTTAGAGGAAATGGATGGGTTCCTGGAAAGACATGAACAACCAACTTTGACTCAAGAAGACATAGATGACCTCAACAAACCAATCACAAGTAAAGAAATTGAATTAGTCATTCAAAAGCTTCCTAAAAAGAAAAGTCCAGGACCAGATGGCTTCACATGTGAATTCTACCAAACGTTCCAGAAAGAATTAGTACCAATTCTCTTCAAACTCTTCAAAAAAATCGAAGTGGAGGGAAAACTACCTAATTCATTCTATGAAGCCAACATCACCCTCATACCAAAACCAGGCAAAGATATTACAAAAAAAGAAAACTACAGACCAATCTCTCTAATGAATACAGATGCAAAAATCCTCAATAAAATTCTAGCAAATCGTATCCAACAACACATTAAAAGAATTATACATCATGACCAAGTAGGATTCATCCCAGGTATGCAAGGATGGTTCAACATAAGAAAATCAATTAATGTAATACACCATATCAACAAATCAAAGCAGAAAAATCACATGATCATCTCAATTGATGCAGAGAAGGCATTCGACAAGATTCAACATCCTTTCCTGTTGAAAACACTTCAAAAGATAGGAATACAAGGGAACTTCCTTAAAATGATAGAGGGAATATATGAAAAACCCACAGCTAATATCATCCTCAATGGGGAAAAATTGAAAACTTTCCCCCTAAGATCAGGAACAAGACAAGGATGTCCACTATCACCACTATTATTCAACATTGTGTTGGAGGTTCTAGCCAGAGCAATTAGACAAGAAAGAGAAATACAAGGCATCAGAATTGGAAAGGAAGAAGTAAAACTATCACTGTTTGCAGACGATATGATACTATACGTTGAAAACCCGGAAAAATCCACAACAAAACTACTAGAGCTAATAAATGAGTACAGCAAAGTAGCAGGTTACAAGATCAACATTCAAAAATCTGTAGCATTTCTATACACTAGTAATGAACAAGCTGAGGGGGAAATCAAGAAACGAATCCCATTTACAATTGCAACTAAAAGAATAAAATACCTAGGAATAAATTTAACTAAAGAGACAAAAAACCTATATAAAGAAAACTACAAAAAACTGCTAAAAGAAATCACAGAAGACCTAAATAGATGGAAGGGCATACCGTGTTCATGGATTGGAAGACTAAATATAGTTAAGATGTCAATCCTACCTAAATTGATTTACAGATTCAATGCAATACCAATCAAAATCCCAACAACTTATTTTTCAGAAATAGAAAAACCAATAAGCAAATTTATCTGGAAGGGCAGGGTGCCCCGAATTGCTAAAAACATCTTGAGGAAAAAAAACGAAGCTGGAGGTCTCGCGCTGCCTGACTTTAAGGCATATTATGAAGCCACAGTGGTCAAAACAGCATGGTATTGGCATAAAGATAGATATATCGACCAATGGAATCGAATAGAGTGCTCAGATATAGACCCTCTCATCTATGGACATTTGATCTTTGATAAGGCAGTCAAGCCAACTCACCTGGGACAGAGCAGTCTCTTCAATAAATGGTGCCTAGAGAACTGGATATCCATATGCAAAAGAATGAAAGAAGACCCATCTCTCACACCCTATACAAAAGTTAACTCAAAATGGATCAAAGATCTAAACATTAGGTCTAAGACCATAAAACAGTTAGAGGAAAATGTTGGGAGATATCTTATGGATCTTACAATTGGAGGCGGTTTTATGGACCTTAAACCTAAAGCAAGAGCACTGAAGAAGGAAATAAATAAATGGGAACTCCTCAAAATTAAACACTTTTGTGCATCAAAGAACTTCATCAAGAAAGTAGAAAGACAGCCTTCACAATGGGAGACAATATTTGGAAATGATATATCAGATAAAGGTCTAGTATCCAGAATTTATAAAGAGATTGTTCATCTCAACAACAAAAAGACAGCCAACCCAATTACAAAATGGGAAAAAGACTTGAACAGACACCTCTCAGAAGAGGAAATACGGATGGCCAAGAGGCACATGAAGAGATGCTCAATGTCCCTGGCCATTAGAGAAATGCAAATCAAAACCACAATGAGATATCATCTCACACCCACCAGAATGGCCATTATCAACAAAACAGAAAATGACAAGTGCTGGAGAGGATGCGGAGAAAGAGGCACACTTATCCTCTGTTGGTGGGAATGTCAAAGGGTGCAACCACTGTGGAAGGCAGTTTGGCGGTTCCTCAAAAAGCTGAATATAGAATTGCCATACGACCCAGCAATACCATTGCTAGGTATCTACTCAAAGGACTTAAGGGCAAAGACACAAACGGACATTTGCACACCAATGTTTATAGCAGCATTATTTACAATTGCAAAGAGATGGAAACAGCCAAAATCTCCATCAACAGACGAGTGGCTAAACAAACTGTGGTATATACATACGATGGAATATTATGCAGCTTTAAGACAAGATAAACTTATGAACCATGTAATAACATGGATGGACCTAGAGAATATTATGCTGAGTGAATCCAGCCAAAAACTAAAGGACAAATACTGTATGGTCCCACTGATGTGAACGGACATTCGAGAATAAACTTGAAATATGTCATTGGTAACAGAGTTCAGCAGGAGTTAGAAACAGGGTAAGACAATGGGTAATTGAAGCTGAAGGGATACAGACTGTGCAACAGGACTAGATACAAAAACTCAAAAATGGACAGCACAATAATACCTAATTGTAAAGTAATCATGTTAAAACACTGAATGAAGCTGCATCTGAGCTATAGGTTTTTGTTTTGTTTTGTTTTGTTTTGTTTTGATTTTACTATTATTACTTTTATTTTTTTCTCTATATTAACATTCTATATCTTTTTTGGTTATGTTGCTAGTTCTTCTAAACCAATGCAAATGTACTAAGAAATGATGATCATGCATCTATGTGATGATGTTAAGAATTAATGATTGCATGTGTAGAATGGTATGATCTCTAAATGTTGGGTTAATTTCTTTTTTTCCGTTAATTAAAAAAAAAAAAAAAAGAGAAGGGATAATTGGAGATGAAGGGATACAGACTGTACAACGGGACTGGATATAAAAACTCAGAAATGGACAGCACAATACTACCCAATTGTAATGCAATTATGTTAAAACACTGAATGAAGCTGCATGTGAGGTATAGGTTTTTTGTTTTTGTTTTTTTTGTTTTTTTTTCTTTCTATTATTGTTTTAATTCTTATTCTGTTGTCTTTTTATTTCTTTTTCTAAATCGATGCAAATGTACTAAGAAATGATGAATATGCAACTATGTGATGTTATTAAGAATTACTGATTGTACATGTAGATTGGAATGATTTCTAATTGTTTTGTTAATTCTTTTTTTAATTAATAAAAAAAAAAAAAAGAAAGGGAAAAAAAAAAGCCTATGAGTGAGAAAATATTTCCAAATCATATATCTGATAAGGGTTTAATATCCGGAATATACAAAGGACCCCTATAACTCAACAACAAAAAGACAACCCAGATTTAAAAATGTGCAAAGGACTTGAATATTTCTCTGCAGAAGTTATACAAATGGCCAATGAGCACACGAATAGATATTCAACATCATTAGTCGTTAGGGAAATGTGAATCAGCCACAGCAAGATACCACTTCACACCCAATGAAATATCTCAGCTCACCTTCTGGCATGAATACCGCAACATGAATGAGCCTGAGAGACACCAGCAGAGAACTGACTGAAACAGTTCTGATATCCCAATTTCTTCCCTCCACCATAGGGATGGTAGCTGCTTCTTACAATTATTATCAATAACCTCAAAATTCCCATCTTGCTTTTTCAGTCCTCCAAGACGGGTTTTATGGTTTCCCCTCCATTCTCTCTGTTAATGTGACTAGTGTAGTTTCTGTATTCCTGGCTGGACGAGGACTGATACGGTACTGTAATACCCATTTTACAGATAAGAAAACTGTGACCAGAGATTAAGAAATATGCCGAAGGCCACAGCTAGTAAGAGCCCCCAGGCTTTGTCTGATTCCAGAGCCCTTGCTATACTCCATATTAACATTATTAACGTACAGCAATAGATAGTTGTCATATAAAATAAACAGATTGCTGTAGATTATTATGATGACAATTCTTTGCAGTCACTATCCCCATTGGAAGTACTCAACATCTTGAAAGCTCCGGCAAGTGAGCCAGCAGAGGGAGCCCTGTCCTCAAGGAACCGCCACCAGTAGGCTGACCCAGGGGAAAATCAGGGTAATACCTGCTCCTTTCAAAAGATCTAGGAAACAATTTTTTTTTTCATATGTAAATCAATTTTGCATGCAAATAAAAATGAGGTTTTTAGAAAGGCTTGGAAAAGCATTTCGTCATAGGAGACAGTAGGCTCCTTGTGAGGAAGGGAAAGAAAGCAATGTAGCTACATTAAGTGCTAGGAATTGTGCCGATTTAACTTTTAAAATATTAACCTGGAGCTGCCCTGTTTGAAGGTTGTCCTCCTTGAGAAGGAATTCAGGACCTTTCCCATCTTCGACGCAGCTCCTGATACTACCCCACAATTAAGAGGCATTCCTCTGGATTGGGCCACATTTGCAAGTGGACAGAGATTGAGTAAAAGTGACCTTGGATTCAGGCATGGCTCTCTTCCCCAACTCCCTTTGTGGTAAGCAGAATAATGGGCAGATCTGCATCACTGGAGATGCCTGAACATCCCTCCTTTCTCCCTGTCCCCTTCCTCTCCCATGACCTGTGCCAACTCTGCTCTCAGTCTAGGGACCCTCTTGCTCTTTAGACACACTTTCCCTAATGCTGATGGGTCTCTGTGCTGCCTGTGACTCTAGTGCCCATGGCCACTTCTAGTGCCTGAAGCCTGGCATCTTACAATTTTACTTATCTTTTTGTAGGTATCTTGTCTACTCAGTGAGACAGATGTCCGTCTTAATGTGTCCTATAACTTCTATTGCCCCAGACATTTGTCTCTGTGCTGAATAAGTGCTCAATAGATAATTGGTGGGTGGGTTGCTTGGGAATCCCTGAAGAATCTTTGTGTTCTGGAACCTACAGTAGGCTCTGATCTGCTGGAAGTGATTGATAACTAAGCTGTACATCTGCTGTTCTAGCCACTTCCTCCACCATCATCTCTTGCATGGAAACTGCAACCACCTTCTCCACTGATCCCGTTCCTTTGAATGCATTCTCCATACAGCTGTCAAGTGATCTTTTTAAAAGATGGGAATCAGGGTGCATTGGTGCAGGAGACCTGGATTCAAGTCCCAGCCCAGGCACTCCAAAAATAAAAATAAAATTCAACAAATCATGCTGTTATAATGGGATATTCACATGGAAAGGAATGAAATATGACACCTACCTCACAGCATACAAAAATAGAAAAATAAAAGTTGGGAGTCATATTCTGTCACCGTGTGATGGTTTGGAGGTTTTATGGACCACAGAAAAGATCATGTTCTTAAATTCATTAGTAAATATAATCCATCGTGTTGAGTAGGACATTTTGTTTAGGTTATTTCAGTTGGAGCATGCTCTAGGTGGATCTTAATCTTCTAGCTGGAGTCCTTTATAAATAAGAGGATGAAAAGCAGAAAGAAACACAGAGAAGATAGAGAGGACACAGAATCTCAGAGTGCAGGACACACACAGAAGCTCTGAGAGGAAGCCACTGGAGCCAGAAGCTGGTAGCAACAAAACCCAAAAAAAATGGAAAAGACCAGCGATGTCTTGCCATCTGACAAAGGGACTGCTGGATCACCTGTTGACACATCGATTTGGACATTTTCACAGCCTTGAAACTGTAAGCTTGTAACTTAATAAATCCCCATTGTAAAAAGCCAACCCACTTATGGTACATTGCATTTTAGCAACTTTAGCAAACTAAAACACTGTTTTGCTTAGAATCTCCTGTGGCCTCTGTGATGGTTAACTTCATGTGTCAACTTGGCCAGGTTATGGTGTCCAGTTGTTCGGTCAAGTAAGCACTGGCCTGACTGTTCCTGTGCAGACATTTCGTGGACTTAAATCATCAGTAAATTGATTGCATCTTTGGCTGATTATGTCTACAATCAACTGAGGAGACTGCCTTCGACAAATAGAGATGTCTCATCCAATCAGTTGAAGGCCCAAAAGGAGAAGTGATAATTTCAGCAGCGAGATGAGAGAATTTCCTTCTCTACTTCAGCTGACCGACTTCTGGACAATTCATTGAAAACCTTTATCAGAGTTTTTCAATGCTTGATGCTTGCAGCCTGTATTACGGAATTTGCACTTGCCCTCCCCACAGTTGCATGGCACAATTCTTATAAAAATCTCATAAAATTTACATTATATGTACATATATTACACATATATTATGTATATCCTTTCAGGTCTGTTTTCCTAGTGAACTCTGACTAATACAGCCTCCCATAGCATTTAAAATGAAATCCAAACTTCTTAATCTGGTCTATACAACCCTGAAGGACAGAGCCCCTTTTAGCATTGTTTCTTCTTTTCCTCTTCCTCACTACAATCCAGCCACCTGGGCTTTTCTCAGCTCATCAAACATACTGTGCTTTTTTCCATCCCACTACCTTTGTCCTTGCTCTACCTTTTGTCTACAATGGTCTTTCTCAGCTTTTCCTAGGGCTGGGCCCTTCCCTCCATCAAATCTCAGCTTAAACATCCCATCCCTAACTTCCTATGCCAAATGGCCCCCCAATTATTTTCTAACTCATAGTGCTAATCATAGGCAATATATTTACTTAATTGTGTCAGTCTTCCCAACTAGCATCTAATCTCCACCATGGTGGGGAGCATGTTTCATTCTGTTCATTGTGTCTCTAGTTCCCAGCACCAGTGCCTGGTGCATTCCATAGGCTTTATAATTATCAGCAGAAGGCATATTGTGTGCTTCTCTGGGCCCTGTCGAAGAACTTTTTTCTTAGATTCAGGGAACCCAAAGCTCAGCAAAACCATCAGAGCAGCACCTCTGGTCCAATCCAGCTCAACTGCCAACCATCCTGTCTGCCATTAGAATTTAATTTCACCCCAGGGACCGAAAGTAGTTGAACAGAGCTAGCAACAGTTTACCTCCACAAATGTTACTCCCTGTAGCTCCTGGTATTAACTCTTGTTTCAGACACTTCCACTTCAATTAAGACTTGGCACATTTCAAAGTGCATCTAAACAGTGGGAGACTGATTGGACTTGGGGTGCCAGGAAGCCAAATGGAAAACATAATAGTAAAACCACTGGTCCTTTCATATTGTAGTTAAAAGCCTGAACAAACAACTATTACACCTCCTTTCACATTCCACTCTGTTCCTAATTAATAAGGAACCAGTATAGTAACTTACACTGCTTTTAACCTGCCTCACTAGGCAAGTGCATTCCAGTCTGTAGTGCTCTTGATTTGAGGTTTCGGTTTGTCAATCAGCAGCACAGTTGGTACATAATGTGGGTCAAGTTTACAAGATTTGCAAATAATGTTTGAATTATTCAGAAGGTTGTTTGCATGTATTTTCAAATATTGTTCAGAACTCTGAGCTCTTGGGTGACCAGGTGCATTGTCACTGAGCAGTCATATTTTGAAAAGAATCTTTTGTTTTTCTGAGCAATAGCTATCAATCGTGGACTTCAAATATTCAATAATGATTTTCATTGCAGGGTTGTGCTTACGAGAGAGAGAGAGAAAGGCCACATCTGAGCAATCAAAGATGTTTCCTGGAAGCAACTCTTAGGCATAATTATAGGTAGTCTTAGCTTCTCTGCTACAGAAATGAGTTTCACAGGGGCTTGGCCTGTTTTCTTGGGAGTCCCTAACGTTTGAGAAAGTATCAGGGGTTTCCCAGATGGGAAAATTTATTACTTCCATATTTTTTCTCTAGTTCCTCAAGGGATTCTACCAATACTTTTTTTTTTTTAATTTTCATCAATAAATCTTAACACACAAACACTCCATACATGGTGTATAATCAGTGGCTCACAATATCATCATATAATTTGCATATTCATCTCCATGATCATTTTTTTTTAACAGTAACCGAGACAAATATTTATTGAATATTATCTATAGGTCCTTTGTAGTATATATATATTGAACTTTTTTCTAGATGATGGGTTGGTTTTACATTTTTAAATAACAATTATATTTAAAATTCTATTATAGTCCTTTGATAATGATTTTATGTCATAAGGAAATATTTCACAAAGTGAAAATCTTTGCAAATAAATGCTTTATTTTCTGTACAGATTTCTTTGTTTTTTAATTAATTTTAAAAAATTAACAACAAACAAACAAAACAATAAGATATCATTCCATTCTACATATATAATCAGTAATTCTTAATATCATCACATAGTTGCATATTCATCATTTCTTAGAACATTTGCATCGATTTAGAAAAAGAAATAAAGACAACAGAAAAAGAAATAAAACGATAAGAGAAAAAAAAGTTATACATACCATACCCCTTATCCCTCGCTTTCATTTACCACTAGCATTTCAAACTAAATTTGTTTTAACGTTTGTTCCCCCTATTATTTATTTTTATTCCATATGTTCTACTCTTTTGTTGATATGGTAGATAAAAGGAGCATCAGACACAAGGTTTTCACATTCACAGAGTCACATTGTGAAAGCTATATCATTGTTCAGTCATCGTCAAGAAACATGGCTACTGGAACTCCATGATCATTTTTTTTAGAACATTTCCATTACTCAGAAAAAGAAATAAAAAGAAAAAACTCATACATACCATACCCCATACCTTTCCCTCTCACTAATCACTAGAATTTCAACCTACCCAATTTATTTTACCCCTTAGCCCCCCTATTATTTATTTATTTATTTATCCCTATTTTTTACTCAACTGTCCATACCCTGGATAAAAGAAGCATCAGACACAAGGTTTTCACAATTCCACAGTCACATTGTAAAAGCTATGTAGGTATACAATCATCTTCAAGACTTGAGACTATGGGAACACAACTCAGTAGTTTCAGGTACTTCCCTCCAGCCACTCCATACACCATAAACTACAAAGGGATATCTATATAATCCTTAAGAATAACCTCCAGGATAACCTCTCAACTCTGTTTGAAATCTCTCAGCCACTGAAACTTAATTTTGTCTCATTTTTCTCTCTTCCCTCTTTTGGTAAAGAAGGCTTTCTCAATCCCTTGAAACTGGGTCCTGGCTCAGCTACCAATATTTTTAAATTATCAGCACACCATAGTCTGGGATGTCTCCTGGTGGTACATTAAGCTTTACAGAATTACAAGGCTTCATTCCCATTCTGGGCTCCATGTGTTTGGGTTGTATGAGCCATCCAGATATGTTGATTTAGATTGTGTGTTACAGAAAATTTAGGTTCTAGACACAATAGACCTGTCTGCCTTTGGTCTCATACCATAAAAAAAGTTCAAAAACAAAATAAAAAACATGGTGTCAACAGAGGCATTGTCATCTAGGCTTTGTTGTTCCATTTACACAACACAGGAAGAGTAGATATAGTAGAATTCCTAAGGGTCCTAGGATTTTTGGAATGGTAAAAGAGCATGGGTTTCAACTTAAAATCACCAGCTGCGTTTGCTCCTAACAAGAGAGCTAGCCAATCCTCTGAAGCTTTGATGCTAGGTGTTGATTTTTTTTTTCTCTAGCTGTGAAAGCCCTAGATGGCATTTCCTTCTCATAGAAGGCTGTTTCAGCTACATTGAAAATCTGTTGTTTAGTGTAGTCACCTTCATCATTTATCTTAACTAGATGCTGGATAACTTGCTGCATCTTCTAGATCAGTACTTGCTGCTTTACCTTGCTCTTTCATGTTATGGAGATGGCTTCTTTTCTTGAATCTCATGAACCAACCTCTGTTAGCTTCAAACTTTTCTTCTGCAGCTTCATCACCTTTCTCGGCCTTCACAGAGTTAAAGAGAGTTAGGACTTGCTCTGGATTAGATTTTGGCTTAAGGGAATGTTGTGGATGGTTTGATCGTCTATCCAAATCACTGAAACTTTCTCCAATCAGCAATAAAGCTGTCTGCTTTCTTATCATTTATGTGTTCACTAGAGTAGAACATTTAATTTCCTTCAGGAATTTTTCCTTTGTAGTCACAACTTGGCTAACTGTTTGGCATAGAGGTCTAACTTTTGGCCTATCCCAATTTTTGTCATGCCTTCCTCATGAAGCTCAATCATTTTCAGCTTTTGATTTAAAATGAAACTTGTGTGACTCTTCCTTTCACTTGAACACTTAGAGGCAATTTTAGGGTTGTTAATTGGTCTAATTTCAATATTGTTGTGTCTCATGGAATAAGGAGGCCTGAAGAGAGGAAGAGAGATGGGGAAATGGCTTGTCATTGGGGCAGTTAAAACACCCAACATGTATCAATTAAGTTCATCTTATATTGGCATGGTTCATGGCATCCCAAAATAATTACAATAGTAATGTCAAAGATCACAGATCACCATAACTGATGTAATAACAATGAAGAAGTTTATAATTTGCAAGAATTACCAAAATGTTACACAGAGACAAGAAGTGAGCACATGCTGCTGGAAAAATGGCATCCATAAACTTGCTTGATGCAGAGTTGCCACGAACCTTAAATTTGTAAAAATGCAATGTCAGTGAAGTGCAATAAATAGAAGTGCAATAAAATGAGGTATGCCTGTACCACAAAGTAGATAGCATAAAACAACAAATTTATTCTCTCACAACTTTGGAATATACAAGTCCCAAATCAAGATGTCAGCAGGGCCATGTTCCTTGCAGGGGCACTAGGGAAGAATCTATCCTTGCCCCTTCCAGCTTCTTGTGGCCTCAGCATTCCTTGGCTTGTGGCAGCATTACTGTAATCTCTGCCTCCATCTTCACATGGCTCATTCCCTCTGTGTCTATGTCCCTGTGTCCAAATTTCCCTCTTACAAGGACACGGGTCTTACTGGATTTATGGCCCATCCTAATCCAGTATGACCTCTTCTTAACTCAAACACATCTGCAAAAACCCTATTTCCAAATAAGCTCACATTCACAGACTTGACATGAATTTTGGTGAGACGCTATTCAACACATACAGGGATGTATGCCAATTCTAATAGGAGGCTGCTGGGGAGCTTTGCCTGTCAGGAGATCATGTAACTATCATTGATTTTGAAAATTTAGAAAAAGAATAAAGATTAGTCAGTCTTGAGAACCATTGCAAGGTTGGCCATATTACACTAAGGACTGAGTGCAGACAGAAGATGCACACCAGTGGAAAGGAGCCTGAATCTGCTCTCCTAAAGACCCACGGAAGAGTGCGCATGTAGTTACATGACAACAAGAGTAATAACAGCTCACATATTTCCTGAATTTTTTGTTTGTTTGTTTTACATGGGCAGGCTCAGGGAATCGGTCTCTGGTATGGCAGGTGAGAATTCTGCCACTGAGCCACCGTTGCACCTCCCTTTCCAGAGCTTTTTATAAAGACTTATACTAAAAATTACATTCTTTATTATTTTATTTGCTCCAATAGCCCTTGGATCAGTACCACTATTATCTCCAGGTACCGCTGAGAAAAGTGCAGTTCGAGGAGTGATGTCCAAAGCCACAGAGCCTCCACATACTTGGAAGCACTTTTTTATAAATTTAAACAAATTATTAAGGTTCTCTTATGCTGGCAGTGACCCAGCCCAGCAAGAGGGGTGCTCACCTCTGTCCTGTGTACCCAGAAATCAAGCTCCTCTGGCTGAAACGTGGGCAGACGTTTCCCAGGCAATGGGGCAGTGGGTGCCCTTTTGTCCCAAATTTCTTCCATGGAGCACCCAAACTCCCTCAAAGCAGCAAAGACAACAGATTCATTAGCTAAATGTGTGACCTGTCACCTGCATTGCCCTGCCAGAACTTCCTGAGATTCATCTTCAGTTATAAATGCAGTAGGCAGCCAGGGAGGGGTGCAGAGCTTTGGGAAGCCACAAGAACCTGGAGTGGAAGTATTTCTGTGCCTCAAGGGGCACCTTCCCACACTGCTGGAGAAGATGGCAAGGTGGGAAACAGTCTCTGTCATTCAAGAAGGCCACCTCAGGGTGCCAGCCCAGCACCAGAAGAGAGCTATGGACACCTCCCCATGGGCCCCTGAGCTCAGTCCTGTGAATCAGCCCTACACCTCCTGCCCTGCAGAAGGCTCTGTGCGCACAGCTCCATAATTAGTTAATGACTATTTGAAGAATATTTCTGTAGTCATTCAACCAAACCCATCCTCAGGATGGTTGTTGTATTCAAGGTTATTTTAAAACATTATTGTATCCAAATAGAGTTTACTTCAGCAGACAGCGTGATTACTAATCCTGCTATCCCTGGTGTTTCTAAATTGTGCTATAAACTGCCTGGTGAGTCGTTCAAAAATGGCTGCGCCTGCAGGGAGCCCATCCCCTCCTGAGGAGCCGGGCTTCTGCACCAGGAACACCCGAGCCTCCGAGAGGGTAAGTGTTAAAAGCAGCTTGTGGCTGAAATCCCAGCTGACCTCTGGTTTAGAACAGACTGTTTTCGGAAGAGGTTCTCTTCCAATTCAATCTCCGTCTTTGGATGTGAACTACCTCTTCCATATCCTTACTTCAGAAGAAAATATTCTGACACCAATCACAGCCTGCCTCTCTTTACCACCTTCTTCCGACACATTAGAGGGATATGGTTAAAAAGCATGAGGGCAGCTTAATGAACCTCTCCAAGCCTCCGTTTCTTTGTCTGTAAAATGGGGATCAGAGTGACAGTGATGAAGGTTGACATTTTAGTGCTTCTCAGGTGCCAGGCAGGGTTTCCTAGTTTTACAGGAGTCATCGCATGTACTCTCTGAGATACTGTTAGTAGGTACTGTTACCATCCTCACTTTTCATGTTGGGAAACTGAATCACAGAGAAGTTTGGTAACTTCTCCAAGATCACGTCTCACAATGGGTGTGCTCCAATCCAGGAGACCGATTCTAGAACCTGAAGCCTAACCATACTGCTACTCTGTCTTTCTCTCCTAAAGTAGTCATGAGGATTCAGTGAGATTCACTAAATAAGTATTTCTTATGTGCCAACAACCATTCAGTATGTTGGAGTTAGGGACAAGTTCTTGTCCTCATGGAGCTTGCATTCTAGCAGGGAATTTTATCCATCTGAAGCTTTTAGCAAAGCATTCCAAACAAGGTCAGTGCTCAGTCCCTAGCATCAGGGCTTGGGAAATTTCTGCCTACTATTTTTGTTATTTATGTGCATGTTTTAAAATGCCTACTTACTAGATTATAAACTACCTGAAGGTAAAGTAATTTCTGCTTCTTCTTTATATCTCTTCTAAATCCTTACCCATAGTGGGAACTTGGTAAATATTTGTTGGATAAACAAACATATTGGTCCTACATATAAGTGTCAGAACAGTGAACCATGCTTTATCTGTGCATTCATGCAAAAGTTCTCAGTGTAAAGTTAAGCTATAGCTGTAACTATATCTGAGATACTGTGCTACATATAACATAGGTCTATTACTAAGAGACTCAAATGACACTTTGACAACTGTAGCACACCAAACATATAAAACCTCTTATTGGTATAATTAATATACAGAGCAGGAGGTGGGGTAGGTGGAAATTTTCCTTTTTTTCTATGCTTCCATTGGAGGCCCCTGGTTCGTGGATGGGAGCAGACCAACCATTAGAGGCAGCAGTGAGTAAATAGCAAGTATTCACACACAAACCAACACAGAATGTTTTTCCTGTAAAGACACAAAAGAGTATGTGTGTTAGTTATCTATTGCCGCATAACATATTACCCCAAATTTTAGTGGCTTAAAATGAAGGCATACATTTATTATGCCACACAGCTACACATTAGGAATTTGGGGGTGGCTTAGCTGGGTGGTTCTATCCCAGAGTTTCTCATGCAGTCAAATCTGCGTTCATCCAAAAGCTTGACTGGGGCTAGAGGATCTGCTCCCGAGGTGGCTCCACACATGCTGGCGTGTTGTTGCTGCTTGTTGGCGTGAGGCCTCGGCTCCTCCCACTGTGAACCTCTCCACAAGGCTACTTGAGTGTCTTCACAACATGGTGATGTCCCTCTGAGGGAGCTATTCAGAGACCAAAGCAGCATCTGCAATGCCTTTTTTTTATTTTTGTTAAAGCTTAACAATTTATTGAGTCGAGGAAGTAGGGAGAAGGTAGGTGGGAGAGCATAAGGGAGAAAGCAAGTGGGGGCCTGAAAATGGTTCCTGCCTGGGGAGCCAGCGAAAAGAAAGAGAAAATGGCTCCCTGCAATGTCTTTTATGCCCTAATCTTGGAAGCCACCCATTGTTACTTCTGCAATATCTGATTGGTGACACAGGTCAGCCCTATTCAGTATGGGTGAGGACCACACAAGGTCACAAATACCAGGAGGTGAGGATCATGGGGCCATTTTGGAGACTGGCTACCATGAAGGGGAACTGGGTCTCAGAAGTCAAGAATGATGCCCACAACCCAGAGAGGCCTCCAATAGACAAGAGCTATTGGACATCTGAGGACAATGCAGCTCTGGGCCCTTCCATAGCAGGCATCTCAAGTCTCCACTCCTGTCCTCCATCCTTCACAGGACTCAGCCACAACCTTCTGGTCCTTTCCTATCAGTTCTTCCCATGTTTATTAGTTCACATTCCTAAGAAAAGAATCGGATTGGCTTAGTTCCTCTTTGTACCAACGTCATTACAGATCATTTTCAAGCCTTTGGGTTGGCTTCCAAGGATACACTCCTAGCCCAGACATTGTGTGTGTGTGTGTGTGTGTGTGTGTGTGTGTGAGAGAGAGAGAGAGAGAGAGACAGAGAGAGACAGAGAGAGAGAGACAGGGTGCACATTAGACAAAACACATACACTGCAGCACAGAACTGTGGTCAGGACTGTCTCCTTAAGGTGGGACCAAAGGTAGGACAGAGCTTTGGAAATGTAACCTGTCCAAACAGCTTCTGGTCACTGGCATTGTGCTAGATGGAGGGACCACAGGCAGGAGAAGGGAGAGAAATGAAGACAAATTTAAAAAATCCCTGCTCTTGAGGAGCTTTCAATTTAGAGAGAAAGACATCTGTACTATAGTGAATTGTGCACTCCAAGTTAGACACATTCTTAATCCTAATCCACATTTTGTGGGTATGAACCCAAAGGAGTCAAAAGAACTTCTTAAAGATGTTATTTTTAGTTAAAGTGTGACCCAGTTGAAGAAGAATAGATCACAATACAATTGCTGGAAGCTTTATAAAGAGAACCTAGAAGTCACAAGAGCCAAAAAGGTGAGGACAGGGCCATCGATGGGAGACAAAGATACAGGTCAAAGACCCTGTGCTGGTTTGAATCTATTATGTACCCCCCAAAAAGCCATATATTAATCCTGATCCAATCTCGTGGGGGCAGCCACTTCTTTTCATCCTGATTCAATATTATAGGGGAGAAGCTCTTGATTAGATGATCTCCATGGAGATGTGGCATGCACACTTGTGAGTGTGACCTTTGGGTTAGATGGAGATATGACTCCACCCATTCCATGTAGGTCTTGATTAGTTTACTAGAATCTTTAAAAGAGGAAGTGTTTTGGAGAGAGCCATAAATGACAGAATCTTCAGAGCCTACAGAGAGAGCAGATGTACATGCTTGGAGAACAGTGGCTTCAAAGAACAGAGACACAGATGTTTGGAGATGCTTGGAGCCCAACAGATGTTACCATGAGATGTTAAGCAAGCCAGAACCTGGACAGGGCCAAGGGAAGCCAACAGATGAAAGCCAGGCCCGGAGAAGCAAACTGAGGAACCGCCACAGGAACAGAAGCTGAAAGCAACGGAGCCCAGGAGCAAGGGGCCAGCAGATGCCAGCCACGTGACTTCCCAGCTGACATAGGTGTTCCAGACCCATCGACCTTCCTTGCATTAAGGTATCTTTCCCTGAATGCCTTGGTATGGACATTTTTATAGGCTTAGAACTGTAAACTTGCAATTTATTGAATTCCCTTTTTAAAAGCCATACCATTTCTGGTATATTGCATTCTGGCAGCTTAACAAACTAATACAGACCTTAGGGATTGCCAGGAGCCAGCACCGGAACACTACAATCTTTAGGGAAGAAGGAAGCCTTCAATATCTTCATTTTGAACTTCATCTAGCCTCAAAACTGTGAGCTCATGAATGCTTGTTGTTGAAGCCAACCTTTGGATGGTATTTGTCACAGCAGCCTGGCAAACTAAGACAACCTCATAGCTAAATAATCGTATCTTGTACATTAATAAAGCTATACCAGAAGTGTACCCATGGCACTGTGGGAGCTCAGAAGTGGGATGAGTCCCACCATCTGGGACAGATGTGGAAGACTCCTCAAGAAGATATCTTCCAGGGTCTTGAAGAATGAGATGGAGTTTGCTAAATGAAGAGAAGAGAGAATAGCATTTCTGACAGGAAGGAACCTACATAATTTTTGTGTTTTTTTTTTTTTAACAAATCTTCACACACGTATAGTCCATAAATGGTATACAATCAATGGCTCACAATGTCATCACATAGCTGTGTATTTATCACCATGATCAGTTTTAGAACATTTGCATCACTCCAGAAAAAGAAATAAAAAGAAAAAAGAAAAAGCTCATATATCTCATATCCCTTACCCCTCCCTCTCATTGACCACTAGAATTTCAATCTACACAATTTATTTTACCCCTTATCCCCCCTATTATTTATTTATTTTTTTATCCATATTTTTTACTCATCTGTACATACCCTGGATAAAAGGAGCATCAGACACAAGGTTTTCACAATCCCAATCACATTGTAAAAGTTACATCGTTATACAATCATCTTCAAGAATCAAGGCTACTAGAGCACAGCTCAACAGTTTCAGGTGTTCCTTCCAGCCCTGCCAATACACCATAAACTAAACAGGGATCTATATAATGCATAAGAATAACATGCAGGATAACCTCTCAACCCTGTTTGAAATCTCTCAGCCACTGAAACTTTATTTTGTCACATTTCTCTCTTCTCCTTTTTGGTCAAGAAATTTTTCTCTATCCCATAATGCCGGGTCCCAGCTCATCCCAGGAGTTCTGTCCCACATTGCCAGGGAGATTTAACCCCCAGGGATAACTACATAGGGTATTTAGGAGAAGGTAAGATGCTGTAGAGGACTGGACGGCTGGGCAGATGGAAGGAAAACTGGCAAGGTGGACTGTGTAACATGGTCTCAGACTTACTGGACCCAGCCAAGGAGCATGGGTTCTCCCAAGAGCAGTGGGGAGCCCTTGAAGGATCTGAAACAGAAGCCTCTCCAGAATGGAGGCTGGGACTAAGATTTCCTTTGAAGCCTTGTTTAAAATCATAAGCCTCCTTCCCCCTTCTCGTTCTAGTTCACGAGGGGCTGTATGTGATTTGATGAAAGCTGTATTCTCCGTTACAAAAGGACACCCATGTTTGTGAGAAGCTGACTCCTCCTCCTCTGGTTGCCTCTAATAGCAATCCCTCCAGATATAATTCTATGGGCATCCAAATTAAGCAAAGCTTAATTAAACACCGAGAAGGCCACATCTGTATAATGAAACGATTTAATTGCAAGGCTGAGAAAAACCAAGTGGACTCCTCATCAAGTAACTCCCCATTCTCGTACAAATAACCTTCCAACCAATTCAGAAAATAATGTCTGGAAAAGAAACCCCTGTTTGCATTTCAGGCTATACCAGTGAGTATTTGCAGTAGACTTATGTAAGGGAATGAAGTCAGAATGTGCCCACTTGGGGGCTTTATTATTTTAGTGACCTAGGGCCCATTTTATGTCTCACTGATCATACTTATAAAGTGACATTAGAGGCAAAAGCAAGCTCCTGGCTTTCACTGAGAGAAATGGGTGGCCCTGGTTGTTGTGGGGCACAGCAAAAGAGAGACCACACAATTCAAAAAAATCTGCAAGCCAATTTGGAGTTTTTATTAGCAGCCGGTGACTGCCTCAGAAACCCCCAAGAAGGAGGATTCAGAGAGCAGCCTTGAGAGGTTCTCAAGGGGGGCTTATAAAGGCAAAAACCACAAGCTTATCCATAGAAGCAGGAAAGGGGCATTATCTTTTTAGAGCCACATCTTGGTTTGCAGCTGTAAGCAAGCAAGCTTATCTACAGAAGCAAAAAAATGCCGTTAGCTCTTGCACAATACATCCCATTCTTTCAGTTTCTTAACAATGATTATTGTTCAATTTTTAACTCTTGGGGACTTTCCGCCCTAGATCTTGTGATTCCGGATACCTTCTCCTTGCTAGGGCCTGATTTACTGCTCCTGACCCCCCTCCCCCCACACTGGTGAGGCCTGGCCTCAGGTGGGGAGACCAATAGGTTGCAGAAACCCAGTGTCTCAGCTTGCCAGGGTTGCTATAACAAATACCATGGACTAGTTGGCTTAAGCAAAAGAAATTTATTGTCACACCACTTTGGAGGCTAGAAATCCAAAATCACAGCGTTGGTAGTCTACACTTTCTCTGCATTCTGTAGCCTTCTGATGGTGGCTTGCCATCAATCTACAACTCAGTCTCTGCTTCCGTCACATGGCCCTCCGTCTCCTTCTGTCTCCTGATATTCCTGCCATTGGGGGCAAATTTCCTTTGCTTATAAGGACTCCAGTCATATTGGATTAAGGCTTGCCTGATTCAGTTTGACCTCAACTTAAGAAGATCTTACCTGATCCTATTTACATATGAGGTTGCATTCACAGGACCAAGGATGTGGATTTGAACATGTCTTTGTGGGGGGCATGATTCAATCCCTAACACTTAGTCATCATTAATATTCCTGCCCAGCAAACTCCTATGTTTCCAACAGAGCCCAGCCTATGTGTGACTCCCTTAAAGATGCCTTCCCTGCTTTTTGGACTAGAATAGGTTTCTCTTTGATTAGTTTCTCAAGGCATCTTATACTGTTCCTTCTTAGTGTTAACAATAGTGGTTAAATTCTTATTGGAATAAAATGTTTTAGTGTCCATATTGTTCACAGAATATCTTCAGAGCTTGGTGTGGTGACCAGCCCCTGGTAGGCATCCAATAAATATTGTTAAAATTTCTGGATGAATAAATGAAGGAAGAAACAAAGGAACAGATGTGGAATCCCTCCTTGGGGTCTAACCATCTGCTGCAAATGACATTCTGAAGAGCCCTGCTTCATCTTGCCTATCCTCTCTCTGTGGGGGCAGCAGTGGGGGCAAAAGTCATAATGTTTAAAAACAAGGCTGAAGACAGGCTGCCTCTGCCAAGAAACCAGAGCAGGAAGGTATTTTAGAGGATGATCATCCAGTCCTCTGCTTTCTGTCAACACCATCCATGAAGGAGAACTCATACCTAACTGTTAGTACGTTCTTACAAATACCAACCTTAATCCTGACTCCTTAAATATCCTCACCTATTCGTGAGATTTTTATTTTCTTTTGTGACTTTGGTGCTCTACAGCTTTCACAGAATGCCTATAAATTGCTTTGTGATTGGTGAGAAAACAAATTTTTTTAAATTCTAGCCACAGATTCTAATTCTGTTCTTTATATTAACAAGGAAGGGAAAGAGAAACAAACCTAATTGCTGGTCTCACCTCCTAACAGCTAGGTGGGGACTGAGTCTGCCACCAAGTTCAGTTTTGCCTAAGTTTTCTTTTGGATCTGCCTGCTATTTGCATGTACAGTGAGCTGCCTGCCACTAATTATTAGACACTTTTCCCCAGTTTTCAAAATGCCCCTTTTCCGGCCTAGGGCATGGGCCTGGATTAGAGTGTAGACTTCAGGAGGCCAGTGCCAGCAGACGCAGGCTCCATGTCCAGATTATAGACCCCTGGAAGGTAAAGAGGGCCTGAGTCCATTCATAGTAGGTTTCAGCATCCTGTGGCCAGGCAGAAGCACAGGAGAGCTGGGTGGGAGATGCAGACTTTTAGAATAAAATTAATCTGGGAGACAGGAACTTTTACCATCTTAACAGGTGATTTCAGGTATAAGGGGTTCAGCTCTGGGCCCAGCCCCTAGAAGAACAATCTTAAAGAATGCAGAAATAGGCCAGACTAAGACTTGTTGGATGAAGTGCTTCGTTTAGATATGAGTTTAAAATTTAAAATACATTTTATATATTATCTATATGCTTTTTGAAAAGTACTACTATTAAGAAAATCCAAACATAAGCAAGAGAAGTTGTTCTAAATGTTTTCTCTCTAGTTACTAAGAACAATGCTTCTTTTTGTAAATGAAAAGTGATAAAACTAAACCAGTTTGGGCTGTCAGGATGAATGCTCAGTAGAAGAATGTGTTCTTTAAACACAAACAACTACCAAAAAAAAATCATTAAACTCAGGAGGTTGAATTTCCAGAGGTGTTTAAGAGAAGAAATGAATAGGGCCCTTCAAATTTAACAACCCATTTTCTATAAAATGCAAATGGCTCAGATATAGACCCTCTCATCTATGGACATCTGATCTTTGATAAGGCAGTCAAGCCAAGTCACCTGGGACAGAACAGTCTCTTCAATAAATGGTGCCTAGAGAACTGGATATCCATATGCAAAAGAATGAAAGAAGACCCATATCTCACACTCTATACAAAAGTTAACTCAAAATGGATCAAAGATCTAAACATTAGGTCTAAGACCATAAAATAGTTAGAGGAAAATGTAGGGAGATATCTTATGAAACTTAGAATTGGAGGCGGTTTTATGGACCTTAAACCTAAAGCAAGAGCACTGAAGAAGGAAATAAACAAATGGGAGCTCCTCAAAATTAAACACTTTTGTGCATCAAAGAACTTCATCAAGAAAGTAGAAAGACAGCCTACACAATGGGAGACAATATTTGGAAATGACATATCAGATAAAGGTCTAGTATCCAGAATTTATAAAGAGATTGTTCAACTCAACAACAAAAAGACAGCCAACCCAATTACAAAATGGGAAAAAGACTTGAACAGACACCTACCAGAAGAGGAAATACAAATGGCCAAAAGGCACATGAAGAGATGCTCAATGTCCCTGGCCATTAGAGAAATGCAAATCAAAACCACAATGAGATATCATCTCACACCCACCAGAATGGCCATTATCAACAAAACAGAAAATGACAAGTGCTGGAGAGGATGCGGAGAAAGAGGCACACTTATCCACTGTTGGTGGGAATGTCAAATGGTGCAACCACTGTGGAAGGCAGTTTGGCGGTTCCTCAAAAAGCTGAATATAGAATTGCCATATGACCCAGAAATACCATTGCTGGGTATCTACTCAAAGGACTTAAGGGCAAAGACACAAACGGACATTTGCACACCAATGTTTATAGCAGCATTATTTACAATTGCAAAGAGATGGAAACAGCCAAAATGTCCATCAACAGAAGAGTGGCTAAACAAACTGTGGTATATACATACGATGGAATATTATGCAGCTTTAAGACAGACTAAACTTATGAAGCATGTAATAACATGGATGGACCTAGAGAACATTATGCTGAGT
Source organism: Tamandua tetradactyla (assembly GCF_023851605.1). NCBI lineage: Eukaryota > Metazoa > Chordata > Mammalia > Pilosa > Myrmecophagidae > Tamandua > Tamandua tetradactyla. The sequence goes on from NC_135339.1 coordinate 82,072,128, forward strand.
GAGTCTAGCCAAAAACTAAAGGACAAATACTGTATGGTCCCACTGATGTGAACCGACATTCGAGAATAAACTTGGAATATGTCATTGGTAACAGAGTCCAGCAGGAGTTAGAAACAGGGTAAGATAATGGGTAATTGGAGCTGAAGGGATACAGACTGTGCAACAGGACTAGATACAAAAACTCAAAAATGGACAGCACAATAATACCTAATTGTAAAGTAATCATGTTAAAACACTGAATGAAGCTGCAACTGAGCTATAGGTTTTTTTTTTTCTATTATTATTACTTTTATTTTTTTCTCTATATTAACATTCTATATCTTTTTCGGTTGTGTTGCTAGTTCTTCTAAACCGATGGAAATGTACTAAGAAACGATGATCATGCATCTATGTGATGATGTTAAGAATTACTGATTGCATATGTAGAATGGTATGATTTCTAAATGTTGGGTTAATTTCTTTTTTTCCGTTAATTAATAAAAAAAAAGTGCAAATGGCTTTGGAGAAATGTTCTGAGAGGTTTGTTCAGTACTGCTTTGGAAGAGGACAGAAAAAACATATTCAAGTACAATGACAACAAAAGTTTGTGTGTCCAGCAGCCAAGAGGTGACACAGAAACACCAGAGCTGGGAAAAGCTTTGATTCTAGAAAACTTTTTCTAATCAACCAGCTGCTTCCAGAAGTCAGGGACACCCTGAGCAGATCTTGTTTAATTTTGTATTTCCATTCCTAATATGCTGGCTAACACACAGTATTCATAAGCAAAGAAAGAACTGATAACATAGCAATGGTAACACATCACATTTTTAAAAACTTTTAATTTTGAAATAATGTCAAACTTACAGGACAGTTGCAAAATAATACAAACCCCATACAGAGAACTCCAGCATACTCCCACTTCTCCAGATACCCAGATCCACCAGTGTTCTAGTCTGTTAGTTGCCAAACTGCAATATAGCAGAAAGAGAATGGCTTTTAAAAGGGAGAATTAATTAAGTTGCAAGCCCACTGTTCTAAGGCTGTGAAAATGTCCCAACTAAAGCAAGGCTATAGAAATGTCCAACTTAAGGCATCCAAGGAAAGATACCTTGGTTGAAGAAGGCTGATGATGTTCATGGTTGTTCTCTCAACTGGAAAGGTACATGGTGAACATGGTGACATCTGCTAGCTTTCTCTCTCAGCTTCTTGTTTCATGAAGCTTCCCCAGGGCGTTTTCCTTTTGCATCTCCAAAGGTCTCTGACTGCATGGGCTCTGTAGCTTTTTCCAATATGGTTCCCTCTTAAAGGGCTCCAGGAAGCAACCCTACCTTGAATGGGTGGAGACACACCTCCAGGGAAACCATCTAATCAAAAGTTACCACCCACAATTGGATGGGTCACATCGCCATGGATAATTTAACCCCCCCCCCCCCCCCAGCAATACTGAATAAGGATTAAAGGACATGGCTTTTCTGGGGTCCACAAATTCAAACCAGCACAACCATTTTTAACATTTTGCCACCTTTGCCATTTCTCTTTCTTCCTACCTTCCTTCCTTTCTTTCTTTCTTCCATTTTTCTTTCTTTCTCTTCCTTCCTCCCATTCATGTCTGTCTATCTATTTATCTATCTCTAACATCTGTCTTTTCTGAACATTTGAGAGCAGATTGCTTACATCATACACTTGAACACATAATACTTCTGTGTACATTTCCTAAGACAAGGATATTCACTGATGTGATCAACTTAAGTGCAGTTACCAAGTTCAAGAAACTTAACATTGATGTGACACACATTCTATATTCCAATGTTTCTTATGGCCCAATAATGTCCTTTTGAACCTTTTCTCCTAAATTCATAGTTCCCATCCAGTATCATGTAATGCATTTGCTTGTCATTATCTCTTTAGTTTCTCATTCATTTTTTTTAATTGTGGAAACTTATCTATAAGATAGATCATGCCATTCCTAAACCCTTCCAAGCTTAACATTCAGTGGGATTAATCACGTTCACAGTGTTGCAGTACCCTTACCACTATCCATTACTAGAACTTTTTCACCCTAAGCAGAAACACCTCTCTCATTTTACACTAACTCCCCATTTCCCCACTCCCCACCCCTGGGACCCTGCACTCTATTTTCTGTCTCTATGAGTTTGCATGTTCTCTTATATTTTCTTTGTGGTTACCATGGGGCTTAATTTAACATCTTAAATCTATAACAATCTCATTTGCTTCTGTACCAAATTAACAACTTTGAAAGCGTATGTAAACTATACCCTTTCGCCCCCTCATCTTTATGTAGTTCTTGTCACAAATTACATGTTTATATATTATGAGTCAAAAGCCACTGATTCACCATTACAATTTGTGCACTTGCCTTTTGAATCTTGTAGGAAATAAAAAGTGGAGTTACACACCTAAAACACAACAGTACTGGTATTTATAGTTACTCATGTCATTATCTTTACCAGAGATCTTCATTTCTTCTGGTAAGAAAGGAAGCCATTATTTTGTGTTTCTCAGTATGTTTTGTTATCTGTTGTTGAAACCTGGACTTTTTGATATTTTAATGTGTTAAAGCTGGGATTTAGATTCAGAGGCATCTGTTCCTAAATGCAAGCTACTGTTATGACAGAGCTTTCCTTGAATGCCAAGAACTAACAAAAAGAAGGAAGAGGAGGAGGAAAAGAAGGAGGAGGAGGAAGAGGAAAAAAAAGAAAACACCTTTCCCAGTCTTTGCAGACTGTCCTTCAGAGATTATCCAAACACTGAGTTAATAAAATAGCTCCTGGCCAAAGTGTAGTGGCATCCCTGATCCTTTCTGTCTTGTCTTGGGCATGTTCCTTAGCCCTTAGCATCTCTGCTGTTATTGTGGATAAGGATGGCCCCTCTTTCTTACCAAACCAGTTCCTCACAGTCCAGGCACTGCTCTGGGTGTCCTACAGCCTGCAACCCCTTTCAGCTAGGACGCCATGAGACCCCATTGCTCTTAATTAGCCTTTCTCTTGATTCTGCACTCACTCAGTCACTGCAGCACTATAACTTTCCTGGAGTTTGAGAATTTTTTTGTCAGTTCTTACTGGTTGGTCAAAGCTTCTGTGATGGGACGGCACCCCGAAGAGTCTTACTCTACCACCCTGATCCGGGTAGAGGTAGCACATTGTATTTTACAGCTAACAGTGATTTAGCATTATTTCATTCCCTTCTCATCTCTGGGCAGTGGGGCTATAGATGTTCTATTTTATATTTTTCTGCATTGTGTGAACTATTTATGAGTATGTATTTTGAAATGGAAAGAAATAAGATTATTTCCCCATCCAGGAAAAAGTGATTCTCATAACCATCATCAACAATTTCTTATTTTGAAACCTCATTTTGGAGCAAGGTAAGGAATTAAGTCTACCCTAGATTATAATTCAGTAGGAGGACAAAATGATGGATCATTTGAATCCCTTTATTCTTAAAATATTTGTTCAACACTGACTCGTTCTAAGAACGGAACTAGGTAGCAGGGGAATAGTTATATGCAAAAACCCCAGTTTATGGGCGGGCAGTGGAGACAGGTGTTAAAACACATACTCCAGTGTCCACGTACTAACAAGTGTCCAGCTGCAAACAAGACAGCTGCCATGGAGAAAGGAACCTAGTGCTTGGAATGCCTGGGACCCAAGGTTGGTTCCCTGCTCAGGCTTATCTCCGCATGTTTGCCATTTCTCCACCCAGAAAGCTCTTCCTCCTTCCTCCAACTATTCAAACCTGAACTTGCTTCAGAATCCTGCTCAAGTCCTCAGTTCCTGCTCAAGGCCTCCCTGACTGCTGGGACCCTTACTTATTCCTTCCCCTCAGCATCTCTTTCGTCCTGGTGCTATCAGCTCCTAGTTTAAGGATTATGTAACTCTTTAGTAGTCTTCTCTCCCCAGCTATAGTCTACCATCTTGGAAGGCATGGATCAGCTCTTAATCTCTTTGAATCCCTCCACCTGGCCTAGCTCAGGGATCATTGTCAGGAGGTTTACAATAAATCCTCAAAGAGCAGAGGTGGTCTGACAGACCTTCCTAAAGCAACATTCTGCACGTTTTGGAAATAACAGAGGCACTGTGACCAATACTTGCTGAAGTCCCAGAGTACAAACCACAAAGCAGCAAAGAACGCAAAATACAACCTGCTCCTGTCTCTGTCCCTGAAAACACCTCTTTGGCCATACTCAGGCTTATCATCTGTTAGTCTGAAGCTGTTATATACCCCAAGAAAAGGCCATGTTCCTTTAATCCATTCCTGTGGGTGCAGACCTTTTGTAGGGGCCCCCTTTTTTTTTTTTTTTTTTATTTACATGGGCAGGCACCGGGAATCAAACCCAGGTCCTCTGGCATGGCAGGCAAGCATCCTTGCCTGCTGAGCTACCGTGGCCCGCCCTTGTAGGGGGCCCTTTTGATTAGGTTGTTTCAACTGAGATGGGCCCATCCCATCAAGGTGGGTCTTAATCCGCTTATAGCGTCCTTCATAAGAGGATAAAACATGTATAGAAGCTCCAAGATGAAGCCCAGAGAGTTTAGAGAAAAGCTCCAGAGAACTTAAAAGAGGACCCACTGAAGCTGAGAGAGGAAGCCACTAAAGCTGGGAGCTGAAAGCTGAAAGCAACGAAACCCAGGAAAAAGAGAAGTAGCAGATACCAGCCATTGTACCTTCCCATATGCCAAAGGTGTCCCAGATGTGGCAGCCTTTCTTCAGAGAAGGTACCATCCTGTTGATGTTTTAATTTGGACATTTTCACAGCATCAGAACTATAAATTTGTAAGCTAATAAATCCCCATTATAAAAGCTACCCATTCGGGTATATTGCATTCCATCAGCTTTAGCAAACTGAAACACCACCTAAAATAATAGATTTAGACAGAACTGTCTGTCCATGTGGGTTTGAACTTAGTGCATCTCTAGCCAGTGAAGAATAGACAAAGAACAACGCAAAAGAATATCAGGGCCTGGGAAGAAATTCCTGACTAGTTTCTGATTATCTTTCTATGAAATATGTACCTGTTTCAACCTTCATCTTTCTTCCAAGCCTACGACTAATTCATGCAACTAACTCCCACCTTTTATCCCCTCCCCTCCTACAACCCTAGGCTCAGAGGAGGAATCTACCAATTTCTCAGACAATTCCACATTTTAAGTTCAAATTTGCAATTCTAAACCCAGAATCTAATTTCTAGGCTTCCCCCTTGGTTTCTGAGCTGGCTGCTCCTTAGGTAGGAGGAAAAAGGAAAGCCAGGCCAGAAATGTTAGAACAGTATTAGTAGGTTGTTGGCCATTTTTCTATGCCAGTCCCCATCTTTAGATCATATCTGGTGCCTTTGTTTTATCTCCTTGTCTGCATCTACAAAAAATCCTTTTTGCTCCTCCTTAGCCCCAAGAGAAAAAATGGGCAAAGGATAGGTACAGACTGTTCACAGACAAGGAATTCCAAATATCTCTTAAATCCATGAAAAGAAGCTCAATTATGATCATAATAATAGAAATGCAAATTAAAAGTACAAGGAGAAATTATCAGATTGGCAAACACTAAAATGTTAGATAACACTGTTTGGTAAGATTGTGGGGAATGTGTTTTGAAGCCTACTGGTATGAAGCTAACCTTCTCTGACCTCTTTGGAGAGCAATTTGGCAAAATAACTGAAATTTAAAAATATACTGACTGAATGACCAAGCAATTCTGCTTCCAGGTAATAATAGATTTACTTGTACATTTGTGCAAAATGACGTGTGCATAAGACTTAACACTGTAGCAGTGCTTATAATTGCAGAGGACTGAGAACTATCTAAATGTCTATCAATAGGGGGCCAGGTAAATAAATTATGGTAGATTCCCACAACAGCATACTATACAGCCATTTAAAGGAGTAAGGAAGGTTTATCTGGAGTGATATGGAAAAATTTGCAGATATATTTTTGCATCCGTCAGTGTTCTCCAGAAAATTAGAACCAATAGTATAATGTGTATATATTTATATACATATATAAAGTGTATTATAATGTATATATATATATATATATAAAGAGGAGTTGGCACATGCAATTGTGGATAGTAGCAAGTCTGAAATCTGTAGGGCAGCTGGCAAGCTAGGAACGGAAACATGACTTTTATGCTGCAGTCTTGAGGCAAAATTTCTTCTTCACTGGGAAACCTTGGTTTTTGCTCTTAAGGCCTTCAATTGATTGATTGAGGCCCTCCCACATTGTGGAGGGTGCTCTCCTTTACCTGAAGTTAACTGATTTTAGATGTTAATCACATCTACAGAATGACTCCACAGCTACATCTAGACTAGTGTTTAAGCAAACAACTGGGACTGTAGGCCAGCTAAGTTGACACAAAAAATTAACCATTACAATTGCGAAGGAAAAGAGGAAGGCAGAGGACAGTGAGCTAGGTGTGCTACCATTGAAGACTATGCTCATATGTGTTGGTAAAAGCATGGAGAATCCTTGGGAAAACTCCCCATGACCCAGGGATATTGGATGGCTGTAGAGCAGGGAGCTAGGGGTCTGGAGAGCATCAGAGAAAGGAAAACTTATTTTTTACTAAGTTCTCTTTTGTGTCTTTTGAGTTCTGTTTCATGTGTGTATATTATCCACTTAAAAAAAAATCAGGGTGCAAGGGTAGTTCAGTGGTAAAATTCTCCCCACCATGCAGGAGACCTGGGCTCGATTCCCAGTCGATGAACTTCTTCCTACAAAAAAGAACAAGCAAAACAAACAAACAAAAATTCAACAAATCATGAGGTAATAATGGGATACGCACATGGAAAAAATAATGAAATGTAACCCTGCCATACAGCATACAAAAAAAAAAAATCAAAATTAATGTCCAATCCTCCAAAGCCCTCCCCAATTCACCAGGCTGAGTTAGTCACTCTATCCTTTCGGCTCCGAAAGCATTTGATCTCTGTCTCTGCAATAGCATTTACCTGGTTGTAATGTAATTTAACTGTTCACAGGGTTCTCTTCTCTACAAAATCATTAACTCCTGGGAGGCAGGGATAGAGCCTATGTTTCAATCATCATTATACTACCACAGCCTGACCTTCAATTGTTTGCTGGAGTAAATAAATAAATAGATAACTAGACATTTTCATTCCCTTCCTACATTCCCATCACCATCACCTTAGTTTTCTAGGGCTACTGTAATAAAATGCCAGAAACTCATTGGCTCAAAACAACCGACAGGAAGGACTATGGGAAGGTGGTGGAGGAGGAAGTTCCAGGAATCAGTCCCTCCACAAAAAACCTGTTGAACTGCCAGGAACTGTCTGTATCAACTATTCTGAAACTCTGGAGTCTAGTATAACACTGTGCAGCATTGTTACAAACAGGAGGAAAAGGCAGGTAAATTGTGATCAATACCAGTAAAGTCCACTCTCCCTGCAGTGGTTGCAATCCCCCATCCCCTAGCCTTGTGGTGGGCAGCAGTGGGGACTCAGCTTGGGCTCCTGCACAGCTTGATGGTGCCAGAGTGGATATAAAAAGACTTAGTCTTCCAGACTCTAGGAGCATGTGCTCTCATCACTGATCTCTGTTTTTGATCAACTACTTCATATTGCTGGGACCAGCTCTGAGGGCAGCCATTGTTCCAACTCCTCCGGGCAAATATGTTAGAGGAATTTTAAAGACAGTAATCTTCCTTAAATCTATGGAAACAGTTAAAGGACTGCATTAACTAGGAAATCAAGAAAACACTGATTCAGTAGCCATAGAAGAAACTCTTGGTGCCCTTGTTTGCTCCTTCCCCACTGTTTTGGTTTGCTGATACTGCTGTAATGCAATTTACCAGAAATGGGTTGGCTTTTACAATGGGTATTTATTAACTTACAAGCTTACAGCTCTTAGACAATGAAAAATACCCAAATTAAGGCATCCACTGGACAATACCAGTTGAAAGGCTGCTGGAAATCCAGACTCCTTTGTCACATGACAAGGCACATGACAATGTCTGCTGGTCCTTCTCTCTGGGTTGCATTGCTTTCAGCTTCTGGCTTCTCCATCTGTGGCTTCCTTTCTCAGCTTCTTTGGGGGCCTTTTCTCTAAATTTATCTGGGGCTGTTTTCTTTCTTTTGTCCTCTTACAAAGGACTCCAGTAAGAGGATTAGGACCCACATTGAATGAGGTAGGTAACATCTCAATTGAAATAGCCTAATCAAAAGATCCCACCTACAACAGGCCTACATCTATTTAACCCAGGAATGGATTAAAAGAACATGATCTTTTCTGGTGTCCATAACAGCTTTAAATTACCACTACCATCCCCTCCACAATGTGGGGTGGAACCAGCTTGTGTTCCCATTGTGGACCCCTGGCCCTGTTCCAGAGAGCAGAGTGGCCCCTGTAAATGTACTGGGGTGTCTGTATATCAGTACAAATCTCTCAGGTAGAAGTCTGAGGGACTGAACCAGGAAACTTGTCTCAGGCTCATTCTCCCAGAGTTTGTTCTGAGGGCAGAGAAGCAGCGTGCAGACTGCTGGGATGGTGTGAGAAAAGATTAAGTCAAAGAAGTCTGGCAAAAGTCTACCAGCATTAAGTCATAAAAAAAGAGCACCTAGTAGGGGGTGAATGTGTATTTCAAAAGGAGTACAGGGGCAGTCACTGGAACTCCTATAAACGGGGTCACCTCCAAGCACAAGCCCAGGCAAAGAAGCAGGCTCTGTGACTCCACCCAGCCCTGGGTTGACCTATTGGATAGGAGGTTAAGCTGTGAAGGAGACCACCACGTAAAGTAGAGCTAATTTTCACAGACTGTGAAAAGTGTTTTATGCTTTGGTTTGTTTGTTTTGATTAGTTCCTGACATTCAGGGAATCTTCTGTTATATCACTAGCTAGATACAAACTTAAGGAATATACAGCTCAGGGATTATATCCCAGGGTTAACACTTTAAAATATTAAAATGTACACCGTGTAATAAACTATTACAAGACAAAGAAACAGTCCATACAAAGGAACAAGATAAAAATCCAGAAACTATCAGTGAAGAGAGCCAGATTTAGAACCTACTGGACAAAGACTTAGAAAAACTGAGCCTCAATATGTTCAAGGAGAAAAAGGAAAACACAAAGAAAGAACTAAAGGATATGAGGAAAATAATATGGATATCTGTTTGAGATTCTCAATAGGAAATACTTAAGTTGAAGAACACAATAATTGACATGAAAAATTCTCCAGACAATTTCAACAGAAAGTTGGAGGAAGCAGAAGAAAGAATCAAGATTGAAGACAAGAAAATTGAAATGATTCAGGCTGGGAAGCAGAAAGGAAAAAGAATTAGAAAGGACCTGTGGGACACCATCAAGTGCAAGAATATATGCATTATGGGAGTACCAGAGGGAGAGGAAAGAGAGAAAGACGCTGAAGGAATAGTTAAAGAACTAATGGCAGAAAACTTCCCAAATTTAATGAAAGATGTGAACATTTAAGAATCCCAACAAATCCCAAACAGGGTTAACTCAAAGAGACTCATGCCCAGACACATACTAGTCAAACTTTCCAATGTCAAGTACAAAGAAGAGAGTTTTGAAAGCCACAAGAGAAAAGCAATGAGTTCTGTACAAAGGAATCTCAATAAAATTAAGTTCTGATTTCTGATTAGAAACTATGCAAGCAAGAAGACAGTGGTGCACAATATTTAAAGCACTGAAAGAAAATAATTGCCAATCAAAAATTTTATACCTGGCAAAACTATTTCAAAAATTAGGGAGTGATTCTGACACTCCCAGATAAACAAAAGCTGAGGGAGTGCATTACCACTAGACTTGCCCTATAAGCAATACTAAAGGGAGTTCTTCAGACTGAAAGAAAAGGACACAAGCCAGTGGATCAAAGCAACACAAAGAATTAAAGACCCCTGGTAAAGGTAACCATTTGACTAATTATAAACGCAAGTACTATCATATTATATTTTTTTGGTATGTAACTCCAGTTCTTAATTCTTACATGTGCTAAAATGCAGTTGCATAAAAGTAATGATAAATCTATGGTTTGAACATATAATGTACATAGATAACTTGTATAAAGTAAAAAAAAGTGCAGGAATAGAGGGGTTTAGGAAGAGTGTATGTGTATGCTATTGAAGTTAAGTTGGTATTAAGTCAAGCATAATTGTTGCAGGTTTGGGATATTACATTTTAACTCCATGCTAACCACAGAAAAAATATATTTAGAAAGAAGTGAGAAGTGACTCAAAAATGATACAACACACAAAAAAATTAATAAATATGAAAGCACACATTAATAGAAGATATGATAGTCAGGAAAGGTATCACACTAACAAAGACAAAATACCAAAATGACAAAAGAAAGTTCTGAATTATCAGTAGTTACTTTAAATGTAAATGGATTAAACTCTCCAGTCAAAAGGCAAAAATTGGCAGAATGGATAAAAAAATAAAACTGACCCACATAATTTACAAAAGACTAACCTTACTACTGAAAGACACAAATAGGTTGAAAGTGAAAGAATGGAAAAAAAGATATACTATGCAAGTAGTAGCCAAAAGAGATCTGGGGTAGTGTGGTGAGTTCAACCTTGTATGTACCCCAGAAAAACATGTTCTTAAATTTAATCCATTCCTGTGAGTGTAAACCTAATGTGAGAAGGACTTTTTAATGAGGCTACTTTAGTTAAGGTGTGTCCCACCTTAGTCAGGATGGGTCTTAATCCTATTACTGGAGTCCTTTATAAAAGAATGAAATTCAGACACAGAGAGAGAAATCCAGGAAGCAAGAAGCAGAACTCAATGAAACCTAGAAGAGAAAGGAGAGACCAATGCATCCTTCCATTTGCCTTGCTTTGTGAAAGGGAGCCAAGGATCACCAGCAGCTGGTCTTGGGGAAGAAAGTATTGCTTTCATTTTCCCTGCCTCAAAACCATGAGCAAAATAAATTCCCATTGTTTCACCTGACCCTTTTCATTGAATTTACTTTAAGCAGCCTAGGAAACTAAAACAGGTGGCTATACTAATATTAGATAAAATAGACTTTAAGTCAAAAACTGTTATGAGGGACAAAGAATATTATTATACTGACAAAGGAATAAATTTAACAAAAAGTCACAATTTTAAATATATATATACACCTAACAGCAGAGCCCAAAATAGATGAAGCAAATATTGACAGATTTGAAGGGAGAAATAGCTGGCTCTGTATTAATAGTAGGAGACTTCAATACATGACTTTCAACATTGGGTAGAACATCTAAACAGAAGATCAATAAGGAAATGGAATGATAATGTAAACCAACTGGACCTAATAGACAAATATAGAACACTTCAGTCAACAGTAGCATAATATACATTCTTCTCTAGTGCACATGGATCGTTCTCCAGGATAGTCCATATGTTAGGTCAAAGAACAAGTCTCAATAAATGCAGAAGTCTTGAAATCATACACTTTATCTTCTCTGACCACAATGGAAAAAAGCTAGAAATCAATAATAGCGGGAGAAATGGAAGATTCACAAATATGTGGAAATTAAACAATGTACTCTTAAATAGCCAAGGTGTCAAAGAAGAAATCTCAAGGGAAATTAGGAAATATCTTGGAGAAAATTAAAAGAGAACACAACATACTAAAACATATCAGATGCAGAAAAGGCTGAGAGGAAATTTTATAGTTCTAAATGTTCACATTAGAAAGGAAGAAAGGAGCAAGCCATCATGGCTCAGCAGGCAGTGTTCTCACCTGCCATGCCGGAGACCCCGGTTCAATTCCTGGTGCCTGCCCATGTAATTAAAAAGAAAAAAAAAAAAAGCAGAAAAAAAAAGGAAGAAAGATTTCAAATCAGAGACTTAACCTCAAAACTTGCTGATCGAAAAAAAAAAAAAAAGCTCAAACTAAACCTAAAGCAAACATAAGGAAAAAACTAAGATTACAGTGGAGATAAATTAAATAGAAAATAATAAAAGAAAAAAGTAGAATCAACAAAAACAAAAGTTGTTTCTCTAAAAAGCTAAATAAAATCAACAAATCTTTGGTTAGACTGACAAAGAGAAAAAGAGAGAGGATTCAAATAACTAAAATCAGAAATGGAAGGGAGAACGTTACTACCAACCCCACAAATAAAAAGGAATATAAGAGGATACTATGACAACTTTACCCAACAAATTAGAAAGAGGAAATGGACAACTTCCTAGAAATATACAGACCACCTACACTGACTCAACAAGCCAAAATCTACTAGAGATTGGCTCAGTCATCAAAAACCTCCCAGCAAAGAAAAGCCCAGGACCAGACGGCTTCACAGATGAATTTTACCAAAACTTTCAAGAAGAATTAAAACCTATTCTGTTCAAACAGTTCAAAAACAATGAAAAGTCCAAAAATATACCCATATATTTGTGGCCAATTGATTTTTGACAAGGTTGTTAAGTCTACTCAGCTGGGAAAGAATAGTGTCTTCAACAAGTGGGGCTGGGAAAACTGGATCTTCATATGTAAAAGAATGAAGGTGGACCCCCCCACCTCACACTATATACAAAGATCAATTCAAAATGGATCAAAGACCTAAATTTAAGAGCCAGAACTGTAAAACTCCTAGAACATAAGGAAGCATCTTCAGGACTTTGTGTTATGCAATGTCTTCTTAGATTTTGCACTCAAAGCACAAACAAGAAAACCAAAAAAATTGACAAATAGGACCTTATTAAAATAAACAACTTTTATGCATCAAAGGACTTTATGATGAAAGTGAAAAGACAGCCTATTCAATAGGAGAAAATGTTTGGAAATCATATATCTGATAAGGATTTAATATCCAGAATATATAAAGAAATTCTACAATGCAACAATATAAAGACTGTTAGTTCACAAGCTGTGGAATGTGGTATACCAGAACTGAAATGACTTTTATTTATTTATTAAATTTTGTTTGTTTGAATGGCTTTTAAAAAGGGAAATTGAATTAGTTTCAAGTTTACAGTTCTAAGGAAGTGAAAGTGTCTAAATTAAGGCTCCAATAAGAGGTTATCTTCACTCAAGAAAGGCCAATGGGTCAGGAACACCTCTCTCAGCTGGGAAGTCACGTGGCTGGCATCTGCTGGTCCTTTGCTCATGGGCTCCATTGCTTTCATCCCCTGTACCTGTGGAGGTTCCTTACTTTACTTCTCTAGGGCTGGCTTTGATCTCCTGGCTTCCCTTGGCTCTCTCCAAGTTCTGGCTTGCTTAACATCTCATAGCAATATCTGCTGGGCTCTAAGCATCTCCAAACATCCATGTCTCTGATCTCCATGTGTGTACATCTGTGTCAGCTCTACTGTGAAATTTCTGTCAGCTCTAAGGCTTCTGTCATTTCTCCAAAATGTTTCCTCTTTTAAAGGATTCCAGTAAATTAATTAAGTCCCATCTGGAATGGGTGGAGTCACACCCCCATCTAATCAAAAGTTAATACCCACAATTGGGCATGTAACATCTCCATAGAGATAATCAAATCAAAAGATTCCAACCTACAGTAATGGTTGCTCCCACAAGATTGGATCAGGATTAAAACATGGCTTTTCTAGGGTACATAGTACTTTCTAACTGGCACAAAGACAAATAAGCCAATTTAAAAATGGGCAAAAGTCTTGACTAGACATTTCTCTTAAGATAGACAAATGTCTAAAAGCACATGAAAAGATAGCCAACATCATTAGCCATCAGGGAAATGCAAATCAAAACAACAATGAGATACCATTTTATATCCACTAGAAATGGCTACTATTTTTTAAAAAAACCTGAAAATTACAAGTATTGAAGAGGAGGTAGAGAAATAGGAACACTCATTTATTGATGGTGGCAATGTAAAATGGTGCAGCAGCTGTGGAAGATAATTTGACAGGTCCTCAGAAAGTTGAGTATAGAATTACCATATTGACCTGGCAGTCCCACTGCTAGGTATATACCCAAAAGAATTGAAAGCAGGGACTTAGACAGATATTTGCACATCAAAATTCACAGTGGCATTATTGACAGTTGCCAAAGGATGGAAGCAAGCCAAGTGTCCATCAACAGATGAATGAATAAACAAAATGTAGTATATACATATATTCTGGTTTGCTTATCCTGCTGGAATACAATATACCAGAAATAGATTGGCTTTTACAAAGGAGATTTATTAAGTTACAATTTTACAGTTCTAAGGCCATGAAAAATTCCAAATTAAGTCCTTCTATCCTGGCTTCTGGTTTCAAATTACTCTCTCTAAGTGTCTGTGGGTTCTTGTTCTAGTTTGCTAGAATTTAGTAAGTTACAAATTTGCAGTTCTATGGCCATGAAGATGTCCCAATTAAAGCAAGTCTATAAAAATGTCCAAATTAAGGCACTAACAAGAGGTTACCTTCACTCAAGAAAGGCCAATGAAGTTCAGCGTTTCTCTCTCAACTGGAAAGAAACATGGCAAACATGGCGACATCAGCTAGCTTTCTCTCCCGGCTTCTTGTTTCATAAAGCTCCCCTGGGGACATATTCCTTCTTCATCTCCAAAGGTCTCTGGCTGTGTAGCTCTGTGATTCTTGAGGCTCTGCTGTGCTCTCTCATCATTCCCTTGTAGTTCTCTTCAAAAAATTATTCCCCCTTTTAAAGGATTCCAGTAAACTAATCAAGACCCACCTGAAATGGGTAGAGTCCTATATCCCTCTAATCTAAAGTTAATACCCACAATTGGGTGAGCCACATCTCTGTGGAGACAAACTAATCAAACTTCCAACATACAGTTCTGAATAGGGTTTAAAAGAAACAGCTGCCTCCACAAAATGGGATAAGGGTTAATACATGACTTTTCTAGGGTACATAAATCCTTTCAAACCAGCACAGTCCTCACTTAGCTTCTCTGGGGAAAACTCTGTATTTCACCTCTTAGCTTAGCATCTCCAAACGTCTGTGTTCTGGATTCATCTTTCTGCTCTCTGTGTCAGCTCTGCCTCTCTCCCTCTCCGAGAGCTCTTTTTCTATTTTTTCCCCGTGAGCTCTTTAAAGGACTCCAGTAAACTATTAAGGCCCACCTTGAATGGGTGGGGTCACATTCCCATGAAAATAATTAATCAAAAGGTGACATCCAAACGATAGGTCTGCCTCCACAAAATTGGATTAGGATTAAAAGAACATGGCTTTTCTGGAGTACTTAACAGTTTTAAACCAGCACAACATACAATGAAATATTATTCAACCATAGACAGGAATAAAGTCCTGATACATGCAACAACATGGATGAACCTTGAAGACATCACTTTGAGTGAAAAAAAAGTGAGACACTGAAGGACAACTATTGTATGACCTAACTGGTATGAAATAAATAGAATAAGCAAACTCATAGAGTCAGAAACTAGAATATAGTTTACCAGGGGCTGGGATAGGGGTAGAGAATGGGGAATTAATGCCTAATTGGTTCAGGGTTCTGTTTGGGGTGATGGAAAAGTTTGGTAAAGGATGGTAGCACATTGTGAATATAATTAACAGCAATGAATTATATGTTTAAAGGTAGCTAAAGGTAGAAATTTTAGATTGTATATATGTTACAAGGATAAAAATTTAAAAAAAACAACCACAGACCTGCACAACACAAAATTGAACCCTAATGTAAACCATGGATATAGTTAATAGTACAATTATTACAGTGTTCTTTCATCAAGTGTCACAAATGCACCACACTAATGCAAGGTGTTAATAATACAGTGGTAAGGTACATGGGAACTCTGTATTTTATGCATGATCTTCCTGTAAGTCTACAACTTCTCTTGTAAAAATAAATTTAAGAAGTATAAAATAAGAACACAGAAATTTATTCTCTCACACAGCTAGAGACTAGAAGTCTTAAATCAAGGTGTTGGCAGGGCCATGCTCATCCCATCTAGGGGATGAACAGTTTTCGTCTCTTCTTAGCTTCTGGTGGTTGCTGGTAATTTCTGACATTTCTTGGCTTGCAGATGCATCACTCCAATCTCTGCCTCGTTGTCACATGGCCTTCTCCCTCTGTGTCTGTGGGTCTGTGTCCAAATTTCTCTTTTATAAGAACACCCATGATATTGGCTGCAGGGCCTACCCTAATCTAGTATGACCTCATCTTAACTTGATTGCATCTACAAAGACTCTATTTCCCAGTAATGTCATTTCACAGGTGCTGGGTGGACATGCATTTGCAGGGACACTATTCAACTAGTACAACTATGTATTCAAGTTTTACTCCATAAACTAGCAATTATGTAGGGTCAGTGTTTAGTTTCTTAGTCTGCTTAAACAAATACAGTGAAATGGTTCAGCTTAAACAATGGGAATTTATTCACTCACTGTGTTAAGGCCAGTAAAGTGTCCAAATCAAGGCATCATCAAGGAGATGCTTTCTTCCTGAAGGCCCATATTCTGGGGCTGGCTGCCAGTGATCCTGGCTCCTCTGTCATACAGCAAGGCACATGGTGCGCCTGCTGGTCTCTCCCTTCTCCTCTGGGTTTTGTTGGCTTCAGCTTCTTGCTTCCACAGCTTTCTCTCTCTGCCTGAATTTCATTCTCCTATAAAAGACTCCAGTAATAGGATTCAGACCCATTCTGGTTGATGTGGGACATACCTCAACCAAAGCAACCTCATCAGAATGTCCTGCTTACAATGGGCTCACACCCATAGGAATGGGTTGAATTTAAGAACACGTTTTTCTGGGGTACAGACAGCTTCAACCCACCACCATCAGAATGACATGACTGAAACCCAATCCTTAGATTTGGAGGATATTAGTGGGTGGAAGTAAAAAAATACATATAATTATATATATTTAATTATATATAATTTAAAAACATATTGAAGAGTTTCAGTTTAATGAGTTGAGAGCTTAATACTTTTCATGGCAAATAGTTCCTCAGACAGGAAGCAGTTTAATTTTTGCCTGGTAGGAAGATAAGAAATCAGGAAACTTTCCCTCCCTGGGCTGCTGCGCTTCCTGAGGCCAAATAAGGCAATTAAGGTTGATGCAGTTCACACACAATCATTACCCAGAGGGAGGGTCTCACTAGGAATTCCACAAGTGGCATCTGAGTTGGCCAATAAGGGTTGGTAGCCTGACTGTCCAAGTAGGACTCATCAAGATGGAGAAGTAGAAAAGTCAGACGGGCATTTAGCCTCATAGGCAAACACAAGCTATGCAATCAGACAGACCTGTTTTCAAATACCCATTTTACCTGCTGGTGTTACTCAACATCTCTGAGCCCATTTCCTCATCTGTGAAATGGATCTGGTGAAAGCCAGTGCCTGAGTGGAATTAATAAGATCAAGTGCCTAGCAGAGTGATTTATATATATATTTTTAAATAGCCTTTTATTAAGGTTGAGTCCCCTTTTCCATGGATCCTGCCATTCTCTCAGGGAAGAACATAAACAGTTCAATAACCGTACAAGAAAGTTTATGATTAAGGGCCCAGACGTCTGCCTGGTGAGGGCGGTATCTGACGTGGGAGGTCACAGAGCAGAGGGCTGCTGGACTGAGCAGGCACAGACGTTAACTTTTAATAACAAACAGATGCAAAATGAGTGCTGCAATCTGAAACTCTGCAGTTAAGTCATACTGATTTCCCCCCCTCCACCTACACCAGGGTGTATTTATAGAGCTTATCATGGAAGTCTCCACTGCGTAATCAGACCTGAGACCTGTTCACTCTCTGCTCTAACACTCAACTGTCTGTGGTCTCTCCAGATGCACTTGACCAACGTTCGAGAAAGGCCACTGCTTCTGTCCAGGTGTCCCAGGCCTCCCCTTGTCTATGCTGCCCACAGTGAAAGAGCCCACCCGGGCGGTGTATAGGTGCATATACCATGCCTGATAACATCCTAAAGACAAACAAAAATGACTTTTTGGTTTAGTTTGGGATGATCAGTGCTTTTGCCGTGATTTTGCTGAAATCTTTTGGGTGACATTTTCATTTAAAACTCATCATTGTGGCTGGGCTGGAATCCCCAGTCTGTGGCCTGTGCCGTGAGTCAGCCAGGCTGGCACACATCATCAATAGGGCTGATCTGTAATCTTCCATAGCAGCCTGCTGCTGCCCTGATTTCCTCAGCATTGAGAACACCTGTGTGCTCAAATCTCTGTTTCTCCATTATAGCTTTTAAAATATTTTCCTTTGATTAAAGGGACGGAACAATGGATTCATTTGTTTATTTAGTGCCCGATTTGTAATGTAGGCTCTAGAGTCATACTGCCGAAATTCAAATCCCACCTCCACAAATCATGAGCTGTGTAAGACCTTGAACAAGTTACTTAGGTTCTGTAAACCTTAGTTTCTTCCTCTATAAAAGGAGAATCATAATCATTCCTGCCTCATAAGGTGGCTGAGAGGATTGTCCCAGGTTTGGTTCCCCAGGAAGCAAACTCTGAGACAGTACTTGGCAAGCTGGACGTTTATTCGGGAATGATCTTCAGTGCCACACCTGTAAAAGGGAGGGCAGGAAGCAGGCTTGGGGCAGAGGGAGAATCTGAGCTGCAGTGCAGTCCCAAGGAAAGTATCAGCCAACCCCAGATGGCACTCTGGAGCTGGGACACCCCTGAGAGCTATCCTGCTCTGGGACAAACGGCCTGGACCTTTATACATAACCCTCTGTACACAAGCCATTGGGAGGCTTCCAGACTGCTTGGGGAAGGCAGTTTTCTTCAACTGAGCCAATCCCCAAAGGGGACTGACAAGGGCGCGTAGTCTTCCTGCAGCACTTTGCAACTGTGGGAATAAGACTTGCATCACAGCCTCCTCCCAAAGATTAAATGAGATCATTGACATAAAACCTTTAACAGAGTACCCAGAATACAGTAAGCACACTCAGTAAATCATAGCCATTACAATTTTCATTGTTGTTTTTACTATTATTTGCCCCCCATAATAGATGGTAGAGAAACAGTGGAGATGAAGGGTCTGCCCCTGACCTCAAGAGAATTAATCCATGACAAATCGGACAATCAGACAAACAACTGCCATGCATGTAGCTGAAAGGGTGACACAAGATTTGCACGAGAGTACTTAGAAAGGACACAAGATGCAGACTAGGATGAGGGAAGGGATGCCAAAGACTTGAAGACCAAGAGGAGTCAGGCCAAGGGAGTGGGAGGTAGATGGGGGTGGGAGAGAAGGTACCCAGGTGGAGGAAGAAGCGTGTGTGGAGGCAAAAGAAAGCGCAGGGTGTGCATGATTTAATTCAGCAGGGTGGGTACATAGTGAACACTGGGGATGGGGGTGGAGGGGGGAAGGACCTGGGTACACCAGGCCAAGGAGTTTGGACTTTGGTATACAGAATGCAACCAGGAGCCATCAAAGGATCTACTCAGAGAAAGGACACCACCCATTTTGCGCTTGAAAAAGGTCACTGTGGCTTCCTTGTGGGTCATGGAGGGGAGATGAACAAGACTTGAGGCTGGAGACCCATTAGGAGGCTGCTGCTGGAATCCAGATGAGAGATGAGGGTGAACTGGGCCAGGCTGGTGGCAATGAAGATAGAGGAGAATTGACAGAGTCAAGGAACATTTAAGAGGTGGAGTCTACAGACTTGGTGATGATTGGATAGTAGGAGAGAAGAAGGAATCCAGGGTGAAGCTCAGGCTGGGAAAATAAACTTCAGAAATCTTGGGGAATGTGTACCCTAAGACTGGAGAAATTGCTACTTTGATTTAAATATATATATATATAACATAGTGTGATGGTTAGGATTATTTGTCAAGTTGGCCAGATGATGACGCCCAGTTGTCTGGTCAAGCAAGCACTGGCCTAACTATTACTACAAGGATATTTTGTGGACTGAAATTATCAGTCAGTTGATTGCACCTATGGCTGATTACATCTTTGATCAACTAAGGGGGGTGTCTTCCCCAATTGGAGAATCCAATCAGCTGGATTTAATTCAGTCAGTTGGGGGGCTATTAAGGGAGAGGTGAGACTTCAGCAGTCAGAAGAGAGAACTTTTATCTCTACCTCAGCCAGCCAGCCTCTCCTGGAGAATTCATTGAAAACCTTCATCAGAATTGCCAGTTTGCAACCTGCCCTATGGAATTTGGATTCCTGCATCCCCACAGTTGTGTGAGATACTTTGTAAAATCTCATATTTACAGATATCTCCTGTTGGTTCTGTTTCCCAAGAGAACCCTGACTAATACACATAGTATATAATGGATACTATATAATGTAATAAATAACATAAACACACAAAGTAGACTATACATTCCCTAAAGGGAAGAGACCATGGTATGTATTCAATAAAAGTAATCTGGTTTGTTAGTTATCTGAATTACCAAATTTTGTAAAATAACCCAACTATTTTGTATTCAATTTTACCTTTCTTAGATGGATGTGAAGGTACTTTGCATTCATCATTGTGAATATTTACTTGTCTTGTGGAACTTTATAGCTATAAAGGACTAAGCTAAATTAGGGCTACCCCAAGGCATGCTGGATGGACTTTTGGAATCATTAACTGATATCATCTCATTCACTTAAGCATTTATTAAGCAACTTTGATATGCCAGGCACTAGGTCCTGATGATACCAAGAAGAATAAAAGCCAGTTCCTGCTCTCAAGGAGCTCACAGTACAACAGAAGACACAGAAAAAGAAAACAATTCCTGACTTTTTAACAGGCATACGACAGAGAACTACACAGAGTGATTCTGGGAAAGGCAATACCCTTAGACTGGCAATATCAGCGTGTTTTTTGTTTTTGTTTTTTGGGGTTTTTTCCCCCACGAAAATAGAAGAAATTCTAGTTACTCAAGCTTTGGAGTTAGTTGATTTGATATGTAATCCCTCAGATTATTCCATAAAACAAACAATACCGTGTTCCCTTTCTCTCTGTAAAATAACTTACCAAGTATATTGTGGTCAATAAGCAATACAGTAAGTTCTTCCAGGAGAGACAGGATGGAAAGCAGGACTCTGTCTCATTTGGTGGCAAGAAACCCTCTAACCAAGTCTCCCCATGTAACTCATCTGGTTACATCTTTCTGAACTCTGGAGCAGTGGCTAAAGCTGATGGGAAAATCTGAGCAAAAGTCAAGACTCACTGTCTGGAACTCGGTGAAGAAATACCCAAGTTTTATTCTTTTTTCTGGTCTGTGTATCTGAGGCCTCCCATTGAGGCTATGTCACAGGCTTCTGGATTAAGACAGAGGTTACTCTTACCAGTGAGAAATTCTACAAGAAATCTGTAATAAAGCATAGCCTGAAGAAACTTCTAACCAGCTTTTAAGACTCAGGGCTCTGTTTTAGACAAATCCATAAGTCCCTCGTGGCACACAACCCTCAGAAGCAATTAGGTTAGTTCCAGAGAAACTTGCTTCCTCCCTGCTTCTGTCTAGCAAAAGAAGAAAAGGAAAGGAAAAAAAAGATCAGCAAAGAATGCCGTCAGTACTTAAACTCACACTGTAGTGGAAAGTAAATTGAGCAAAGGAAATAGGAATAAAAACTCACTTTGGATTCCTCTTCAATGAACATCAACATTTACTGAATATGGATTCTGGACCCAGCCTTGTGCTCAGGGCTTCAGATATGAAGACACATTAGACACCACGAGTGACATGAGGGTCCAGGGCCTTCAACAGTAATATTTCTCATGGTAAATCAGTGCATGGCATTCGGGTTTATACATCAGTCTCTTGTATGTTTGGTGAGCCGACACAGTCCTTGTAGTCTAAATCACCTGCATGTTTTCACAAAATTGAATTTTGGGACTTCAAAGCTGCTAAGTATACCTTTGTAAGTGGTGATCATTCCACTGGAAATGATTGATAGGCCTTCCTAGCTCTAGAAGGAGTGAGCTAAGCATAGGGAGAGGCAAGGGGGTCTCTTAGAGTTCCAGGATATTCTCTGAATCTGAGTTGGAAAATTGGGCCTAACATTAGTCCAAAAAAGCTTCCCAGTGAATGAGTCTGCATGCCCAAAGATATAAAATGGAACCTCCCAAACATTCTCTTTTCTGGGCAAAGACCTCCCAGGTGACTCAGGGTGCTTAGTTGAGGTTACAAATGCAACCACCTTTTAATCAACCGAACAAATCTTTTTACTGGTAAAAAAGATTTGGCCCCTACTTCCCAAATAGAGGTCACAATTTGCAATTTTATCTTTCAATCTGGTAGCAAAAACCAAACTCTACTTTAAAAAAATAATAAATTAGAGGGACCAGGATGGTGGAGGGGTGGGGAATAGGTAATTAAGGCTTGGGTACAGCTCCTGTTAGGGTGATGTCAAGATTTTGGCAAGGGACAGTAGTGATGGTAGCACAACATTGTGAATGTAATTAACACCACTGTATTGTATACTTGAAAGCGGTTAAAGTGGAAAATGTTGGGTACATGTTACCACAATTTTTTATATGTGACTTTTCTTTAGAATTGTTCACTGCAATGAGAGTTTCTGTATTTGAGACATAAGATTCAAAGAGAATAAAACCATGGTTTTTCCTTCTTCAGGTTTCAAAAAAGAAGGCAGGTGAGTTTCCATGGCACT
Source organism: Tamandua tetradactyla (assembly GCF_023851605.1). Lineage (NCBI taxonomy): Eukaryota > Metazoa > Chordata > Mammalia > Pilosa > Myrmecophagidae > Tamandua > Tamandua tetradactyla. The sequence goes on from NC_135339.1 coordinate 82,094,579, forward strand.
TACATTTTCTGCCTGACTTTGTTGATGGTGTCAGAGCAGTCTTCCAGAACTCCTCCCTATCAGTCCCCGGGCCCCAGGAAAGCACATGATTTTCCTAATATCAGTGTATTGGGGCGGGGGGCAGCGGGGGGGAGTGAGAGAACTGTAGCTAAAAACCACCCAGAAGGTTCACAATGCCTTCGTTTCTATACGAAGGTGGGGCAGCCGCCACGCAGCGCGGACTCCCACCCCTGCGAGGAACACCCACGCGGCGCAAAGCAGTCTGAAAACCGAAACCGGTCCTGGGGACACCGGAGGACGCCCCCGGGCGGGGCCCGCGGACCCAGCTGACCACCAGCAGGCGAATGTCGCGAAGGCGTCGTCGCTCACCCCCGGGCGACCTCTGCCGGGCAGCCCCAAGGAGGGAAAAGAGGAGGAAGGAGGGCTCCGGGTGGGAGGAGGGGCGGCCGGCCCCCCCCCAGGCCCCGCCCCGAGGCCCCGCCCCGCCGCGCCACGCCGCGCCATGATTAGAGCCGATGACTCAGGGCGGAGCTCCGCATCCAACCCGCGGGCGCCGCCAAGTTCTCTGGATGGGACCAGAAGTTTCTACCCGGCCAGTTGCTACGTCCCTTTATCTCCTCCTTCCCCTTTGGCAGTGAGGAAGCTATTTCCAGACCCTTCCACCCCTCTCAGGCCACGTCACCCCCTCCTTTAATTCATAAAGGTGCCCGGCGCCGGCTTCCCGGACACGTCGGCGGCGCGCAAGGCTCACACTCCGGCGGCGGCGAGGTCCTCGCAGCGGCGGCCCAGCGACTCGGCGCCCAGGAGGCCGGCACCCCGCGACCCGGGATCCCGCGCCCCAGCCCTCGGGGACCCCGCACTCCGCGCTCCGGCGGCCGCCACTCCGAGCCAACCCCGCGCCCAGCATGAGCGCAGCCACCCACTCGCCCATGGTGCAGATGGCGTCCGGCAACAGCGCCGGCGACCGCGACCCGCTGCCTCCGGGCTGGGAGATCAAGATCGACCCGCAGACCGGCTGGCCCTTCTTCGTGGACCACAACAGCCGCACCACGACGTGGAACGACCCGCGCGTGCCCCCCGAGGGCCCCAAGGTGAGCCGGACCCGCGCCACGCCCCGGCCGGCGGCCCCACCTCGACGGGGGAACAGGCCCGGCCCGGCGGCGGCTGGACTGGGTTGGGCGAGCGCGGGGCTGGCCCCAGCTCCCAGGTCCCTGCACCGGGGGTCGGGGCATCCCACCCCGAGCTCGCCCTGCTGCGCTTGGCCAGGCCTTGAGAGGCGTGGGGGTGACGGAGTGCCCCGGAGAGGTCAGTCCTCACCGCGCCGCGTTTGATTTTGCGAGGGGATTGAGGGGGACGGGGAAGTGCGACCCGGGACGGGGTGGAGGCATGGGCGTCAAGAGCTGTCCCCAAGTTCCCGGGCTCGGAAGGGGCGGCGGGCCTGGTCAGCGGGAGGCCTGGGCCCGGCCCTGCCGCCGGCTCTGCTCCGCGTCCTGAGATAGTCGTTACTGGAAGGTTCTCTCATCCGCCGACCCCTGGTGCCTGGGGGATGGGCTTTTCCGAATTTCCCCCTCTACTTCTGGACAACTTGGTTGACAGTTATTTTGACCTTACTCTCCCGGTTCGCGGACAGAGTGACTCAGGACGCTGATATAAGTAGTCTCTTTTTTTTTCTTTTTAAAATTACTGTTGTATCGTTGTTTGAGGATTTTTTTGAGTAACATTGAGTTTCAGTGTGATTTGTTAAAAACAAGATGCTGTTCTTCCAGGCAGTTGGCCCTTCCCTTAAGACTTCGCCTCAACTGGAGAGAAAGAGAATGATGATTTTTGTTTGTTTTAATGGTATGTGTTCCCTTCCTTGTAATGGCATTAAAATATTTAGGATTTGTTTCCCATACACAAATAACTAAGTAATAATACTTATATACAGCAGAAATATGCTTCATCTAAATACATGTAAGAGTATTTACTTCTTAACCCTTAGAAGCATGACAGTTTTTATACATTTGGTAATTTAAAAAATTATAATTAGTTGTATTGAAACAATTTTCTACAAATTAAAATTTTTCAAAATAGAACGTTTGCAAAAAATAGTGTACTTAAAGGGTAACTTAATATTGTCTGTGCAAAATAAAAGCAGTAGAAACTGGTAAATTATTTTGAAGATTTAAAAAGTCACAGTTAAATATGCTTTGCAAGGCTTTATTTTAGAAGAAAGACCTTTATGATGTTCTGCACCTTTTTCCTTTAAAATATTGGTAAAACTCTCGTGTCCAAAAGTGATGTATCTTACACTCAGCAGTTTACATTTACAAGGAGTTAATTGCATCTTTATTTCTGAAAATTAGATCTAGAAGGTGTAATTAGCTGGGTTGGACATAATTATATGCACCTTTTTGTGTGTTCTCCCTGTAGAGATGGGCTTGTTAGAAGCTGCTGGCACCCTTTGTTTTCAGTGAAGATCAGGTTTAAACAAACACTGGGAGTTCAGTATGAGACCCAAATTGCCAGCACTTTGTTTTCAACATGGAACTTTCTCAGGGAGTTGGATTGCTTGCTGCTTTGCTTCCCGTACCCGCCGGGTGGATGGGTTAGGCTGTAGTTTCATAAAACTTCTTGAGGAGAAGAAACAGACCGAATTACAATAATTACTTTAAAAAATACATATAGAAAGTAAGAGCTACTAAATCAGAAGTCTGATCCTGGGAAAGGTTAAATACAATGTAAAATGCACAGTGAGCAAAGGGCCCCAGCTAAGAGGACATTCCAAGCATCCTCACCTTTAAGAGGAAGTGTTGTCAATCAGAAGCTATTCCTTGAGCATCTGCAATTTGGGAAGTACTTTTTCTGCAAGGACTCAGCTTCAGGATGTTTAGGGTCTAACCGTGTTGGTAAAGAGGTGGCTTTCATGGAAGGAAAAGACTAGAACTTAGTGTTTTATTTAGTCATTTATACTCCATCTTCTCACAGCTGACTGTACCACCTTCCCCTGAAGTGGTTAGAGTGATTCTTTCACCCCCGTTTTTCAGAGGAGGCAGTGGAGGTCTGTTTTACCCTTCATTGCAGAGCCGGGAAGGTTCGAGACAAAGGTGTTGAGTTTTATCCACCTCCATTGTAAGCTGTGGCACCTCCCCACCTGCAGTTTTCTGGATTTCAGTTTTCTACACGCTTGGGCTTCCCACGAACTGCCTGACAAGTTCCTATCAATCCAGACCCCTTTCCTGGCAGAGAGGTTGGCATTTGCTTAGGAATCAGGAAACCACTCTTTCCTGGTCTCCTCCCTGAATAAAACAGGTTGGGTATCTTGGAGTATCGTGCACAAACCTCTGGCAGGAGAAAGAGACCCTCCTCTCTCAAGGACCAGTGCTGCGAATCTCCAAATCTTAGAGGTCGTGAGCACTGATTTCCAAGCCTGGCTGTGTCTGGGGGAGCCTTTTAAGAACACAGATTGCCTGCTGCGTCATCAGCCCCACCCTGCTCCCCCCATCTCATCCCTCCAACATGTTTAATCTGAATTGTTCAGGGTGGGGCTCAAGAATCTCTGAATTTAAAATGCCTCCCTCAGGTTTCTGTTTACCACCCTGGCAACAGGGAGCCCCTGAAGGACTGTGATCCCCGTTTTGTAGAAGAAGCTGCTGCTTACTGTGCCCCTGTCTGTAGACCCTGGGCTCCTTCCCAAGCAGTACCTGCTTAATATCTCCCCGGCAGAGCTTTGCTTGGCGCCGCTTTTCTTGGTGAAACTCGCCCAGTGCCTGGTGTAAGGCTTTGGTGGGTGTGAGTATGCAGGAGGCGTGGTGAGGGAAGGAAGACAGCACCCCACAGAGTCTGGCAGGGTGGCTGTGCTGGGCATAGGGAAGTGATCAGACAAGATGTGGCATTGTCCCAAGATCCTGCGATAGCCCAGAGATTTCCTTCCTGTCTTATTCTCCCAGCAGAATTGCACCATAATAATTTGACAGATTATTCCAAGGCACTGTGAAAGGTAAAAACTGTCTTTTGGAGGAAATTGGCAATGTTTTGAATTATGATAGGGTCATTTGTTCTTCTTCAGGTTCAGCAGCACGTCCTGAATTTTCTTAAAGATGAGGTCATCTTGCTTTTGTTCCTCTTAGAATCAGAACACAGTCAGGAAATGAGTAGCTGTTCCCTCCTTCCTAAGCCAACAAGATGCAGTTAGGGCTAAGCAGATTCCTTCGTAGCTTGGTAGATGGTGATTTGTTGGGGGGTGGGAGGAAGGCAGTAAATCACTGCCAGAATGCCTCAAGTCCAGCTTGTCCAAGACTTTCATTTTCCCCTTGCTTAGCTTATGCAAGAACTGGCTGCCCCTCTGAGAACATAATTAATTTGCCCCCTGTTTTGCAGAATAGATTTGCCCTTTACGAGCGTAGGGTCCATTTGCAGGAACTCTGGCGGCATTTAACATTAGCCAGGGCTGAGAAGGCTAAACTGTTTGATGCTGTCGGACTGGTTGTGAGTCATAAAGCTTCATACCACCCTTGAAGCTTGATTAGCGCTGTCCTCATTTCTGGAATGGCACATGGGTGCCTTATGTAAACCACGCTGCGGGTTTCTTATTTTCTGTTGACATTTAAAAGTGATGCTCTGATGCTTATCATCAAAAAATAGGAAACTATATAATACAAACCTGCTTTTTCTTTTGAATTTCTGCTGTTTTAATATGTCTCTTAAAAAAAATTGAGGCCTTGTGGGGCAGGCCACAGTGGCTTAGCAGGCAGAGTTCTCGCCTGCCATGCCGGAGACCCGGGTTTGATTCCTGGTGCCTGCTCACGCCAAAAAAAAAAAAAAAAAAAAAAAAATTGAGGCCTGCAGTAGGAAAACTGAGAGGTTAAGACAAGGGCATTGCTCGTTAAGAAGCTCTGATGTCTCCTCGAGCGCCGCCCCCCCCCTCCCCAAATATTTGTGAGCACTCCTCTATTATGCTTTACTGTATTATTCTCAGCCCCTTCCTGGCTCCCCTTTCCTCACCTAATCAAGTCCACATCCCATGGAACTCAGACTGGGTTGTGACTTTGAGGCTTTAAAGCCCAAACTTCCTCATTTTGCAGATGCAGAAGTTGGTCTCTTTCTCTCCCTTTGACATTCATGATGCTTTGTGAGATATCTGGTATTGTTAATTTTTCACATATTTCTGTTAGAACTTCTTTGAAGCCTTGGCAGCATGTCAGGCAGCAAGGCAGTTTGCAAAACCTTAAGCAGAAAGGATTTCTTTAGCAAGAAATGAACTTAATTTTTTTCTGTTAGCATATTTCTAAGTGTGTGCTAGACACTAGTGAGTGCTTTTATAAATCATATCTTTAAACCCTCAAAACAGCTCTCTGAGATGGAAACTATTAAGTATGTCTTAGGCACAAGAAAACAAACTTGGAGAGGGGCTGTGCATGGTCTGAGGCCTTTAGCTGTGGTACAGTTGGAAAGCTGTTGTAGCCAGGGATTCTGGAAGGGGTAACTTGCCTCCAGGGGGGCTAGCTGCTTCTAGAAACTCCTCCATCCTCAGAGCTCTTACCCAGGCACAGCCAGGCTAATAAACAGCCTTGAAGTCCATCATGTACAGTTGGTCAGAAATGCTGGCTCATTTCCTGGGCCTGGGCTCTGGAAGCAGATGAGCCCAAGGTTGGACTGGCTTGTTCATTCCATCAGAAGTTTACAGAGCACCTGCTCTGTGCCGGTCACAAAGGCCGTGTCGAGGACACCTCTGCTCCTTGGGTGCCATTCTCCACGAAGCGCTTCCTCCTTCTTTGCAGTCCGAAGCAAGCTGTCCCTTCTCTGAAGTCTGCATTTTAAAAATTTGAATCTTTCTTGCAAAAGTTGCTACTTTGGACAGCTGCTGAGGCCAGAGTCTGTTACACATGCAATGAAAATTGAACAGATGAGTCAGTGTAGAGAAGAGTAAGCCTGGGCCTGTGCTCAGGTGTGTGCGGGCTGCTTAGAGAAAAGCCACCTGTTGTGAGGTACAAACCCAGGAGGAACGTCCCTGTGACTGGAAGCAAGGACTGAGTGTAGCATGGTGTGTAGCCTGTCCTGGGCCCCCAAATGTCCTTGACATTTTGGCTTGTTTTTTCTGTTGTTGTTGCTTTTTATATAACCTTCTAAATGGCCTTTTCCCCACAAAGGAGTTCACTGTGGATTCCGAAGTTCATCCTTATGGATCTGGAGAAGCTGTAAGTTGTCCCTGCTAGCAGCGGCCTCCTGGAGCAGGCCTGCTGGGAAACTCCAGGCTGGGGGTCGCTAACCCATCGTTGCACAGAGAACAGCTCCTGGCACTGGAAAAGAGTCCCCCTTTAATTCTGATTTTCCTGTGGCTGGCAGTACCATCAGACATGTACGTGTCATATTCAGTGTCAGTTAGAAAAGCCCAGAATTGCAGATTGTCTGCCACCTGCTCCAGGAGCCTGTTGTAAAAAGCTCAGCTGCCCCAAAAGTACTCCCAGCACAGAACTGTGCCCCAGTGAATTGATGTGAGGCTTCCTCTGAAAATTCTTTAGCTTCCTATTGGAAAGCAAACATTTCCTATTTTGAATTAATTTCTTCATTGTTCACTAAAGTAGAACTATAGTTTTTTTCAGATTAAAAAAAAATTCTTCTTGAATACTGAATGAATGAGTGAATAGTTTAAGACTCCAATGAGTGATAGATTAAGAAAACATGTGCCTCTTCACTTTTCAAGTCATCCAGATTTATTCTGGAGACCCTCAACATCAGAGGGGACCCGGCTCCCATCCAAATTGAACTGGGTTTTTCCCTCAGTGGCCAGGATTCTGGCAGAGCCCCCATGAGAGGGCCGTGTGGAGTCCTGGGCTCTGGTGACTCAGAGCGAAGCCCAGTGCTTTCACTCTCACTTGCCTTGCCTTGGCCCGGCCAATGACTCAGCACTGAGCAGCAGCTCACTGACCCAGAGCACATTCGAACTGAATGTTCCAGGTCTGAGCCTCAGCCCAGCTTGGCCAGGGGAAATGAAATGCTTCCACTTCTGCTGCATTTAACCCTGGAAAGGTAAAGACTTTGGAGACATTAGCCTCAGTTATCCTCACACAGAGTACAGGTGTGGTGTGAAGAGTGAAGAGTGACCCTGGCCTTAGTATCAGACTAACCTGGGTTCTAGTGATTTTGAATAAATCATTTACGTTCCCTGAGCCTCATTTTCCCCTTCTGTGAAATGGGTATAGCAACCTATCCAATAGGTTGTGAGAATCAGGGGAGAGGGTTCAGGGAAGGTGGTTAGTCCAGGGCTTGGCCCAGCTGTGTGTACAAGCCATGAAAATGTTCACAGCCTCTGCTACGAAGTAGGCAGCTCTCCATGGATAGGTGTTTGGCCTCTGCAAACAGTTGACCATTCCGGCTATGCTTGGGTCTTTTGGTTCCTAGGAAGGTCTGCTGTCTTATTTCTCAGAAGTAAGGTCTGCTTTTATCAGCGTGGCACCATGTCAGCTGATTCCCTATAGACCAGTGTTTGAACCACCCTCAGAATAGGACAGAGATGGGCAATCACTTGACCTTGCATCCTGAGGTTCAGGTGGAGGCCCTGCAGCCTATCACCACTCATCCTCTAGACTCATCCCATTGTCCAACATGGGCAGGTGGAATTGTGTTTCCCTACAAGATGCTGAATGGAGTGCTGTTCTACCCTCAACCCCAACTCCTTGAAGAGTGGAATCTCCCTCCTCCATCTTGAGGACAATTCCAAGCAGGACCTAGGTGACCGATTGGTATTGCAGGGAAACCAAGCCATGCTAATGAGGGACCAGCCATCTGCTGTTCCCAGCTCAGCTCTAAGGGACGTAAATGTCACCACAGATGGATGAAGGTGGAGGGGATTTCTAATTGTTACTGCCCTCTGGGGAGTATGGATGTAATGGGGAGGGATGTTTTGAGAAGCTGCTTAGGGTGAGAGAAGACTTCCCCCAAAGAATTTGTTTCAGGGTTGCACCATTGGCCACACGAGCATCTCCGTGGGGATTCTTTTGGATGATTGTGTTTTGCACAGATGCGTGCCTGGTGATATCCTACACACAGATACCTGACAAGCACTTCATGGTTGGTGTCTAGTGGATGGAATAGCGAGGTGATTGCCCAGTGTCTTGCTTTTAGTAGAAGACAAGATCTTGAAAATTCCGTGGAAACATACCAGATGAGGGAAGTACCTTTTCTTGGTCTTTTTGGTTCTTGATATGAAAAATTCAGCTACTTTTCCATTAGTGATCCCCAGCTTACAGCTGATTAAAACAGGATTCAATGCTTTTCCTGAAGTAGAAGTAGGTAATTTTTATGTCCCTGAAGTGAGGAGTTCAGAAGTGTCATGGCCTCTGCCTGGCTCATCACTAACATCTTGTGTGACCTTGGGCCACATCCTTGCTCCCACATCTGCTCCATGGAGTGGCCTGGGAGGCAGGCGCCCTCCCTGCAGCAGAGGGTTGTCAGGCCTGGCCTCTGACAGAGCCTGGGGTGGGGGGCGCCCAGGTGGCAGTGAGGAGACCCTGCGTTGGTTCTGGGATTTTTTCCCCTAGGACCCTGGGGCTGTGTGCAAGGAGCCGACTTAATTATTTCCTTCGGTTGGGTCTTTTTTTTTTAAATTTTTTTATTAATTAAAAATTAACAGACAAAACATTAAGATATCATTCCATTCTACATATACAATCAGTAATTCTTAATATCATCACAGTTGCATATTCATCATTTCTAGAACATTTGCATCGATTTAGAAAAAAATAAAAAAGACAACAGAAAAAGAAATAAAACGATAACAGAAAAAAAAAGATTATACATGCCATACCGCTTACCCCTCGCTTTCATTTATCACTAGCACTTTAAACTAAATTTATTTTTAACATTTGTTCCCCTATTATTTATTTATTTATTTTTTAATTAAAAAAAATTAACACAACATTTAGAAATCATTCCATTCTACATATGCAATCAGTAATTCTTAATATCATCACATAGATGTATGATCATCATTTCTTAGTACATTTGCATCGATTTAGGAAAAGAACTAGCAAAACAACAGAAAAAGATATAGAATGATAATATAGAGAAAAAAATAAAAATAAAAAATACAAAATATATATATAAAAAACAAAACAAACAAACAAAAAAACTATAGCTCAGATGCAGCTTCATTCAGTGTTTTAACATAATTACATTACAATTAGGTAGTATTGTGCTGTCCATTTTTGAGTTTTTGTATCAGTCCTGTTGCACAGTCTGTATCCCTTCAGCTCCAATTACCCATTATCTTACCCTGTTTCTAACTCCTGCTGGACTCTGTTACCAATGACATATTCCAAGTTTATTCTCGAATGTTGGTTCACATCAGTGGGACCATACAGTATTTGTCCTTTAGTTTTTGGCTGGACTCACTCAGCATAATGTTCTCTAGGTCCATCCATGTTATTACATGCTTCATAAGTTTATTCTGTCTTAAAGCTGCATAATATTCCATTGTATGTATATACCACAGTTTGTTTAGCCACTCGTCTGTTGATGGACATTTTGCCTGTTTCCATCTCTTTGCAATTGTAAATAATGCTGCTATAAACATTGGTGTGCAAATGTCCGTTTGTGTCTTTGCCCTTAAGTCCTCTGAGTAGATACCTAGCAATGGTATTGCTGGGTCGTATGGCAATTCTATATTCAGCTTTTTGAGGAACCGCCAAACTGCCTTCCACAGTGGTTGCACCATTTGACATTCCCACCAACAGTGGATAAGTGTGCCTCTTTCTCCGCATCCTCTCCAGCACTTGTCATTTTCTGTTTTGTTGATAATGGCCATTCTGGTGGGTGTGAGATGATATCTCATTGTGGTTTTGATTTGCATTTCTCTAATGGCCAGGGACATTGAGCATCTCTTCATTCGGTTGGGTTTTGACCCTTGGTTTAGCGAGGGAAGCTTAGGACCCCTAGAGTTGTGCTTCTGCTTCTAGGCTGTGAAATTTTAGACACAGCTCTGAGAGAAAATGGTATCCTTGCTAATTAGTGCTCTTAAAGGCAATTTTAATCCTCCGATAAAGGAGCCTCTAACTCCAGTGGGCTCTCGTTAGCAATTTGGGGTAACGACTAAGGAATTAGGCTGAGTAGACAATGGGTCAAGCCTTCGGTTGCTGGAGGAAAGCTGAATCTGTCAGTAACTATTTGTGGAATGAAGGAACGTGATTGTGTCAAGCATAGAGCAGCTCCAAAAACTTCCTCGTGCCTTATTTCACTTAAATCTTATGAAAACTCCCTGGGAAGTGTGTGTCCACGTTTTACAGCTGGGAAACTGTATCTTAGTAGCTAGGATCCTGTCCAGGGCCACACAGCTGGTGAGTGGTAGGGGTGGGCTGGGAGTCTGGGGTGCCGAGCTGAAGACCAGACTGTCCCTGCTGCCCAGGGACAAGCTGGACAGTGTGACAGAGCAGTGCAGTGTGGAGTTTCACCTTGAAAAGGAAGTGTTCCCCAGTAGAAGCACATAGGAACACCCATTTCATTAATCCCGGAGGCGGGATGGGGAATATTTTCTAGTAACAGGCATATCAGATAAAGCCACCAGTAACCCGTGACTGGCGATGGTTTACTGAATTTGTGCAAAAGGAGTCTTAGAACAAAACCGAACTCCATTGTACAGTAAATGGGTTTAGATGGAAGGTGGGATTAGCTGATCATTCAGAATTTATTTAGTGTCTGCTCTGTGCCCCACGTGGTACTAGAAGTAATGGGAGACCCTATATCACACCCTGATGGGAACTGAAGGAATTTTGATAGTTTGGCTATAGGAATGCAAGCGACTATTTATATACCAAATTGTCACTCAGATGTAGTTCATTTTTAGGGCCTGTAATAGTAACGAATGGAAAGTCTTGGTAAGATGTTGAAGCTCAGTGCTCTGTTTGGGCTTTAGAAGAGTTTTGCTTTTGTTTCCTGCCTGATGTAGGCAAGCCAAGCCATTTCACTTTGATCTAGATCCTAGTTCTCTGGTGAGTTTGAGGGTCCCTATTTCTCTCTACTTTTTTTTTTCTCTTTGTTTTAGAAATTTTGAAGTATGGTTGGTAAAAATCAACACCTGACCTATATGAAGGCTTTTCTGGCCTGAAAACCCAGTTAATAAAATCTGTCCTACTTAGGACTCCAGTGCTATTGAGGTAGAAGTGCCATGGGGCAGTCCAAAGAGTTGCTCTTGTGATCACTACCTTCAATTCAGAAAGAGGGATGGGAGTTGTGGTTTGGAGATGTTGGACCCTCTCTCATGGATTGGGGTTCACAGAGGGACCCATTCCTGTACTTCTTATATGGGACCCTACTGTGGAGGGGTAAAGGCAGACCCTTCTCCACTAAAGCAAAGAATGTGTGACCCCCCTGCACAGTGGTTGCATGTATACAGGAGGTGCCCAAAACTTCTGCTCCTGCCCTGTTTTTAAGGCACAAGGACTCCTGTTGGGGGGTGGGGGTGGAGTGGGGGGTGGGGGTGGGGGGTGGTCAGCAGCTTCCTCTTAATTTTGAGTGCAAATTTCCGTGAAATTTATTTTCTTTCTTTCCTTTTTTTTTTTAAAGGTTCAGGTGTTTTATATGCTGTATGGTGGGGGTCATATTCCATTCTTTTTCCATGTAACTATCCCTTATTGCACACCCTTTGATTTGATTTTTTTTTTCTTGTTTTTAGAAGTGCATAGGCCGGGAATTGAACCCGGGTTTCCTGTATGGCGGGTGAAAATTCTACCACTGAACTACCCTTGTACCCCCTTTTCCTTGTTTTTGAGCTTTATGTAGCTGTTAGAACTCGAAGGGACTTTGGAAATCCAAAGCCATGTGATGTCGGAGCTGGAAGGGACTTCTAATTGGTGTTTCTCAGTGCGGTCCCTGGGCCACGTGTTTATTGAATCTGCCTTTCCTGGGGGCTTAGTCTGCACTTACTATTTTTTTAATTCCTTGGACGCTTCTGATGCCTCCTAGAGTTTGAGAACCACTAGCTTTATAGAACCTATCTGGGCTTCCCCTTATTTCACAGCTGAGGAAACGAAGGTCCAGAGAGGGGATGTGGGATGCTTACGTCCACACTAGTTAGGGGCAGATCCAGGACTAGGACCCAAGTGCATGCTCTTTTCAGGTGTCCTTAGTGCCCTTGTTACTGTTAGTGAAAATCGATAGCAAAGTTCAAGCACACTGTTGGGCAAACAAGCCCAGCTGCTCGCCCAGGCTCAAATGGACCCCAGGCTTTCTCTTATGAAATCTTTTATTTTTTTTCAATTGGTATTGTAAAATATACCTAACATAAAAGCATTTTAGCCTAATATATTTAGTGGGGCAAATTTTGTCTCTTGGCAGATTTTTTCATGCTTTTTAATCCTGGCCATCTCTTGGAGTTATAGGACTTGCCTCAGGGGATTTTAATGCAAAGTACAAACAAGTTGAAAGAATTAACCAGTTCATTTAATAAATTGTATAAGGAGATAAGCAGTAAGAATCAGGACCCTACCTTCTGGGCTTTCTTTTCCTAATTGGGCTTCATAAGTGTAAATTCCTGGTGTCTCTACCCAGAATTGAGGAGCTGAGCTGTCCTGCAACGCGACTCCTGCAGTTCCACCGTGACTGCTGGAGAAGCGGGTCAGCAGGCCGTGCGAGGGACACCTGCCAGCCCTGTGCCTGCACCCCGGCCCTCCCCCGGGACCGCACTGAGTCACAGCGGCCGTCCAGGTCCACACTGAAATCAGGAGAATGCTGCTGTGGCAAGTAGAGAGGGCTCTCCTGGGCTTTGTGCTTGCACTTGAGGATGCTCTCTGTGCAACTCAAGAGACAGACATGTTTTTGTCATATTCTAGGGAATCATAAATATCCAAGCTTTTTTTTTCCCCATTTGATTTAAAAAAGTTACTTCTTGGTTTTACTTGAATGTGATGAAACAGCATAGGAGATAGAAAGGGCAGTTTAACTCTTTCAGGTGGTGCTTTTAGGAAGTAATGAGTTAGTAAAAGCTGAAGTGTCTTGCGCTGGTCCCCCGGGGCAGGGCAGGGGGCGGGGGCATGCCCAGCACAGCTCTTCCTGCGGGCAGGAGGGTCAGTTTTGATTTAAGTTGTTCATTTAGGTAGGAATGTTTCATTTTTTGTTCTGTAAAGTTGATGTGGTTTTTTACTTACCTAAGATTGTACTGTTCAAAACAAAACCTTAACAGAGTAGCAGGGAGAAACTGGCACTCCTTTCCGATGCGAAGTGTGTGAAGAAACGTGCTTTTTAATTAAATGGGATAAGGGGATCATTATTACACACGGAACCGGGAGTGCAGACGTTGGGACTGCAGGGAGCACTGCCTCCTGCCCATCTGTAACCACCCCTGCCTACCCACCTTGTGTCCCCGGGGCAGCCAGCTGCGTTTTCCATCTATGCCAAGTTCAGGGCAGGAGTCTCCGTAAGGGCCCCTCCCATCTTCTCAGGTCCTGCCAGCCCGTGAGGCCTTTCCGTCCCTCCTTCTCACCTTCTAGTCACTCCTTTCCGTTTTCTCTGTCCCTGCTTCAACCTCACTTCCTTACTCTCATCCCTGACTTTTTTTTTCCCTTCCTACTGCACCTGGCTTCTCCTTCTCAGACCCTGCTGTCTTCTGAGCTTCTCTCCTTGGTCTCCTCAGCAGCTCTGGGACAGTGGACGCAGTTCCTCACTTACGGCTTGCCTCTGGGCCTCCAGCCTTTTCTTCTTCAGCTGAGCACTCATCTTCAAGCACCACCCCCCTTCCAATTTCTTCTCCCCCGCCACACATACACAAGGGACCACATTTTTAACTCCACTGACCCAAACACACCACGCCGCAGCTTTCAAGGCCCAGGCTCAACATTGGCTCAAGGAAGCAGCGTGTGTTGACCCAGCCCCGCAGGCAGGCAGGCAGGCTTGTCTTCCCTCCCCATCCTTCCTCTCTTGCTTGCTTTCAATATAGGTACAAAATACATTCACTGAGGTGCATAAAATATGCAGCTCTTGGCAGGCCAACTCCAGTGCCTTCTGGACACAGGGGCTTCCCCCAGGAGGAGCTAACCTCAGTCAGGCCTGTATAGGGGATTCCAGGCCTGCGAGAGGGATGGCGGGATGCCTGCCCTCGTTTGGTAAAATCGGATAGTGTGAGTCATGGATAGGGGATATGTCTGCATGCTACCACTTAGAAAAAGGTATAGAACGTTTCCATCTCCTCATAGGTTCTTCAGGGACTCTTCCCAGTCGTTACCATTTCTTCCAGTGGCAGTCCCATTCTGACTTCCGTCACCATCAGTTTTATCCATCAGTTTGGTCAGAATATCACTGTCCCGTGCCTGTTTAGGGAGGGAATTGGTGATTGTGGAAGGTCTACAGGATGTCCTCATTGGACTCTGAAAAATCCCACAAGAGCCCAGCAGGACAGGTGTATGTTACATAAGGAAATTAAGGCTTGCAGAGTTTAAGGGAGTTATCCACAATCACAGAACTGTTAACCCGTAGGGGTAAGAAAGAACTTGGCTTCTGTCTAGCTCCAAAATCCATGGTCTCCCCCATTCTGTTGGGCCTCTGTGCTGTCTGAGGAGTTTGCATTCTATTTATTTCATGCCTGTTCAGGCTTTCTTGTAAACCCCTTACAATAGGAATGGTTCCTTGCTTGCTCGGCAGCCCCATGGCACCGAGCAACCCTGTGGCTGAAGGAGGCAGTGGATGAGGACTGTCAACTGCTCAGATCCCTGGAGTGCTCAGATGGCGTGAGGTCAGCACCCGTGCACCAGCAAAGGTGATGGCCAGGACTTGTCTAGGCCCCCGATTCATAGTGGAAAGAGGGCACCCCAGTGAGTGACTAAAATGCCCAGAAGCCATGCTGTGACTGGACTCTGAGTGGCCTTCTTGCTGGTTCCCTTCAATGGCAGAAATTCAGTTCTTATTGTGTGGGGCTGGACCCACTCCCTGCTCCTGGGTGACCCAAGAGTTAAGTAGGTGAAAATAATGCCACCATCCTGAGCATGTCGGCATTCTAATCTGAGCATGCCTGTCTGCTAATGTCCCCAAGGACACGGAGCCACCCTTGTCTTTCCTGTGGCTGGAGGTGATCCACAGGGCAGGGAAGAGTCTTTGAAATTCTGGGGTCAGCCCCCTGGTATACATGTCTGTACCCACATATAGAAACATTGCCGAATTAAAGGGATTCCTTATGCTACATGCGAATCAGCCCTCAGTGTCTTTCCTTAACTATGGACCAGCTTTCCAGCGGTAGAAATTATCTCCTGCAAGCTCGTAGATTCTCAGCCTCAGGCATTTGCAGTTCAGAGAGCTGCCTCCTTGAGGAAGGGTCACTCTCCTTCCTGATGGTTGGTTGGCTGTTGGGATATGTACAGGTGATACAGCCCCCTCCTCTGTAAAAGTCCCTCTGTGACCTTAGGGACCTTGACTTCTGTCGCCCAGAGAGTGGCTGGCCAGCCTTGTTGTCTGAAATGAGATCTTTCCCTGTGGTACATCTGGAACTTGGCCTTCTTAAGGGTCCCAAAATAGCTGGGCCACTAAAGCGAGAACTTCATGAGAGGACATAAGAAAGAGACCCCAATCTCTACGCCCGACCAGCCTTCATTGGCATCATGAGACCAGCACAATTAATCCCAGGGTTTTTGTTCCTATCCTGCGCGACCTCTGCATTCTTTGTGTATCTGCCTTTCCTGCATCTTCTTAAAATATTCTTAGGAAGCCAACCTAACCTCATCATGCTTCTTCTACAAAGGTTTCCAAACTGTAGTTCATGTCTGGGTCCAGTTGGAACTCTGTATTGTTGGGAAACTTGAAGCAGAGAAGCAAGCTGTAATGTGGGGAGTTGGACTTGAATCCTCATTCCTGTGGGATTGGATCTTGGGTGTCTGAAGATTTGGGTGACAATGACTCTCCTACATACACTGCTGCCTGGTTTCACCCAGAAAACAAACTTGTCCTACTAGTTTAGGAAACTGGAATGTCTCTCTTTGCTCAGCAGATATCTGGACTCAGCCTGTTTGCTTTTACACCTCTGGCCACACAGCAGCCCCTGTCTCGGGAAGAAGCGGGGCTTCTGTAGAGCAGCCACCTCCTGAGCTCCAGCATCAGGAAGCTGGTTGACACTGGGGTCCCCCAGTCCCTCTCTAGGACATTGGAATGCTTAGTACCAAGCTGTTGCCTGTCCAAGGGTATTTCCTTCCCAGCTTCTCACCAGTCTGTGTTTCTCCTCTTTTTGTTTTAGGAAACTCCAGCCTCTGCAAATGGCCCCTCCCGAGAGGGCTCTAGGCTGCTGTCCACTAGGGAAGGCCACCCTGTGTACCCCCAGCTCCGGCCAGGCTACATCCCCATCCCTGTCCTCCACGAAGGCGCTGAGAGCCGACAGCCATACCCTTTCCATGCCTCTCCCCAGCCTGGGACGCAGAGATTCCGAACTGAGGCCGCGGCGACGGCGGTGCCTCAGAGGTCCCAGTCACCTCTGCGGGGCGTGACGGAAGCCGCCCAGCCGGCTAAACAGTGTGGACAGGCGGCAGCAGCTGCAGCGGCCCAGGCCCCCGCCTCTTACGGACCCGAGGTGAGGAGAGGCCTGGCTCAGGCTGCAGGAGAGTGTCCCGGAGCCGAGCTGTGGTACCTCTGAGGCTGGGCCCCAGGCACCTGTGGGGAAGCAGGGATGCTGGGCCTGGCCTGGTATTATAAGTAACCTGGAAAAGAAGACCTGACAGCCCCATTACCCCCAGCTCGCTTCACAGGCAGGCAGGGCAGGAGCCACGTGGCTTGTTTTTGTAGTGAAAGAATCAGGGCTCAGATGGGGAGATTGCTTGGGCGATCTGTATACAGGTAGAAGAGAGAGTTGAGACTGCAAATCTGGTTGTCTGGCTCCTAACTAGGCTTTCTAGTTCAGAAAGCATGGAGAGCTAGGTATTACTTTATTCACTTCAACTAATGGATAAATATGAACATTTGGAGCTATGTTGATAGAAAGATGAGACACTAGACTTGTCCTCTAGTAGCTCACAGCATCCCTCAGTTTGAAAGGAAATCCTAAATAAGGAGTCAGGAAGGCAGCTGCTCTGATCTGAGGTGTGTTGGTGAATTTGTTCTTTATCTGGCCGGTGGTCCCTCGTAGGATTCTGAAGCAGCAAGCCCTCTTCATCCTCCAGCTTAGGAAGCTGCGGCGCATCCAGTCGTGTCCACTGGCCTCATTCTTGAGTATGAAATTTTTTGTTTCCTGTCCACACCCAGAGTCTTAATTGCCTCCTTTGGTTCCGTTCTGAACCTCTTTAGCATCTGTAACTGCTTGGGCATAAAAAATTACACTAATGCAAGATAATGGGGGCTTTTCCTTTCTCAGAGAAGCAGTACCTGTTT
This sequence comes from Tamandua tetradactyla, assembly GCF_023851605.1. Lineage (NCBI taxonomy): Eukaryota > Metazoa > Chordata > Mammalia > Pilosa > Myrmecophagidae > Tamandua > Tamandua tetradactyla. The sequence continues at coordinate 82,111,889 of NC_135339.1, forward strand.
TGTAATGTTTTTGTTGTAAAAATCAGATGTGAAGTATTAAGCATTGACGTATCAGAGAAGTCCTAACAAAGTAAGCGATCAGGAATCTTAGAAACCAGTGGGAGATCCCTTTCCCCCCTTATCTTCTGAGTGGTCCACAGGGGTAGGGACCTCCCTTGGGCCACCAGGGAGCTCAGCTGAATTCTCCGGATGAGTAAAGAAGGGTAAGGAAAGAAGAAGTGATCTGGCATGTAATAACCACAGATAAAGTGGATGGAGTGCTTCTTCTGGGTCAGGACTTAGGCAAAGGCAGAGCCACAGATTGTTTTACTTCATCTTCATAATAGCCCTGTGAGGGAGGGAGGTAGTCTTTTCCTCGTTTTTCAGATGAGGCTCAGAAAGCTATTAAGAATTTAAACCCAGGGCCTTTTGACTCCAGAGCTCCTGGTTTGAGCACTGAAATGTTTACACAGCAGGAGAGTCATATTAAATGTCTTTCCATGAGCAGGTACATAATGAAACCCCCCACCCCTCCCAGCCCACTCATTTGTGGTTGGCGCTGCAGGGCAGAGGCCTAGTTCACAGAGCTGCCCTCTTCCCTTCTTGTCTTGCAGCGGCCCCAGTCTCCGGTGGCGTCCGACTGCTCGTCCTCGTCCTCCTCAACCAGCCTGCCCTCCTCCTCAGGCAGGGGCAGCCTGGGCGGTCACCAGCTGCCCCGGGGCTACATCCCCATCCCTGTGATCCACGAGCAGAATGCGGCCCGGACAGCTGCCCAGCCCTCCTTCCACCAAGCCCAGAAGACCCACTACCCGGCTCAGCATGGGGAGTACCAGACCCACCAGCCTGTGTACCACAAGATCCAGGGGGACGAGTGGGAGCCCCGGCCCCTGCGGGCAGCGTCCCCATTCAGATCACCCGCCCGGAGCACATCGAGCCGGGAGGGCTCGCCCGCCAGAAGCAGTACGCCGGTGCCCTCCCCGTCGCCCATCCGCGTGCACTCCGTGGTCGACAGGCCTCAGGTATGGGCATTGAGCTGATGGCAACCTGGCCAGGGCGGCCACCTCTCCAGGGGCTGAGAAACTTCTGGACAGGTACCCTGGATGCCCCTAGCAGCCCATCCTGGTTACAGGTGTAAGTTCAGGAAGGTGTAGTCCAGAAATAGCCAGTCAAGCAGAGAAATGCAGGACAAGGGCTGTTATCCCTCAGCCCTTTCTGCAGCTTTTACTGGTCTGATCATTTTTCTCATGTGGCTGCCTTGGGGCCAGACCTCCAGGTATTGTGACAGGAAGCAGTGTGCAGGACCCAGGCAGTCCCTGACACCCCGGAGCCATAGGGCTCCTCACTGCCCACCACACCTGCCTGCCTTGCAGGGCCATTCAGGAATCCCCCGCACCTACCCATCTTGCCTCCAGGCTTCCCTGATGGCTTTTCTCCTTTCTCACTGTTCCCTCTTCTCCTCTCTGCATGTCCATCCTGCCCAACCCCACCTCTGTGCCTGTACTCACGCTGAACCCTCCCCTAAATGCTTTTGCACCAAATTCTCCCCATACTCCCAGGGACGAGCTAGGCTCACCTTTCCATGAAATCTGTTCGTCTTTCTCAGAGCGTCTTTTATGAAGACCTTGCCATTGAACGTGGTCATTCTGTGCGTTTCAGAAGGGTCATGTCACCTGTCATTCAGCTGTGGGCTCGGGGACAGGGGCCATGTCCTACACCCTCTCCTCCCTCTTCAGCAGAGGACTGTGTGGCCTTCACTGCAGTCAAACCCGGTGAAAGCTCCTGGTGCAGGCCTGCCTGTCCGGGTCTGGGGCACCGATTTCCTGGAGGGATATGAGGTCATTGGGTTTTAGTAGCTTACAGCATGCTGCACGCCACCTTTTTTTTTTGAACATTTTTTGTTTGGAAATAACTTCAAATATACAGAAGAGTTGCACAAATCTTACAGAGAAGTCCCATATGCCCTACACCCATAGTCATTTTTAAAATTCTGTTTGCTTTGTCATTTCTGTTCTCTCTGCACTGTATGTATTTTTTTAACCAATTGAGAGCTATTTGCAGATCTCACACCCCTTTACCTTTTAAATACTTTAGTACTTTCCTGAGAAAAGACTCCAACTATTCATAACCATAGTAGAATGATTACATTCAGGAGGTCTAACCTTCTTTTACAGTACAAGACAATCTAGCACACAGTCCGCATTGAAATCTCATTTACAGCAGTTTGTTTCCCTGTTCCAGGATCGAATCCAAGATCAAGCACTGCACTTAGCTGCCCTTTTCTCTTTCATCTCCTCAGGCTTGGAACAGTTCCTCAGCCTTTCTGTGCTTTCATGACCTTGACATTTTTAAAGCATTACAGGCCGTAGAGCAACCTCTCTTAAGTATTTATAAAGTCACTTCTTACCCGGCCATTGTTTTAAAAACCCAAAACGGAGTGCATGAGTGGTAAGAACCAATATTGACATCATCTTGGTTGGCAAAAGAGTTTTTTTTATTGACAAAACAAAACAACATGTAAACATGAATGTTCTTAACATATGAACATTCCATACTTGCTGTGCAATCAATGACTTAGAGTATCATCACATAGTTGTATATACATGACCACGATCATTTCTTAGAACATTTGCATCACTCCAGAAAAAGAAATGAAAAGAAAAAAGAAAAAATTCATACTTACCATACCCCTTACCCCTCCCTCTCATTGACCACTAGTATTTCCATGTACCCAATTTATTTGTTGGCCATACTTTTGATATAAAGTTTGAAAATCTGTTGCCTAATACAAGGTTCTTAAGATGTCTCCCAGTGTTATCTTCTATGAGTTTTATAGTTTGGGTACTTATAATGAGATCTTTGATACATTTTTTAAAAAATATTTTTATTGATAACATACAAACACAAGGATTCTTTTTTTTTATTTCAAGCTGCCTTTTCTAGCAACTGAATCTTTTTTTTTAATGTTTTTTAAACATGACAACATTTAAACACAAACATTCTTACCATATGATCATTCCGTTCTTGGTATATAATCAATAACTCACAATATCATCACATAGTTGTATATTCATCACCATGATCATTTCTTAGAACATTTGCATCAATTCAGAAAAAGAAATAAAAAGAAAAAACTCATACCATGCCCCTTACCCCCTCTCATTGACTGCTTGTATTTCCATCTACCCAATATATTTTAGCCTTTGTTTCCCCTATTTTTTTCTATACCCTTTACCACTCCCTTTCATTGATCACTTGTATTTCAATCTACTAAATTTATTTTAACGTTTATTCCCCCATTTATTTATTTTTAATCTGTGTGTTTTACTCATCTGTCCATACCATAGATAAAAGGAGCATCAGACACAAGGTTTTCATAATCACACAGTCACACCGTGAAAATTGTATCATTATACAATCATCTTCAGGAAACATGGCTACTGGAACACAGCTCTACATTTTCAGGCACTTCCCTCCAGTCTCTCCATTATACCTTAACTAAAAAGGTGGTATCTATTTAATGCAGAAGAATAACCTCCAGGAAAACCTCTCAACTCTGGAATCTCTCAGTCATTGACATTTGTCTCATTTTTCTCTTCCCCATTTTGGTCGAGAAGGTTTTCTCAATCCCTTGATGTGGAGTCCCAGCTCATTCCAGGATTTCTGTCCCACGGTGCCAGAAAGGTTTGCACCCCTGGGACATAAGTCATGTCCCACGTAGAGGGGGGGGAGGGTGGTGAGTTTGCTTATTGTGTTGGCTGAGAGAGGAGCCCACATCTGAGCAACGAAAGAGGTTCTTTGGGGTGACTTGTAGACCTAAGTTTAAGTAGGCTTAGCCCATCCTTTGTGGGTGTAAGTTTCATGTGAACAAACTCCAAGATTGAGGGCTCAGCCTGTTGCTTTGGTTGTCCCCACTGCTTGTGAGAATATCAGAAATTCTCCACTTGGGAAAGTTGAATTTTTCCCCTTTTTCACCATTTCCCCAAGGGGACTTTGCAAATACTTTTTGAACAGAAGCATTTTTAACATAAAAACATTCCATACATGGTGTATAATCAGTGGCTCACAATGTCATCACATAGTTGTATACTCATCACCATAATCATTTCTTAGAACATGGCAAAAGAGTTTTGATGGAAAAGGAGGTTACTGGTGTTTCATCAGCTGAATGTCCCATCAGATCCTTTCTTGGGTTCACTAATACTAGGGAAAAAAATGGCTTTATATAGAGATATTGATATTTTCCCACGTAATTGGTGAAACAATGTTTAATATTATTTTTACGCCCTTTTACATTATTATTGGGGACCTCCTTTTTATAGATTGCTGAAAGATTCCCTTTTGGAAGCTTGCAAGGATTTGACCTAACTGAATATTAGAATGCTTGCTTGCCATGAAGGAGACCACCCAGTCCATGTACTCAAAGGAAAAAAAAGGTCTGTGACTCTGGCTTACATCATGTCAAAGAGTAGGTCAGCTGTGCAGACAGACGTCAGCGCAGGGGTGGTACTTGTTATCGAGTTTAGCTCTGCTTCAGATTTGCATCTGAATTCAACAGGGTTAACTACTAGGGCCATCTTGCTTACTCTTGAAAAATACATTAGTCTGGGCAGAAACCACTAGGTTGTCATAGGTCTTTAAAAACAAACAAAAAAATTATATCCTTCTGAAACAGGAGATGAGACGGTTACGCCCTTTCCACAGCGTAAGGAAAGAGAATAAATGGCAGTCACCCACAGCTGCTTCACCTGAGAGCCTGAGTCACCCAGATTTTGCTTTGAGCTGTGGGTACTAAACCAGCTCAGCAGTCAGCCTGAGATGTTGGAATTTTCATTTTTGAAAATTATATTGGCTTTCTTTTCATTGCCATAAAAATACCATCTACAAAGAAACTTCATGAGAGGTGCCAGACAGACAGACCAAGGTCAGAAATGGAAGCCTGACATGGTTTGGTCATGTACGTGAAGGAATATCATTTTTTAATTTTGTGAGCGCTCTTGAATGACTTTGAAAGTTTCTAATATACTGTTAAATTTTGTAAAGGCATTTCCCAGTTTCTTTCTAATTGGTACTAGCTGCACACGATGGCTTGTGACTGTCAGCCAGTTGTTAAAAAATATCTTTGTGTCCTTTTCCTTTCTTCCCAGCAGCCAATGGTCCATCAAGAACCTTCACCTATTCCCCAACCTGAAAACAAACCAGAAAGTAAGCCAGGTCCAGCTGGACCAGATCTCCCACCTGGACACATCCCAATTCAAGTGATCCGCAAGGATGTGGAGTCTAAGCCTGTTTTCCAGAAGCCTGCACTTCCATCTGAGAAGGTGGAAGTTAAGGTCCCCCCTGCTGCAGTTCCTTGTCCTCCAAGCCCTGGCCCTTCTGCTGTCCCCTCTTCCCCTAAGAATGTGACTGCAGAAGAAAGGGCAGCCCCCAGCCCTGTCCCTACTGAAATCACGCCCCCAAAACCAGGAGAAACTCAGGTCACCCCAAAACATCCGGGAGTACTGAAAGTGGAAGCTATCCTGGAGAAGGTGCAAGGGCTGGAGCAGGCAGTAGACAACTTCGAAGGCAAGAAAACCGACAAAAAGTACCTGATGATAGAAGAGTATTTGACCAAAGAGCTGCTGGCTCTGGATTCGGTGGACCCTGAAGGACGAGCTGACGTGCGTCAGGCCAGGAGGGACGGCGTCAGGAAGGTTCAGACCATCTTGGAAAAGCTTGAACAGAAAGCAATAGATGTCCCTGGTCAAGTCCAGGTTTATGAACTGCAGCCCAGCTCTCTCGAAACCGATCGGCCACTGCAGGAAATCATGGAGATGGGTGCCACAGCAACAGACAAGAAAAGCTCTGGAAATGAAGAAGGTTCCCAAACTGAAATACCACAGCCAGAAGTCAAAGCAGCAGCCACTGTAAACCTCCCCAACACAACAGATGCAGCTGGTAACCCAGCAGCACCATAGTTCCTTCTAAATGAAAATCAGACCCGAAGACTTGGAACTGATTGTACACTTTAGGAAATTTCAAGTTGCATGCATTTCAGGGACTTTAAATCAGTTGGTTTTTACTATTTGTAGCCGCTTGGTATGCAGGAACAAGTTGGGTGGAGGAAAAACACTAATAAAAGGGCTAAAAGGGAAATGAAGCTTTCCTTCTGTGTTCTGATTCTGTACAAATAAAGAAGTTGCTTGTTCTTTCAAAAGCTTAACACCTTGCTTGTCATTCTGGGGCCCTCTTTGCGTGGGCCCCACGTGTTAGCGGCTTTAGCTGTGAGTTGCCTTCCTGTAGCTCTGGACTGAAAGAGTGTTAGGGGGTTAGATGACAAATCAATTTCCCATCACATAAGTACGGTACGTTTTTCAGAAATGTTGTCATTTTAATGGGATGATTTTCTTCATCTCATAGTTAAGAAACCTAACTCTAGACAGAAAAAAACATGTAAGGAGCTATGGGTATATCCGTATGTTTGATGGCTTTAATGCTATGTTTTAAAAAAGGAAAATAAAGTAATATAACTCAAAATGTTCTTTGTGGTTTCTTAAACTCTGAAAAGCATGGCAGTTTCAGCATCATCTGTCACTGACTTCAATCAGACTTAAGCAGCAGGCATATTTCTAAGCCGGCTGTGGATTTGCTAACCTCTCCACTGGCCTGTTCATGAGAGGATGAGTCCTGGTCACTTTTGAATCTCAAATGACAGCTGGAATCTGGGGAGGCTGAGACTGTGAGCTCAGGTAATGGGAATGTGCCCACCACACCCCTTCAGATTGCCCCAGCCAACAGCCAAGGTATCATCTGGACAGTAGCTCTGCCCATCTGGCCTCAGGCCACCCTCAAGCTGCACCAAGGGCCTAAAATGGTTCAAAAGCCCACAGGGAAACCAAGGTATTCTTTGGAGTCCAGGACACTGGGGGTTGTAAATCTACTCTCAGAGTCTTGGGCTCATCTTTATCTGACACCTCTGAGTCACCAAACTAACCCAGGACTAGGTTTAATGTCTCAGATTGTGTTCCTCGAAGCTGTGAGGGTTAGAGACCAGAGGCATTCATAAGTCACTGGTGGAAGAAGATTCTTTTGGAGCCAGTGTTTTTTAAAACCTTGAGAAAGTCCCTAGCCCCAGAATTTGGAGATGTGCTAGATTGTGTTTGTTTTTCTTTTTTAATTGCTTGTCAAATAAACCTGAAAATGAGAAGGAAGAGAAAGTTGGGCCTGAGACCATAGAACTCCCTTACTTACGAGCCCCAAGCTGCTCATGACTGTTTTGAGTTAATATTGGTGCCTGACGATGTCCCACAAGAATACACACTTGTGTCCTCACCACTCTTAGCTTGCTGAGAAATGTTGAAGTTATTCTGATGGGAGTCTGCCAACATCGTTCCAGGGTGAACTCATTGGGGAGCACAAGCTGACGGCTAAAGACATGCCACTGATTCTAGAAACGCAAACCTGTAAGTAGGAAAAAAGCCTACTGAACTATTTTTAGAACGAACGAAAGATTTTTTTGAAAAAAGACCATTTCTCTTTGGGACTTGGTCATCTGTTCTGTGTGAACTGGAACTGATTGTAGAAACTCAAACCTATAAGTAGGAAAAAAGCCTACTAAAGTATTTTTAGAATGAACCAAAGATTTTTTTTTAAAAAAAGATCATTTCTCTTTGGGACTTGGGCATCTGTTCTCTATGGATTGGATATACATGAAGGCTCCTTCAGCGGTCACTTAATTGGGTTGATGTCGTTTTTATCACTAGACATCATAATAAGTAGTTATTTTTTTGTAGTTTTTTGTAGTTTGAATCCTTTCCCGTCATCCAAATTAGATGGAGCTCAGACATCTGCACCGTTAACTGGCCTGTCCGTGTTAGTGGTCTCTGGCCCTGCGTAGGTCGGGTGTAGAGCTGGTGAAGGCTCCTAATAGCCCAGAAGAGTGAGCATCTGCCCCGCGTCAGGGGCTCTTGGTGTACTTAGCCATCCCATGCCATTTGGAGAACTTCAGAGTTACAAGCACGGGCTTGAGTCAGACGGCCTGGATTCACCTCCCAGCTTCACCACTTACCGGGAACACTGGACAGGTTGCGTAGCCTTTCCCTTCCTGGTGTCATCATTTGAGAAAAAATGATGAAACAAACGCAGGCATGTGCAGCACTGCAAGTAGTGCCTGGCGTGTTACAGAAGTTAGCTATTAACATCCTAGGTCTAAGGGTAAGGAAGCGGCATGACTTGTTCACACTCAGAGCCACGAGCAGAGGCAGGATTTGAATTCAGGTCCTTGGGACATCAGCAGCCACGTTAGACTCACCCAGTGCACCAAGTGGGCCAAGGGGGAGGGGACTAGCACCCAGATCTTTGAGAGTAAATCCTCACCTCTTCCCAGTTGTGTTAAAAACCTAAGGATTATTATTCCCATACCCCAGATAGAGAAACTGACTTGGAGCTGGTAAGTGATGGCATTTACATCGCAGACCACAGCTGGCCCAGACCCTTGCCGTGGTCTACTCCTGCCTTCCTCATGCCCTCCTCCAGCCCATTCCCACCTCTCTCCCGTCCCCTCCAGATCTGGCCTGTCCTGAGCCCCAGCTTTTGTGAAACTTTCCCCGCCTGGAGGGTGCCCCTCACAGACCTTCCTGTCCTAACTGCCCCCGCCGCCCCCCCCCCCCATCGCCCTGTGGTGTACTTGACCACGTTCAGTTGACCTCTAGCCTTTTTCACCCCTCAGCTTTTGGCTGTTGTCGGTAATGCTGCTGTGAATATTGGTGTACAGGTATCTACCCAGGCCCCTGCTTTGGATGTCCATACCTGATTGGGGTATGTGTCTAGGGGTGGAGTTGCCTGGTCATGTGGTAACGCTATGCTTAACTTTCTGAGAACTGCCAAGCTGCTTTCCACACTGGCTGCACCATTTACATTCCTGCCAGCAAAGCGTGAGGGTTTCAGTTTGTCCAAAGTCTCGCCAATGCTTGTTATTTTCCATTTTTAAAATAAACCATCCTACTGGGTGTGAAGGAGAATCTTAATTGTGGTTCTGATTTGCATGTCCCTGATGTCTAGTGATGTTGAACATCTTTTTACGTGCTTATTGCCATTTCTTCTTTGGAGAAGTGTCTATTCAAGTCCTTTGCCCATTAAAAAAAAATTTATTTATTTAATTAAAAAAATATTACAAATACACAAACATTCTTACCATATGATCATTCCATTCTTGATATATAATCAGTAACTCACAATATCATCATATAGTTGTATAATCATCACCATGATCATTTCTTAGAACACTTGCATCAATTCAGAAAAAGAAATAAAAAGAAAAAAACTCATACATGCCATACCCCTTACCCCTCCCTCTCATTGACTGCTTATATTTCCATCTACCTGATATATTTTAGCTTTTGTTTCCCCTAATTTTTCTATACCCCTTACCACTTCCTTTCATTGATCACTAACATTTCAACCTACTAAATTTAGCATTTGTTCCCCCTATTATTTATTTATTTTTAATCCATATGTTTTACTCATCTGTCCATACCATAGATAAAGTAGCATCAGACACAAGGTTTTCACAATCACACAGTCACATTGCAAAAGCAATATCATTATACAATCATCTTCAAGAAACATGGCTACTGGAACACAGCTCTACATTTTCAGGCACTTCACTCCAGCCTCTCCAATATATCTTAATTAAAAAGGTGATATCTATTTAATGCGGAAGAATAACCTCCAGGATAACCTCTCGACTGTTTGAAATCTCTCAGCCATTGACACTTTATTTTGTCTCATTCCTCTCTTCCCCCTTTTGGTCAAGAAGGTTTTCTCAATCACCTGTTGCTGAGTCCCAGCTCATTCCAGGATTTCTGTCCCACATTGCCAGAAAGGTTTGCACCACTGGGAGTCATGTCCCATGTAGAGATGGGGAGGGCGGTGAGTTTGCTTGTTGTGTTGGCTGAGAGAGAGAGGCCACATCTGAGCAACAAAAGAGGTTCTCTGGGGGTGACTCGTAGGCCTAATTTTAAGTAGGCTTAGCCTATCCTTTGCAGGGATAAGTTTCATATGAACAAACTCCAAGATTGAGGGCTTGGCCTATTGTTTTGGTTGTCCCCACTGCTTGTGACAATAACAGGAATTCTCCACATGGGGAAGTTGAATTTTCCCCTTTTTCCCATTTTTAAATTGGGGTTGCTTGTCTTTTTGTTGTTGAGTTGTATTTTGCATCTGAAACCCTTAACTGATTTGTGGTTTCTAAGTATTTCCTCTCATTCTGTAGGTTGTCTTCGCTTTCTTTATAATAATGTCTTTTGAGGCAGGAAAGTTTTTAATTTTGGTAAAGCCCATTTGATTTTATTTTCTTGTTTCTTGCTCCTTAAATCTTCAGTCATTTCCTCAAAAAGACTTTAAATCTCTGAAGATAACCTCTAACACCTCCTTATCCCTATGGAGGCCCTTAAAATCCCTGAGACTTAAGACCCTATGATTCCAAGACCAAGTCAGTGCTTCTTCAGAAACACCAGTTGATGAGCGTTTAGGGCCCAGCTCTCCCACCAGCATCCCAGATAGGTAATTTGGGGCGAATGGTTTCCTCTCTCTGGGCCTCATTTTCCCCATCTATAAAAGGTGGGCAGTTGACTTGGTCCTGCTTGGTGTTCTGGATGATTCTGAAAAGTTCACTTTCAGAATCTTTTGTGGACCCTGTCCTCAGTATTTCCTCATTACCAGCCCACCGTGAAGCATAGCGTGGACCCTCATTACGGGCTGTGCGTTCCTGTAAACGCCCTTGTCAGTGTGGACGGTTTGTCCGCGGTTCTGTAACATTAGACAGATGTAATCATGCCAGCGGACAGGATCCAGGGTTGTAGTTATTTTGGGATGTGCAGGAGCCTGTTGGGAAAATGCTGGAACATGTCTGAGTCACTCGGGCAAATACCTTTCCTTCCGTGTTTCAGCATGTTTTGAGCTTTCAGGCGGCACACAAAATACACTCCAGCCGGCACCCACACCCCTGGTGATGCGGTCGTGCCCTTCCTGGGCAGCACTCCCTGCTTCTGGGCCTTTGCCAGAACATCCTCTGGGCTCCGAATAGTTTGAGTACAGAGGGGTGAGAGGCAGGCCTGAGCTGCTGCCAGGGCTGGATTAAGCCTTTGGAGGTCCCATGTATGCAAAAGATTGTGCTGCCTCCCCCCACCCCATGTAATTCAAAATAAAAACAAATGTTAAGCTATAAAAGAAATATAAGATCTAACTTCACCTGTTTTGCTTTTTGGAAAAATTAACCAACTTCCTCCCTTTCTGTGTGTGCTGGGGAGTGTGCCTGCTTTCCCGGTGCTCTGAGCTGCCCGCGGGGCGGCGGGGAAGAGCCCGGGGAGGCCAGGAGGCGTGGCTTCCGTGCCGGGGGCGGGGAGGGCCCAGGACGCTGGGAGAGAGCGCGGAAGCCCGCAGGGGTGGCCGTCGGCTCTCGGGGAGGGAGGGCTAGGCAGCCGCAGGCCATCCGGACGGACGGGGGAGCCCAGAGCAAGTGGGGCCACAGCGCCCGGTGGAACTGGAAGCTGGCCTGAAGGCTGTGAGGAGGGAGTGGGATAAAGCATTCCCCGTAGAGGGAGCCTTTAGCTGGAACAGCCTTTCCTCTCCTCGCGTCTTGTGAGTTGTGTCCGGCTGACCTGGGTTTGCCACCGCGGAGGCCGCGCTTCCCGCCGCAGCTCTGTTACTGAGAGGGAAGGTGTCCTTTACCCCAAAGGAAATCCTACCACTCACCCCTCCCTTGTCCATATGACTTTTTCTCCTTCTCAACTGGATCCTTCTTTCCCACTTAGTCTACAGAATGCACACATCAAAAGGAAGCATTTTCTTTCTCCCACCGAAAAGAAACGTTTCCCATTTCCTCCTCTTCATTATTAAATATCTTGAAAGGGCTCTTTAGAGTCACCACTCTCATGGCTCTCTGCGCTGCAATCTGCTTCTCTAACCCCTCACTCCCAGCTCCCTCCGAAACTACTTCTTGGCAGTTAGGTAACAGGATGTGGTGTCTTCTTGGGACGCTCACTCAGCTCTCCTCCTGGTCAGACCTCCTGGCTCCCCGCTTCCCCTGCTCACTCCTGTGTGGGGTTCCCTGAGCTTCCCTCCGCTACACTGCTCTTCTCACCGTTAACACTCCCACTTCCCTAGACCTTATCACCTACTGGTCATTGTTTCTGGCACCCTCTTTCTCCTGAGCACCAAATTTATATGCTCAACTCTCTCAGGTGAATGTTCACCTGACAGCTTCCAGGAACTTCCGAGTTCAGATTCTGGAGTGGCCTCAGGGTTCCCCCCACCCTGAGTCAGCTCCATTTCAGTGCAAGCCTTTCAGGGGATGCACTCTCCAGTGCCCACAGAGGCCAGCCGGGTGGAGGAGTGACACAGCCAGCTGTCATAAGTGGGGAGGGGAGCGGGAAGCAGACACAGGGCCTGCGGCGTCTCAGCCCCAGCCAGTCACTGCCATGCAGGACTGAGGTTCAGGATTATAAGAGCTTCCCATTTTGCAAGAAAGGCCAGAAATCTGTTGATATGAAATCTTTCCATTTTAAAATATTTTCGAAATGTTTTAAAAACCCAGACAGGCCCAACAAAATCCATCTGCAGGCCAGATTTGGCCTTAGGACTGCCAATGAGCAAATTCCAAATCTCGCTGTGCTATAAATATTTAATCCTGTCTCCATTCCCTTCTGTCCTTCTACCCCTTGCAAGTGTCAAGAGGGAAGGACTGTGGCTTGGGCTCCTTTGCCTCTGCTATACCCCACATGGGGTGGGATAAATGAGCAAGAGAAATGGCAGCAAAGAGATGGGACTTATCTTCCTGTTCCTGTTTGTTTCTTCTTGCTAAGATGATTTTTTATCCCTATCACTGCCCCCCCCCATCCAAGGCTTTCATCCTGTCACTCAAAAGTTTGCCTTTGCAGCAAAAGCACCCTAATGCACCTAGTTCAGAGTGGGCCTGACCTGCAAGGTCTCCCAGCCCCTGACCCCTCTGTTCTAAAGAAGTCAGCAGGCTGCTTCCAGGATGCCCTCATGAAAACAAAACTCACATCCAAATTCACTCATTATCTTTTTACTGGCGTGCATTTTTCATTGTGGGTATTTAAAAGGTAGTAGTTGAGAGTTGGCTCTGGACAGATAGGCTGGGTTCCAATCCCAGCTTCCTCACTCAGTAGCTGCGTGGCCTTAGGCAGAGTCTTCTTTGAGCCTCAGTTTCCCCCTTTAGTTGAATGGTGAATGATAAGAGCATTAACTTTATGGGAAGTAGCACGTTCAATCCTGAGGACGAACTTGCCTGAGACAGTTAACTGGGAGTGTTGTTACCACCTTTCCTCCTGTTGCACCAGACTCAGTGACAAGGACAGAGAGTTCAGAAATGGGTGGACACTTGTTTCTTTTGCAGAGGTACCACTGCTGGCCTAGATCTCTAGAGCCAGCCCTTGGGGCCCCAATTCATACTCTGAGTTCAAAGCTTTCTTGGATCACACTCAGTTGGGTCCAGAGCTTCCTTCGTCTTTCTGCTGTCCAACCTCAAGATGCTCTCTGGGCAGAGTCTAAGGGAAGGGTCATGGGACACCTGTCTAATTCCTTCTCTCCTTGCCATCCCTATCCATGTCTTCAACCTTCCTGCTCAAGTCTGGATGAAATCTTTTTTTTAAGAAGCGCTTGAGGAAGGGATTCTGTGGTTGCGAGGGCTTGGGAGCAGAGGCCCACTTGAAGTATCTCAAGCAAAGGGGTTCATTGTAAAGATCTTGGAGCCATAGGACCAAGGAAACACCAAGGCAGGACTTAGAGGAGAAGTACCTGGTGGGAGGCGGGGAGCCAGGGTGCCCAAGAGCTCTTCCCAAATTTGCTCCTCTCTCTCCACCAATGATCAGGACATAAAAATCAGTACTCGTGATGCCGACAGCACTGAGAGGGAAATTGGCTTTGGCAAAGGGAAATCGGGAAGCAGCACGGTTTCCTGGAACTAGAGCCTACTCTTGGTAAAAGTAAAGGAATGTAGAAATGGGGACTCTTTCTTAGAGACCGTGTCAGTCACTCTTAATGGCCCTTTAAGATTATGTATATGGAAGCCTAATTGCCAAACCAAGACAGAAAACGGATAACCATTTATTTGTTTCTAAGTAAAATTGAAGCAAGTTCAATCCTAGGTGGTAGGTTTTGAGATAGACAGAGCAGATGTTAGGTCCAACTCCTAGGATCTTAAAAGCTTATGTGCTCAACCTTGCAAAATCCCTAATTACCCACGTGCCTTCCCACTGCCCTTCACGGACAGAGCAGGCTGTGACAGGATATCACGGTAGCCATGCCTAGACAAACTCGTGGTAGACAGGACCGAGTTAGGAACCGGTCTTGTGGAAATTCATAGTGGACAAGCTCCAGGAATGCCTACTATAATGTGGTTCTTTATGAGCTACTGATTCTTAGAACTGCTTGGCGTCAAATGACCACTGTGGTGTGGGAATAAAGTGAACAGATGCGTTAATTCTTAAGGTAGAAGGTTGTTGGTGATGATTTATTGTGTTCTGGAAGGCAAGAATGCACTTTAGCTAGCTCACAGAGAGTTCCAGAAATTTGTAGAACAATCTTCTTAGATGGTGCGCCTGCATTGGTTGCTGTGAAAACACAACTTTAGAAGACCTTCTTAACATCCATCTCCTTCAATTCCTCCTGAGAGATACAGCTTCTATGTACTCATAGCTTTGGTATACACAGGTCCACCAAGGCCATCCTGCTCTCTCTCTATATCTGAACCCTTGAGCTTCCTCACCCACTGTTCACTGCCTCATCCTCTACATAACTTAAAAAATTTTTGAACAACACAGCTTTATTGAGATATAATTCACTACCATACAATTCACTAATTTAAGTGTACAATTCAATGGTTTTTAGTATATTCACAGAGTTCTGCGGCTATCACCACAAATTTAGAGCATTGTCATTACTCCCGAAAGAAACCCTATACCTATTAGCCATCACTCCCCATTTCCCCAACCCTCTCAGCCCTAGGCCACTGCTAATCTACTTTCAGTCTCTATAGATTTGCTTATTCTATAAAGTTTGCTTATTCTAGATTAAGAGTGTCTTCCTTTACTTAGCTTGTTTTCAAGGGTTGTCCATGTTGTATCATGTATCAATATTTCATTCCTTCTTATTGCTGAATAATGTTGTAAACAAATATGGATATACTGTATTTTATATATCTGTTCCTCAATTGATGGTCATTTGGGTCGTTTCCTTTTTTTTTTGCATGGGCAGGGGAATCAAACCCGGGTCTCTGGCGTGGCAGGCAAGAACTCTGCCACTGTGCCACCATTGCCCGCACTCCATTTTTTTTTTTTTTTTACTATTATGAATAATACTGCTATGAACGTTCATGCACAAGATTGTCTGTGAACATATGTTTTCATTTCTCTTGGGTATATTCCTAGGAGTGGAATTGCTAGGTCATACGGAAACTCTATGTTTAACATTCGAGGAATGGGCAGACTTTCCAAACCATCTGTGTGATTTTACATTCTCACCAGTTGTGATGAGGGTTCCAGTTTTCCGCATATCATTCTCTCCGTTTCTTGGTTTAAATATTTAGGAGCATGGATTTGACTGACAGCTCATCTCTTGGCACCAGGGGTTAGCGTGGTTCACTGGCAAGCGCGTGACTTGGCTGCCTCGGAACAAGTGCTCACCCCTGGTCCAGACAGCTAGGGCCAGGGTGACGAAGCACAGCACAAAGCATAGCTGCCACAGGCTTCTCCCTTCGGCAGGGCCTGTGGCGAGAAGAAGAGGTCTGAACAGCACTGATTCCCTGAAGGCAGAGGAGGGTACCAGCGTCTCCTCAGAGCCACATGCACAGAGAGGCCAGCTGGCTAAAGAAAAAAAATGGAATTGCTCTTTTTGGGATAAATTAGGCAAATTAGGAGACATGTAAGTAATTTGCCTTACTTGAAACAACACCTCAGGATTCATGTGTGGACTACATGTATTCAGGTCTCTGATTCTTTCAGTTTAATTCTGGAGCAACTACGTGCCTTATGTTAGCAAGATGTTCAGTGTTCCATGCAAGGCCTCTCCCCTCCTTTCTGAATTGTCCAAGAACTTCAGGGGCTCACTCACTCATTGAGTGGGAGTCAATTCTGCTTTAGGAGTAAGGCAGAGAGAGAGAGAGGGACACACAGAGCGAGAGGACAAACAGGGAAGGTCTGATTTGTTCACCAGCCAGTGCTTTGGAGAGACCTACAGTGTTACTGTTGAAAGCTTGTCCTTCCTTGTTGGATGGACACTTGTTACTTTTCAAAGGCACCATTGCAGGCGTAGATCTCTAAAGTCACCAACTTGGGGCCCCAATTCAGACTTCAGTTCAAGCTTTCTTGGATCACACTCACATGTTCGTCATTTGGGTTCAGACCTTCTTCCTCAGCCATACCCTAGTCTGGAACTGGCATATTTTCCCCCATGAAAACATACAGCCCGGACTTGAGGTTCAAGAGTGATGGACATGGGCCTTTCAAGTTCATTGGATTGCAGACTTATGCACCTATCAGTATGAGCAAACAGTTTGCTTAGTATGAAGACTATGATTGTTGAGAGAGATAAGAGAATGTGCAAAATATATTCTGCTAACCAGAGGAACTTGCGAATCCATGGCATTTGTCAAGTGGAAAAATTAGGAGGGTCCTTGAGAAACTCTCCGCTGGGCTGCACCTTAAGCCTTTACATTCCTTCCAAGGGGTGATTCAGAGGAAGTGCTTATCACCCTAACGAGACTCCTTGAACACCTTCACCTGAACAAGAGCTTTAGCCAACAGCTGAACACAGCCAACTAATTTTTACCTGTGGATGGTCAATCTTGGCCTCCAGGTGTGTCCTCCATGAGCCTCACTCATCTCCTTACCACCCCTCCTGCCATCTCACTCCCTTTTCCACATCTGAGCTCCAGTTTAGACTTTTCTCTCTTGGAATTTCCCTTGGGGCTTTTGGTAGACTCTCCTTTCAATGATCTGTCCCAACAGGTGTTCCTGGACTTTGAGTCTCGGAGTAAAAAGCCCGGATCTGCAGTTTTTGCCCCAAGGAGGCTTCTTGTCTGCTAGGCAAAAAAAAGATTACACTCCCTCTTCCTGGCAGCCAGCTTGCTCATCAAGAGGATTAAGGGAAGGACAGTCTTCATCAACTTTTAGAAAAGTTTTATGCCACTTTCTGTTCAGGTAACAAGCGCCTACTTGCCCTACATTTTCATAATTAAAAGAATCCCCACAAAGTCTCTTGTCTGGACAAAGAAAGTTCTGAAGTGACTCTGTGTCCACCTCTGGCATAGAAGCAGCTGGTGTAATTTAACAGTTTCTCCCAATGGTGCCCAGTTGTATTAAAATTTAATTAGGATAATTTTGACTACTCATTGGGTCATGAAGTTCCTTCAGATATTAGAAAGACAAAAAGATTATTATCTCAAATACTCACATTTATTAAACCCTTAGGATCGAACAATATTAAAAATGACAACGCTTACATTTTTATTTTTCATTATTTTACCCTAATGATCAAGATTCCAGAAAACATGCAGTTTAAAAATGAAATGACATCCCACAATAATTTCATGAGCAGTTTTAAGAATAAGATTCCCAATTAGAATGATGAAAGAAAGAAAGAGAAGGAGGGAGAGAAGGAAGAAAGGAAGGAAGGATGGAAGGAAGGGAAAGAAGGAAGAGAGATAGAGAGATGACAGAGAGGGAAGAGAGAGAGAGAAAGAAAAGAAAGGAAGAGATGGAGGAAGGAGGTGAGGGGAGAAGAAATAAGAATAATCATTGGTTTGTAAAAAATGTATAGATTGAAATGGTTAATTTTGGAAAAATATGTTTTTTTTGTCATCCATTGGAATGTGAAACTCATTCTGTCTTTACAACTGTTAAAGTTGAAAAAGGTATCAGACTTCTACTAGCGATAGGAATGAACCTGATCTGGATAGGACTAAGGTAAATCAGAATACAGGGTAAAGGATGATATGGCCCATATTTTAAAACTTCAGATTCTGTGTGAACAAAGGGAAGAGATGTTTATTTGGTGCAAAATTTATATTTTGGGTAGCACATTATCTACTTTAATTTGTATGGTCAGTTTATTTGAACATCGTAATTACAAAGAATCTTGAATAGGGCATGAGATCTTGTGGGTTTGTACAGGTTAGTGTGATGCCCCAATATATCCGAGTAATTTGGGCAGAGAATAAAAAGTATTGGCAAAGGCCCCTTGGGGGACTGGGGAGAAAGGAGAAAATATTCAACTTCCCCATCTGGGGAGTTCCTGATACTCTCGCAGGCAGTGGGGACAACCAAATCAATAGGCTGAACCCTCAATCTCGGGATTTGCCCCAATGAAACTTATTCCTACAAAGGAGAAACTAAACCTACTTTAATTATGCCTAAGAGTCACCCCCAGAGAACGTCTTTTGTTACTCAGAAGTGGCCTCTCTAAGTCAAATCAGCAGGTGAACTCATTGTCCTCCCCCCTACATGGGACATGACTCCCAGGGGTATAAATCTCCCTGGCAACATGGGACAGAACTCCTGGGATGAGCCAGAACCTGACGTCATTGGATTGAGAATGCCTTCTTGACCAAAAGGAGGAAGAGAGAAATGAGAAAATAAAATTTCAGTGGCTGAGAAATTTTGAACAGAGTTGAGAGTTATCCTGGAGGTTATTCTCATGCATTAATTAAATATCCCTTTTTAGTTTATGGTGTATTGGAGTGGCTAGAGGGAAGTACCTGAAACTCTTGATCTGTGTTCCAGTAGCCTAGATTCTTGAAGACAACTATATAACTATAGAGCTTGTATAATGTGACCGTGCGATTGTGAAAACCTTGTATCTAATGCTCCTTTTACCCAGGGTATGGGCATAAAAAAATAAGGATTAAAAATAAATAAATAATAGTGGAGGGCAAAGGGGAAGAAAATCGGTAGATGGAAATACTAGTGGTCAGTGAGAGGGAGGGGTAAGGGGTGTGGGATGTATGAGTTTTTCTTTTTATTTCTTTTTCTGGAGTGATACAAATGTTCTAAAACCGATCATGGAGATGAATATACAACTCTGTGACGATATTGTGAGCCACTGATCATATATTATGAACGGACTGTATGTGTGTGAAGATTTCTTAATAAAAATATATTTTTTGAATCAAAGTGTCTTTAGAGGTAAAGCTCTACTGCAGCTTTTTGTACATTTGAAATCTGCAGGGGAATTAAATTATGGTAACAGTTTAGGCTACTGGCATCTGGATTTGGTAGACTCGCCATTACCTCGGGTCCTGAGATTCCAGGTTAGAATGATGAAAGAAAGAAAAGAGAGGGAGGGAGGAAAAGAGAGAGAGAGAGAAAGGAAGTAAGAAAAAAGGAGCCCCTTCATCCCAGCATCACCAGTAATTCACTATGTGTTTCAACAGGCTGCTTTCCCTAGGATTCATGAAATTCTGCTCTAGTTCTGTGCTTTTAAATCAATAATGAAACCCCACAAATTATTACAATCTGAGATGAGGAGTTTTAACTCATTGACCATTAGGGGGCGACTCATTACTGTGCTTTCCATTTTATGGAACAGAATATCCTTTCCTGCTTCCTCAGGAAGTCATTCCTGGGATTGTGGGCTTCATTTCAGAATGGATCACCTGTAGAATTACTTCTTTTATAATTATTTTTTATAGTACAGGTGATACACCATCGAAGACTAAGGCCTTATTTGAAGCATGTACAGAATGGTTGGTTCTGAGCTAGTCGTTTATCCTGGTTGTTAAACGCGGTCACGTGTTCATTCACTCTTTCCCTTCCGTGAATAAATGAGACACCTCCACTTTTAAAATTAAGGAAAATCGTGAATCAGAAGTGATCTAATCCATAGTCAGATTAGAATTCCTTTCTAATAATGGAGCTCACCACACCCATCTGAGATCTCGCCAGGCACCTCTGTTGTGCTCAGAGGAGGCCAGGCTTTGGGAGGAAAGACACATGCTCTCAGCACTTCAATGCCAGGTTTATTCTCTCATAAGGAGCAGAGGCGAAGTAATTTTCCCAGGAGGAAAAGGATTTCCTCCGATGAGACTGGATTTTACCCTAGCGTGACACTTGAAAAACTAATGAGGCATGTTTGCTTCTTAGAGAACTAGAGAGAAACCTCCAGATCCCCGGTGCTCTAGCTGGAGGTGGTAATTATCGGAAATCAGAGCACACTTCAGCGCTCCTCGCTTGTGGAGTAGAGCCGTCCCTCTCCACGCAGAACGGGCTCATCGATGGTGAGCAGAAAAGAAACTCTTTTGACATCAGGGTAAAATCTGAGGCATGCATTTGCAAGATTCAAGGAAAGATTGAGAAGCAAACTCCTCTTTCTGCGGCCAGGGGTGGGTCAGGTAACAGTATACGGGCTGCCCTCCTGAAAACAGGTAGGAACGCTGAACAAAATATATAAGATGTCTGTTTGAAGGCATTGACTAGTTACCAAAGCTGTATAGATTTGAGGGCCAAGATCCTAGAGAGAAGGATTACCAGAGAGGTTAGCTTTGAGGCATTTGCCCATTCTCAAAAGGCGGAGAAGCTTCCAGGTGTCTCATGCTAAGGGGACAAAAATAGAGTTCAGGGCCACCAAGGAGAAGGGTCCCATGTAAATATTTCAGGTTTCAGCTGGGATTTTCAAAGGGCTACACCCAAGGAGTAGGAATAAAAATAGAGCCACCCACAGGATGATTGAAGCCCAAGTTTCAATCAGTTCAAGTTTTAATTGGCTTAAGGCAGGTTTTCTCAACCTCAGCACTGTTGACATTTTGGCCAGCTAATTCTCTGCATGGGGATATCATGCACATTGTAAGATGTTAAGCAGTCTGATAGGCTTCTACCCACTTGATGCCAGTAGCATATATACAGTTTTTACAACCAAAAATGTCTCCAAACATTGCCAGATGATCCCTGGTGGAAAAAATCATCCACGGTTAAAAATCATCGGAACTCAGTAGGCTTGGTTCTTTTTTAAAAAATATTTTTATTGATATATCTTCACATACATGCACTCCATACATGGTATACAATCTGTGACTCACAATATCATCATGTTTTAGAACATCTGTATCACTCCAGAAAAAGAAATAAATAGAAAAAAGAAAAACTCATACATACTATACCCCTTACCCCTCCCTCTCATTGACCTCTAGTATTTCCATCTACCCAATTTATTTGGTCATGGGGATTGTGAAACCTTGTGTCTGATGCTCCTTTTATCCAGGGTATGGACGGATGAGTAAAAAAATATATAAGAATATAGAATAAATCAGTAATAGAGGGGGATAAAGCGTAATAAATTGGGTAGTTTGATATACTGGTTGGTGGTCAATGAGAGGGAGGGTTAAGGGGTGTGGGATGAATGAGTTTTTTCTTTTTATTTCTTTTCCTGGAGTGATGCAAATGTTCTAAAAACGATCATGGTGATGAATACACAACTATATGATGATATTGTGAGTCATTGATTGTATATAATGGTTGGACTGTGTGTGTGATTTCTTAATAAAAATGTTTTTTAAAAACCATTGGAACTGTCATATGATCTGGCAATCCTGCTTTTAGGTATGTACCCCAAATAATTGAAAGCAGGGACTTGGACAGATATCTGCGCAATGATGCTCATAGCAGCACTGTTCACAGTGGCAGGGGATGGAGACAACCCAAAGGCCCATCAGCAGATGACCATATACAGGACGTGAATATACGTAACAGTGAATGTTCAGCTCCAGAGAGGCGTGAGGTTCTGATGCACGTGCCATGTGAATGAATCTTGAAGATGTGATGTTGAGTGAAAAAGCCAGACACAAAAGGACAGATATTATGTGATTCTACCTATATGAAATACCTGGCACATTCAAATTCATGGGGACAGAAAGTAGAGTACAGGTTGCTGGGGTGGAGGAGGGTGAAGTGGGAGGTAATGCATGATGGGTGCAGCGTTTCTGTTTGGAGAGATAGGAAAGTTCTGGTAGCAGATGGCGATGAGGGTTGCACAGCACTTTTAGTGTGCTTAATCTTATTGAATTATATGTTTGGGAATGGTTGATATGGGAAATATCATGTTGTATTTTGTTTCCACAATTTAAAAGGAGAGATATTGATTAAAGTGATAATAGTAACTAAATGCAATACATGATCCTGGGCTAAATCTAATAATGGAGGAGAAATGCTCTAAAAAACATTATTGGGACATAGGGAAAAAATTGCAAATATTGACTGTAAACCTTATATCAATGTTAAATTTCTTGAGCTAGATAACTCTACTTAATATAATTAAATAAGTGAATATCCTTGTTCTTAGGAAATGCAAATTGTCTTAGGATTCTCTATAGAAACAGACCCAACCGGAGAGATCTGTAAATATGAGATTTATAAAAGTGTCTCTCACAATCGTGGGATAGGAAGAGTCCAAAGTTCGTAGGGCCGGCTGTGAAGCTGACGGCTCTGATGAAGGGTCTGTATGAATTCCCCAGGAGAGGCTCCCTGGCTGAAGAAGCAGTGAAAGAGCTTCTTCTTCCTTAAAAGCCTTCAACTGATTGGATTATCTCATTGTAGGAGACACGGCTTAGTTTATTGCAGATGTAATCAATCACAGATGCAGTCAACTGACTGATGATTTAATACACCAGCCTTCCGGTTTATCAGCCAGTCATGACATATCCTTGCAGCAACGATCAGGCCAGTGCTTGCCTGACCAGACAACTGGGCGTCATCATTGGCCAAGTTGACTCCAGAACCTAACCATCGCACACATTGTGTTCAAAGAGCATGATGTATTCAAGCTCCTCTCAAATATTTAGAGAATAGATCAATGAAAAAATAGATGTGTATATAAAATGCAAAACATTAAAAGTTGGTGTATCTGGGTAACTGGGTGGGGGGGCCTGTTGGAGTTCTCTTTATGTTGTGTATTATTGCAATTGTCCTGTAAATTTGAAATTTAAAAATAAAAAGCTAATAAAAAAGCAAATATCCATTAAAAAAGGCAGAAATATGTCTGCCAGGTTATATAGGGGTCATATCATGCCTTAAAACTCAAGATGAGGTGTTTTGCCGAATTTGATTATTGACAAGGAGCTACTGAAATCTGTGGAGCAGGGAAGTTACATCTAGAAACACATTATACAAGACCCCTTCTTGTCCTTGATTCCTGTCTTCACTAGGGCCAAATCAGAGATCAGATTGCAGTGGACAACGGCATGAGTGTCATTGCTAGGATGGATTTTGAGGCCTGAACTTGCAGGAGTGGAGTCTCTCTTTAACATGCATCCTTTTATTAGATCAGATGCCTGCCCTGACATATGGCCAAGGTTCAGTGATAACACCAAAGTTTAACACTCTGCATGAAGTGGCACTCTGGACAGTTTCTTAGCTGTTACATTCCAGATGCTTTCTTTCCAAATTCTCTTCCTTGGTCACTAGGGGTCTATTTAAGTCTTTTCCTGGGGATTTGGAGGGGAATGGGAATCAATCATCACTATAGAGACATTAACTTTTTTCTTTTTTGACATGGAATCCTTATGGCTGGAAAGGACTTTGGAGTTATTTGGCCCAACTTTCTCATTTTCAGATGTAGACATCGGTGCCCAGAGAAGTTAGCTGATTTCCCTGCAGGTGATGGCAGATCACAAAATGACTCTGGTCACCCCTATGGGCATCTCACATCGTTGCCTGCCTGCCATCTCACCTTTCTCTAGTTACCTGTTTTGCTTTGGGAAATCTCTGATCCTTTACTCACCATCCACATGGGCTCAGATAGCCCTGAAATGCACCCCTGTCCTACCCACCATTTCTCAGGCTTGGTCAATCAGACCCCCAAATATTGCTCCATGGCTTTTGCTGAAGCTCTGAGAATGTATCTTTTTCTGGAGCTTCTCAGCTGGTAGAATGTGAGCCAAGTGCTTCCAACAGCCACCATTTAGAGAAAGCCTGGCCCAAAATGATGTCAACTAGAGGAAAACAAAGCTGAGAGATGGAGAGAGTGTGATCAAGTTCTGATAATATGATTTGATCCCCTGAACCCAAATATGCCTGATACATGTCTACCTCTGAACTTTTCAGTAATGTTAACCAATATGTCTTCTTATTTGTTTTGTGTTCCCTTTCACTTGTTAACTTTAAGTGTCTGCTCTAATACATTTCCTGGCTTGGATACCTTGGGCTTGTTCATTTGGGTCCATTTGGGTCTGTACAGTTTTTGTCCCATACATCATTGCCCTCTACTGTGGGAGCCTCCAATTAGGAAGGCAGTGGCAACAAGTTGTAAGTAAGGAAGTTAGCTCTGGTATCCGCAACCAGAATGGAGGCTTGGATTCTGAAGACTTGAGCCTGCATTTCGCCATCATTCTCAGTGGATTTCTGTAGTGACATCAAAGTTAGTAAAAATAGAAACAACTTGTTCAAATGAGAAACCAGCCAAGGTATACATGTGCTGGTTTGAAAGTGTTGTGTACCCCAGAAAAGCCATGTCCTTTGATCCTGATTCAGTATTGTAGGGTGGACACCTTTGTTCAGATTGTTTCCATGGAGATTGACCCACCTAGTTGTGGGTGTGGCCTTTTGGTTAGATGGAGATGTGACTCCTCCCATTCAAGGTGGGGGTGTCTTGATTATTCTACTGGAGTCCTTTAAAAGGAGAGGCATTTTGGAGAAAACACAGTTTTCTGTGTTGGCTAGAGAGCCA
This sequence comes from Tamandua tetradactyla, assembly GCF_023851605.1. Classification (NCBI taxonomy): domain Eukaryota; kingdom Metazoa; phylum Chordata; class Mammalia; order Pilosa; family Myrmecophagidae; genus Tamandua; species Tamandua tetradactyla. The sequence goes on from NC_135339.1 coordinate 82,136,576, forward strand.
ACAGAGACACTTGGAGAACAGTTGCTTCAGAGCCAACAGAGACACTGGAGGTGCTTGGAGTGCTAACAGAAAAAACAGATGCCTTTGGAGCCCAGTGGACATTGCCATGAGCCTTCTCATGAGATGCTAAGCAAGCCACAAGCCAGAGTAGCTAAGCAAAGGCCCACAGAAGCTTAGAGAGGAAACTACTGGCATCAGAAGCTGGAAGCAATAAAACTGGGAACAAGGACAAGGAGATGCCAGCCACTTGCCTTCCCATGTGACAGACATCAGCCCTTCTTGAGTCAAGGTATCTTTCCCTGGATGCCTTAGTTTGGGTGTTTTTATGGTCTAGAACTGTGAACTTGTAATAAATTCCGTTTTTAAAAGCCATTCCATTTCTGGTATATTGTAATTCCAGCAGCATTTACCAAGCAATACATAATACAATACATGCCTTACAATTTTTGCCTCCTGTTTTCAAATAAATGTATGTATATATATATAATTTATGCATGCATGTGTGTGCATGCATTTTGATTTTTTTTTTTTTTTTTTTTTTTTTTAAAGGAAAGACAGAGAGAAGGAAGGAAGGATAGAAGGAAGGAAGGAAGGAAGAAAGGGAAACATTTTTAAACATTTTCTTGTTTTATTGTATTCTGTTTCTCCGTTTTTGTTACATGGGCTGGGGCCGGGAATCGAACCGAGGTCCTCCGGCATAGCAGGCAAGCACTTTGCCCGCTGAGCCACCGCGGCCCGCCCGCATGCATTTTGATTTTAAATAATGCCCTTCCATTGTAGAAAATTGAGAAAACCAAAAAATATAGGGAAAACAATTTTTCATAATGTGAACACTCAGGGATAATCATTACTAGCATTATGGCATATTTTCCTTTGTTATTTTTGCTATGCATATATACTTTACAAATGATCAGATCATATATTTTAATTTTAAGTATTGTTAAGTAAAAAAGCAAGCTGTAAAATAGAAAGTGAATGACATTTATGTAGTATATAGGTATGTATCATATGTTAATACTCTAAGGTCTGAAAATGTATGTCAAATTAAAAATTCGGATTTTTTTCTCTGCGATTAAAATACTAAAAACTTATGCTTTGTAAATCTTACATTGCTATGTTCTTTGAACTTTTTGGAATAAGTATGGGTTTCTTTTGTCATCTGAATAAACAAAGATAAAAAGTGAATTTTTAGCATCAATGCTTCAGTCCGTGTTTTGTTTAATACTGTTTATTCAGATGTAAATTGCTATTTACTCTCCAATTAGTTTGTTAAAACCAGTGGTTATCATGTTTCAGTGAGCACAGATGTTAAATGATACAGCTAGAAACAGCCAGAACATAAGCAACTCTATGTTTGAAGCTCCTCCCTCCCCTCCTTCTTCTCTCCTCTGCTTCTCTGTGACCATCTCTTCCATTCTCCCTCTTCTCCACTTCCTCATCTAGCACCAACTCAAAATGACCACTCCTGCTCCAACCTTTAGCTAAGCTCCCTTTGTCAATGGACAGATGCTCAAGAGAGATGGGCTCTGATTTGCCCAATAATTTTGTAAAGCCAGGCGGCAGCCACAGGCCACTGGCTTCATGTTTCAGAACATGGTGTTTTAGGCCCATGGGTTCATGGACAAGGAAGCTTCTCCTAGATTGGGCAGTGCGGGAGAGCAGCCATGAGAAGCTTCTTTGTATTCCTCCCCTGCGCTCCCCAAACAAGGCAATGTGGCTAATGTGCTTTGCAGCCCGGAAGCTGCCCTCCCTCACATGAGAAACAACTTCTTCTTGTTGCAGCCAGTGGAAATTATTTAGTTCTTTCTGTTTAGGAACGTTGAGCAGCTTTCAGAACCATTGACCATTTTTCTGTTCCTTATCCTTTAAAGTCCATGAATTCACACTCCTTAGTTCCTCCTACTTTTCTGCTGTTTCTTTCCAACCTGCCATGTCTGCTCTTCTTTCTTGGCCTCTCCTTTCAATGTTGGCCTTTCCCCTGGGCCTGGATTTTCCTTTCTTCTTGCATAGTCCCTCTCGAAACAGTCTTCCTCCCCCGGATGGCCTCAGTCCCCTGCTTTATCACTAAGAGGTTCCAACTTTATACAGCTGCCTGACCTCCTCCCAGAGTCTTATCCAAGTAGCCAACTCCACCTGGATGTCCCATGGGTACGTCAAACGTACAGTACACTCAGCCAAGCTCACCCCTTCCCTCCTCCATCTTTTCTCTCCCCTGATATTTTCTACTTCAGCAAAAAGATGGCACCACTTATGTGCCTAAATGAGCAACTGAATATCACATGTAAATCTCTCCTACCAAATCTTACCAAACACCAAACATAAAAGAACTGACAATAATTCCTTAATATATCAAATTACACTGTTTCACTTTCTAAGTCTCCCGTAAATCCATCTTTCTCTTTCTCCTGCCACCACCCTTGCTCCTGGAGGCCCCCAAACCGCCTCCTAATGGGGCTCCCCACCTTCAGGGTTATAGTCCCCCTCCCCCACCCCAATCCAGTCAGTCCTCTGTGGCCAGGGTGTTTCTCTTTCTTCCTCATTTTTTTTTTAAATGTTTTTTTTTTTTTTTTTTTTTGGCTTGAGCAGACACCGGGAATTGAACCCACGTCTCTGGCATGGCAGGCGAGAACTCTGCCACTGAGCCACTGTTGCCCGCCCTACCTCATTTTTAAAAGAAATGTGGTTTTAGTACTTTCATATATGCACAGAGACTCAAACCACTATTAAAAAAAATAGAGATAGGACTGCTTTGATAGTGAAACATATTTTTGTGGCTTTTAAACTGTTTATTTATTATTTTTTAGGCAGAATTTTGAACATCCATTAAAGAAGACAATATTTCTATGCTTCCTCCACCTACCCTCCACAACCGTCAACCCAGGCAGGCCTGCTCCATCTCTCTCCCTGCCAGGGATCAGGAGCTCGACCCCAGCCGAGTGGAAAAGCACCCCCCCCAGGCCCATGAAGAACACCTGGTAATGGGGCCAGGATGTGGGAATCACACAAACCTGCTTTTGCAAAAGCTAATAGCACTCCTTGCTTCTGTAGATAAGCTTGCTTGCTTACAGCTGCAAAACCAGGATGTGGGTCTGTGAAAGTAACGCCGCTTCTCTGCTTCTGTGAATAAGCTTGCGGTTTCAGCCTTCATAAGCCCACCCTGCAAGCCCCATGGGGCTGCTCTCTGAATCCTCCTTCTTGAGGGTTTCTGAGGCAGTCACCGGCCGGCTAAAAAAGACTCCAAATTGGCTTGCAGTTTTGGAATTTGGGGTCTCTCTTTTGGTGCACCCCACAACATCCCAACCCACCTCCCCCTCACACAATATTTTAAAGCAAATCCATACAATTTATCATTCCATTCATAAATATTTTTGTGTGGATTTCTTTAAAAATAATGATTAAGACATGCCATTATCACAAATAAAAAGAAGTGACAACTTTTTAATATCATCAAACATCTAGTGATCAAATTCCCAGTGATCTCATACGTTCCTTAAAAATTAGGATCCAAATAAGGTCCGTCCATTGTGATTGGTTGCTGTGTCTAAATCTCTTTTAATCTGTAGCTTCTACTTCTCTTTCAGCTCTTTCCTTTCCTTACAGTTTATTTACTGAAAAAAAAGAAAAGTATTGTCTGTCCTCTAGACAAAGCTACAATCTGGGTTTTGCTGATGGTATCCCTGCAGTGTCACTTAACAAGATCCTTAGTTTTCTGTATTTCCTAGAAATTGGCCGTTTGACCTAGAGAATATCTTTTATTATAAGCAGCATCACTGCATTAGAGAGGTCTTTTAGTTAAGTTTGTTTTCCTTTCGCCCTTTAACCTCGGGAAGGAAGAGCCACTTCTAAGACAAGTGAATCTTCCTAAAGTATTACTCTTGATTTTATCCTCCCCTACTTAAAACTGAAGGCCACAGGGATGAGTCATGTGATCATTCTCTGGCCAGTGTGATTGGTCAAGGGGGGAGCATGTGCCCCGAGCTGGGTCGATCAGAGCCTTTTACTGCTTTGCGGCTGGAGCTGCTGGGCGGCTCTCTAGCTGCGAATGTCTGGGGCCTATTCTAGGTGAGGCTCGGGAGACCCCCTCCCGTCGGCTCTAGTGCCAGGAGGGAACTTCTCCGGGCAAACCACAAACAGTGTAACCCTGTTTGTAACCCTGGCTGCCCAATTGGGGGTCTGTTTAAAAAATACATAAGCCCACGAGAGAAGCCAGACACAGAAGGCCACATCATGTATAATCCATTTACATGAAATGTCCAGAATAGGCAAATCCACGGACACAGAAAGCAGACTGCTGGCTGTGTAGGGCGGGGGGTGGGGAAACAGAGAGCGACTGCTGACAGGTACAGGATTTCTTTCTGGGATGATAAAAATGTTCATCACACTGGTGATGATGCACAGCTTTGTAAATACTTAAAAACTACTGAACTTTACATCTTAAAAAGGTGGATTGCGTGGTATGTGATCATATCTCAATAAAAGTGCACAAATGCACACCTTGAGCTTCATCCCAGATCAGTTAACTCAAAAAGTCTGGCTGGGGTCCAAGCGGAGACAGGGCTTTATAACGCTCTCCAGGTGATTCTAATGAGCGGCCAAACTTGACAGTCCTTATTAGGATTATTAGGATTAGATGCTTGCTCTCTCTTCCCCACTTGCTCTTCTCCGAGGAAGAGGAAATGCCAAGACTGGAGAGACAGCTGTTAGCATGCTTGTATGACACTTTTCTTACTGTGCTTCTCTTACTCTCTCCCTTATTTGCTCCTTCTCATCCTCCTCTCAGCTCAGTTCAGTGGAGAGGGTATCAGATAAGCCCAGTTGTGGCCACAGATCTAATCCTAGTCTCTAATCCAGCTGTATCTCTAATAGAGCTAATGTTTGAGTTTCTCTCGTTCCTGAATTTAACTCTCAATTTCCCCCAGGAGATGGGAAAGGGGCACAGTTATTAATCCAAATCTGAGCACTCATTTTCCTATCCTCATTCCTCTCCCGTGGGGAGAATTATTTTCACAGTGCTAGAGCCCCTGGTTCTCGTTGACCCTAAGGCTGTCCCTACCCCAGCCCCACCCAGTTACATAAGCCAGTACATTTCCCCTTTTTGAGAGATAAAATTCAAGTTCAGTTTCTGTCACTTATACCTCTTGATTTGGTCACTGCCTAGTCCTTCAGCCTCACCCTTCTTGCCCCTCCCATCTTCGCAGTCTACTTTCCGGCCTTTCAGAATTACTTTCCATTCCTCAAACAAACCCTGCCCTCTCTTATTACCAGGGCGCTTCCCTCTCCCCACTCTTCTCCAGCAGGCCACTATTCATCCTTCTTTCTTCTCAGAGCAACCACGTAGAAGGAGCCGCTCTGAGCCCAAGCCTGGGTTAGGAGAACCTCTCCTGTACTGCCCAGCTCCCTGTCCATCTGTCCGTAGCGGCCATCTGTTACGTAGCCAGACTATCTTGTCCTGTGATCACCTGCATACCTTTTAGATACTCCATTAGACTCTGAGCTTGTTGAGGGTGGAGGCTGCATCTCGTTCACCCCTCTCTTCCTGGCACAGCCTGGGGTGTGGGCCCGGCCCCTACCAGCCCATATGACATCTTCTGTGACTGAGAAAGAAGTGCCCCTTCTTCTGGGCAGATGCAGCCCTGTGCTAGTGTGCTCAGCTAAGCCAGCAGACTGTAGGCTGGATTCCAGCTCCTACTTGCCCCCTTGGCTGGACTCTCTTATGCAGCGCCCAAGACCCGAGAGCACCCTGGAGACCGCAGTGGAGCTGCATTTGGGTGTTAGTAAATATTAAATAGTGTGTTAATTTAAATGAATGTAAAGCTTTCCTTCCCCCTAAAAAGGAGACTCGAGGAAAATGGGGCAAAAAAAACCCATAAAATGTGAGGGCCCCACTGCAAAGAATTTGCAATTTTGCAAATTCGCATTTCTAACAGGCTCCCAGGTGATGCTGCTGCCTGCTGGTCTGGGACCTCACAACTACGTAGGGGAAGAGGTAGACAAGCCAATGAAAAGGCAAGGCCGGCAAGATGAACGAGAAAGAATTCACACTGCAGAATAGGGTCAAGGCTCGGGTCTCCCCTAACTCACCCATCCCAGCCTTTTCCTCTCTAGTACTTTGCAACCCTAGTTTGTAAGAACTCTGTTCACCCAACCTGTAAATCTTGTGGTGTGTGTGTGTGTTTGGAGGTGGGGGTGGGGGTGGGGGCAGGAGGGAGCTGGTTAAATAAATTTTAGTTTATACATCTAGTGGAATAATGCAAAGATCTAGAAGAAAAAAAATGAGGCAGTTCTACATAAAGTAACCCAAAATAATTGCCCAGATAAGTTAAGAAAAGAAATCACTACTGAACAATGGGTAATGTGTGGTTCTACTTGGGAAAAAGGAAAAGAATGTGCATGTATTTACAGAGTATCTCTGGAAAGATCCATAGAAACCATTAACAGTGGAAGGTCTGGAGAAAAAACTGGAGAGTCAGGACAGAGAGGATCTAGTTCTCACTGTGTGACCTTTTGTCCTCTTTCAACTTTTTTGTTAAGTGCATGGATTATCTTCTCAAACTATACAGAAAAGATTATGTTAATGAAATAAAACCAAGATGAACTCTTTGGTTTCTCTCTTTCTCACCCCCTCACCCACCACGCCCCCCCCCCTCTTTCTCACACCCAAGCAAACACACGTGCGAAATGTGTGCGCGCAAATAAAAGGAGTTCTGGTTTCAGCTTCCATGTGCTGGGAGTAAAGGACGAATTGAAAGCAGAAGGTATAAGAAACACACACAGGTTGGAGTGAAAATGCTAGAGGTAAGGAACTAAGCGTCAACTCCAGCCGAGATGTTTTTAGCAGCAGGCAGGCTGTGGTGTGTCTCTTGGCTGCCCTTTCCTTGTAGTGGGACTTCCTGTAAGGCTGAATCAGAGCTTGCTAACACGAGAGGGTGTGGCTTGTTTGAGGAATGGTTCAATTCACTGAGCCTAGGCAGTCAAATCTTCTGTATCCTTCAATGCCTAGTGTGTGAGTAAGCTTATGAATTCCATGAGCATGTGCTGGCCAGCGCAGCCATCAGTAGATAAGGGAGCAGACAAGGGTGTTTTATTTCTCTATTCCTTTAACTTTATGATTAGCACCAGCTGCAGGTTTTCTAGCTTCCCAGAACTTGCTTTCTAGGCTGCTTAATAGAACCAAGAGCCTACTGATCCTTGAAACTTAATATGTATTGATTTGGGCTGCCCCTCCCATCCAAACCTTCTCTGGCAAGAATTGCACAAATTTTTCCCCAGGCACTGCAGGTAAGCCCCAGCTGATCACTGGATGTGATGGGGGAAAGGATGCGACTAAAAAAAATGTTATTTTTAGGTGGTTATCTCCAGTAGTAAATGAATTCAGTTTTGGCATAAGATTTCAAGTGAAGGGTGTATACATTGGATGGACTGTGAAGCAATCTCAATAAAAATATTAAAAAAAATAAAATACTCTTCAATTGGACCTTTGGGGTCAGAAGAAAGCGATACAGTGTCTTGAAAGAGAAAGACCAGAACAGTTAGATAATTTAGAAATAAAAAGATATACTAAAACATTTTTTTTCAGGCTATGGTATATTTAAAATTCCATGAATCCTGTTTTTCCAGTATCCAGATGCCCAAAAATGCCCCAGTGTTATAAAAAACAGCAACAACACATTGCCCAACAATTGCTCTTTATTACTCTTTTTTCTGCCCCACATTTTACCCCTTCCCACTCTCCTTCTTAGAAAACACCATATTTTGATTTTGGAAAACTGTGCTAAAATGTGACTTTAAAAATAATCTCTTATATTTCACAATTTAAAATGTTAAAAAAAAAAATTCCAAGTGAAGGAAAATAACCACAGATACTGCTGGCCGAGGGGCACTTTGCTTACATGGTCTCATCTGATCCCACATCAGCCCTCCAAGGCAGGCAGGGTCATCCTCTCAGCATCCAGGGCAAAGCCTGTGGCCTGAGGCCTCACAGCTTGTAAGAAAGAATGTGGATCCAGGACTATCTGATCCCTGAGCTCACATTCCTTGCTTCTACCAGATCCGGGCTGCAAAGGGTGTCAGGGTTGGAACTCTCTTCACAGGGCCTGGGGCTAGTTCTTGAGTCTTCTCCCTGTGCGCCCCTCAACATCCTCTCACCTTGTAGAGAAGCTCCAAGAGGTTGGCCTCTGCCAAGCACCTAACTACCTGCTACCTGTGCCACCTGCCCAGTCATCGTATTGGCCAGTCCCAGTGGGAATCGGATGACACACACAAAGTTGGTAAATGAGAAGAGTTAGTAAAAGGACTTTCTCTACACGAAGGTGTCAGCAGGGCTAAGGCAAACCAACAAGGGCCGGTGAGGTACCTGGGCTAGCAAAGGGGACCGAGCCATTGCCACCCCTGGGCCCAACGGAGAGAGTACAGGAAGCAGAGTCGAGGGCCTGGAGAGAGGAGCTGTTTGGCTGGAGAGGCCACCGGCCAGGAGCTGTGTGGCCATTGACAGAGACATATGGGCACCTGTGGCCTGGCCAGGGTGCCCCAGGGACCAGTGGGGGCTGGGCGGGGTGGGGGCCCCTAACCCACCCTCACTCTCCTCCTGCCTTTTGACCTCCTGCCAGTGTACCCCCGCCCCCCCCCCCATCCAAACCCACATGAAAGCCAGGGGGCAAGAGACCCCACTGATGCAGCCAGGTTTGCAGGACAAAGAGCTAGCTGCAAAGGGGGGCAATCTGTCTAGGTGGGGTGCTTCCCCTTTTTCTCTTTCTGTATAATAGAAATGATCATAGCCCATAGTATCTTCCTTGGTGGATTCTTGGGAGGACGGAATGAAATGGTGCTGAGAGAGGGTTTGTGACTTCGCCTTAGGGGGCCTGCAGGAAATAGGAAAACTGAGCCAAAGGCCAGAGTAACCAGAGTGAGCCAAGGGCCCTGGGGCAGTGAACCAGGGGTTTCCCGCCGAGAGTCCTGGGAATGGAAGGAAGCAGCAAGCCTAGAGAATTCAGACTTTATCTGGTGGAAAAGGAGTGATAAGGCTGTTTATTAGTGTGAACCCCAGAACCCGCAGAGCCCAGTGATGGTGGACCCCTTTAACACTGCCTCATTCTTTCTTGGTCATCGTGGCTACTGGTGTCCCAAAGAGATTTGAACTCGGAACCTGCAACACGTTCTGTGGGCTCTCCTTACAGGGCCAAGGCGTTGTCCTTTGGAGTGGTTTTTAATTGTGGAAAAGGCCAGAAATTAGTTGGAACCAATTTTGTAAACAAGGTGGGTGATCAGAAGTAAAATCATCTGGTCTGAGGGCAGTTCTTTCCCAGGCAGCATTCCACACGTGGTGGTTTCACGATTTAGATTTATTTCAAAACAAATCAGCCTCCTGGGGGGGGGGGGGAATCTTCCCTCAGAGTCAGCTAATAAAAGGACAAATCTCATTTTCTTAGAACTTTGGAGGACGAGATAGATTGGAGAAGGACTCCACAAACACTGAAGTGAAGAAAAGGAGACAGAATCTCCAAGATCAGTTGGACATTTCTGTCACTGGTCCCTCTCATTGGCGGCGCCCAGGCCCCTCCTGCCGCAGGTGCAGGCTTAGAGCCCCCACAGGATGGAGTTAGCACCTCACCCACGCGGGACCCCCAGTCCGCACAGCCCCAGGGCGCACCTCGAGCCACTGAGTCCTGCCAAAGGTTGCATTACAAAAGATGTTGAAAAAAGCGGGGTGGGTGTTGAGAGAGACCGCAACCCCAACTGTTGGCAAGAGGTGCGCACGCTCAAGCCTGAGTCTCCTGCACCACCTAAATGCAAATCACACTTTTCTGGATTGACCCACTTTTCTGGATTGGCCCCGTCTGGCTCCCTGGGGCCGGGACATCCTAACCGGGAAGAAATCGGAGGCAGAAAAGCCTCACAGCGAAAAGAAAATAGAAGGACCGGTTAGGGGGACTGAACGGCTGTAAGACAGGACAGGTCTGCAAAGAGAAAAGTAGAAGGAAAAGGGGACACTGAGTGACGGGAGGGGGTTGGCGGCCACGTGCACAGCTTCCCCGGGTAGAACTGCTGGCGCTTGAGCGTGAGAGCTCTCCCTCCGCGTCAGGCCCCCGAGGGGAAGCGGCATTGCTCCCTTGGGTTTTTTCAACCATTCCTAAAAGCCTGCTGTTCCCAACGTTATCTTTATAAGGCACAGAGCTCATCTTACCAGTGTATCTTCTGTGAACTGACCCGATATCTTTTGCCTTCTTCTTAACCGAGGTGTTTGATGCCTTGCCTTTATTGTAGTTTAGAGATATTGGAGATATGAGCCCCTTGTTTGTTACCTACATTTCTAATATTTTCTCCCCAAACTCTCTTTTAATTTTGTCTATTATGTTACTGCTCACAGACACATTTAAACTTTTAAGTAGTCAGATCTGGGAACATTTTCCTTCATGGCTTCTAGCTTTTGCATCTTGTCTGAAATGAGAAAGCTATTCCTCAATTCAAAGTTATAAAAGTATTTTTTCTGTCAATCTTATCGTCATTTATGTTTTAGATGTTTAATCTATCTGAAATTTACTTTTGGATTTGGGTGTACAGTAGAATTCTTCATCATCTTTCAAACAGCGTGTCAATTGTTTCAACGTTTGTTGAATAAATCCTACCTCATCCTATGTTCAAATTACTACCTCTATCAGGGTCTGATTTTCCATGTGCTTATAAATTTTCTCCTATACTCTACTCCATTTCATTGTCTTATTTGTCATTAAGTGACTGGACCACATTGTTTAAATTAATGCAGAAGGATAGTAAGTTTTGATATCTGAAAGGGTAAAAACCACCTCTATATTAGTTTTCTTTTTTTTTTAAATAGTCTTTACTACTCTTAGGTATTTATTTTTCAACCTAAATTTTAGATCAATTTAAATTAAACAAAAATCTAATTGGAATTTTTATTTGATTTCTGCTCATTGTATAGATTTAATTGGGGGAGAACTGATATTTTTATGTCTTCTCTTTTAGGAGAACATGTCCCTTCATTTTTTTCTAAGTCTCTTTTTATGAATTTTAGCAAAGTTCTATAACAAATATTTTTATTGAGAAATCCTCAAAAACATGCAGTCCATACATAGTATGCAATCAATGGTCACAATATTATCACATAATTGTGTATTCATCACCATGATCATTTTTATCAATTTGTATAACTTTAGAAAAAGAAAAAAAGCTCATATATCCCACACCTCTTACTCTTCCCTCTCATTAACCATTGGTATTTCATTCTAACCATTTTTTTACCCTTTATTACCCACTATTATTTATTTATTTTTATCCTTATTTAAAAAATATATTTTTTTATAATCAGCAATAAACCGATATACCAACATTCTTGATATACAATCATTCTTGACATATGAACATACTTGACATGGTTACAATCAGTGGCTCCCAATATCATCACATAGTTGTCTACTAATCACCATGATCAATTTTTTTTTAACATTTGCATCACTCCAGAAAAAGAAAGAAAAAAGAAAAATTTCATACGTATCACACCCCTCATCCCTCTCTCTCATTGACCATTAGTATTTCCATCTACCCACTTTATTTTAACCTTTGTTCCCCCTCTTATTTGTTTATTTTTTTTTTTACCCATATTTCTTACTCATCTGTCCATACCCTAGTTAAAAGGAACATCAAGACATGGGGTTTTCACAATCACACAATTTTAAAAGCTGTATCATTATACAATCATCTTCAAGAAACAGTGCTATTGGGACACAGCTCTACAGTTCAGGTACTTCTCTCCAGTTGCTCTAACATACCATAAACTGAAAAGGGGATATTTATATATTGCATAAGAATAACCTCCAGGATAACCTCTCAACTCTGTTTGAAATCTCTCAACCACTGAAACTTTATTTTGTCTCATTTTTTTCTTCCCCCTTTTGGTCAAGAAGGTTTTCTCAATCCCTTGATACCGGGTCTTGTCTCATCCTGGGATTTCTGTCCCACGTTGCCAGGGAGGTTTACACCCCTGGGAGTCATGTCCCACGTAGAGGGGGAGGGCAATGAGTTCTCTTGCCCTGTTAGCTTAGAGAGAGAGGCCACATCTGAGCAGCAAAAGAGGTTCTCTAGGGGTGACTCTTAGGCCTAATTTTAAGTAGGCTTAGTCTATCTTTTGCCAGAATGTTTTATAGGGTTGACCCCTAAGATTGAGGGCTCTGCCTATTAATTTGGTTGTCCCCACTGCTTGATAGAGTATCAGAAATTTTCCAAATGGGCAAGTTGAATATTGTCCCCTTTCTACCATTTCCCCAAGGGGACTTTGCAAATACTTCTTTATTCACTGTCCAAATCTGTCTGGGATTTATCGGAGCATTACACTAACCTGGACAAACCAACAAAAATCTCGTGCCCTATTCAAGATTCCATGTACTTAAACCATCATCATTAATCTCTCCAGAAAAAGAAAGAAAAAAGGAAAAACTCATACATGCCATACCCCTTACCACTCCCTTTCATTGACCACTAGTATTTTAACCCATTCGATTAACTTTAACCTTTGTTTCCCATATTATTTATTTTTTATCCATATTTTTTACTCATCTGTCCATACCATAGACGAAAGGAGCATCAGACACAATTACATGGTCATGTTGTACGTGCAATATAGTTATATACTCATCTTCAAGAATCAAGGCTATTGGAACACAGCTCAACAGTTTCAGGTACTTCCCTTTAGTCTCTGCAATACACCCTAAACTAAAAAGGGATATGTATATAATGCAAAAGAATAACCTCTCTAACTGTTTGAAATCTCTCAGCCACTGAAACTTTATTTTGTCTCATTTCTGTCTTTTCCCTTTTGGTCGAGAAGGCTTTTTCACTTCCATGACATCAGGTCCCAGCTTACCCCCGCAGTCCTGTCCCACATTGCCAGGGAGATTTACATCCCTGAGAGTCATGTCCCACATAGAGGGGCAGGCAGTGAGTTTGCCTGCTGAGTTGGCTTAGAGAGAGAGGCCACATGTGAGCAACAAAAGAGGTTCTCTGGGGGTGACTCTTAGGCATAAACATAAATAGGCTTAGCTTCTTCTTTGCAGAAATAAGTTTTATAGGGGCAAATCCCAAGATTGTGGGCTCAGTCTATTGAATTCATTGCCCCCACTGTTTGCAAGACTATCAGGAGTTCCCCAGCTAGGGAAGTTGAATATTTCCTCCTTTCTCCCAAGTGCCCTAAGGGGATTGTGCTGGTTTGAAAGTATTATGTACCCCCAGAAAAGCCATGTTTTAATCCTGATCCAATTTTGTGGGAACAGCCTTTCTTTTAATCCTGATTCAATACTGTAGGTTGGAAACTCGGATCATATCCACAGAGATAGGATACACTCAGTTGTGGGTGTGACCTTTTTATTAGATGGTGATATGACTTTGCCCATTCCGGGTGGGTCTTGATTAGCTTACTAGAGTCTTTAAAAGGGGAAACATTTTGGAGAAACCTCAGAAATGACAGAAGCCTCAGAGCCAACAGAGAGCGCGAGAGCCAACAGAAACTTCAGAGCAGACATGATATAGATGCCGATACTTGGATAACAGAGACAAAGATGTTTGAAGGTGCTTGGAGCCCAGCAGACATTGCCGTGAGATGTGAAGCAAACCACAACCTGGAGAAAGTCAAGGGAAGTCAAGGGATGAAAGCCAGCCCCAGAGAAGCAAAGTGAGGAATCCCCACAGGAACAGAGGCTGAAAGCCACGGAGCCCAGGAGCAAGGGACCAGCAGATGCCAGCTGCATGCCTTCCCAGCTGACAAAGGTGTTCCAGACGCACTGGCCTTTCTGGAATTAAGGTATATTTCCCTGGACACTGTAGTTTGGACATTTTCATAGGCCTAGAACTGTAAACTTGTAATTTATTAAATTCCCCTTTCTAAAAGCCATTCCAGTTCTGGTATATCACATTCAGCAGCTTGCAAACCAAAACAGGGCCTTTATTCTCTGCCCAAATTACTCTTGGATATTTTGGGACATCACACAGCCAACAAGACCTCACGCCCTAGTCAAGATTCCTTGGAATTATGGTGTTCAAATAAGCTGACCATACAAGTTAAATTAGATAATGTGCTACTAAAATAAACATTTTGCACCAAATAAACATCCCTTCCTTTGGTCTCACATAGAAGTTGAAATTTTGAAATATGGACTATGTCATCCTTTATCCTGTATTCTGATTTACCTTAGTCCTAGTTAAATCAGCTTCTTTCATATCTCTAGTTGAAGTCTGATCACTTTTTTTTTTTTTTTAACTTTTTTAACAGTGGCTGTACGGGGTAATTCTTACTTTCATAGCTTCTGTGCTCTAACTCAGAGTCTCAGGTGTCACACAAATACCTGAGATTTCAGGGAACAACCAAATTATATACAAACAGCTCAGTATCTCAGAATTTAAAAATAGCAGTTAAACTCCTGAATATATGTGACTGCTGTAAGAGCTTACAATCTAGACCCCAACGTAATAATCCATGCTCTTGATTTCAGTTCTCTGAGTTTGTATATTATAGTTAGTCCATATGAGTGAAGCATGATAATATTTGTCTTTTTGTTTCTGACGTTTCATTCAACATACTGTCCTTAAGGCTCGCTCACCTGATTGTATGCCTCACAACTTCATTCCTTCTTATGGCTGCTCAGTAGTCTATTGTACGGATACACCACAGTTCCCCCTTCCATCCTCAGTTGTTGTACCTTAGGCCACCTCCATCCATTGTGGATCACAAACACTGCCACCGTAAACACTAGTGTGCGAATGTCCATTTGTGTCCCCAATCTCAGTTCCCCCAGATATATACCTAGCAACAGAGTTTCAGGATCATATGGCAACCCCACCCCTAGCCTCCTGTTGGAACCACCACACTGCCCTCTGGAGGGACTGCACTTCTCAGTTTCCCTCTCCATAGTTTCTTTAGCACTTGTTTCTCTGTGTTCATTTTTAAACAGTTTTATTCACACGTCATACAATCCAACCTAAGTAGCCACCATGATCTATATGAAGACATTTCCTTTTCTTCTGCAAGCAATCCATATCCCTCCCTCATTCCCCTGCTTGTTGACATTTAGTGTTGGCATAATGCCTTTGTTACATTCAGTGGAAGAATATTATAGTGTTACTGTTGACTATAGACCCTCACTTGCATTCATTGAAATTTTTCCTATATACTATTCCAATTTCAATACCTTGCAATGTTGTCATTCGTTTTCCCTCATGCAAAAACATTTTTACTTTTGTACATTTAATCACCATCATTGTCCACTCCAGGCATTTCTAAGTTATACCATCTCAGTCTTCATCTTCTATCCTTCCTTCCGGTGTCATAGGTGCCCCCAGCCCTTCTCCCTCCACCATACTCACATTCAGCTTCATTCAGTGTACTTATGTTATTGTGCTACCATCAGATAAAATTATATCTATCTATTTCTGAATTTTTACACTAATCAGTCCTGTTGCACAGTCTATATTCTGTCAGCCCCAAATTCCCAATCTCTACTCTCTTTCTATCTCCTGGTAACCTGTGTTCTTAACTTTAACTCTCACAAAGTTCACTCATTGGTATTAGTTTATACTAGTGAGACCATATAGTATTTGTATTTTTGTTTCTGGCTAATTTCACTCAACATAATGTCCTCAAGCTTCATCCACGTTGTTGCATGCTTCATGACTTTATTCTGTTTTACAGCTGCGTAATATTCCATTGTATGTATATATCACAGCTTGTTTAGCCACTCTTCCACTGATGGACATTTAGGCTGTTTCCATCTCTTAACTATTGTATTAATTTAATTTGATACTGCTGTAAATATTCGTGCACAAGTGTCTGTTTGTATTCTTGCCTTCAGTTCTTCTGAATATGTGTTTAGTAATGGGATGGCCAGATCATATGGCAATTCTATACTTAGCTTCCACCAAGCTGCCTTCCAAAGTGGTTGTACCATTTTATGTTCCCACCAACAGTGGATAAATATACCTTTTTCTCCACATTCTCTCCAGCACTTGTTATTTTCTGGGTTTTTTTTTTTTTTTTAATCATCACAATCAACTTTTTTTCTTTTTTTGTGAAAAATAATATATATATATACAAAAAAGCAATAAATTTCAAAGCACAGCCCAACAATTAGTTGTAGAACAGATTTCAAAGTATGGTATGGGTTACAATTTTACAATTATAAGTTTTTACTTCTAGCTGCTCTAAGGTACTGGAGACTAAAAGAAATATCAATTTAATGACTCAGCAATCATTCATTTGTTAAGCCCTACCTGTTTTCTGTTTTTTTAATAATGGCCATTCTAGTCGGTGTGAGATATCTCATTGTGGTCTTTTTTTTTCCCCTTGGGCAGGCACCGGAAATTGAACCCGGGTCTCCAGCACAGCAGGTGAGAACTCTACCATTGGGCCACCATCACCCACCCTCATTGTGGTTTTGATTTTCATTTCCTTAATAGCAAGTGAAGTTAAGCATATTTTCACGTGCCTTTTAGCCATTTGTATTTCCTCTTCTGAGAAGTGTCTGTTCATATCTTTTGCCCATGTTTTAACTGGGTTGTCTTTTTTGTTGTTGAATTGTAGAATGTCTTTATATATTCTGGATACTAAACCTTTATCTGATATGTAGTTTCCAAATATTGTCTCCCATTGAGTAGGCTGCCTTTTTACTTTCCTAACAAAGTTCTTTGATGCACAGAAGTATTTAATTTTGAGGAAATCCCATTTATTCATTTCTTTTTTCATTGCTCGTGCTTTGAGTGTAAAGTCTAGGAAACCACCTCTGTTACAACAATTATAAGATATTTCCTTAATTTTCTTCTAACAGTTTTATGATCTTAACTCTAATGTTTAGATCTTTATCCATTTTCAGTTCACTTTTGTATAGAGTGTGAGATATGGATCCTCTTTCATTCTTTTGCATATGAATATTTAGTTCTCCAAACACACTTATTAAAGAGGTTGCTCTGTTCCAGGTGGGTTGACTTGACTGCCTTATCAAAGATCAACTGATCATAGATGAGAGCATCTATTTCTGAACCCTCAACTTGATTCCATTGGTCAGTATATCTATCTTTGTGCCAGTACCATGCTGTTTTGAGCACTATATCATAATATGCTTTAAAGTCAGGTAGTGTGAGGCCTCCCACTTGAGTTTTTGTTCTCAAGATATTTTTAGCTATTTGGGGCACACTGCCCTTCCAAATAAATTCGGTTATTGATGTTCTATTTCTGCAAAATAAGTTGTTGGGATTTTAATTGGTATTGCATTAAATCTATAAGCTAATTTGGGTAGAATTGACATCTTAACTATATTTAGTCTTCTAATTCATGAACATGATATGCCCTTACATTTATTTAGGTCTTCCATGATTTCTTTTAGCAATTTCTTGTGGTTTTCTGTGTATAGGTCTTTTGTATCCTTAGTTAAATTTATTTCTAAATATTTCATTCTTTTGGTTGCTATTGTAAATGGATTTTTTTCTTGATTTCCTCCTCAGATTGCTCATCACTAGTGTATACAAACATTACTGATTTTTGCATGTTGATCTTGAATGCCGCCGCTTTGCTCTACTCATTTATTAGTTTTAGTAGCTTTGCTGTGGACCTTTTGGGATTTTCAACTTATAGTATCATTTCATCTGCAGACAGTGAGAGTTTTACTTCTTCCTTTCTAATTTGGGTACCTTTTTATTTCTTTTTCTTGTCTAATTGCTCTGGCTAAAACTTCCAGCACGATGTTGAATAACAGTGGTGACAGTAGACATCCTTGTCTTGTTCCTGAACTTAGAGGGAAAGCTTTCAGTACTTCCTCATTGAAGATGATTTTAGCTGTGATTTTTCATATATTCCTTTTATCATGATGAAGACGTTCTCTTCTGTTCCAATCTTTTGAATCTCTTGTTTTCAACAAGGAAGGATGTTGAATTTTGTCAAATGCCTTTTCTGCATCAATTGAGGTATCATGTGGTTTTTCCACTTTGACTTATTGATATGACATATTACATTAATTGATTTTCTAATGTTGAACCAGCTTTGCATAACTGGAATAAATCCCACTTTGTCATAGTGTATAATTCTTTTAGTGTGCTGCTGGATTTGATTTGCAAGAATTTTGTTGAGGATTTTTGCATCAGTATTCATTAGAGAGATTCGTCTGTAGTTTTCTTTTATTGAATATCTGTGTCTGGCTTTGGTATGAGGGTGATATTGGCTTCATGGAAAGAGTTAGGTAGCTTTCCCTCCTCTTGAATTTTTTTGAAGAGTTTGAGCAGGATTGGTACTAATTCTTTCTTGAATGCTTGGTAGAATTCACATGTAAAGCCATCTGGTCCTGGACTTTTATTTTTTGGGCGCTTCTTGATGACTGACTCAATCTCTTTACTTGTGTTTGGTTTGTTGAGATCATTTGTTTCTTCTTGAGTCAATGTTGGTTCTTCATGCCTTTCTAGGAAATTGTCCACTTCATCTCCATTGCCTATATTATTAGCATATAGTTGCTCATAGTATCCTTTTATTACATCCTTATTGCTGCAGGGTCAGTGGTTATATCCCCTCTTCCATTTTGATTTTATTTATTTGCATCCTCTCTCTCTCTCTCTCTCTTTTGGGGGGGTCAGCCTAGCTATGGGTCAATAGATTTTATTAATTTTCTCAAAGAACCTACTTCTGGTTTTGTTGATTTTCTCTATTGTTTTCATATTCACAATTTCATTTATTTTTTCTCTAATCTTAATTATTTCCTTCCTTTTGTTTGGTTTGGGGTTAGTTTGCTGGTCTTTCTCTCATTCTTATTTCTCAATTTTTTCCTCTTTCTTCTTTTTTAATATAGGCATTTAAGGTAATAATTTTCCTTCAGCACCACCTCTGCTACACGCCACAAGTATTCTTGTTTTTTTTAATCTTTTTATTGACAAATCTTCACCCACTACAGTTCATACATAGTATACAATGTATGATTTCATCACGATTTCACGATTTCATCACATAATTGTGTGTTTACCACCATAATCATTTTTAGAATGTTTGCATCACTCCAGAAAAACAAATAAAAAGAAAAAAGGAAAAACTCATACATACCATACCCCTAACCCCTCCCTCTCATTGACCACTAGTAGTCCCATATACACAATTTATTTTACTCCTTATTCCCCTATAATTTATTTCTTTTTATCCATATTTTTTTTTACTCATCTGTCCATACCCTGAATAAAAGGAGCATTAGACACAAGGTTTTCACTATCACACAGTCACATTGTAAAAGTTATGTCTTTATACAATCATCTTCAAGAATCAAGGCTACTGGAACACAGCTCAACAGTTTCAGTTACTTCCCTCTAGCCACTCCAATACACCATAAACTAAGAAGGAATATCTATATAATGCAGAAGAATACCCTCCAGGATAACCTCTCGACTGTTTGAAATCTCTCTGCCACTGAAACTTTATTTTGTTTTGTTTCTATCTTCCCCCTTTTGATCAAGAAGTCTTTCTTAATCCCTTGATGCCGGGTCCCTGCTCATCCAAGGAGTACTGTCCCATGTTGTCAGGAAGATTTACACCTCTGGGAGTCATGTGCCACATAGAGGGAAGTGCAGTTACTTCACCTGCTGAGTTAGTTTAGAGAGAAAGGCCACATCTGAACGACAAACGAGGTTTTCCGGGGGTGACTCTTAGGCCTAATTTTAGGTGGGCTTAGCTTATCCTTTGCAAGAATAAGTTTCATAGGGGCGAACTCCAAGATCAAGGGCTCATCCTATTGATCTGGTTGTTCCTACTGCTTGCAAGAATATCAGAAATTCTCCAAATGGGGAAGTTGAATATTTCCTTCTTTCTCTCCAATCCCCCAAGGAGTCTTTGCAAATATTTCTTTATTCACTACCCAAATTACACTGCATCCCATAAATTTTGATTTGTTGTGTTTTCAAATTTTATTTGCCTCAAGATATTACTGATTTCTCTTGTAATTTCTTCCTTGACCCACTTGACCCACTTGACCCACACTCTTCCTTTAAGAGTGTGTTGGTTAACCTCCATATATTTGTGAATTTTCTGGCCCTCTGCCTGTTATTGATTTCCAACTTCATTCTATTATGATCTTAGAAAGTGTTTCAATCTTTTTTAAACTTTTTTAATTGTGAAATATAACATATACACAGAAAAGCACTAAATTTCCAGGTACACTTTAACAAGTATTTATAGAACAGATTTTAAAGTTTGGTATGCATTACAGTTCCATGATTTTTCATTTTTTCTTCTAGCTGCTCCAAAACACCGGAGACCAACAGAAATATTGGTCATACTCATTTGTTAAATCCTATCTTCTCTGTTACACTCCTCTTCTGTAAATAACATATGTACACAAAAGTAATAAATTTCAAAGTATATTACAACAATTGGTTGTAGAACAGATTTCAGAATTTGGTGTGGGATACAATTTCACAATTTTAGGTTTTTTTATTTCTAGCTGCTCTAATGTACTGGAGGCTAAAAGCAATGTCAGTATAATGATTCAGCACTAATTGTTAAACCAGACCTTCTCTGTATATCTCCATCATCACCTTTGAACTTTCTTCCACTCTTAAGGGGCATTTGGGATATGCCCATTTTATCTTTTTCATGTTGGAAAGGGCTGTTGATAATATGGGATAGGGGTATGGAACTAGTTGATGTTCTGGAAGGGCTGGCCTCTCTACATTTCAGGACATATATGGCCCATCTGGAGGTTGTAGGTTTTGGAGAGTAGCCCTACTGCATGGAACCTTTGTAAAATCTTATATAATGCCCTAGGTATTCTTTAGGATTGGCAGGAATGGTTTCGGTTGGAGTTTGGAAAGGTATGATAAGTAGCGATATCTAACTGAACCATGTGTAAGAGTGACCTCCAATGTAGCCTCTCAACTCTATCTGAACTCTCTCTACCACTAATACCTTATTTGTTATACTTCTTTTCCCCCTTTTGGTTAGGATGGCATTGTTGATCCCAAGGTGACAGGGCCAGGCTCATTGCTGGGGGTCATCTCCCATGCTACCAGGAAGACTTTCAACCCTGGACGTCATGTCCCATTTAGAGGGGAAGTCACTGGTTTCACTTGAAGAGTTGAGCTTAAAGAGAGGAAGGCCACATCTGAGTAACAACAGAGATCCTCTGGAGGTGACCCTTAGGCATACCTATGGGCAGTCTAAGCTTCTCCACAACCTACATAAGCTTCACAAGAGCAAGCCTCAAGATCAAGGGCTTTGCCTATTGATTTGGGTATTCCTAATGTTTGGCACAGTATCTGGGGTTTCCCCAGTGGTAAAGTTTAATAGTTCCATAATTTTTCTTCCCTCCCTCAGCGGACTTTGCCAGTGCTATGTTTTTTGTATGCTGTGTGGCAGGGGTCACATTTCATTCTTTTTCCATGTGAGTATCCCCTTATTGCAGCCCACCATTTGCTGAATTTTTGTTTGACTGGGGTTTTTGTTTGTTTGTTTGCTTGCTTGTTTTGGGAGAAGTGCCTGGGCCCATAATTGAACCTGAGTCTTCCAAATGGCAAGCAAGAATTCTACCACTGAAGTACCCTTGCACCCCTACCAATACTTTTTGATTACGTACTTAATATACTCTGGGATGTATCCAGGCATTACATTAATATATACAGGATTAAAGCCTCTCATTTTTATTCTGGGTTCCCTGTGTCAATATTTTTAAATGTATTCAAACTTGCTTTGTTACCCAGCATATGGTCTATCCTTGAGAATGATCCATGAGCACTTTAGAAAAATGTATATCCTGCTGTTGTGTGGTGTAATGTTCTGTAAATGTCTGTTAGTCTAGTTTATTTATCATATTATTCAAAATCTCTGTTTGCTTGTTGATTCTCTGTCTAAATGTCCTATCCATTGATGAGAGTGGGGAATTGAAGTCTCTGACTATTATAGGAAAGGTGTCTACTCCCTTCAGTGTTGTTAGTGTTTGCCTCGTGTATTTTGGAGCACTCTGGCTTGGTGCACAAATATTTATCATTGTTTTGCTTTCTTGTTGAATTGTTCCTTTTATTAATAAATAGTGTCCTTCTTTCTCTTTTTTGTTTTACATTTGAGATCTAATTTGTCAGGTATTAGTATAACTACCCCTGCTATTTTCCAGTTGCTGTTTGCATTAAATATCTTTTCCCAACCTTTCACTTTCAACCTATTTTTGCCCTTGGGTCTAAAGGGAATCTCCTGTAGATAGCATATAGACAGGTACTTCCTGTTTTTAATCTTTGTCTGCATCTTTGATTGGGGAGTTTAATCCATTAACATTTAATGTTATTACTATAAAGGCAATCCTTTCTTCTACCATTTTGTCTTCTGGATTTTATATTGTTTTACTTCATAAAACTTGCCAGAATGCAATGCACCAGAAATGGAACAGCTTTTAAAAGGGGGAATTTATTAACTTGAAAGTTTACAGTTCTAAGGCTGTGAAAATGTCCAAGTTAAGGCATCCAGGGAAAGATATCTTGGTTCAACAAGGCTGACGATGTACAGAGTTTCTCTGTCAGCTGGAAAGGCACATGATGATGTCTGCTAGTTTTCTCTCCAGGCTTCTTCAGTGGCTTCTCTGGATCTCTTTCCATTCTGTTGGCTCTGTTGGCTCCACCCTTTGACCCCCCAAAAACATGTTCTTTCCATAACAATATCAGAAAGACTTAAACCATTTCACTAACAATACAAATACCATACAAAATCAGAAACAGTACAAAATCTCATCAAAGTCAGGCACAGGCATGGTCTGTCCTAAGGCAAAATTTTCCTCTGTCTGTGGACCTGTAAAACTCAGAACAAGTTATCTGCTGCCAATAAACAAAGGAGGGACAGTCATAGGATACATATTCCCATTTCCATAGGGAGAAATTGGGAGGAGCACAGAGGTCACAGGGCCCAAAGAGTTCCGGAAACCTGCCGGGCAAACACCATTAGATTTCACTGTCTGAGAGCAATTTATCCTTGGGGCTTTGGGAAGCAACAGTTCCACCCATTCAAAGACCCTATGCAACAGCCTGCCTCTCTCTGAATGTAACCTTGAGGGACATTGGGGAGAATACCTTTTTCTTGGCTCCACTCCTCCAAACATCAGCGCTTCACCCGAGCTCTCTGCCATCTCTCAGACACAGAGTCAACCCCTACAGTACAACGGGGTGGCAGCCAGGCTCTCCCCAATCCCCAAGGAATGTGCTCCACCCTCTCCAAAGCCTGAGGCACAACTCTTCCTGAGCAATGCGCTAGAAGGCCCACCCTCTGCCTTTGGGGCAAAATCACCTTCTCCAAGTGTTTGGGTGAGTCTGCTTTCCTGGCCTGAGGTTTCTTGACTTCAGACCTTAGCTTCCATGATTCTGCCTCTGAAGTTATTTTTTGTCTAATTTGTCCCTTTCCTGTCCCTTTTAGTCCAGGATGGCAGTGATTCCATTTATAGATCCCACAATACTCTTTTGTTGGTTTACTATGCAGTATGCTGGGATCATGTCCATCAGACAATGGGACTTTCCACAAAACCTTCCTGGATAACTTCATCTCTAATTCTGGCTTTTTCTGAAATGGCTGACTGGGTCCCTGTTTGGTTAAATCCTCACTTGAGGTACTATTCTCTGGGATTTCACTTCCTAGAAGCCCAGGATTTTCCAGACCATCAATTTCTGGTTTCTTTATACCCAAGAGTTAAATTCTCAGCTTATATCTTTCCTGTTGCATTTTACTATGAGCTACAAGGAGAAACCAGGCTGCACTTTCCACATTTAATTTGGAAATCTCCTCAGGTAAGTATCCAAGTTCATGGCTTTTAAAATCTGCCTTCCAGTCTAAACCACTAGTCAATTTTGCCAGATTATCTGCCATTTTAAAACAAGGTCTTCCTTCCAGTTGGCAATAACACAGTCATTATTTCTTTAGAGCCCACATTTCTACCAACAGTCTCTTCAAAGCATTCTAGGCCTTCTCTATCAAATTTCTTACAACTTTTCCAGATTCTTCCCCTTATCTATTTAAAAAGCTATTCTGACATGTTTGTTATTTGCAAACTGCAACAGCACCCCACTGCCCTGGTACCAAAATCTGTTTTAGTTTGTAAAAGCTGCCTGAATGTGATATACCAGATACAGAAAGTCTTTTAAAAAGGGAAATTTATTAAGGTGCAAGTTTACAATTCTAAGCCTGTGAAAATGTCCAAATTAAGGCAAGGCTATAAAAAATGTCCAAATTAAGGCATCCAGGGAAAGATATTTTGGTTCAAGAAGGCTGATGATTTTTAGTGTTTCTCTCTCAGCTGGAAAGGCACATGGTGACGTCTGCTAGCTTTTTCTCCAGGCTTCTTCAATGCTTCTCTGGGGCTCTGTCCATTCTGTTGGCTCTGTCAGTTTTGGTAGCTCTAAAGCTTTTTCCAAAATGATTCCCTCTTAAAGGACTCCAGTAAGCAACCCCACCTTGGTTTGGTGGGGACACATCTCCATGGAAACCATCCAATCAAATGTTACCACCCACAATTTGGTGGGTCACATCTCCATGGAAACAATTAGAAAGATCCCACCCAGCATTATTGAATGAGGATTAAAAGACATGGCTTTTCTGGGGTACATAATAGCTTCAAACTGGCACACATGTCGTATCAGTTTTTTTCTTCTCTTTTTACCTTTACTGATAGTCTTCATTCCTATACTCTTCACCAGACCCCTCTCTGCTGTCTTTTCCTATCTGCCTATAGTGTTCCCTTTAGTATTTCTTGTAGAGCCAGTCTCTGAGACACAAATTCGCTCAGTGATTGTTTTGTCTGAAAATATTTTGACACCCCCCCACTTCAGTTTTGAAGGACAGTTTTGCTGGGTATAGAATTCTTGGTTGGCAATTTTTCTCTTTCATAATCTTAAATATATCATACCACTGCCTTCTTGCCTCCAGGGTTTCTACTGAGAAATCCACATATAGTCTTATTGGGCTTCACTTGTTCTTGCTGCTTTTAAAATTCTCTCTTTATCTTTGACCTTTGCCAATCTGCTTACTAGGTATCTTGGAGTAGATCTGTTCTGTTGCTTGGCTCTATAATTTTATGTCTTTCATAAGAGATGGGAGACTTTTAGTGATTATTTCCTCCATTAGTCTTTCTGTTCCTTTTCCCTTCTCTTCTCCTTCTGGGGCATCCATAACACATATATTTGTGCACTTTGTGTTGCCATTCAATTCTCTGAGATCCTGGTTATATTTTTCCATTCTTTTCCCTATATTTTCTTTTTGTGCATCAAATTTCTGATGTCCTGTCTTCTAGTGTCCTTCTGCCTCTTCAAATCTATTGTTGTAGGTTTCCATTGGTTTTTTTTTTTTAATCTATTCTGTTGTGCCTCTCATTCCCATTAGTTTGTGATTTGTTTTTTCAAACTTTCAAGTCCTTATATCCTCTGTCAACTCATTCATTTGATTTTTAATGAGATTTTGCATGGCTCTTTGAAATCCTGAATTAGTTGTTTCACCTCCTATCTCGTTTGAAGGGTTGGTTTGATCCTTTGACTGGACCATATCTTTGATTTTCCTAATATGATTCATTATTTTTTGCTTGCTTCTAGGCATTTGATTTCCTTAATTGGTTTATTTGGAGGTTTTTCCACTCTTTTATGTAGGCTTTGTTATCTATCTGTTCTTTGACATCCAGTCCATCTTATTTTAGACCTCTAGCATAAATTCTGTTTAATTGATCAGAACTTTCAGTTCTTGTTTTTCTGTTTCTTGCCCTGCCTATATGGAGTTTTTTTTAGGAGGGTCTTCTCAGATATTATAGACCCAAGTCAGATTTTCTAAGACCCCCAGCAGGCCCACCTCTCAGGAGGAAAGAGTCACCTGCATCAGTTTCCCCTGATGATGAGACCCAGCAGGTTGTCAAACTTTCCAATGAAGTCTGTGGAGTCTGTGCTTTTCCTATCCTGCTCAGCATGTGGTGCTTCTCAGCCCACACCTCCCCACCAGTGTAAAGCACTGTGGTGCCTTTAATTTTAGCAGCCTCTCCCTGTCAGCGGTATGGTTGATACATAGGCTGAGGGAGGAGGTGGGCTTTGATTGTTTCTGTTTTCCAGCCCCTGGGGTCTGAATTCCCTGAAGGAGGTCCTCCACTTGAGCTCCACACCACCCCCTTTTCTTGGGGAAGATACACCCTTTAGGGAATTAACCCTTTTCACTTGACTAGTTATTTTGTCTCTCAGACATACCTCAAATCTGCCCTTGCCTGGGGGCAGTGCTGGAGTCTGAGAGTGCTTCCAGTTCTATCTAAAGAGCTGCTAAGAAACAAACAAACAAAAAAGGCAAAAAGCCTTTTCAGAGCTGGAACACCACTCCCCAGGTTTGTCTATCAAGCACTTGAGTTGGTATATGTCTCTATGTATCCCCAGGCTCTATGTGCCCCCCGTTTTTGGGGTCCAGCCGTTTTCCAGTCTTTTGTTCTGTCCAACTAAAAAAGCCTCTGGTTTTTTATTTTTAATTTTCCTGTCAACCCAACCCCTTTCTGCCCAGGTGAAAATTCCTGGTTCCTTTAGTGCTTACTCCAGGTTTATCTGGGTAAATTTTATCTGTTTTCAGTCGTCAGAATTTGTTAATTAATACTGCAATTGGAACTTTGTTTAATTAATTCCTTGCTACTAGTAAGTCTCTTTCCTTTCTCTTCAGGGAACCAGCCTGCTGTGCCTGTGGGGGAGGGGCATTGGTCTCCACAGCTTGTGAGACTTACAGTTCTGTGTGGAATCTCTGTCATTCCACCCATTCCAGACTTGTGTATGCTGTGTGTCTGGCCACTGGTATTCCCCCAGCAGTTGTTCCATACGGTTCCTGGCTATTTACTACCTGCTCTGGAGGATGAACGGAATTCCACACCTCACCATGCCACCATTTTGCTCACCTCTAAAGTTTATCCTTTTATTTAAATAGATCATACACATTTCTCATTAAGGTAATTTCTAAGTATTTTATAGTTTTTCATGCAATTTTTACTTTTCATACATTTCCAATTGGCCATTATTAGCAGATGTTAAAAAGTTTTGATTTTATATATGTTTACTTTGAATTCAGATGCTGTATTCAGATACATATAGTTTGTATATATATACAAACTAGATGCTGTGCTAGTTTGAAAATATTATGTGCCCCAGAAAAGCCATGTTTTAATACTAATTCAGTATTTTGTGGGCAGCCATTTCTTTTAATCCTAATTCAGTACTGTAAATTGGAAAGTTTGATTAGATTATCTTCGCAGAAATGTGGCATGCCCACTTGTGGGTGTGACCTTTTGATTAGATGGAGATGTGACTCCACTCATTCAAGGTGAGTCTTGATTAGTTTACTAGAATACTTTAAAGGAGGAAACATTTTGGAGAGAAACAGGGCTGACAGAAGTGACAGAGCCAACAGAAACTTCAGAGCAGAGCTGACACAGATGCTAACACTTGGAGAACAGAGACATGGGTGCTTGGAGATGCTTGCAGCCCAACAGATGTCACCATGAGATGTTAAGCAAGCCAGAACCTGCAGAGAGCCAAGGGAAGCAAGAGATGAAAACCAGCCCTGAAGAAGCAATGTGAGGAATCCCCACAGGAACAGAGGCTGAAAGCAACAGAACCCAGGAGTAAGGGACCAGCATGCCTCCCCTAACTGACAGAGGTGTTCCTGAATCATTGGCCTTCCTTGAATTAAGTATATTTTCCTGGATGCCTTAGTTTGGACATTTATACAGGCTTAGTACTGTAAACTTGTAACTTACTGAATTCTCCTTTTCAAAAACCATTCTAGTTCTGGTATATTGCA
The DNA here is from genome assembly GCF_023851605.1 of Tamandua tetradactyla. NCBI lineage: Eukaryota > Metazoa > Chordata > Mammalia > Pilosa > Myrmecophagidae > Tamandua > Tamandua tetradactyla. The sequence goes on from NC_135339.1 coordinate 82,164,369, forward strand.
ATTCAGCAATTTACTAATACAGCTGCTGTACTTTTTACTAATACAGATGATGTACTTTTAGTAGTTCTGATATACTTCCATTTATTTTCCCAGTAGGCAATCATATCAGCTGCACATAATGATAATTTTGCTTTATCTTTGCTAATTGTCTCCTTTTCTTTTTTTATTGTCCTATTGCATTGTCTAGGACTTTCAGGAAAATACTGAGTAATATCAGGGATACAGACGTCCTTGCCTTGACAGACACCTTTCTTCAAGTTATTCAGTCTTGACAAACTGTCTTGTCCCTGCCCATGTCTCTTGACATCATATTCTGTTGCTTTGTCCACAAACTCACCAAACTAAAAACAAAATGAGCTACAGATACTTTTCTGGACTTGCCATTTTCTTTCATGGCTCTGTGTCTTTGTACTTTTCTTAATTCCATGAGCACCCTCCCTAATTTCCATATATATGGCAGCTTAGAGGGAGCCAGATAAAATTTAGTTCCTCTTGAGACCCAAGCCAGAGGTAGGAAGAGTCTTGGCCCTCTCCCTATTTGGGAGAATATTGGGGAAAACACTCCCAGCATCCTTGTCTTCTCCTTTAGTTGCTTCCTCTCAGGGGAGAAGTGGACGGTGTGATTTCACTACTCTCACCTGGTGGGGTCTTAAAGGCAAGGTTCCAGGCTCCACACTTCTTTCACTTCCTGAGTTCAGAGGTGGTGCTTCTATGGGGTTAGTATCCTGCTGTATTCAGGATTCTCTAAGGAAACAGAAACAAATCGAGATATCTGCAAATAATATGAGATTTTATGAAAGTGTCTCATACAACTGTGGGGATGCATGAGTCCAAATTCCATAGGGCAGACTGCAAACTGGCAACTACAATGAAGGTTTTTGATGAATTCTCTAGAAGAGGTTGGCTGGCTGAAGTAGAGACAAAATTTCTCTTTTCTGTCTGCTGAAGTCATCGCGTCTACCTTAAAAGCCTTCAACTGTTTGGGTTAAATGCCTCTCATTTTGAAAGACATATCCCTTAGTTGATCATAGATGTAATCAGTCACAGGTGCAATCAGCTGACTGATGATTTAAGTCCACGAAATGTCTTCACAATAATGGTTAAGTCACTGCTTTCTTGACAAGACAGCTAGGCACCATCACCTGGCCAAGTTGGCACATGAACCTAATCATCACTGTTCACTCCTTGTCAATCTGGCAGCTATACCTTAAACCAAACTTAATCTCTAAATAGAAAACTATAACAAATATATATATTTTTTGCCTAACAACACTCAACCTTCCTGTGTACAACTGGAAATGCACTAAATCTCTCCAGAATAGGGGCCAAGTCCTTGAGTATTATTCACTCTTAAACTTGATATCCTGTAACTTAAATAATATGACATGAACAATACAAGTTATCTCATATAAGAGAATAAGATAGAGAAGAAAACAAAGATATTTGCTCTACATACCAATACAACCATACTCATAACAAAACAAAGAAGAAATATTGGCACCATTACAGTCCTTGTTTCTATAACTGGTCACGTGGTCATAGTTCATATTATCACTGCCTTCTACCACTACCCATTCCATGTTCCCTTTACCCTCAGCAAGCATTTCAGCTGGCCAAGGTTCTTTGCCTGTTGGGGTGACCCAAACTTCATTCCTGAAGTTTCTGGGTTATTGGTAGTCCTGCCTGGATTGGGTTGTTGCAGTTTTCCATTGACTTTAATCACAGGGCATGGTAGTACTAAGAGACACTTTAAAGGTTCTCCTGTATTCCAGGAAAATTCTTCTTTACTTCCATTGTGTAATTGCAGTCCTATTTCCACTTGATTATCAGGATCAATCATCCCAGCCAATACAATAATCCCCTTCCTTCCCAGTTGATTCAGAGGCATGAGAAGCCCAAAGTGGCCAGGTGGCAGTCTTAACTTCCAGTTCAATGGAATAGTTATTTTGTCTCTTGGTGGAAGCATTCCTCCTTCTGGAACTAAGACCTGTAGACCAACAGAGCTCAAGATTACAAGGACCTGTAGCAAAAATTTTCCTAGTGGATCACTACAGGTATTAATGAGTGGTGCCACTTCCATTTCTACCTCTTGATTCCTGCATCCATAAATCCTCGCTATGGAAACAACGGCACCATAAAGTGGATGCTGATTCAGTGCATACACAGCCTCCTGGAGAACATTGCCCCAGCCCTGCAAGATATTGCCACCTAGTTGGCACCATAATCGAGTCTTCAAAAAGCTGTACTCTCAGGCGGGCCACAGTGGCTCAGCAGGTAGAATTCTTGCCTGCTGTGCTGGAGACCCGGGTTTGATTCCTGGTGCCTGCCCATGCAAAAAAAAAAAAAAAAAAAAAAAAAGCTATACTATCAACCCAGATGCCTTTGGATGATGGGGAACATGGTAAGACCCAATAATTCCATGAGCATGTGCCCATTCCTGCACTTCATTTACTGTGAAGTAGGTTCCTTAATCAGAAGCAATTCTGTGTGGAACTCCATGATGGTGGATAAGGCATTCCATAAGTCCACAGATGGTTGTTTTGGTGGAAGCCTTGCATGCCGAGAAGACAAACCCGTATTTGGATATGTACCTATTCCAGTTAGAATAAATCGATACCCCCTCCATGATGGGGTAGTCCAGTGTAATCAATCTGCCACCAGGTAGCAGGCTGATCTCTTCAGGGATTGGTGCCATATTGGGGACTGAGTATGGATCTCACCTGTTGGCAGATTGGCCATAGCCAAGTTGGCCCTAGTGAATGGAAGTCCACGTTGCTGAGCCCATGCATTTTACTTTGTTAAAGCTGCCAGAATGCATATATCAGAAATGGAATGGCTTTTAAAAAGGGAATTTATTAATTTGCAAGTTTACGGTTCTAAGACCATGGAAATGTCCAAATTAAGGCATTAACAAGAGATTACCTTCATTCAAGAAAGGTTGATGCCATCCAGAACACCTCTGTCAGCAGGAAAGTCATGTGGCTGGCATCTGCTGGGGTCTTTGGCTTCTGGACATTTCTGTCAGTTGGGAAGGCACATGGTGACATCTACTAGCTTTCTCTTCTGGCTTCTTGTTTCAATAAGGATTCCCCGAGAGTGTTTAACTTCTGCATCTCCAAAGATCTTCTGTCAGCACTGAAGCTTTTTCCAGAATGGTTTCCTCTTAAAAGGGCTCCAGTAACAACCCCACCTTGAGTAGAGACACATCACCATGGAAACAATAAAAAAGCTACCACTTGTGCTAGTTGAAAGGATTTATGTACCCCAGAAAAGCACGACTTAATCCTAATCCAATCTTGTGGCAGCAACCATTTCTTTGATCCCTATTCAACAATGTGGGTTGGAATCTTTTGATTAGATTATCTCCGTGGAGATGTGACATGTCCAATTGTGGATATTAGCTTTTGAATAGAGAGAGATGTGATCCATTCCACATGGGTCTTGATTAGTTTACTAGAATCCTTTAAAAGAGAAAACATTTGGAGAGTGTCCCTTTTTAGAAGGATGAGAGAGCCATGAGGCAGAGTCCACCAGCCAGTGACCTTTGGAGATGAAGGAGGATGCACCTGGGGGAGCTTCATGAAGCAAGAGGCCTGGAGGGGAAGCTTGTAGATGTTGCTATGTTTGCCATGTGATTTTCCATTTGAGAGAGAGACCCTGAACTTCATCGGCCTTCTTGAGTGAAGGTAACCTCTTGGTGGTGCCTTATTTGGACATCTTTATAGACTTGCCTTAATTGGAACATTTTCATGGCCTTAGAACTGTAACTAGCAATTTATTAAAGTCCCTTTTTAAAAGCTGTTCTGTTTCTGGTATATTGCATTCCAGCAGCTAGCAAACTAGAACACCACCCACAATTGGGTGGGTCACATCTCCATGGAAACTATAAAAATTATCCCACCCAGGAATATTGAATAAGGATTAAAGGACATGGCTTTTCTGGGGTACAAGTTTCAAAGTAGCACACCATGCATAACCTCCATCCCTACCACCATGCTCACTTTGTTCATGAGCCCATTTGGCAATGAGAGGAGTGGCTGGGGAAAGAGACTGAATGGTATCCACAGAATGGGTCATCTTATCAACTTGATTATTAAAAGCTTCCTCTGCTGAAGTCACCTTCAGGTAATCGTTAACATGGGACATAAATATCATGTCTTTCCTGCCCACTCAGGAAAGTCTATCCATATAGTTCTTCCTCAGACCTCTTTGTTGCCAATTTTCCAATAATGCTTCTTCCAAGTCCTTGACCAACCAGCCAAACCTTAGTAATATTCCGTGAGTCAGTATATAAACACACCTCCTATCAGTTCTCCTTCCAAGCAAAATGAACATCCAGGTGCACTGCTCAAAAGTTTCCCCCACTGAGAAGAATTCCCCTCACCACTGTCCTTCAGAGACATCCCAGAAAGAGGCTATAATGCTGCAGCTGTCCACTTTTGGGTCATGCTTGCACATTGTGCAGTACCATCTGTAAATCAGGCCCAAGTTTTCTGTTCCACAGTCAACTGCCTGTAAGGAACTCCCCAAGAAGCTGTAGCTCTGGGCTGGGAAAAGGAAGGTAATGTGGCAGAAGTGAAGGCATAGACATTTGGGCCACTACCTCATGTAACTTACTTATGCCTTCAGGATCCACTTAAGCCCTCTCTCAAATATACCATTTCCATTTTATGATGGATTACTGCTGTGTACACTCAACTTTATGAGTTGGTGGGTCAGACGACATTCAGCTCATGATAGACAACTCAGGTATCATGGTAACTTAGTGGCCCATGATTAAGCACTAGTCTCTACTAAGGCCCTGTAGCAGGCCAAAAGCTGTTTCTCAAAAGGAGAGTACATATCTACAGAGCATGTCAAGGCCTCACTCCCAAATCCTAAGGGCCTGCATTATAATTCTCTTATAGAGGTCTGCGGTAGGCTCCAGACATCATCTCCACTTGCCATTGACACTTCCAGCACCATTGGATCTGCTGGAAAATATGGTCCCAGTGGTAAAGTGGCTTTTACAGCAACCTAGGCCTGTCACAAATCCTCCTTTTCTTCCAGACCCCACTCAAAACTAGCAGCTTTTCTGGTTACTCAGTAAATGGGCCAGAGTAGCACACCTAAATGAAAAATATATTGGCTCTAAAACCCAAACAGGCCAACTAAACATTGTGCTTCTTTTTCAGTCATAGGAGTGGCAGATGCAACAGCTTAGCCTCCACTTTAGAAGGGCTATCTCAACATGCCCCACACCACTGGACACCTAGAAATTTCACTGAGGTCGAGTGCACCTGTATTTTTGTTGGATTTCTCTCCCATCTTCTGACATGCAAAGCTGTACCAAAAAGTCTAGAGTAGTCACTACATCTTGCTCACTAGGTCCAATTAACATGACATCATCAATATAATGAACCAGTGTGATGTCTTGTGGGAGGGAGGAGTGATCACGATTCCTGCAGACAAGATTATGACATAGGGCTGGAGCGTTGTTATATTCTGAGGTAGGACAGTGAAGGTAAACTGCTAGCCTTGCCAGTGGAAAGTGAACTGGTGGTCTTTACTAACAGCTATTGAGAAAAAAGCATTTGCCAGATCAACAGCTGCATGCCAGGTACCAGGGGACATGTTGATTTGCTCAAGCAATGATATCACATCTGGAACAGCAGCTGCAATTGAAGTCACCACCTAGTTAAGTTTACAATAATCCATTATCATCCTCCAAGACCTATCTGTTTTCTACGGATGTCAAATAGGAAAGTTGAATGGGGATGTGGTGGGAATCACCACCCCTGCAACTTTCAAGTCCTTGAGAGTGGCACTAATCTCTGCAGTTCCTCCAGGAATCTGGTATTGCTTCTGATTTACTATTTTTCTAGGTAGGGGCAGTTCTAGTAGCTTCCATTTGGCTTTTCCTACATAATAGCCCTAACTCCATGAGTCAGAGAACTAACGTGGGGATTTTGCCAGTTGCTGAGTATGTCTATTCCAATAATGTATTCTGAAACTGGGGAAATGACCACTGAATGGGTCTGGGAAACTCACTGTGAGATGGATCTGAGCTAAAACTCCCTACTCTGACTGGTGAACCAGAGTGACATTTTGGGTGTCCTGGAATTTGAGTCTTCTGAGCCAGTGTCTAATAATCCTTGAAATATCTGATCATTTTATCCTCCCCAATGCAGTTACCCTGGTAAAAGGCTGTAGGTCTCCTTGGGAAAGGATGGCAGGAAGATTAATAGTACAAATTTTTGGCTGTGAAACAGGGTCCTTCCCTAAGGGGTCCTGGCCTTCCCCTCATTCAAGGCCTTTGGGTCTGTAAACTGTCTTGATTTTGGGAATTGATTAAGGGACCATGTGCCAGTTTGAAGCTATTATGTACCCTAGAAAAGCCATGTCCTTTAAATCCTCATTCAATATTGCTAGGTAGGATTCTTTTTATTGTTTCCATGGAGATGTGATCCACCCAATTGTGGGTGGTAACTTTTGATTAGATGGTTTCCATGAAGATTCAAGGTCTTCCCATTCAAGGTGGGGTAGTTTACTGGAGCCCTTTAAGAGGGAACCATTTTGGATAAAGCCTTAGAACCAACAGAGCAAACAGAACGGACAGAGCCCCAGGGAAACCACTGAAGATTCCTGGAGAGAAAGCTAGCAGACGTCACCATGTGTCTTTCCAGCTGAGAGACAAACCCTGAACATTATTAGCCTTCTTGTGAACAAAGATATCTTTCCTTAGGTGCCTTAGATTGGACATTTTCACAGCCTTAGAACTATAAACTTGCAACTTAATAAATTCCCCTTTTTAAAAGCTGCCTTGTTTCTGGTATATCACATTCCAGCAGCTTCAAACTACAACAGGCCATGACTCTCTGTTTTTGTAATTCATGTTAGACTTTTGTCTCCTTGACTTGGAACTCTTCTGCTTATGCAGCTCAAACAAGAATTTGGTAGACTGCCCATCTATTTTACTTCTAGGTACCCCGTAATCTACTAGCCAACACCGTAGGTCTTTGCGCGTCAGTGTACTTTGATTGCTGCTTTGAGTCTGCTATCCATTATGGTAGCCACACCTTTTTGTCTTTGGCCATTAAATGCTGCCACGTGGCTTCTGCCAACTCTAGATCCAATCATCTTCATTGTGTTTAAGTATTCCATCTTAGTAACAGCAGCTCCCACAGTAATATCTGACCTACAGAGTAGAGCAACTATAGAGCTCTTCAGGTATGATGGCGATAGTCTCACAAATTTATTCCTTGCAGTTCTGGTAAAAGGTGTGTCCTCTGGACATTCCTGGAGTGTGCGAGCAGGACTTCCATGATGAAGCCACTCTAACATTCCAATATCTCTAAGCCTTTGGACCCCTTCATGTACATTATACCAGGGTAGTTCTGGTATTTCAACTTCAGGTAATGTTGGCCACCTTTAGATCCATGTTTTAGCCAACCACCCAAACAAACCATTAATGCCCTTTCTAACCACTTGAGCTACAATATGGAATCCAGAATCTCAGCTTAGTGGACCCATACAAATAAATTCAGCCTGATTCAGCTTTATATTCCTTCCATGATTATCTCACACCCTTAATATCCATTCATAAACACATTCCCCTGATTTGTCTATATAAATTGGAAAACTCATGCAGTTCTTTTGGATTTTAGCATACTTCCTCATGGGTGTCACTTTGTACCTTACATTTCAGGGCCTGTTGGGACTTTAGTTATAGCCTGGAAGAAAATAGGGGTAGTGAGGTTGGGTCATGAAAAGAATTAGAAGTGTCTTTTAAACCCATTACCTCAGGGCATTCATTGCAGTTTCATCTGATGAAACAGGATTAATCTCTCCAGAGAAGTGAGGGCTGTTTCCTCAGGGGTGGTGGTTACCGGTTTAGCAGGCAATGAAAGGTTATTCTCTTCAAGTGGAATTTGGATGGCAGACTCCTCAGGGCAGACTGGATATGGGAAAACTGTTTCCTCAAGGTAGGCTAGAGGTTGGGAGGCTGTTTCCTCAGGGCAGGGTGGAGGTGGGATATATAAATAGACCATTACAGGTCTATTTAGAAAAGACTCAGCAGAATCTAAGGTTCCCATATCTGCACTGCCATCATTATAACCCAGATGTACCCAACCCAATTTCCAGGATCCCATTCTTTTCCAACGAATGCCTTTACTTGAATAGCAGACAGCCTGCAAGGTTGAGAATTTAGTTTATGTTATCAGTCTGCTACTCATATAATGAGACTCTAGGTCTGGTTTTCAGAGATCTCAGTTCTGTAGCCACAAGAAATAAAAATTTCTTTCAGGGCACACATAGAAACATTTACATCTTACCTAGAGTGCTTCAAATTTGCATCTTAAGCATTCTATGTAAGAACGTCAACTAGTTCCATCCCTCTATTCCATATTATTGACACCCCTTTCTAACATGAAAAAGTTAGAATGGGCATAGGCCAAATACCCCTAAAAACTGGGAGAAGGATCAAAGGAGAAGGGGAGTTATAACAGAGAATATAGGATTTAACAAATAAGTATGACTGCTGAATCTTTATATTAATATTTCTTTCAGTCTCCAGTGTCTAGGAGCAGCTGGAAGGAAAAAACTGAAATTGTGAAACTGTAACCCATACCAAATTTTGATATCTGTTCTATAATTACTTGTTACAATGTACTTTGAAACTTATTGCTTTTTTTATATATGTTATATTTCATAATTAAAAAAATTTTTTTAATGTTAAAACAAGACACTGCCATCCAGAGACTTGCCTTGTATAAGCCTGCAATTAGCAGAATCAAATGGTGATATTTTGCATATCTGTATTGCCAAATTACACCATGGACTGTCAGTGCCATCTTGATTATTGGAAAGAGAGTCATTAATGCCTTTGAATCTAATCAGAGCAGAAAACCAATGACAAAAACCCATTTTAAAGATTCTGTTTCGCAAGAACCACTAACAATTCCAAATCCTAGAGAGAGAGCTTCAAAAGAAAATGCTCCAGGACAGTCAAGATGGACCCACAGGAGCTGAGAGAGTCATTTTGAAACCAACCCAGGAAAGAAGGGCCAGCAAGCATTGCCATGTGCCTTCCCACGTGACAGAGGAGTCTTGGAAGCCATTGGCCTTTCTTCAGTGAATGTATCCTCTTGTTAATGCTGTAGTTTGGACATTTTTACACCTTTGAACTAGAAATTTGTAATCTAATAAATCCCCTTTATAAAAGCCAATCCGTATCTGGTATATTGCATTCTGGCAGCTTTAGCAGACTGAAACACACCCTCTCAGTTATTCTCTCTTTTCTCACGTCTCACCTACAACTGGATGGGTAGTTCCAGAGAGCCTTGCCCTGTGGGGAGAGTTCACTGGAGAGGGAGGAGGACTACGTCTTCCTTAGGCTTAAGTGTAAGCCATATTAAAGTCCATCTTTCTCTAAAGCTTTGCATTAGGGTTGGTTTTTGGTCCCCCATTTGGCTAGAAACCCTTGGACATACATTCTGCTGATATGAATCTTAGAGCAAGGGGAGCGTGAGTGACTCTTGATACCTTTGAGGTTATTCTCCTCAAATATTTTGCTGGATAAATAAATGAACTGGCTCATTTACCCCAGTTTTTCCCTCTTATAATAGCTCCCACTGACTGAGAACCTTCCATGGGCCAGGCATTATTACCTCATTGTATCTTCCCAACAACCCTGACAAGTGAGTTTTATTGTTTCCATTTTATAAAAGAGAAAATTCTACATAATGTCATCAGATTAAATATCCTAAAGCAAATCTCTGCTTTGAAAAAAATAGTAGTGCCTCATTCCTCCCAAAATCTGGTCCCAGATTCCCTGTCTGTCTTATTTCCACAATGGCTGGCCTACTGCTTGGCAGCTCAGAACCTGATGTGCTTTTGTCTCAGCTGCATATAGCACTGCTCTTGCTAAAGCATGCATTCTTCCAGCCTCGGTTCCTGCATTCATTCAACCACAAATATTTACTGAGTACCTACTATGCGCTGGATACCCAGCCAGATCCTGGGGATATGGTGGTAATCATTCTCCCTGTCCTCAGGGAGCTTTCCCTCTCTTGGGAGCTAACAGATTTGAACAAATGCATTAAGTGTGACAAAAAGAAATGTGGCTGAAGTGAGTGTGTGTGACAGAGGAACATAATCTAATATGGGGACTTTCTTGAAGAAATTATCAATTTGAGCTTAAGGTCTTCTGTCTTTATTCAGGAATGGGTTGGAACTCCCTTGCTGCTGATTTTCTCTGGTCCTCTCCACCATTCAACATCTAGAGCAAGTGAAATCTCCAGAAATCTTTCCTTCATCTTTTTACTGAATTGTAAAATAAGATGTTAGGAAATGAAAATAACTTTACATCATTTCATCATGGGGACAGAGACTGTTTGTTTCCCCCCTCCCCCCCAATAACATTCTTCTTCCTTGGAAAGAGAAACCTAAATCTTAGCTGGACTGATGGCGACCCAGAATAAAAACTGCATTTCCCAGCCTCTCCTGCAGCATGACATGGCTGTAGGATGTAAGCAGTATTGATGGGTGCTACACCCAAAATATGTCCTTAGTGGGAGGAGATGAGCTCCTTAGTCTCTCCCTGTTCTAGTTTGTTAGCTGTCGGAATGCAATATACCAGAAATGGAATGGCTTTTTAAAAAGGGGAATTTAATGAGTCGCTAGTTTACCATTCTGAGGCTGAGAAAATGTCCCAATTAAAACAAGTTTATAGAAATGTCCAGTCTAAGGCATCCAGGGAAAAATACCTTGGTTCAAGAAGGCCGATGAAGTTCAGGGTTTCTCTCTCAAGGGAGAAGGCACACGGTAAACACAGTCAGGGCTTCTCTCTCAGCTGGAAGGGCACATGGCAAATACAGCGTCATCTTCTAGCTTTCTCTCCTGGCTTCTGGTTTCATGAAGCTCCCCGGGAGGTGTCTTCCTTCTTCATCTCCAAAGGTCGCTGGCTGGTGGACTCTCTGCTTCGTAGTATTGCTCTCTCTGAATCTCTCATTCTCCTTTTATAGGACTTCAGAAACTAATCAAGGCCCACTCAAATGGGTGAAGACATGTCATCCCCTAATCCAATTTAACAACCACTCTTGACTAAATCATATCATCCAGGGAGATAATCTCACAGTTTCAAACATACAGTATTGAATAGAGATTATTCTACCTTTATGAAATGGGATTTATATTAAAACATGGTTTTTCTTAGGGGGCATACTTCCTTTCAAACCAGCACACTCCCCTTCCCCATCCTGAAGCCTGGTGGATGTGACAACTGGGGAATCTGTCTTGGACCATGAAGATGAGGACCACCTCATAAGGATGATGGAAAGGAAGCTGAGAGATGCTTGGAGAGCCACCATAGCTCTAACATGTAAAAAAGAAAGACTGTTTTCTCTTGTTTATGCTATTATTTTGGGTCTCTGCACCAGTATCTAACCAACAGAGTCATTCTGCGGTGCATGGATTTTGGGTTCTGCTGGGGACTGCTCTTAGGGAACAACCTCTCCCATTCTTAGAGGGGGTGGAGGGTGGCCAACCTGCTCCAGTGACCATATTTTTGATCCATGAATAGACACTTGACTCAAGTTAAGCCAGTGATATTCTCTTGCAGAGGATTTAAAATTGGAACTGAGAGTTAGCCAGTGTCTAGACTTGTTTTCTGTTTCTTGTAACCAGGAAGTTCAAATCATACTCATTCTACACAAGTTTTAACATTTAGAAAGTGGAGGAAGCTAAAAAATGGGGACTCTTTATTCCTCTTTTGCTTTTCAAGATTCTTGTTTTTCTTTTCAAAATCAGAAATACAGACGTTGGCATTAAAAACACCCCTAAATCTAGAGCCTAGATAATCTTCTATTTTAACTTTTTGTAGACCACATACCTATTTCTCTCAGCCTTTATTGAACAAGTACTTTGAGCATTTAGATTGCATCAAAAACTGTGAAGAGTTGGCACATGACTGTGCTGGTTTGAAACTGTTGTGTACTCTGGAAAAACCATGTTCTTTAATCTTGATTCAATATTGATGGGTGAAGATGTGATGTGCCCGATTGTGGGTGGGATCTTTTGATTAGGTGGTTTCCATGGACATGTGTCTCCACCCATTCAAGGTGGGGTTGCTTACTGGAGTCCTTTAAGAGGGAACCATTTTGAACTGACACAGAGAGAAATGTTTGGCAATGCAGAAAGAAAATACTCAAAGCTTTTTGAAATGAGAAGCCAAGAGAGAAAGCTAGCAGACATCCTCATGTACCTTCCCAGCCGACAGAAAACCCTGAACATTAGCAGCCCTTTCTTTGGTCAAGGTATCTATCTCTGGATGCCTTAGTTTGGACACTTTTATGGTTGCAGAACTGTTAACTTGCAACTTAATATATTCCATTTTTAAAAGCCATTCCATTTCTCATATATTGCATTCCAGCTGCTTTAGCAAACTAAAACAACAACACCAAGTAAAATTTCTTTCCTCTTTTGATTGTAATTGCTTGTTTGACCTATGATGAAAATGCTTTATTTTTAGATTGTATTCATGAGGGAAATCTCTGAGCATTCCGTGAGTGTGCTTTTGAGTTGTATATTTTCACTTCCTTTTTCTTTCTCAACACTTTTACTATTGGTAATATTATATCAGAATTTCCCTTTTTTTTCTTTTTGTTGTTTTTCTCTTTAGTGAAGTTTCATAATAACGATGCCATATTTCCCAAATTTTTATGAGCTCTTCTGCCATCTATCCACAAGAATGAGTCCTCAAAAAAGATTGGCTTATGGGCTTTTTTTTTTTTAATTAGAGAGGTTGCAAGTTTACAGAAAGATCATGCAGAAAATATAGAGTTGTCATATACCCACCCCTATTTTTAACATTTTGCATTTGTGTGGTACCTTTGTTAAAACTGATAAGAGAGGGCAGGCCATGGTGGCTCAGCAGGCAAAATGCTTGCCTGACATTCCAGAGGACCGGGGTTCGATTCCAGGTGCTTGCCCATGTAAAAAAAAAAAAAAAACTGACAAGAGAATATTATTATAAATGTACTATATTGTACTATTAACGCCTCAAAAATTTTAAGCACCACAATAACTTTTCTAAATCTGTATTTGATGGGCCAAAGCCTAAGATCTGACATTACTGTACAGCACAAGACATCAACAAGCATGGCAGAGGTATGAAAATTTCTTATGTGGCTGTGGATTTTGGTGCAAAGAAGGAACCAGGGATGACTTGAGATAGCCAAGACACCTGGTTCTAGTGCTGGGTCCTCCCACAAATTAGCATTACTTTGGCCAAATCCTTTCCCTACATCCTAAACCTTAGCACTTCATCTATAAAATGATGCTGTTAAACTAATTGAAAGTGTATTTTTGCTTTAAATGTCTATGCTTTTATGATTCTAGAGTGAACCATAAGGAAGAGAAAGTCAAACAGCTGTGAACAGTTAAAAATAGTTTGGAGAAATTAAAAAGAAAATCAGGAAAATTCCAAGGACAAAGAAGTCAATAGAAAATAATACAGAATAATAGAAAGTGAAAGAGTAAATTAAAACAAGGTAAAAAGGAGGCAGCAGAAAATTAAATTTTTTCTTGGAATTGAAAAAATAAAGCCATGAGATTTCACTCTCATGCCTGAAGAGAAAGAACAGAATCTGATTATTTGTGTTAATTTTTCATTAAGATGAAATCTTCAGGAGTTATTATCACTTGCCTCTCCAGGATTTAGCAACTCTAGCAACTAAAAAAGAGAGTTGCTGTCTAGTGGCTACTTTGAGTTATCAATTTGTTATAACTAGCACATGGTAGTTATTGAGTAAAAAAATGGTTTTAAAGAGAAGGTGGAGAAAGAATGTTGTGGGAGTAAAATGAGGCAATGTGGGTGGGGGGCGCTCACTCAGGAATGAACCATTCAGTTCTGTTGGTTTTCCTCCAGACTCAGAAAGAATGCTTACATTTTATGGTTTCATCTAGCTTGGCAACAATGCACGGTACAGATCATTGGGAAATGCTTAGTTCGCCACCTGACTTACATGACAATGGGACCCTGTTGTGGGATGTTGTGTGAGTGGCTTATTTTGATTGTTTTGGTTGGTCAGAAATTTGCTGAGGAGGCAGAGGCATCACTACACAAACAGAAACAGTACCTTCTAAACAAGCCCCTACTTGGTACAAGGGGGCAGAGGAAGCTTCTATTCTGGTCCTCTCTGACCCTCCCTCCTCTTCTCACTCAACCAGTACCTTAGTTCCCTCACTCTTGTGGGTCAGAACAGGGTGCACTGGTCTTTATCTTCCCCTCCCCCGCTCCCAGGGCCTGTGAACCTTGCCCACTTCTCATTTTCCACATCCCTAAGAAGGGACGATGATGTAGATCATGTGTATATTTATTTTTTTCTTTTTTTTTTTTTTGCATGGTCAGGCACTTGGGAATCGAACCCGAGTCTCTGGCATGGCAGTTGAGAACTCTGCCTGCTGAGCCACTGTGGCCTGCTTTTTTCTCCTATATATATATTTTTTTTAGATCACATATTAAGTAGAGATGGAGCTTACCCATGGAGTCTCAAACTGAATGGGAGCTCAAGAATGTTCTATGATTATATGGACATTCTTCTCCCTCCCTTCTAAAGAATGGCGGAATTGTTTAGAGCTGACCATCACATATACAGAAGATATGAGAAAGCCTGTTACCAGCTTTGGGGATGGGAAGTGAAAAAGTTGTAATGGAAAAGTCAAATCAGGCTTTATAGATTCCGTGGGGGCCATAAAGTTCAACTTGCAGAATTATGACTCATAGCCCTAGAGGGCTTATGCAGACAGAGATTCTGGGCTATTTCATTGGTAAACATGGTGCCGCTTCCCTTTTTCCTGGAGAGCCACGAGCTTTGATGATTTGAGTGTATTCACTCTTAGGTAGCAGTAACTCGTTCTTATGCTGACCAACTGACCACATCTCTGTCAACCCTTGTTTTCATCTGTGGAATAGAACTAATCCCTGTTCTCTAAAGCTTTGAGATTTCTGCTGAAATTTTAGTATAATTATTAATATGCAATTTTATATTAAAATACTATATATTTAGATTGGGGAAATCTGCTAGTTGAGTTGACAGGCTGGTAGGAAAAAGAGAGAAACTCCATTCTCTAACCGGAGCCCGGAGATTCTGCTGGGAGAACCGAGGTAGCACCTAAAAACACGTGCTGCTTCCTTTTCACCATCTGTGAAAGCTGCCGATGTTGACTTCCTGCTACCTCGGAATGAAAATGAGTCTTTTAAGTATTTTGAGCTCGATGGAGCCTGCTGTGGAAAATTAAAGGTAGCATTATCTTCCTTCACCTCCTCTCTCTCTCTCTCTTTTTTAAATAATGAACTTTCCCATCCTCAGAACTCGTTATTCACATCTTTTCCCTCAAGACATTTTCTCCTTGGTACCTGACAGTAATTCTCGTTCTGATGTCATTGGTGATTCCACACTTACGCAAAGGTGTTATTTTCCATTCTCTCAGGAACTTGGCTATTTATTTCGCTCCATTAATAAACTGGGAGCAGAGAGGGATATTTGCGTTGAATATATCTTACTTAATAGGTTATAAAGATGGGTGTAAATGGAATGCATCCTTGTAGTGCGGGCTGTTTTTTTTAAGATGTGGAATTGATGTAAACCCTGTTGACCTCATGCTTTTTTTTATTTTTAATTTTTTATTACATGCACAGGCACTGGGAAACCCGGGTCTACAGCATGCAGGCAGAAATTCTACCACTGAACTATCCTTGCCCCCCTCACGCTTTTTTATACCCCCCCCCCCATTGTGCGGATCAGATAGAATCTGGAACTGATATCAAACTAGAGATCTGAAAAAGGGTCCACTGTGTAATTACATTGTCATTAATGATAAGCTTTCTGATCTCATACTTTCTAACTGCAAACAAGGTTCTATTTTTCATGTTGAAAGGACTCCTTTGTCTTGGTGCTAGAGTTATTTTTATATGTTCATTTTCTGGCTTCAGCATTGACCTTTCTCTAGAGCATTACTAATATTCTTTTTACTTCATGCCCTAAAGTAAAATACGAACTAAACTAAACTAAAACATGAGCTATTTGGTTTTATTTTCCTATGTACATAACCTTTGCTTCTCATTCTGTCTTTATAATTTAGGTTTTTTGTTGACTGTTATTCACTTTTTTGTGTGTGTTTTAAAAGAAAGACACTTGAGTGCATTAGCAGTTGGCTTTGATTGAGTTTGTAATGTTTTTTTTTTTGACCACGATTATTCACAGTGAGCTTACACATTTAGAGAGTTTTGATGCCATTTTTAGCATAGAGTAAGCCTGTTGTTTTAGATTAACTTGATAACCAACTACTTCTGAAATGATAATTTTAAAAATAGATATTCTGATTTGTCCAAGACCTTTATAGGGTAAATCAATAATGAGTAGATTGTTACAAGCATCTGGTTTCTATGTGTCTAAATTATTTCATATGTTTCACTTTGTGGGTTGAGAAAGGACTCCACATTTTGTAGGGTGATTGGATGGACTCCAAGGATAGGTAGGTGGTGATAGAGTAGGTAGGCTGATGGTGACCTCTTTGGCTGGGTGTTGGCCACATGTCCGTCCCCACCGTGGAGTTCAGTTTGAATGGGAGCGGGAAGGGCAAGGAAGAGAAGAACAAACAGCAGAGCTATCCATTTAGAGATCCGCTTGATAGAACATTGAAAGCTCGAAGTATATTATCATATCAAGTTTGGATGGCAGGTATAGAAGCCTTCTTATGAGTAGGGAAAGGGATAAGCAGAGTGGGTAACAAACAAAACACATTCAAGTAGGCTGGGGTGGAGGCAGAAAGCTGTGAATATCCACACTTTATTTAGTTGTTGACTTTTCCTTAAAAGTCAATAAATCTATACTCTTGAGAAAAAAGAAGAGAACAAGACAATTAATTTGGGCAGACTTCTCTTACTCCCTATATAGCATTTGCTTTCTGAACAACATGAGGAAGTGGTGTATTAGAAATGGCAGTGAAAGAAAAAACAAGCCATCCAGTCTCTCTTGGGTGAGTGAACAAAGCAGGGACAAGCACAGTGCTTGACAAGTGCTGATGGTTTCTGAGTGTCATACAGTGGCACAGATCCAAACAGCAGGCTCAGACTTGTGGTGAATATTATATAAGTTGTAACGTGTCTAGCATAGACTCTCAGAAATAGTTCTCCTCTTCCCTTTCAAAGATGTAGTGTGGTAAGTACAATCCGCTGTTCCATGAGGCATCTCTTGGGAGTGTTCATTGTCTGAAATAAAATAACACATATAAAGAGCTTTTAGAACTGGAGGAAGCATCATAAACTTTGAGGGAATTATTATACTTCCAGGGGAAAGAATCATCTATATTCTGAAACATCCAAATAGCTGTCTTGGGATGGAAAATCAGCTAACTTTTGAGAAATCTTTCCCTTTTTAAGAAGAATTATCATTTAGCGATGGGTTCTGGAAGATAAGCATTGGAACTGCAATATTTTCCTGAATCTTTCCGATGTGAGCTGAAGTATGAAGCCAAGAAAAAAGAAGGGAACAAGACAATTAATTTGGGCAGACTTCTCTTACTTTCTATATAGCATTTGCTTTCTGAACAACGTGAGGAATTGGTGTATTAGAAATGGCAGTAAAAGAAAAAACAAGCCATCCAGTCTCTCTTGGGCGAGTGAACAAAACAGGGACAAGCACAGTGCTGCCTTTAATGTATGCCTGTCTTTTCTGCCAAAAGGGGTTGTGTGTGGATGGTGGGGGAATGGGGGGAGGGGTGCAAGGGTAGTTTAGTGGTAGAATTCTCGCCTGCCATGTGGGAGACCCAGGTTTGATTTCCGGTCTATGCACTTCGCCAACAAACAAACAAACACACACACACACACAAACAAGAATTTAACAAATGATGCTGCCATAGTGGGATACTCACAGGGAAAAATAATGAAATATAACCCTGCCATAAACCATACAATAAAAAGTAGTGGGGGGAGTGTTGTGTGAAGCTTAGTGAGGTATATGTTTGCAGCTGGTTGTAAAGACATAGTATCATTCCCAGGTAGGAAATTATCCAAAAGGCTGGGGTGTGTAGAGGGAATTGCACTGAATTGGGAACTCTGAGATTGGCTCCAAGAGGCCTGATGTTGCTGCCTAACCCTAGGCATGTGGTTCCACGTATTAGGAACTGAAATCGTTGGGACCATTATTCAATCTACTGCGAGGTTAGACTGTAAAAAGTAAAGTGCTGGAAGCTTTTGACTTCATCTAACTTAACTGTTTTCTTCACTGCTCAAGGAGGGGCTGGGGTGGGGTAGGGGAAGGCTTCTCGGTTTAGGCCTTCAGAGAACGTTCTGAATAAATGCTACCTGATGCCTCAGTTCTGTCTTCCTGATTCTTGATTGTCTCCTACTCTCCTTTAAACCTCTTCCAGTCTGATGTCTCCCAAATTCCAGTCCTTCTCACCAGGGAGACTTGCTCTCTTTCTCCATGTGTGTCCTGTAATTTCTGCCACTTCAGGTTTCCTCAGCAGAGGAGGTTCCTCTATTGGCTCTGAAGCTGGCAGGTGGGGGGTGAGGGAAACTTGGATTGGGGGAAGACCATGGTACTTCATTGCTTCTAGGCAGCGCCTTGGCAGGAATGGAATGGCTGTGGTCAGGTTTCTCCTGAATAAACCAAGGGCAAGTACAACTTAACCCACTCAATATTACATTTCTCCCTAAGACAATCTAATCTCATCTCACACAATGAAAACACTTCCCTCCTATTAATAGTACTTTTGAATCCACTTCTGGGAAATCTATAACCCTAGCATTATTGAATCAAAAGATTCTTCCTCAGTCTATTTTCACTATAAGAGCTTCACAATAAATGGGACGAGCTCTCTCTGAGTCATCTGGATGAATGGTCCTGTCCTTGAATGTACTAATTCCAATCTCTAAATTTATTCCTTGGTAGGAGTGTGTGTGTGTGTGTGTGTGTGCACACACACGTATTCACCCAGCCACATGATTTTTAGTGGATTAGAGAATTAGAGGGAGCAGAAAATACATCTTAGCTTGAGAAAGGGGAGTGGGTAAAAATGAAACAAGAGAATGATCAAAGAGGGAAGGACAAATCAACAGTAGACAATGGACAGGCACAAAATTCTCCTAGAATGTAGAAGCAAAGAACGTTCTTTTGTATTGGTGTTGGGAGTAAGGTTTGTGGGGCTTGAAGATTCTAAAATATGGAGGGTCCTCTTTAGGAGTAAGAACACAAAAATAATTATTATGAATTATGTACAGGGTTTTGGATAAAATTAAAAAGTCCTGAAGTTCAAGCTTCATTCGTCTCAGGGAAAATCTGCTTCTGGCAAGGCATCCAGGCCAACAGCCACCTTAGACTCCCACCATGTAACATAGTTATATGTTTAACATTTTGTCTATTTCCCAATCATGCAATCTGAGTTAAAAACATTTGATTTACTATATGTGCGCATATACACACACTGTAAACACACGCACACACAAATATATGTTCATAGGAATCTGTCAAGTAATGAATCTAAAATCTGTAGGGGAAAGCTTTCCACATAAAACAGGCATATTTTTTCTCTTGTTCTAAAATTTCTTTTCTATAACACTTTATAGTTTAGGATGCCTTCTTAAAGATTTTGCTTAAATATGAGAGGAACTTTGTGAAGAAAATTTTCTGTTTTACCCTAATTTTATATATGAGAAAACTGACCTTGAAGAGTTGAGACATTTGCTAAGGACATGGCTGGACAATAAGAGAGGGAAACAAGGACTCAGGGCTTTTTTAATACTTTGCAGTGTTGACAGGGGCTCGACAAAATTGGGGAGCATGGAAGAGTACAAGATCAATTAGTAGTTTCTATACACAAGCAATGAAAAATCAGAAGAAATAAAAACAGAATTCCATTCATAATAGCAACTAAAATAATCAAATAAATCTGACGAAGGATGTAAAGGACTTCTACACAGAAAACTACAAAACTTTGCTCAAAGAAATTTTAAAAGACCTGCATAAAGAATGGAAGGATGTTCTATCATGGAGTCGAAGACTAAATATCATTGTTAGTCCCACCCAAATAAATTTATAGATTCAATGAAGTCCCAATCAAAATTCCAACAACCTTCTTTGCAGAAATGGAAAAGTCATTGAACAAATTTATATGGAAGGGCAAGGGGCCCAAAATAGTTAAAGTCATCTTGAAAAAGAAGAATAAAGTTGGAGGACTCATACTTCCCGATCTTAAAACTTATTACAAAGCCAGAGTAATCACACCTAGGGCTCTATCTGTGATTCTACCAAAGTTTCACATACTCCATAGCCCAAACACCCCTAAAGAGAGATGTGAAAAGATCAAAGGTGATGGTGGAATTATACATAGACGATAGGACTTAACAAATGAATATGAATGCTGAATCATTAAATTGATATCTCTTGTAGTCCTCAGGATTCAGAGCAGCTAGAAGTAGAAACCTAAAATTGTGAAATTGTAACCCATGTCAAAGTCTGAAATATATTCTACAACCAATTGTGGTGCTGTGCTTTGAAATTTACAGCTTTTTTGTATGTATGTTATTTTTCACAGAAAAAGAAGGAAAAAAAGACGACAGTGATGATAAAAAAAAGTATTTAAACCCTCTAGCTGCCTATATGCTGGAGCAGCTAGAAGGGAAAATATGAGAGGATTGTTTGGTAGCCCATGACAAACCCTGGGATCTGTCCTATAACCACCTGTTAAAGAGTGCTTTGAAAACTATTGCTTTTTTTTTTATTTCTTTGCTTGTATATATGTTATACTATACAATAAGAAAAAAGTTAAAAAAAAAAAAAAGAAGAAAAATTTCACATACTAAGATTACTTTCCAGAAACCTACAACCTCCTTATCTGGCCTAGATGGGTTCCTAGACCAGTTAAGTCCTGAAACCCAAGGGGCCAGCCTCTACAAGAACATCAGCTAGTTCCATCCCCCATCACATATTATCAACACCCTTTTCCAACATGAAAAAGTTAGCGTTCAAATACCCCTAAAGATTGAGATAAGGAACAAAGGAAAAGGAGGGGTTATAACAGAGAAGATAGGAATACATGAGCATGATTGCTGAATCACTATGTTGATATTTCTTTTAGTTGCTAGTGTCCTGGAATAGCTAGAAGGAAAACCTAAAATTGGAGAACAGTAACCCATACCAAACTCTGAAATCTGTTCTATAACGACTTGTTGCAAAGTGCTTTGAAATTTATTGATTTTTTTTGTATATATGTCATATTTCATAATAAAAAATGTTTTTTAAAAAGTCACAGTAATCAAAACAGTGTGGTATAGGCACAAGGACAGCCATACAGAGCAACGGAATCAAATTGAGAGCTCAGAAATCAATTCTCACATTTATGGTCAATTTATTTTTATTGTTATTTTTTAAACAGTTTTATTTACACACCATAAAATCCATCCTAAGTATACTATATTGAATGACTCCTGATATAATCACATAGTTATGCATTCACTACCACAATCTATATGAAAACATCCCCATTTCTTCCAAAAAAAAACAAACAAAAAAATCCTACAACCCTTCCTTATATCACCTTATTATTGACATTTAGCCTTGGCATTGTACCTTTGTAATAATTTATGAAAGAATATTACGTTACTGTTAACTATAGACCTTAGTTGCATTAATCGTATTTTTCCCATATACCATCCCATTTTAAAAATCTTATAATAGTGACATACATTTGTTGTAGTTTATGTAAAAACTTTCTTATACTTGTATAATTAGCCACTGTCATTTTCTTTCTAGGTTTTGTTATGTTATACAGTCCCAGTTTTTATCTTCTAGCTTTCCTTCTGGTGCTACACACAAGCCTAGTCTTCCTCTTTCAACCATACTCACACTCAGTTGTGTTCATTATATTCACAGTATCGTGCTACCATCACACAGTTTTGTGCTATCCGTTTACAAACCTTTATAATCAACCTTATTAAACATTCTGTACTTCGTAAGCATCAGTTTTCCAATCTCTACACTCTTTCTATCTTCTGATAACCTGTGCCCTCTAATTTAACTCTCAAAGTTTGCTAATTATAATTAATTCATATGAGTGAGACCATACAGTTTTTGTCCTTTGGTTTCTGGCTTATTTCCCTCAACATAAAGTCTGCAAGTTTTATCCACATGGTTACATACATCATGACTTTATTCCTTCTTACAGCAACATAATATTCCATTGTATGTATATACCACTATTTGTTTATCCACCTGTCAGCTGATGGACATTTGGACTGTTTCCATACATTGTCAATTGTGAATAACACCCATGAGCAAATATTTGGAAACCATATATTCAATAAAGGTATATTATCCAGAATATAAAAAGAAATACTTAAACTTAACAACAAAAAGACAACAGGGCAAAAACATGTGAATGGACATCTCTCCAAAGAAGATAAACAGATGACCAGATAGCACATGAAAAGATGCTCACCATCACTAGCCATCAGGGAAATGCAAATCAAAACCATAATGAGATGCCATTTCACACCATTAGAATGGCTGCTGTAAAAAAAAAAAAGGAAAATAACAAATGTTGGAGAGGATACGGAGAAATAGGAACACTCATTCATTATTGGTGACAATGTAAAATGGTGTAGCCACTGTAGAAGATAGTTTGGGGTTCCTCAGAAAGTTGTGTATAGAACTACCACATGACCCAGCAATTCTACTACTAGGTATACACCCCAAAGAATTGCAAGCAGGGACTCAAACAGACATTTGCACATCAATGTTCATAGCAGCATTATTCACAATTGCCAAAAGACGGAAGCAACCCAAGTGTTCATCAAAGTGAATGGATAAACAAAATGCAGTACATGCATACAATGGAATATTATTCAACCTTAAAAAGAATGAAGTTCTGATATATGTGGCAACATGGGTAAAACTTGAAGGCATCATGTTAAGAGAAATATGCCAGACATAAAAGGAAAATAGTGTATGATCTCATTGATCATAGGGATCATAGGATAGGGATTGGAAAATTAAGGCTTAAATGTGCAGGGTTCCTATTTGGGATGATGGAAATGTTTAGGAAATGAATGGTGGTGATGTTAGCACAACATTGTGAAGGTAATTAACAGCACCGAAATAGATATCTGAGTATGATTAAAAGAGGAAATGTCAGATTGTATATTTGATAACAGAATAAAATAAAATAAAAAATCAGTGGAACCAAACTATACAAGCAGGAAACCATAAATTAAACCATGGACTTTAATTAATAATACCATTATAAAAATGTGCCTAACCATTGATTGTAACAAGTGTTCCACACCAACGCAAGGTGGTGGTGGTGGGGTGATGTATGGGAATCTTGAATATTGTGCATGATTGTTCTGTAAACCCACAACTTCTATAATTAAAAAAAAAATAGGGTAACAGTGGCCTGGATAAGGAAGTCGGTTTCCTTTGAAAGAAGGATTTATAAAAATTTCTCATTGTAGGGTGAAAAGATTAAGCATGAGAGCAGATTGATGAACCCAACCAGGAGTCCCACATTCTGTGAGAGGGAACCTCTCAGGGGTAGGGCAGGGTTTGTTCATGTCTTGTCTCCTCATAACCCACTCTTGGGATAGGGTGCTGGGGACTGTCCCAAGCAGTGGATTGTGATGATAGACAGCTGCAGACCTACTGCTCCAAAGTTCAATCCTACCCTATTCTGGGCCAATACAATTGTATTTACTTGCTCCCTTGGATAACTGCAGCTTGGGTCCCACTTACTCTAGTCTACCCACTTGCACTAGCTGCGTGCAAATGACATATCTTGTGCATTCCAATTTTTTTTTTCTTAATGTAAACATGCTGGTTTTGTATTTTTGTATGTTTTAATCTAAGCCCTCATTCCTGTGCTGTGTTCTCAGGTACATGAGCAATCTCAGGGATAAGTCCAGCAGCAGCTCCAGGTCTGCACAGCAGGAATACTTTTTTATGGTTGTTGTTTTATCACCACAAAGAACAACTATTTGAACTACCTCATTTTTACCAATTAGAGCTGTCCATAGTGTTCTCGTGAAATCCCTCCCTTTCATGGGAGATTAGGTTTTAATTGGGTTGCCCTATGACTTGATCTCCTACTTGAAGACTGGAAATTAGTATAAGTGGGAAGATGGTGCAGAGAGGTTAGGAGAGGCTGGGCCAATTTAAAGGTTAAGAGAAGAAGCCAAGGTTAGGTGAGAGTTATCCAAATATGTAATAAAGGAGTCCTGCTCCCAGCCTCTTAATCCTAGAGCACAGTGCTTGCTTGGTACACTAGATTCATCCTTCACTGGGTTAAGCTAGGCCTGCTGTGCACAATGTGCGTGTATGTGTGTGTGAGTGTGTGTGTGTCCCAGGATGGATGTATGAAGCAAAGACTAAAATCCTTCACCTTTCGAAATTCTGGACTTTTCCTGCTTGGCTTCCAGAGAGACCATAAGTGAAGGCTTTTTCTGTGGCATCTGGAGCCCATGCCCCTATCCTGGGGCAGTAGTGATTATAGTGTCATAGTAGCTAAAGGAGAAAGGGGGTTTTGTTTACATGCTGTGGGCTCACTGCAGACCTACCTCACTGAGTTGAAACATAGCAGATGCAATAGAAATCATTGGGTGACATGTGTCTCATCCTGGGTTCTTGTCTTCCTCAAATGTTGCCCCCTTCTAGCCATTGTTTTTGTCTGGGTTTTGTTGAACTTCACAGGTTGCTGATTTGGTCATTGCTAGGTGGCCTAATTTGTGTGAGTATAATGCGTTGGTCTTTCTCCATGTTCTTTTGGGGATTTTATGTTTACAAACTTCTTTTTGTGTGTGTTGAAAAATAGTGAAAACATCTTTAACAGAAGATTCTGCAATAGGCAAAAGGATCTGAAACATGCTTGGGGGCCCCTCTATGAAGTGGAACCATCCTTTCTTTCATGTTCCCTTTCTCCTATTTCCTATTTTGGACTAGATCTTCTGTCCTAAAAAACTTATCTCATCACCCCTCTCCAGCTCCCCCTCCCAAACCCCCATACACATTTAATTTTGAGGGTATCTCCACAACTCTTCAATGACTTTTGCAAAAAACCCGAAGAACCTAGGAATACTCCATCCCTCATTCCCAACTTTTTGAGTTGTGATTCATGCCAAAATATTAATGCTGCTGTACCTGGATTAACCAAACCTA
Source organism: Tamandua tetradactyla (assembly GCF_023851605.1). Lineage (NCBI taxonomy): Eukaryota > Metazoa > Chordata > Mammalia > Pilosa > Myrmecophagidae > Tamandua > Tamandua tetradactyla. The sequence continues at coordinate 82,189,562 of NC_135339.1, forward strand.
CCTAATCATCAATCCTAGGATAGAGATAAACAATGGGGCAGGGATGTTTCCATTTAGAAGGTGGAGGTGAGAGATCAAGAAAGAGAAGATGAATGTATACCCAAGTCACTCAGGAACTTTTGTGCAAGTGCAAGAAACTTATGTCAAAGTGGCCACAAGATTGTTGAATAGGAGATAGACGAATGTAACTCCATTTTTACTGCTAGAAACCAAAGCTTTGTGCAGAATCATGAATTTATGGGGAGGAAGGGAGGGTAGGAAGCCGTGCACCTGTTCTTTCCCTAATCCCTTCCCCTCATTCCTGAACTGTAGGAGACTGGACCCCCTTGGGCTTTGGTGACCCTATCACTGGAGTATATTTATATGATGGTTGATTGTTTTTTTTTTCATGGGCAGGCACCGGGAATTGAACCCAGGTCTTTGGCATGGCAGGCAAGAATTCTGCCATTGAGCCACCATTGCACCGCCTTGATGGTTGATTTTGTTCTGGGTACTTTCTTTCCCTTCTGCTATAATTTTGTGAAAATGCTGACCCTTTGCCCTCCCCCTCTTTTCCATGGGCTGATACAATGAATAAATAAGACTTATTGCTACCTGAAAAAAAGAAATAGGAAGGCACTTCAGCACGCCAAGGCTGGGGCAGGTTGAAGGAGAGAACAAGACAGTTCATCTAAACTGCCTGCCTCTTGCCACACTGATCCTTCTTACCTGTCGCTTACCACCCCCCTTGGATTTCTCTCAGCTTGACAGGTAGAACGGTAAGTAATTTCTACAAATAGGCTGGGTCAGCAGAAAACAAGGCACTGGTGACACTTTGGGGAATTGTTTTAGATCCAGTGCTTGTCTATCTCTGCAGGCAGACACCAGTCCCTGGAAGCTTGCTGTCCACCCCTGCACCAAAGACATTCAAATTCCAATCACGAAATGACATGGGAAGAAAAGCCCAGATACTAGCCTACAGCCTTTGAATGCAAGGCCCCCAAATGAAATTGTTTATAGGCCACTTTTTTTCCCCATTCAAAATAAAAATGGTTTTATAGAATCCCAAGGGGGAAATACATTTATACTGAAGTGGTGGGATTGACTTTTTAATGTCTGAGTATTCCCTTTTCCCCAAAGCTGGAGAGTTTTCTGGCTTAGCTTTGGGCTGTTTCTTCCCCTCTCCCCGACTCCAGGGAGGGCCAGGCCTTGCCGAGGAAATAGCTCACTCTAAATGTTTAGCCAGATTTCACAACAAAGAGCTGAAAAAGAGAAAGGAAGCTGGAGTAAGAGAGTAGCTGTGGTATACCAGGGCAATGGTCAGGAGAGAAATGAGGATTAAAAAAAATAGCTATTTGAAAGGGTTTTATGGTTTTCGAGAAATACATACAAAGTGCTTGAGCGTTCTCAAATTATTTTTAAATGTTTGGAATGCATTTGTTTTTTTAATTTCAGTGCTGCCCTGAAATGAACCTCTTGGGTTGTAGCTTTATAAGCATTATATCTACAACTTAGAGTCCATGCTTGATTAAATTGGAAAATGGCAATGAGAAATGACATAGTGCTTTGAGGCAACTTAAATGTTAGTTTCTTGCCATATTTGAGAAGCAGTAACGTGGAGGTAGCAGCTGTCTAATCCAGAAATTAGATTGTGGGCCAAATTTTGAAATCTATTTGCCAAATTTGCCACTGGTTGCTGGTCAGTCATTATGACCACAAAAACTGGGCGGGCCGCGGTGGCTCAGCGGGCAAAGTGCTTGCCTGCCATGCCGGAGGACCTCGGTTCGATTCCCGGCCCCAGCCCATGTAAAAAACAAACAAACAAACAAAATACAATAAAAAAAAAAACAAGAAAATGTTTAAAGATGTTTCCTTCCTTCCTTCTCTCTGTCTTTCCTTCCTTTCCTCCCTCTCTCTTTAAAAAAAAAAAAAAAAAAAAAAAAAAAACTTTGCATATCACATTCCCCCCATGTACTTTGCTCGCCAAACCTATGTTATGTCCCCAGCCCCATCTAGTCCCTATATTTCCTCAGGTCATTGAAGAATGCTGTAAAACTGAGGCAAAACAATGAAGCAGTATTGGGAAAACAAAAATCCTACATTCCTTTGTCATTGAATGCTACTCTTATTCATCGTAAAACACTGTAATATATTATTATCACTATTATTATTTTTGTTAATCAGGAAAGACACAATGGATGAAAATCTACTGGGCAGCTTTTCCAAAGAAGTACCAAGTTTCGGTAGGGATAATTTTCCCCCTGTGGTTTCCTGCCACAGTGCAAAACCTACTTTTGAAAATTCCCTAATGTGATTAGCCAACAGAACACATTTTTGATAATTATTACTGATTTCTGATGGTACAGGCCCCACCAGGCCACCAGCGTGAAAATTACATTCGGCAGAAAGGAAGAACAAGCCATTGTTACTGCTGTAGTTTAGAGAACGTGGTAAGGAAAAAACACTATTCCTTATATTATGTTTAAAAGAGTACATGGTATAGAAAGGTGGCTTATATACTTACTGTACCTTGCTTTGACAGCATTTAAGGTGTTAGGAAATCTCAGAAACATTAAATAGAATATGAAAAATGCCCCACCCACTGGTATGCTTGGGAGTGGTTGACATGGGAAAATTTTTATTGTACATATGTTTCCACAATTAAAAAAAAAAAGAACAACTAGAGACAACGATAATTAAACACGGTAAATGATGCTGAATGGGATCTAATAATGGAGGAGAAAAGGCTCTAAAGGACATTGAGACATGGAGAAACTGGAATTTAGACAGTAAGCTTTAAATAAATGTTAAATTTCTTGACCTTGGTAACTGTACTTAAGGTGGTTTTGTAAGTGACTACCCTTGTTCTTAGGAAATGTACGTGAAGTATATTATGTTCAAGGAGCATGATGCGTACAATTACTCTCAAATGTTTGGAAAATAAACAAATATATAGAGAGATGGATAGATAGGTAGGCAGATAAATAGAAAGAATGGTATAGTAAATGCTGCAAAATGTTAAAGTTTGTGGAGCTGGGTATCTGGTGGGGTGGTGTATGTTGGAATTCTCTGTATGGGTTTTGTATTATTTTTGCCACTGTTCTATAAGTTTGGAATTATTTCAAAATAAAAAGTTTAAGAAAAAAAAGCTGGGCAGTAAAACAGTGGCTCAGTGGCAGAATTCTTGCCTGCCATGCGGGAGACCCGGGTTTGATTCCCAGAACTTGCCCATGCCAAAAAAAAAAAAAAGCTATGCCCATGGACTCCTAGCTTGGTAAGACAAAGATTCTAGAGCCTTTAAATCTAATTTTTTTCTTAAAGAGGAGTGAGCTTTATAAATAGCTATACACACACACACACACATAAATGCATACATATATTTAACTATTTTTTTAAATTTAAAGCACTAAAAGCACATGGTTAAAAAATCAAACAGTATACAAGATCATTAAGTGAAAAGGAAAAGTCTTTGCCCTCCGTCCTGAATTCCCTTGTTCCCCCATCCTCACCCCACCCCATCCTCCAACCCCATGGCTGCCCATACTCCATTTTTCCTCCTTAGAGGTAACCGCACTTTCTGGTGTTTTGTTCTAGGAATATTCTGGGCTTATAAAAAAAAAAATCTTTCTCCCCTCCCTGCCTTTTAATAACTCAAAATGGGATACTATAAAATACAACTCTGAAACTTGGACTTTTTCTATTTAACAGTATATCTTGGACTTGTTTTCCAAATCAGCTACCTGAAATTTTTTTTAGCTACCTAAATTTTTAAACTTTAAAAAAATAATAATACAAAACAGAATGGAAGTGAGAGATAGTTGGCTTTAGACAGATACGAAATTATCACTGTAAAACAGTTATATTCCTTCTGCAAGGAGAGCAGAGAAAAAATAGATGCAGAAAATGTTTTCTCTCTCTTCCTCTCTCTCTCTCTCTCACACACACATAAACAAAGAGCCATTATAATTGGTTTAAACAATTACTAGGGTTCTTGACAATTTTATCAACCCTTACAATTAAAAAGCCAGTACTTATTTACCCCCAAAGTACAGAAATGAAGGAGAGATGGTCATCTACATTTAAAAAGTCATTTCTGTCTTTAAGACCAACAAGATGGTCTCCGTAAGAGACTTTTCCCCCTTTTGTTCTGTAGTGCTTCTCAAATGAACTGTTTCATTCACGTCAAAGTTCTCCAAAATGGCCATTATAATCTCCAATTATTCTTGATGAAGTTATGCAAGAGGGTAGCACAAGTTTATTAGCAGACAAATCCATGAAAAATTGGCTTATTGGTCATATGTAAAAATATGTCTTGTGAATGTCTTCAGCTCTTAACCCTATGTTAACTGCCCTGACTGCTGGCCTGAGAAATTAGTGGCCTCCCAGCAGGTAGAACATAAACACACACATGTGCACACGTATGCACACACACACACACACACACACACACACACTTCCCAAAGCCAATTTTTCATACAGAGAGAAGAATGACAGACGTTCTCACAACATACAACATACAAGACTGTGGACAGACAAAAGGCAGGAAAGGATGTTAAAAGTCAAATTTTACCAGGGGATGCAAAAAATCCCACAGCAAAATAATGAACCTGACAGTGAAGAGCCAAAGAGATCATCAATGTCCATATTCAGCATAAAACCCACACTACTGGGGACAGAGAGGCCTCCAGGGGTGAGATTCAAAGGGTCCCAAACTGTCACACCACTAAGGAGTCCAGGGTCTCAACCACACCTTTGTAGAATCTCCACAGGAAGCCACACTAGACATGTTTCTCTCCTACAAGGTGGAAGGTGGAAGATATGGTCACTTAAGTTGGTTGGAACATTTGGCATTGCTTTATATAGGTTACATTATATGGACACATTTCCTCATATTCACTGATTTTAGGACTGGAAGAACCCACTGTGATGATTTCTTCTAACAACTAAGGAAGCAGAGTAAAAGAGATTAAGTGATTTGATGGAGATCACACAGAATTGACTAGATCTCTAGTGAATGCACTTAAATTAATATAAATACAACCATACATATAAAAAATACATAATGTGTATGATGGTCATCCATGTTTTAAAAATAGAAGAGCAGCACATGAACTGTCCACTATACCAGGTGACACCAGGGCAGGAGGACCTAGAGTTACGTATCTGGGAGGTGATGAATGCTGAAGGGCAGCCTCAGGCCAAGGATGGATTACCCAGCCAGGGAGTGGAGAAGCTGCAGGACCAGAGGCTCCAGGCTGGCAAGCAGGGTCCAGGTTTCAGGAAGTCCATAGCACTAGCAAGATAGGCTGATGTCTCTCAGTGACAGAGAGTGTTTACTCTTTTCACTCATTCTGTTGTTATGTGTTCAGAGCCCAAAGGAGAGAGCTGTGTGCATTTGGTCAAATACACTACAGAGCATCTTTCCTTAAGGTTTTCTCTTTCCTAGGGACTCTGCTTGCTAATTAGGCTTTTACACGTAACCAACCCCACACAACGGTGTTAGTTAAATGACTGACTTCTGTTTTCTGCACACCTGCTATCAGAAAGATTTAACTAATTAATCGAGGCTACACATTAGAATCACATGGGGAATTTAGGCCAAAAATACGGATGCCAAAGCCCCACCCCAGAGATTTTGGTTTAATTGATCTGATGTCAAAACATTGGTATGTTTGAAAAACTCCTCAGGTAGATTCCTACTGGATTAGAATATACATACAACCTACTGGTAGCCAGGATTGAGGACAGCTGATATGAATATCTGGAAAATTTTCAATCAACTAATCTATGATTGTAAAACAGTTATGAAAGCATTATTTTCTTCACCTCAGGCAACGTGATTCGTTAAAAAATAATAAAATAAAAATTAATGAAATAATTCTCAGAACATACTGTCTATGTAGGACACGTTTATCTATTCATTTTTGCTAAGAAAGTCACCATATGGCTTAATTCAACAATAAATTTGAAACCAACGGTTTCACTGAAGTTGTTTTTTTTTTAATCGCCTTCTTGTCACCAGTATCTTCTTTGTCTAAATCACATCACAGAGATTTGTTGTAGAAATCACTCCTCTTGACACTTACTTTGAGATATCTGGGTAGCCCAGAAGGCATGGTACTTACAGAGAAAATTCCAGGACATTTTGTCATCATGGGACTTTCTGTGCTATGGAAATTCAAAGGAGAAATCAGTGTGTGCTAGAATGATTAGTAATGTGGAACGCCTTCCTTCCTGCTTTTGGGCCCTCTCTCTGGAGAAGGTTAAAAGTATTTTCTCATTTTCTTGTCTCCTATCTCTTACCTGCCTGCCTTCTTTCTTTCTGTCTTCGCATATGACAAGGCAGTAAATGAGTAGAACGACTTACTGATTTATAGTACTGGGAATGTAGTTAAAGGTCATTTAATTAATCACCATCTGAGCCCAAGATAGGACCAGGAGCGGGACTGGAACTCTGAGGCCTGGCTCCCACACTCCATTCTGTTCAAAATACTACCTGGCCTTTCAAGGCCAGACTAAACTCACGATGCTCGGGAGCAATTCCTCCTTTCACAAGCGCTTCTCCAGCTATCACATCTTTGCCAAACCTTATCTTTTCCACTTCATTTTTTCTTTTAAGTCTTTTCAGACCCATTCGGCTTAATTCAGCATGTAATAGTTTCTGTACTTGCTCCCTTCTCTTCAGTTTAGACTCCTGTGCTGCTAATCCTTGTGCAGTTTTTATTGTTCCATGTTTCTCATTGATGTGCATTTATTGAATGCCTGTTGTCGTCAAGCATCGCAAGGTTCTAACTCAAAAAGAGAAGACATCTGCTCTCAGCGGAAGACTCCGCAAGCCCCTTAGAGCTGGGTCTCTGCAGACAGCTCAGGCTCGCACGGCACGTGCTCAGCACCACCCTGGGTGATTTGTCTCGCTGGATTTAGGAATTCGGTCTGGCTTTCCTCAGGGCTGGTGAAAGGAATAAATCACTCGTCGGCTTGGTCAAGGGAGGCCCTATGAGAGGGTGCCCGCTAGGGGCTTCGGCCTGTCTCAGCCAAGCTCAGGTCTCGCCCGCTGTCAACAAGAGCAAGAAGGCGGGCCCGGGCGGGAGAGGATTCTGAGGAAGAGGGAAGGAGGAGAAGTAGGGAGGGGGAGCGCGAAGAAAGGAGCCGGAAGGAGAAATCCGGGAGAAACCCCGAGAGAATGAGCCGGAGAAGGGCGGGGGTGTAGGGGAGTAGGAGGCGGAGTAGGAGCCAGGTAGGGGGAGGTGCCAGAGAAGGGGCGGATCCTGGGCGGAACCGGGGGAGGAGCCAGTGAGGGGTGGAGCCTGGGGAGGGGCCAGGAAGGGGTGGAGCCGGGGGAGGAGGCCTCGTCCGCCGCCGCGGCCGCTGCCCCGGCGCGTTGTCCTCGCGCGGGTCGGGTCGGGCGGGGTGAGTACTCTCTCAGCAGCTTCTCTGAGGCGCTGTCCCTTCCAGAGGAGCCGGTTCTGGCGGCCCCGGCCGACGAGGACGCCCCGGGCGCCTCCCGCGGGCTGTCGCCGCCGGGACCGGGGGATCTGCCGGACGCAAGCGCGCCCGGACAGCCGCCTCTCTCGGCGCCCGGGGCCGGCATGGAGCTCTTCCAAGCCAAGGACCACTACATCCTGCAGCAGGGCGAGCGCGCGCTGTGGTGCAGCCGGCGGGACGGCGGCCTTCAGCTTCGGCCCGGTGAGGCTGGCGGGGCTGGGGGAGAGGGGGGCGCGGCCGGGCCCCTCCGCTAGGAGGAGCCGAGCGGGCGGGCGGGATGCGAGGGCCGCCAGCTGTCATTGTTTCCTGACCGGAGGGAGAGGGGCCTTTCGGCGAGGACAGCGCCCTCCCCGAGCCCTTGCCCCACCTCTGCGGGAGAAGAAAGGACTGGCGACCCTCGTCGCTCCCGGGCTCACTTCCGCCTCGCGATCTCGGCGGCTTGGTAGAAGGGCACACCCGGACCCAGCCTCTCACCGGCCGGTCGGGTTCTGGGCCTCGAGGACCGCGGCCGCAGGTGCCTCCTCGGCCCTTCGCAGCTGGTAGCCCGTTTTCCCCTGAAAGTTCGAGCGGGGTGCGCTCCGGTGGGAAGGCCGCTTCGATTCTGGGGTGACCGAGTAGTGTGGCTTCTTATAAGCAAAGTCCTTCGCGAGAAGTTCTGGGTTCTAATTCCGAAGTCAGGCCAGAAGAGATTGCGCCCGTTTGAGTGGAACGTTCTGCGGGAGAGTCCCTCTCTAACATCTCTGTGTGCCTGGTTCCTTATTGTTAAAGGTGTGACTTCATTATGGTTCCCTCACAGGCCCCCCCGACTTAAAGCATCTTTTCTTTGATTTAGTATTACAATTAAGCTGCATTGAAATGTTAAAATTTTAATATTTGGGAGTAACTCGATATTGTGCGATACAAAATGTTTTGTGGGCTGATGTTTGGGTGTCATGTACGTTGTTAGATACCTAAATCCACAACAGTGAGTTTCTTTAGGAAAACTTGTTTACAGTCTTGGCCTAAACAAGACAAGTCCCTGCCCTCAGAGAGCTAACAGTCTAGAGGGGTTCCTTTTTGAGGGAGTGGGTGGTATCTCACCTTTTAGGTTGTCATTCCTTTCTCCTGATCAATTCCAAGATCCTTTCACTTTAGGAAAAGTGTGAGAATAAAGTTCTTTAAAGAAATAGCCAGAGAATTTCAAATTTACTTTTAAGTCTTCTAGGTAATCTAGGCAAAAGAATGATATGTTGTTGAATTGAAATGTGCAAAGGGTTCAAATGAGCTTTTCATAAAAAAAGCAGTGACTGTTGATGGGTTGGTGTTAAGAACCCCTTAATATTTATCTTCAGCCTCTACAGTAACTTTGCAAAGCAGGTGGTAGTATCCTCTTTTTCAGGTGAGAGGGAAGGTGTGAGAAGTTATGCTGATTTGGAGCAGTTTCACCACCTCCAGAACATTTTCTAGCAGACCCTACTGCTTTGTTATAATGACCTGCTAATTGATTTGCCAGAGCAGTGAATAACTTTTTTTTTTTTTTTTAAGGCTCTGGCTATTACATTTTATTTCCTCTAGTTAAAATAGAGGAGAAATGACTACACCTGGATAAGGTTCTTGATGATGTTGGGACAGAAGTTGTAGATAGGCTGATTTTTGACAGTCTCAGTCTCGTGTCACCTGTGTTTTTCCTTATCTGACTATTTGCGCCGCCCCCCCCCCCCCCCCCACTTACCATAATAAGTTTGCAGTTTGAAGAAAAGTCGATTGTATAATTTCCAGGGCTATGAGAAGAGCCAGCTCCTTGGATTCTGAAAGCTTAGACTTGTAGAGCTAGGTGGAACTTGAGATCATCTTCAGTTTATCTGACTGATACACACTTTTATGTGCCTCATTTTCCTTAATTATAAAGTGAGGGTTGGGTTTTTTTTGTAGTCCTTTACTCGTACATAATGAAAATATGTTTAAAAACAATACCTATCTCTTAAGTGTTCGGTGTTTAGGGGACAAGAATTAACATATCTCATGAAAAACACTCAGGAAATCCTTAGTGGTCACTTGTATATTTGAATAGTGAGATGAGGCATATCTAAATAGGGTGGATTTGTTGCTTCCATTTCTTTCTCTTAGGCTTCAAGATGGACAGATATGAACCAAGATGGTAAAACTACATGATGTGGGGGAAGGATTCTGGAGTTCTCTGAATAGGAGGGATTTTCAGCAGATTACTTATCGTTCTGTTTGGTTTGTGTTAGTTTCTTGTACGCAGGAGGGGCGCCAGTCCTAATGACTACTTGGGGAGAAACAGCTCCCCTGAAGTTAAGTAAGTCAACTCTTCTGGAATGTGGGCTAGTAACTTATCTTTAAGTGGAAAGACTATTATGCCCATACTACTGAGCTAGAAAAATTCACATAGCTGAACAGAACCACAGGCCCAAGCCTTTAAGGAATATTCATGGGGTAACTAGGGCCCAAATTTTGCATTAAGCGATTTGGTTTGGATTTCTGTTTTTTTATCTAAAGGCCATTATCAGAACACAAAAAACTTTTTTTCTGAGTAAAAAAATGACTGTAGCTTTTGCAGTTAATTTCCTCAAGCATAGTTCACTTCTTAGGATATACTAGACCTTCAACTGAAGTAGAACAAAAGTCTAGAGCAGGGAAGAGACCATTATGTTTCAGAAGTAATGTCCATTTAATCTTTTAGGTGTTCAACTATAAGCCAGTGAAGAAAGAATCCCATGCACTTGACTTCACATTATAGCTTATTCTAGCCAATATTCAAGATCTTTTCTGAATAATGGCTGCTTAATAATAATGTCTTAATTGAGTAAATGCTTTTCATTTCTGATCTTTTTCTGTATTTGGAATAATCTAATTATTGAACTTTCTTCCCATGCTTTTATGGCTGGTTTTGCTATTGTTTGTAGTGACAGATCTTTAAAATCTTATATTGTTATTGGCAATTCAGCTCAATAGATTGCTAAGCTGTTTTCTTTTCCAAGAGAAAGTATTATAAGCCCAAAAAAGCTTCCAGGTGTTGTGGTTTTTACATTTTTTTGTGACTATTGAACAACCTGAAGTGGGATTTTTTTTTTTTTCCTCAGCCTGGAATGTTTGTTACTGCAGTACCTTTTCCTGAGTAAATCATTCTGTAAGATCCTGAACAGGTGCCACTTTTATTGTGTTTCCAAACACTTTATACGCTTAGTATACTCTTCGATGATAGCCCTTAACTGTGTTGTATAATAATAATTTGCTTACTTCTTCCCCAGTGGACAGGGCATTCCCCAAGGACAAGGACAGTATATTAACTCACCTTGATCTCTCCATACTTTTAGAATGCTGAGAACATAGGCATTTTTCGTTAAGTTGAACTGAATTAAATTTAAGTCCAAGTGATTTCTTAATATCATTGTCTTAAATAATAGAAAGTTGTGTTTGTTTATTTTAGGCCCTGTTTTGAATATCTTTTAATTGGAACAGAAAATCTCTGTCCACTTAGGTGAGGAAATGTGAAGGTTGCATTTCCTTTGTGCTATTTCTCTATCTGATTTAGCTTCCTTTTTTTTTCAGTAATCTTTGTGGTAGCATTCCTTATAGTTTTCTTCTTTACTGTTTATATTTTCTTTTCAGTTTTTCCTTCTAGTCAGGGAAAAAGTTATTTTTCTGCTGTTTCCATTTTTTTTCTTAAAGAGTAGTGAGTGGGGTGGGCCACAGTGGCTCAGCAAGCAAGAAAGTTTGCCTGCCATGCCAGAGGACCCGGGTTTGATTCCCGGTGCCTGCCCATGTAAGAAAAAAAAAAAAAAGAGTAGTGAGTGATGCTTATGTCTATTGCAGACTGATGACACCAGAGGAAAAATATTTAGTTTGTTTTATTTTCTATGAGGAAAAAATGATAAAGCACAGTGTAATCATCCAGTAGTTTCCTGAGAGTGGAATTTAATAAATGAGAGTAAGAATTGTAATTTAAAGACTTAAAAAGGAATATAATACAGCCTACTGTTGGGAAAGGGTGATATGGTCTTATCTCTTCAGTCTTAAAATTGCTTCCACTAGTCCTCGTGGTCTTGTCTGATATGACAGTGTTATATGATTTACTTCTGTGTGCTGCCTCATTCTATTCTGAGACTGAGTGTCCACAGAAAGACCTCAAAGCATGTCATAACCATAGCATTCCTAAGTAATTGAACCATATGGAGAGAGGTGATACTCTGAAAGATGAATGCCAGGGAATTTTTTGGGAGGGGATGTTAGCTATCAGGGCTTATGGAAACAAAAAATTTTACAGTTCTCAGAATTTATCTTTGATAATTAAATTATTTTATGGCAGGTCATATGAAGTTAACTTTTTTGCATAAGAAATTTTAGGTATAGAATAAAAATCTACATAGAATACTTATCTCTTTTGAGGAATTGAATTTTACGAAACTATTTATTTTACATGGAGTTTTGTGTCACCTGGGATTTACTTTGGGGAAAAAAAAAGACTTTAAATTTTACCCTTTTAAAAAATCTTGTATGCTAAAAATTCATGAAGTACCATATCAAAATATAACAGGACATGTTAATTTAAAAATGAATTATTTGGGCGGTGCAACGGTAGCTCAGTGGCAAGAATTCTCTTCAGCCAAGCTGGAGACCTGGTTCAATTCCCAGAGCCTGCCCATGCCAAAAAAAAAAAAAAGATCTAAAAAATGAATTATTAATCATATTGCAAAAAATCTTTCTAACCATTTTTGTTGAATAACCACATTTTTTTTTTTTCCCTAGTATCTGTAGCCTTCAGTTTCTTTAAAAATGTCTTATCAATCTTACACCCTGAACTACTTTATACTCCATTTTTTGTATTACTAACAGCTAGCTGTTGGGTTGAATAGGCCTGTATGATTGTTTTATGTATGCTTATTTTCATGCATGCAAGATAGAAAAGAAATTTCTTTCCAAACTCTTCCCTGCCCCCCTTTGGTAAAAAAGTATATATATGGGTCTTTCTAAAGTAACTAATGACAGTTTTTGGAATTGAGTTTTATAGATTGTGGGAAGCTTTTGTGTATATTTTGTCTACATTGGCAGCTGAGTGATTAAAAGTAGCTAGTGATAATGGCTTATATTTGAACATTTTTCTGAACCAGACGTTGTTCTAAGCCCTTTACATGTATTGTTTAATTACATCCTCACAGTAACCTCAGGAGAAGTGTTCTGTTATTCTTATTTTACAGGTAAGGCAACTGTGACACAGAGAAATAATTTGACCAAGTTCACAGAGTTAAAAGAGAGAGCCAGGCTTCTAACCTAGTATTTGACTAAAAACAAAATATTCCTCAATGTTGGCAAAAATGTTTTATAAATCTTTTTGCCTTCTTGACTACAAGATTATAGAACTTAGATTTTTTTATGGGTAATATCTGAAATCTCTTTAGTTATCATAAACATTTTAGACTATATAGAGAATAAACTAGCCTCTCAAATGTCAAAATTTATTGAGGAATGATATATAGAGTGAAATTTCTGATAATGGAACTTCTGATTTGTTCTTTGACCTTATATCTTCACTGACTCCTTTTTTGCAAAATTAATTTATCTAATTATAGGAGGCATTGTTATATAATAGATTGACTAGTTTCTCCAGCTACAGTCAGTTTAACAGAGTTCTCTTAAGCTTTCAGAATGTCTGCAGTTTGGGAAGGGTAGATCTTTGAGCAGAAACATTGATATGTACTAGACAGGAACTATTTTAGCCAGTGATAAGCAACCTGAAGCCTTTTCCAGTCTAGCTTTGCAAAAGTCCTAGATCCAGTTTCCTGGTCATCTCTCAGAGCCTACAAAGCAGAGAGGAAATGAGAAAAGTCCTTGAGGGCAGCCTCCTTCAAAGAGAGGAGGAACTTTATGGGAATCTTTGGCTCCTAGAAGTTTGTGTGATGGCCAGGATTTGCCAAAAGGCTAACCTGAGAGGAGAGGCTGTCTCAAGAGCCTTCTTAGTAGGGCGTGCAGGTGCCAGAACTGACCTGACATTTGGCTCTTTGGGAACCTGGCCACATTAGTGCTGCTCAGGAAGCCCCCCTTACTTGGCTCCCCTTATCCCACTTATCAAGCCTCACATAGCCCAAGCAGGGAGAGGGAGATGCAGATTCATCCCTTTATCTTTAGCTTTGACCCACAGTAATTAGGCCTTCAGTAAAAGTTGTGTTGAATGAACTGAAATAATTCTAGTTCTTGTTCTACCCTGTATGCCTTGAGCAACTCATTCCATCTGTGTTTTAGCTTTCCTGTGTGTAACGCAGGAATGATGGTAATTCCTACCTCATAGGAGCCATTGAGGAGTTTAAATGCAAAATATGAGAAAGACTGCCTCTTACCACCTTAAAAAAACCATCTTAATTTCTCACTATAATTTTATTCATAAAGGTGGTAATCTAATTTTGAAGACTGTGGGATTCAATACATCTGTTTGCTTTTTGAATGAAAATAAATGGGATCCATAGACATTTTTATTTTTCCTAAACTGGCACAAGGCAGGAAAGTTTGCTTGTTGCTGATTTTGACCCTATTGATTTATGATGGAATTGACTGCTGTATTTGCAGATAGATATTAAACCATTGGAAATTAGTTTGACTGTGCTGTTGATTTGGTGCATTCTCAGAACCATAGTCCCAAACTCATTTTGGTGTGGTTTAAGGGGTTTAAATGTGTCAGAGCTTTACAAGATGTATTGTTATCTCACTTTTTGTTAATTGTGCTATTTCTGTTGAAATATGTTTTAAAATATAATGTTTTTAAGTCTAGCCTTGCAAATGCAAGTTTAGGAAGTAGCAGTATGGTTATAGAGCCCTTAACAAATCATTACTCATTAGCTGGTCTAAATCATTAATCCTTGTATGTCAACTGACCATAATTAAGCTGAGAAGAACATTACAGTCAGGGTATATTTAGCAATACAGGAAAATAATACAGTTGTTTATTGTTAGTGACTAATGACAATACATTATAGTAAGTAAAAATGCTTAAGTAGTATTTTTAAAGTTAGATTAAACACTGAACATTTAGCACTATAGTTCTTTCACAGCACATGCTGGTAGTATCTTAATTAAATCCATGTTCTGTTAGGATGACTCATTTTGCGGTTGCTGTGAGACCCTTAAGGGAGCTGCTTCTGTTCACCAAAAAAAAAAAAAAAAAAAAAAAAAAAAAGACATCCACCCAGCCTTGCTTGCTTTGGTGAGGCTCTGGAGTGAAATACAGGTTGATTTTAGATCAGTGTTCCTTGGTATTATTTCATTTTAATTTAAATTTCTTTTAAATTTAACCTTGCATTTTTTTTAACTTAGCAGTAGGATATTTAAATATATGTATTCTTTTAGAATCTCATCCTTGAAATAGCTTTTCACTTTGTTACACTGAACTTCAGATTTTCACTGTATTTGTAAAATCAGTATTTACCTTTTGAGATAATCATAACATCTAACTGAAATGTTTGGAAATTGTAAACATGCCGTAATGCTTTTATCTTTTTTTAACATGTATAGTATCATTGAGATATATCACAGTATGATTATACATTACTTTTATGCCAGATATAAACGTTCTTCTCACTATTTCCAGCTAATCCCCCCTCCCCCCATACACTCAAACTTCATGTGGTGGAGGGACAGCTGTGGTTTGCTGAGCAAGGAGTTTAGTAGAGTAATACATTGCTCTTTTCTCTTCTGGGCACCTGTGTGTCTCAACTTCCAGGGTACACCTCTGTCATAACTGTGGCATTTATTTCTTTTTACGCTTTTCAAGTGCTCCCTTTTTTCAAAGAAACAGAGCTCTCCCCTTCTCCCCCATCGAACTAATTTAGTGTTATCTTACTTTCTCCTTGACATTACATTAAATCTTAAATCCTTTAAAGTTATTTCAGCAAACATTTATTGAAGACTTGTCTCCCAGGCCTTGTGCCAAAGTAAAAAGATAAATAAAACACTGTCCATGCCTTAGTGGAGGTTGCTGTTCGTTAGAAGAGACACACTTGATTCTAGACACTGGATAGAGCTATAAAGAGTTTTCTGAGGGAGATTTGAATTGAGTCCTAAAGTTTGAGATCCTGATCTTTTTTCCCCAAGATGGTAAAAATCTATTTTTCTTTCCTAATAACAAAGAAAATGGGAAGAAAGGTGTTCTTTGATTTGAATCTAAGATGTTCCTTTTAGATGTAGTCTGTTATATCCATCTATGGGAGTGGAAAACTGGGAGACACTGGCTTTTGTACTACTGGACTTTTATAGACGTTTCTTTTGTTTCACAAGAAAAATTGCTCTTCATTCTAACTTAGTGCTAAAAAAAAAGGAAAAAAGTTGAGAGAATGAATAAAACCTAACTGGCTAAACTGTTGGAATCGGCACAAGTTTTTGCTCCCCACTGTGCTGTTTGATCCTGAAGCAGCTCTTCATTTGAGGCCAAGGAAAGTAGCAGATCCTAGACTCACTGGTAAGTTGAAGGCAGAGCTTTTTGTTGGCAAGGAGTGTGCAAACAGTCTGAGATGGGAGAAGAAAAGTTAGGAAATCAAACGCCAGTTGGGAGAAAGGTTAAATCTATTTCATGACTGAAGCAGTAATTTTATGAAGCTCTCTTAAAGGTTCTAAAATGAGAGATTGAAAATACCAATTGATAGCACACTATTCATTCTTTGATTTAGTTCTCAGAATTGTGTTTCTGAACACTAAAATGAAGGTTTGGGGGAAAGTAGTAGTTCAGTGATATAACCCAAGACATTGCTTTGTTTCTTGGGTGATGTGTTATGAATTTTTTATCTAAGGATTTATTGAATCCTTGTTTGAATTGAATGTATCATCAGTTTTCTAAGTTGATGAGTGTGGAAAGTTTTAAGCTGTGCTTCCTTTCATTTATTCCTTAGCCATAATACAACCTATACTTCATTTCATTTGTTCCTGAGCCAAACTTGTGTATCACCTGTACTGATATTCCAAATGTACTGTGAAGTCATGATTTTTACTGTTGCATAATTATGTCTAATTTCCATTAGGTCTTCTCAGGCTGAAGCCTAATACCATTGTCTTACCTTTCATGAAAGTCTTTTTTTTTTAATAACCATCCTCTTGTTCTTTTTTTGATTAGTGCTGGGTCTTGAGATGCGACTGGTAGAACTTTATGTTCCAGGTAGAGGATCTAAACAATTTTGGATATTGTAGAATTGTAAAAAATGTTTCTAATATCCTTCAAGATGATAAAAACTTTGTGGTCCCCTTGCTTGCATTGTAATTTGATCCCTATTTCAATAGAAGCATCACTAGAAATTCTTCGTTCCCTTTCCTAGGTGATAACTAACAGATTTACAGTGCCATTAATTTTTTAAGTATTCTTGGGATTATTTTTTGAAATGTATTTCCTTATACTAGGTTAGACTGAGATGTCTGATTTTATGCTAACTCATCACGTTGAGATCTTCATGCAGTTTTGATATTTTATTACATGAGAGTTTAAAGTTCTATATCATAGGTACCATCTTTAGATAACTATAAACTGCTAATGCAGGTTCCACACAGTGACCTATAATCTTTTAGACCAGTAATTCTCAACCTGGCTGTAAATTAGAATCACCTGGGGGAGATTAAAAAAAGTCTGTACAAACAATCCCCCTCTAACCAATTGAGTTAGATTCTCTAAAGCTTGGAGGGCAGGCATCAGTATTTTATAATGCTCCCAAATGATGATAAACAGTCAGGGTTCATGCTGGAAAGTGACTACCTACTAATTTTTCTAAATTGGATTAGATCTTTAGTTTGCTGAATGTTGGGAAACAATTATCATTAGAAACGTCAAAGAAACCTGTATCTAGCTTAGTATTTAAAAGATGGCTCCTGAATGAAATTACTCCTTAACCTCTTTTTCCTGGTCTAATTAAATTCTTAGAATTGAGGCATGGAAGACCTAACAATTGGAATTTTCAGTTCTTTGTTTGAGAACCTTTTTCCTCATTGGTATTGATGATTTGTCTTTTCAGAGCAATAATATCCTTCGTTTTAAGCAGGAAATGAAACTTGGGTCTTATTATGATAAATCATAAATCATGGCACCTTTTTTGAAAAAAAATTTTAGACAAACGAAATTGTTTATGAATTTCAGCAGTTATGCAAAACACAGACTTGTTCTTGGTCTGAGAGAGCCCCTTCACTCTGGGCTCTTGGAATGAATGACTCATGCTTTATACAGACACACAATACTTAATCACTTGTTTTCTATGTACCAGGAAGAGGAGGTATATGAAAATAGAAGCCATGTACTGCCAGATGGATTTGAAATAAAAATGGAAATGTTGACATAGTGGTCAAACAATTGAGTTTATGACAAAAATTTATGTCTTTAAGGTGTATTTTACTTTAACTATTTCACTAATTAAAGTTTGGCATTATTTTTTAAATGCTTTACTTTTATAATTTATAAGCATTCTGTTCCTTATTAGATAACACTGATGATCTTACATTTTTAAAATTGAGAATTTTTTGAATTTTTTTTCCTATTGGAGTATATCTTTTGGGGGGAGGCTTAGAAAGTGATATGTTTTTTGAAGCAGTTCAGTTACATAGCTGTTTTTTGTGGAAGGATGGTATAAGCAGCAATGGCCGTTTTCTCTTCCAATGCCTTCTGCCTTCAGAGTAGCCATTTAATATGAGCAACCATGAGGCTCTACTACTAAGCATAGTCAATATGCCTTGGCTAATAATATCTATAAATATTTCCTATATCAACAGACTCTGCTTGTGCCAACTTGTTTATTTTCTTAGTGAAGAGTAACAGATTAAAAAAATTTACATATTTTGAGATGAATATTTGTACTAGATAGGAAAGACACAGCACTTATCTCTATTGGTATGAGAAACCACGTGCACCTGCTAGAGATTTTAAGATAATTTAAAATTGCCAAGAATTTTTAGGTATATCTTTCATTATGAGAAATCACAGTCATCATTTACTATATTTATTGAAATATAAATTTTTTTTAATTAAAAGCACCAGTATAACATAGACTGATATTTTTGGACTTCTTTTAAAAACAATAAAATGTAAGAGTTAGTCATTTTACAAGTCAATGAAAGTAAGAAGTTGGTAGGAGAAATCCATTTTCTGATTGAGTTTTTGATGCTTGTTTTATTCATTTGATTTAGTAACTACTGATTGAGGACCTACTACATGTCAGGTACTGTACTAAACCACAAGTACACAGTAGTAAACAAAACAGGCAAAGAAATAAACTGATACAGGGATTGAGACATAATGGTCTGTTTTTAATTGGTTAGTTTGAAACTTTTTGCATTTAATGTAACTATTAATAATTGGAGTTATTTCTGTGTTTTTCGACATATTTTCCACTTATGCATTTTTCTTTTTTTTTTTTCCTATCATCTTTTCCTGTCTTCTACTGGGTAGTTCACATTTTTGTCAGATGTCTTTCTGTGGTGATTAAAAGTTATGGACATTTTATTTATATTCTTCTGTGGTTTCCCAAAACTTGGGACCCAGTATTCATTTTCACATACATAATTGAAGTTTATCAATATCTGTGTCTTTTTCCAAAGCATATTTTGACCTCCCTTTATACTTGACCTCTTTTAGATTCTCCCTCCCTCCCATGAAGAGGGTCAGGGAGGTTAGGAAGCTGAAGATCATGCTTGATTTACCATTTGGATCAGAATTAGCTTACTGAGACAGTATGCTCAGTTCTGAGCTGTATCAGAGCTGCAGATCTGTGTTTCATATTCAGAAGAAATAGAATTCTAGGAGCAGATCTAGAATTCATAAAGCATGTATACCCTGAGATGCACCTACCATAACATTTGATAAGTAAAAAATCTCATTTGAGCAGGTTTTTTAAAAAAATGCTTTTCTTTTTTCTTTTTTAAGTCATATATAGACTCTTTTAAAAATTTGTGGGGAGATTATGGAGAGGTAGGAACCTGACATTTTAAGTGTATATATTTTCCTCAACTTCAGCTAAAATTTACTGAACATTTACTGTGAGCCAAACATTGTGCTAGGTACTTTCCCATAATTATCTTATTTAATCATCATTAAAACCCTGTAAGCTAGGTGGAATTCCCATTTACAAATGATGAAACCAAAGCTGAAAGGGATTCAGAGACTGTCAGGGTCCTGCAGGAGAGCCAGGATTTTTCACTAAGGACTCTTGACACCAGGTGTAGTAGGCTGTTTCCGTATCACATCTGTTGTCTAGTCTTCCCACTCCAGAATCAACCCTGAGCCATTCTGTGTGACTCTTATCTGTCACTTGGATCTCTGGCATCAGGCTTGCCCTTAAATGTCCATCTTTTACACAGCTATTCTAATGTTCATTCTCAAATGCAAATCTACCCTGTCTAGAGGAAAACCTGAATTTGCTATCTGTTGTCTTCCTGATTTGGTCCCTGTTTAGTTACTAAACTGCATTCTTACAGCTTCCTGTCTTATATCTCATGGCCCAGCAGAAACGAACTGCTTTGAGTTATCATTGCATTTAATAAATATTTGCGTGCTTGTGTTATACATTGAGCAGCTTGCTAGATGCTGGGAAGGTAACAGCTTATTTAAGGATCCAGATGGCAAAGGTCTTTGCCCTGCCCAAGGGTCCAGGGCAGTGGGGATAGAGAGAAGTGAGAGATTTATCAGACATTGAGGAAATAGAATCAATAGGATTTGGTGAGGAAGAAAGGCATTTTTGGATATCGCCCAGATTCTGGCTTGGGCAAAATGGATGGTGGTGATCTCAAAGCTCCATTTAATGTAAAATGAAAATATTACACCAGAGAGCATTTGGCAAGGAAATTTATGGTGTTAGAAGGTGTATTGGAAATAGCCCTAGACTAAGAGTGGGAAATAGTGTTCTGATTTTAACAAGCTGGGTAATGTTGGGCAGTCAACTCTGCCAGCTTTGTTCTTTATCTGAAATAGTAAGTTGAATTTAATTTTGCTACTTTAAATAGCTCTGTGAACTCTTCCAGCTTGATTCAATGCAAGTTGTTATCTCACTTCAACTTGCTTCTCGTTTTGGTGTCGTTCATTCATCTGTCCATTCAGCATTGTGGAGCCTGGTGAGTACCATGCACTGGGAACATAATGCTAAGGCAAGAGTAAGTCTTGATGAGCTTTTTGTTAAGTTATGGAGTCAGGGCAAGTCACCAATTAGGTACACTAAACCAAAATAAAATTTCCTCATGGAACTATGTGCAAGGTTCAGAGATTGTCAGTTTTACTGGATGGGTGGAGTGGGAAATGTGTCATGGAAGATCAGTGACCCTTGTTCTGAGTGTGGAATGAAGAATGAATAGAAGTGGGTGGAGAGCAGCATTCTAACCCAGGGCACATGGAAGATTATGCTGCTGGGGGTGGGAGGGTGGGGAGGCAGGAGGAATGTAGACACGTAGGGCCTTACAAACCTTTCCAAGGAATTTGGATTTTGTTCCTAAGGCTGTGAGAAGTAATGTGATCAGATTAGCAATGTTTGTATTTATCCCTTTTTACTACCTAATGTATTTCTTTTATAATATAAATGTTAGATAAGTCGTACTTTAAGACTTATTTGAAAAATAAGGATTATTTGAAGTAAAGGCAGTACATTCTAATAAACAGAACTGTTCACCAGGAGGACATAATAATCCTGAATATGTATATGCCTGACAACATAGTCTCAAAGAATAGAAAGCAAAAATTAAAAAGGAAAAATGGAAAAAAATAACAAAAAGTATGTGTGTTTTTAAATATCTTCTGCAAAAACCAGTAGGTCAAGCAATCAAAAAATTTAGCAAGTCTGTAGAGGAGTTGAACAAAATAATAAACAAGGTTGATAGAATGAACCCTTACCCCAAAGTTAAAAATTTTTTTCTAATATTGAGATCTGTAGTAAGAAATACTTTTTACGTCATCACCTAGTGAACACTTACATATATGTATGCACCAGAAAAAGTTTAATGAAATGACATTTACATACACTTATATATATGTATGTACCAGAAAAAAAAAGGTCATGAAATGTGCAATTTTCTATTTTCTGTTCTACTCTTTTTCATTGTAATGTTGATCTCATTATATAAAATAGATTTCATGGCCTACTAATGGATAGACACTGTTCTTCTTAATATAAGCAGTGAGTTTAAAAAGGATACGTGTTCTTCAAGAATGCATGGAACGTTTACAAAGTGACTTTCTGATTCCCCTTGCCATACTGCCTTGCCTTCAGCTCCTCTGTTTTCACCCTGTCCTTCCCCTTACTTCAAAGATAGACTTTGATTCCTATTTTTACTGAGTCAGGGCCATCTAATATGCTCATCTCCCTCTTTACTTCATTTCTATATTTATTTACTTCATTTCTATATTTATATTTTCATCCTTCCAGACTTAGGAAAAAATATAATTTCTGTCCTACTTTTCTAGGGTTAATACCCTGTACTTTTGATTTTATCATCTCCTGCTTTCTTTTCTTCCTCCAGTACCTCTTGTCATATTTCTATTCACACATTTCTCCTGACCATCCATCATGAACTCAGTCTTAATGGCTTTAAATGGTTCTCTGGACCTCAGTGATTATGAATGACTTATTTTTAATCATTAGACTACAGAACTCAGTTTTTTAAAAAACTTTTTATTGAAAACATCCTTTTAGGGTTTTTTTATAAGTTAAACTTTTATTTTCGTGAAAGGATGATAGTCACATGGTTCCAAATCCTCAGGAGAGGATAGATGTTTCAGTGTTATCTTTGATTTACTCTCTGCCTATCTTTGCTATACCTTCCCTTGGTGTGTTATATGTTAGTCGCTTCTGCGTTCTTCCCCCACTGCCAGCTCCACTCTCCAAGTTAGTTCTATGTCATTTCAAGCCAAAACTCTTGCAAAACCTAACTGGTTTCCCTGTTCCCATTCTCCACCTTTTTAATTGTTGTCAGCCTAATTCCTAGCTATAATCTTGCTTTAGTTATGACATTGCCTGCCTGCCATGGACTTGGGGAAATACATTAGATTTGCGTTCAAGTCTGTCCATAATTGGCCTCCATTTATTTTTCTGATCTTATCAATTCAAATCCCCGGTGTTCTGTTATCTAGATGTTTGCACCTTTATTTTTATTTCTTAGCCTGATCCAGTACCTTGTTCCTGGCGGCTATTTCTCTAACTACAAGACAAACTCTAGAACAAACCTTTTCCTTTCTTTCCTTTGCATTATTTTTCTTGCTGCCTTCCTATGCCCAAAGTTCCACTTCTGTGTAATTGTTCCTGACTACTTTAACTCTTAACTTTTTCTTCTTCCTCCAAACTCCTAGAGTTCATTTGGTCTCCAGGAGATAGACTCTACAACTATGGTCTGCTCATCAGAGGGCAGGCTGTAGAGTTAGGGTAGCCAGATCTGCTTTCCTTAGCAGGGTGTCAGTGTTGTATGTTGAGATTTGGCCTGCCTGATACAGGGATCCTGGTTCACTATTTGGAAGGAAATCAGTATTTTTATTCTATACACTAATATGAATTCTAGTGCAGTTAATTTTTTTTAAATTCTGATTTTTCTGAAATCAGAAGGAAAGATAGACGATAAAGATTGAGATGGTATAATCTAGGCATGCCTAGAGTGTATAATGATAGTGACTAAATGTACAAATTTTGAAAATGTTTTTGCATGAGGAAGAACAAAGAAATGTCATTACTGCAGGGTGCTGAAAACAGATGGTAATTAATATTTTAAAATTTAAACTTACGTGTGAGACTAAAGCAAAAAATGATTATTT
Organism: Tamandua tetradactyla; assembly: GCF_023851605.1. Lineage (NCBI taxonomy): Eukaryota > Metazoa > Chordata > Mammalia > Pilosa > Myrmecophagidae > Tamandua > Tamandua tetradactyla. Next base: position 82,212,765 of record NC_135339.1, read on the forward strand.
GGTACAAAATTTATATTTTGACTAGTGCATTTCCTAATCTAACTTAGGTAGATAGTTTGGTTGAACACCGTAAGTATGTGGAACCTTGGGTAGGACATGAGATTTTTTTGGTTTGTCCAGAGTGATGCCCCGATGAATCTCAGAGTGATTTGATCAGTGAATGAAAAAGTATTTGCAAAGTCCCCTTCAGGGAATGGTGAGAAAGGGGGAAAATTCAACTTCCCCAAGTTGAATTCTTTTTATTCTCACAAGCAGTGCAGACAACCAAAGCAATACGCTGAGCCCCCAATCTTGGGGTTTGTTCATATGAAACTATACCGCACAAAGGGTAGGTCAAACCTACTTAAAATTAGGCCTAAGAGTCACCCCCAAGAGAACCTCTTTTGTTGCTCAGATGTGGCCTCTCTCTCCAGCCAACACAACAAACAAACTCACTGCCTTCCCCTGTCTACGTGGGACATGACTCCCAGGGGTGTGAACCTTCCTGGCAATGTGGGACAGAAATCCTAGAATGAGCTGAGACTCAGCATCAAGGGATTGAGAAAACCTTCTCTACCAAAAGGGGGAAGAGAGAAATGAGACAAAATAATGTGTCAATGACTGAGAGATTGAAAACAGTCAAAAGGTTATCCTGGAGGTTATTCTTATGCATTAAATAGATATCACCTTGTTATTCACGATGTAATGGAGAGGTTGGAGGGAACTGCCTGAAAATGTAGAGCTGTGTTTCAGTAGTCATATTTCTTGAAGATGAATGTATAACGATATAGCTTTCACAATGTGACTGTGTGTTTGTGAAAACCTTGTGTCTGATGCTCCTTTTATCTACCTTATTAAGAGATGAGTAAAACAAAGGGAATAAAAATAAATAATAGGGGAAACAAATGTTAAAATAAATTTAGATTGAAATGCTAGTGATCAATGAAAGGGAGGGGTAAGGGGTATGTATGTATGAATTTTTTTTCTGTTGTCTTTTTATTTTTCTTTTTCTGAATTTATGCTAATGTTCTAAGAAATGATCATGATGATGAATATGCAACTATGTGATAGTATTGTGAATTACTGATTATATATGTAGAACAGAATGATCATAAGTTAAGAATGTTGGCATTTGTTATATATTTTTAAAAAATTAAAAATAACAAATACAAAGAACTAGTAAATGCCTAATTGATACTGGATAATAAACAACTTTTTTTAAAATTTGTTCCCCTATTATTTATTTTTATCCCATATGTTCTACTCGTCTGTTGACAAGTAGATAAAAGGAGCATCAGACACAAGGTTTTCACAAACACACAGTCACATTGTGAAAGCTTTATTATTATTCAATGATCATCAAGAAGCATGGCTACTGAAACACAGCTCTACATTTTCAGGCAGTTCCCTCCAGCCTCTCCATTACATCATGAATAGCAAGGTGATATCTACTTAATGCGTAAGAATAACCTCCAGGATAACCTGTTGACTCTATTTGGAATCTCTCAGCCATTGACACTTTGTCTCATTTCTCTCTTCCCCCTTTTGGTGGAGAAGGTTTTCTCAATCCCTTGATGCTGAGTCCCAGCTTATTCTAGGATTTCTGTCCCACATTGCCAGGAAGGTCCACACCCCTGGGAGTCATGTCCCATGTAGACAGGGGGAGGGTGGAGAGTTTGCTTGTTGTGTTGGCTGGAGAGAGAGGCCACATCTGAGCAACAAAAGAGGTTCTCTTGGGGGTGACTCTTAGACCTAAATTTTAAGTAGGCTTGACCTATCCTTTGTGGGGTGAAGTTTCATATGAACTAACCCCAAGACTGGGGGCTCACCCTATAGCTTTGGTTGTTGTGCTGATTTGAAAGGAAGTATGCCCCCTAAGAAAGCCATGTTTTAATATAAATCCCATTTCATAAAGGTAGAATAATCTCTATTCAGTACTGTATGTTTGAAACTGTGATTGGATCATCTCCCTGGTTGATGTGATTTAGTTAAGAATGGTTGTTAAACTGGATTAGGGGATGACATGTCTCCACCCATTTGAGTGGGTCTTGATTAGTTTCTGAAGTCCTATTGGAAAATGAGAGATTCAGAGAGAGCAGAGAATGCTGAAGCACCACAGAGCAGAGAGTCCACCAGCCAGTGACCTTTGGAAATGAAGAAGGAAAATGCCTCCCAGGGAGCTTCATGAAATAGGAAGCCAGGAGAGAAAGGTAGCAGATGATACCATATTCGCCATGTGCCCTTCCAGCTGAGAGAGAAGCCCTGACTGTGTTCGCCATGTGCCTTCTCACTTGAGAGAGAGAGACCCTGAACTTCATCGGCCTTCTTGAACCAAGGTATCTTTCCCTGGATGCCTATGATTGGACATTTCTATAGACTTGTTTTGACTGGGACATTTTCTTGGCCTTAGAACTGTAAACTGGCAACTCATTAAATTCTCCCTTTTAAAAAGCCATTCCGTTTCTGGTATATTGCATTCCGGCAGCTAACAAACTAGAACAGTTGTCCACACTGCTTGTGAGAATAAAAAGAATTCAACTTGGGGAAGTTGAGTTTTCCCCCTTTCTCACCATTCCCTGAAGGGGACTTTGCAAATACTTTTCCATTCACTGATCAAATCACTCTGGGATTCATCAGGGCATCACTCTGGACAAACCAACAAAGTCTCATGTCCTACCCAAGGTTCCATGCACTTAGGGTGTTCAACCAAGCTATCTACCTAAGTTAGATTAGGAAATGCACTAGTCAAAATATAAATTTTGTACCAAATAATCATTTTTTGCTTTAGTCTCACACGTAAGTTTAAATTTTAAAATATTAATTACCATCTGTTTTCAGCACCCTGCAGTAATGACATTTCTTTGTTCTTCCTCATGCAAAAACATTTTCAAAATTTGTACATTTAGTCACTATCATTATAAACTCTAGGCATGCCTAGATTATACCATCTCAATCTTTATTGTCTATCTTTCTTTCTGATTTCATTTATGCCCCCAGCCCTCCTCCCTCTATCATTCTCACATTCAGCTTCATTCATTGTTTTAACATAATTGTATTACAAGTAGGTAGTATTGTGCTGTCCATTTCTGAGTTTTTATATTCAGTCCTGTTGCACAGTCTCCATCCCTTCAGCTCCAATTACCCAATATCTTACCCTGTTTCTATCTCCTAATGGTCTCTATTACCAATGAAATATTCCAAGTTTATTCACTAATGTCAGTTCATATCAGTGAGACCATATAGTATTTGTCCTTTTGTTTTTGGCTAATCTCACTCAGCATAATGTCCTCAAGGTTCATCCTTGTTGTTACATACTTCATAACTTTATTCTGTCTTACAGCTGCATAATATTCCATCGTGTGTATATACCACAGTTTGTTTAGCCACTCGTCTGTTGATGGACATTTTGGCTGTTTCCATCTCTTTGCAATTGTAAATAATGCTCCTATAAACATTGGTGTGCAAATGTCCATTTGTGTCTTTGCCCTCATGTCCTTTGAGTAGATTCCTAGCAATGGTATTGCCGGATCATATGTCAATTCTAAATTCAGCTTTTTGAGGAATTGCCAAACTGCTTTCCACAGTGGTTGCACCATTTGACATTCCCATCAACAGTGGATAATTGTGCCTCTTTCTCCACATCCTCTCCAGCACTTGTCATTTTCTGTTTTATTGATAATGGCCATTCTGGTGGGTGTGAGATGATATCTCATTGTGGTTTTGATTTACATTTCTCTGATGGCCAGGGAAGTTGAGCATCTCTTCATGTGCCTTTTGGCTATTTGTATATCCTCTTCTGAAAAGCGTCTGTTCAAGTCTTTTGCCCATTTTGTAGTTGGATTGGCTGTCTTTTTGTTGTTGAGTTGAACAATCTCTTTATAAATTCTGGATACTAGACCTTTATCTGATATGTTGTTTCCAAATATTGTCTCCATTGTGTAGGCTGTCTTTTTACTTTCTTGATGAAGTTCTTCGATTACTGGATAATAAACAACTTTTTGAGCCTAAAGATAATGAAAAATGATAGATTTATATAAAAATTAGAAACTGGAAATATATGCAAACATGTTCCATGGGTTGATGTCCTTAATATAAAAAGAATTGTTATGAACCAGTAAGAAGTATAAAGAAAATTTGTTAGAGGATACAAACAAGAAAATCATAGAAGAGTGGTAAAGAAACATAAAGTAGCCAATTTTATAATTAAATATTTAATATTACCAGCAGTGAAATGTTAGGCAATAGGTGCCATTAAATTAGTAAAGTTAAAAAGGAAATTCTAAATGCTGGCAAGAATACTTGAAATAAGCATTTCCATATGCTTCTGACCGTGGAAAGTAATTTGTTAATATTTTAGAGGTTTAATTTTTTTTTTTTTTATATTTCGACTTAGTATTTCCATTACTAGAAGTCTGTCCTAAAGCTATTAGGAATGCAAATAAAGTATTTGCTTAATGCTCATCATTTATCACTATGCTTTTTTTTGTACAATAGGGGAAGACTGGAAATTACTTAAATCCCCAAGAGTGAGAATATGCTTCTTTAAGTGAAATTATGCAGCCGTGAAGTTATGTTTTGAAAAATATTTTAAGGACTTGGGAAGGAATACTCATGAAATATTATAAGGAAAAAATTAGTATATAATGCTCTATCACGGATTGCAATTTGGTATACTCATAAACATATGACTTGAGGTGTAGCAAAATAAATTATTTCTGGATGGCAGGATTGGGGTGATGACACATTTTCCAATTTTATGTACTGTTACTTTCATAGTAAGAATGCACGTTATATTAAAATTTAAATATTGTCTTTTTGGTGAGTTCCATTTAATGTTTCTGAGGAGGGAATTATAGATGCAGCTGATTAAGAGCACAGGCCAATCCTGGTTTTAGATTGAAGCTCTGCCCTTTATCCCTTTTATGGCTTTGGTTGCATTACTTTTTTAAGCCTTCATTTTCTCATCTATAAATGGAACTCAATAGTAGCTTCATTACAGAGTTGTCAGGATTAGAAATAATAATATTTATAAGGCACTTTTGCAACCTGGGTTCCACAAGAGAATTAAACCTTAGTGCCCTTAGGCATCCGTTGTATGTGATGGGTTAGCTTCACTCCTATACATCTAGAATGGTGCCAGTTATATGCATTCCTTGGGAGAAATGAAAAACAGTCACCCAAATTGTAGTCTGTGTTCTGTGGTTCTGATGAGGATCCCTGCTTAAAATGCCTGGCTCATTGTAGGCACTTAGTAAATGGAACCCGCACTTCTGTTTTTGCCCTGGACGTCACAGAAAAGAGCATTGACTTTCTGGATTTCTTTGCTTGGTGTCAGCATCTTTGGGAATAAGTATGATCCAGTAAATTGACATCTCTATGATGGTTTATCAGATATTGCCATTGGACTGGCTATGGCTGTAGGACTGTGACTACTCATCTTGTTCTGCTTTCTTGCAGTATGCCAACATCTTTCCTTTACTACAGAATGCTATATTACTGACACTCTTCTGGACAGAGTTTCAGAAATTCAATTCTTTCTCCACAACTGTCCTTGTATTAGAAGCCTTATTCAGACTTTGGATTTAATGCTTCTTCACATATTGCTTTATGGAAATATATTCGATTGTATAGGTACTTAACTGCTTTCTTGGGACTATATTTTTAGTATATTGCTAAGTTATTGTTGTAATATATTTTCTGATGAATTGTTTTCTCATGAATGCTTCTTATTTTATTTTAGCTACAGATCTACTTCTTGCCTGGAATCCGATTTGTTTGGGATTGGTAGAAGGTGTTATTGGGAAAATTCAACTTCATTCAGGTATGTTTCTGTAAAGTCCTTAAGCTTGTCAAATTTATTATGGCATAGTAAGATATTTTGCTCATTGAGGATAAATGTAATGCTGTTATGTTTTTTATTTCTTTGTTCTAACTTTTTGTCTGCCCAAAGGGGATGTATATCATATAAGTTTCATAAAATAAAAATGCAGTTTTAGGGAATGAGACATTATATTAGTCAGGATTGTTTAGAGAAACAGAACTAACAGGAGATATCTGTAAATATGAGCTTTATAAAGATGTCTCACGCAACTATAGGAATCTAAAAGTCCAGAGTCTATAGGGCAGGCTGTGAAGCTGGCAACTCTGATGAAGAATCTAGCCAAACTCTACAAGAGAGACTCAGTGGCTGAAGAAACTGAAAATTCTCTCTTCTCCCTTAAAAATCTTCAACCAATTGGATCAAATCCAACTGATTGGGCACTCAGGGGTGGTCATAGCCAGATTGCCCTTGGTGAATAGAAGTCTATGTTGCTGAGTCCATGCATAACCTCCATCCCTACCACCATGCCCACTTTGTTCATTCATTAGCAACAGCCCATGAGTCAGTATACAAACACATCTCCTGCCAGTTCTCCTTCTAAGCAAAAGGAACAACCAGGTACACTGCTCAAAGTTCCGCCCACTGGGAAGATTTCCCCTCACCTCCTTTAAGGACATCCCATAATGGGGTTGTAGTACTAACTGTCCACTTTCAGGTGGTACCTGCATATCATGCAGAACCATCTGTAAACCAAGCCCCAGTTTTCTCTTCCTCACTCAGCTGACAGTAAGGAACTCCTCAAGAGGCCTTAGCTCTGGTCTGGGAAAGAGAAGGTAATGTGGCAGGAGTGGGGGCCATGGGCATTTGGACCACTTCCTTATGTAACTTACTTATGCCTTCAAGACCTGTTCAAGCCCAGCTCTTATTTATCATTTCCATTTTATGATGGAGTGCTGCTTTGTGTGTCCAACTTTATGGCTTGGTGGATCAACAACACACAGCTCATGATAGGCAACTGAGGTCTCATAGTAACTTGATGACCCATGGTTAAGCATTCAGTCTCTACCAAGGCCCAATAGCAGGCCAAAAGCTGCTTCTCAAAAAGAGAGTAGTTATCTGCAGTGGATGGTAAGGCTCCCAAATCTCTGGGGTCTGCTTTGTGATTCTCCTAAAGGGCCTGCCATAGGCTCTGTGTAGCATCTCTATTTGCCACTGACACTTCCAGCACTATTAGATCTCCTAGATCATATGGCCCAAGTGGCAGAGCAGCTTGCATAGCAACCTATACTTGTCACAGAGCCTTCTCTTGTTCCCGTCCCCACTCTAATCTACCAGCTTTGCTGGTCACTTGGTAAATGGGCTGGAATAGCACACTCGCATGAGGACTCGATTGTCTTCAAAATCTAAAGAGACCAATCAGACATTGTGCCTCTTATTTGGTCATAGGAGGGGCTAGATGCAACAGCTTATCCTTCACCGTAGAAGGGATATCTCGACATCCCCCTCACCACTGGACACCTGGAAATATCACTGAGGTGGAGGCCTCTGTATTTTTGTTGGATTTGTCTCCCATCCCCTGATGAGCACATGTCTTACCAATAAGTCTAGAGTAGTCACTACTTCTTGCCCAATAGGTCCAATCAACATGATATCATCAATATAGCGGACCAGTGTGAGGTCTTGTGGGAGAGAGAAACAATCAAATTCTCTGCAGAAGATTATGACATAGGGCTGAAGAGTTGTTATATCCCTGTGACAGGAAAGTGAAGATAGTCTGCTGGCCTTGCCAGCTGAATGCAAACTGTTCTGATGGTCTTTACTGACAGCTATTGAGAAAAATGCACTTGCCAGATCAATAGCTGCATACCACGTACCAGAGGGTGATTTACTCCAGCAATGATATCACATCTGGAACCGCAGCTGCAGTTGAAGTCACCACCTTGTTAAATTTATGATAATCCACTGTCATCTTCCAAGACCCATCTGTTTTCTGCACAGGCCAGATAGAGTTGAATGGAGATGTGGTGGGAATCACTACCCTTGCATCTTTCAAGTCCTTAAGAGTGGCACTAATGTCTAAGGGTTACTCTCTTTAGGTGGAGGTTGGGTGGCAGACTTCTCTGGGTGGTCTGGAGGCCAGAAGCTGTTTTCTCAAGGCAGACTGGAGATTGGGTGGCTGTTTCCTCAGTGCAGGCTCAATGATCTGTTTCATTAGAACAGATCATTACAGGCCTGTCTAACAAAGACCCCTGCAAAATCCAGGGTTTCCATGTCCCCATTGCTATAATTACCAAACCATATGTTCCCATCCCATGTTTCAGGATCCCATTCTTTTCTAATCAAAGCCCTTGCTTTAACAGCAGATACCCTGCAAGGTTGAGATTTTCATTTATGTTGTAAATCTGCTACTTGTGCAATGAGACTCTGTCTGGTTTTCAGAGATCTCAAATTTGTGACCACAGGAAATAAGATGTTCTTTCAGGGCACACATGGAATCTTTTACATCTTTCATAGGTGCCAAGTTGCAAACATGAAACCTTCAGCTCATCCCTTTCCCTCATAACTGTATTCAGCGTATATAACAACAACCAGCGAACATCATTCTACCTCTTAACTCCACAAAACTCCATTAAGATTTCAAAACAGTCTCACCCAGAGTCTTCCCTCCTATAAGCGTACAGTTCGAAGAATCAAACGGTGATATTTTGTCACTTTATTGCCAACACATGCCATGGACTGTCAGTGCCATCTTGGTTACTGGAAACAGAGTCATTAGTGACTTTGACTCTAATCATAGTAGAAAACCAATTGTAAAAACCCGTTTTTAAGATTCTGTTTCTTAAGAAGCACTCCCTGTACAAGCTGTATTAGTCAGGGTTCTCTAGAGAAACAGAACCAACAGGAGATATCTGTGAATATGAGATTTATACAGATGTCTCAGGCAACTGTGGAAATGCAAGAGCCCAAAATCTGTAGGGCAGGCTGTGAAGCTGGCAACTCTGATAAAGGTTCTCAGTGAAACTCCACAGGAGAGACTCGCTGGATGAAGTTACAGCGAAAATTCTCCCTTCTCCCTTAAAAGTCTTTAATGATTGGATCAAATACAATTGATTGGATTATTTTGTTTGCAGGAAACAGCCCTTAGTTGATAGTGGATGTAATCAGCCACAGTTACAATCACCTCACTGATGATTTAATAAACCAGCCTTCTGGTTTGTCAGCTAGCCATGAAATATCCTAGCTATATATAGCAGTAAAGGTTAAGTCAGTGCTTGCCTACCAGCAAGTGGGCACCTAGCCCAGTGACATCAGAACCTAACATATTTATATTATACATATTTATACACTCCTTTTTTTCTTTTGTTAAGAAAATACTTACTGAATGCTTACTATGTCAGGAATTGTACTAGGTGGTAGAACATAGTAATGAGTAAAAGTTGACTGGTTCCACCCTCATGGAGCTTACAGTTAAGGAGAGAAGCAGACATCAGTGAATAATCACTAAAATAACACAGTTATTTAATAATTGTGGTAGGTGCTATGCAGGAAAGATTTACCAAATACACTGATATCAAGGGAGTGTCTAATAAGAATGAGACTGGAGGGTTAGGCAGGTGGTAGTGCATAGATTAGCCAGCTTTGGGTCACATATCCATTCCTAACATAATCTCTGGTGGCCAGGAAGAGTGTGGGTCTCTTAGCATGCAGCATGGTCCTTTCCAGGAGTACTTTATAGGGTGGTCAAATTGATGGAAACTCTAGGTTGTTCACCTGGCCCTAGCTTGGAAAGATAGGTGCCTGGATTCAGAGGGGATTTTTTTTGTGTGGTAAAATATAATAACGATTATATAGGTAGTTTCCCAAATGATAGCTGTACAGAGCTAAATTAAATAGTTCTGAGCACTATATTTAGATATCTGTTTTTCCTTTGGCATCAGTTTTAATGAGTTATGAACTATAGGAGGCTTTGCCATTATTGCTGTGTAATTGGGAGTATTTCTATCTCTGGAGAGTAAGTAGCCTTTTTATTCTTTTAAATAAATGTATTGAGTTTTTGGGAGCTGGGTTGATTTTTGTGTAATATAAAGAGCATATTGCTAGAGATTTCATTTTCCTTTCCAGATTCTTTGGTTGTTTTTTAAAATTTGTTTTTATAATGAAACATATTACAGATTCAAAAAGCTGTATATCACAAATATGTAATATAAGTTGTTATGAAACAACAAATATGTTGTGAATCTACCACCCAAATTGAGAAATGAAATGTGGCCAGTGTATTTGGAGCCCTCTGTGTGCCTTTCTCCAAGTTTATTCTGCTTCCTTCCCTTGAACAGAACCTACTACTTTGAATTTGTACTTTTGTTCCTTTGATTTTCTTTTTTCACATGGGCAGGCACCAGGAATCAAACCTGGGTCCTCTGGCGTGGCAGGCAAGCATCCTTGCCTGCTGAGCCACTGTGGCCCGCCCTGTTCCTTTGATTTTCATTACAGCTTTTATTACATATGAATCCCTAAATAATATGTTAAGGTTAGTATTTTGGAAACTTTGTACAAATGACATTAAACTGTATGTGTTCTTTTGCTTCTTTTCCCCGCTCAGATTTGTATTTTTGAGCTCTAGCCATATTGATGAATTAAACTGTAGTTCTTTATTTTTACTCTTATATAATATTCCACAATATGAATATGTAAAAGTTTATCCTTTTTTCTGTCATTGGATTTCTTTTTCACATGGGCAGGCACCGCGAATCGAAACCAGGTCTCCCGCATGATAGGTGAGAACTCTACCTGCTGAGCCACTATGGCCCACCCTGTCATTGGATTTTGAGTTCCGTTTTTTTTCCTGTTATAAGTAATACTGCTATGAGTATTTTTCTACAGCCTGTGTCTTTGGTAGAATGTAAAACCTCTGTAGGTTTTAAAGAGGAGAAAAGCATTTAGACATTGTATAATCATTCTAAGTATTTTAGTAACATTCTGCCCATCCACAGTTATGTGCTGACAGGATAATTTCACATCTGGATGTTCTGAACTAAAGTATATTTTCTGTTATTTTAAATGGTATGTATGAAACTTTTGAGTTATTTTTCTTCAATTTCAGTCACATTTTGGAACAGTGAATAGATCACTGAAATCAGCCTTGATCTGGATTCAAACTCTATTTATTAGCTTCAAAATATAGGGGAAGTTACTTAATATCTGTTTCATTTATTTAGTGCTGCCTGTCATGCCATCCCAAAAGTTAATGGCTTAAAGTAACAGCAGTGTATAATACTTTGCAACTCGGTGAGTTGACGAAGCAGATTTTCTGGTCTGGGTATTAATGACTGGAGTCACTGGTGCAATTACATTCAGCAGGGAGTTGGGTTGGGGCCTCTTCAAGGGGCCTCTCTCTCCATGTTTCTTATCTCAAAGGCCTCTCCTTTAGTTCCCTCCACACTCTCCTGGGTAGCCTAGAAGTCCTTTCAGCATGTGCCTGGGTGCTTAGAGGACAAGCCCCAATGTGCAAGTACTTTTCAAGCCTCTGCCTGCATCACTGAGCTTGCTCATATTCCATGGCCAAAGGAAGTCACTCAGCCAGGACCAGCATGGAAGGGACGTGAATCCCAGAGGGCCACCAGCACAGCTGTTGACTACAGTATTCCTGAGCCCTCTCCGTTTTAAGAGTGTAAAATGGGAGCAAAAATAACTGCCCTCTTCATTTCCTTAGGTATTGTGAGATAATATACCTGAAAGTGCTTAGTAAATTATAAATCACTCTTTTTTCAAGGCCCTTTTGTTTGGCAATACGTATGCCTGGGGGTTTATGAAAAAAGATTTTCTTATAAGAAACTGAAAACAAGTAGTGGACATTGTACAGGATGTGAGATTGCTTTCTTGGGACTGGTGGTCTCCATCTATTCCTTCTATGTATATGTCTCCTTCATTCTTCTCTTTTTTTGGCTTTCTTTGTTTCTCTGTGTGTGTTAAGACCAAATTTATGTCCCTAAACAGTTTCCTCGGCCCTCAAATCAACAAACATCTGACGTTCTCAATAACCACTGGAGACTGACTAGCAATTACAAAGGATTCTGCAGCAAGTCTAGCTCAGACTCCTAGCAAAGAGACTCTTATTGGTCCAGCTCAGGCAGGTGCCTTCCCCAGTCATACGGTTCAATGATGGTTCAAAGGCCCACTCCTACTCGAGGTGGGAGGGACAGTCAGAGCAGGATGGTTTCTACTTGGCTTGTCTCTGCAAGGAGTATACAGATATCAGTTAATAATTGATGAATTTATGGTGCAGTGAAAGTATGGTCATCTCCTGTGGTCAGCCCCACTTATATGTATGTACTGTCCTTCCATGCATTGTGTGCCTTTATTTGGACTTAAAACAGGTGGTTAGTAGGCAGTTACCTGTTGCATAGGATACCTTGAAAAGAGAGTGGTGGGAAATAGAATGGGTTGGTGAAATAAATTATAAAAAAAGTAAAGGAAGGAATAAAAAGTAAAGTAAGATAGGGAAAGTCCATTTTTCACTATCCTAATTCTGTAACTTTTATTTTTTCTGGTCACGTCAATTCAAAGATTTGGCTGTTAAGAAAGCGGGTGGAAAGGAAGTAAAGAAAATCGTTTCTGGGCCCCCTGCTGCCCTTCCTGCCTTCACCCAGGAAGGGAACTGCAACCCCATCCTCTTTGCCTCACTCTGCCTCCTTGTTTTGCCTTTCTTTATCCTCTATTCTTGGATGCTTCACCCCTCCATTTCTCGTGCCCCATTAATGCCTCTGCTCTGCCTTCAGAGTATCTGCCTGGCAGGTACACTTCCGGTATATATTAGAACTGAGTGATCACTTTGGGGACACTTTCCTAGAATATCATCTTAAGTGGTGGGGAGAGTATGCCTTTTGGGGGTAGAGAATAAGGGGAATAAAATGCATGTAGTTAAAATTTGTCTCCTCATACCTGTATCCCTCCTACTTCTATACATATTAATACACTAATTTTTTTTCTTACCTAGTGAGATGGGAACACAAATTTATTTGAATAGATGTCACTGACAGTCTAAAAATGGCATGGGTGTGCTGTACCACTGTTTCTGTTACTGAACTCTGAGCTCTGTGGAATGTAAGAGGCTCTTGAGACTTAGGAACCAAAATAGCAAAGCACATCAAAGAAAATCCTCACTAGTCCCATATTACGGTTTCCTGTGTCTTACTGTAAATTTCAAAGTGAAATAGTAGACCATCCCCAAAATATTGACAAGATACACACCCTAGAGGTAGACTAATCCTGAAAGATCGCACAGTTGTCTTGGTCAGATTACTTAATGTAAGTGTTGGTTGCCCATCTATAAGACAAATATAACTCCTCCCTATGCAGTTACTGTGAAGACTTAACACAATGCATGTAAAGTGCTTAGCATGAATCTCGGTAATAGTAAGCATTATTATATGCTGGCTATTACTTTGTTTTGTTTTAGGTTTAAAGGTGCTTAGAGGTATCACCTATTCTACTAGAGAACTGCTAGTTCTCAACATACAGTTTTGAACATATTTTAAGCTCGGGCTATTTTTCCAGGGATGTTAATATTTGCTCAAACTGTAATGATATCAAAAAGCATGATGGGAATCTAAATAAGGTAATATTTTTTGTACTAAAATATTAGTGGCATTAATGAAGGTTATATTTATAATCCATGTACCCCTTTCAAAAAAATGTATGGTGAAAGAATTTTTAAGTATTTTTTTGGTTGTGGTATCCTTGGTTCGCCCTTCCTTTCAACAAGCTATGCTTAGAAATTCTATTAACCCTGGTGCCTATGAAAATATTTATTTAAGACTGTTAGCCTTTTTCAGTAGGAAGGCCTATTTCCCAAACATTTGCTGGCTGATGGACTTTTAGCCAGGGCGTAATAGTCTATATCTCTGACAGCTCAAATGTATCTGACTTTGGTTTGATTGGTTGGAATTTACATATTAGTATGAGGACATGTAATTTGACAAATAGGTTAAAGGAAAGTTCAATGAAAAATCAACATTTCTAATTGGTTGTAGTATCCAGGAGGAAGTACATTATAATGGTACTTGCAACGTTATGTATATACAGGTACTTACAACGGTACCTGTAATTACATTTTGATTTTTTATTTTCTTTTGTGTCTGCTCCCCTCTGGATAAGCTCCAAGAAGATGGGCTGTGTCAGCTTTTTGTTTTTTGGGTTTTGGGGGCTGTGTCTCTTTTACTCACTGCTGTATCTGTGTATCAGGCACAGTGCTGGCTCACAATAGGGTCTATTAAAAAATATTCAGCGAATATTTGTTAGTTTAACAAATACTTTTGGAGTGGCTGCTGTACGCCAAGCCTACACACAATACTGAGGGCTGAAGGATGGACAAAACTCTTAAGGTTTCAGAAGTGTAGAATTGAATCTGAGATAGACATTAATTATCCAGTCACACAGTTTTATCATTACAGACTTAAGCTTCTGAAGAAAAGTAGGAGCATATAGCAGAGGGGCCTCACTGGGTGGGGAAGTCCTAAATAGCATCTGAGGAAGGAAATTAGTTGAGATCTGAAAAATGAGTAGATAATCTGGACAGGGCCAGATTATCTGTGTGTGTGTGTGTGTGTGCATGCACACATTTTGGGGAGAGGTGAGAGGTGGGGGAGTGAGAAGAGAGATGTTTTTTGGGAGAGTAAGCAGCTTGTGCAAATGTCCCACATAATTGATTGTATTTCTTCTATTTATTTTTTGTATACCTTAAAGTCTAAAGTGTAGCTGTATCTTTTCATAAATATCTTTGAAAAGATTGCTTTAGCCTGGAGATTTTAAATGGACCACAAAAGCTAAGTTAAAATTTATTTTGAAGATTGAGAAAAGGATAAACTCAGAATAAGAAGTATCTGAATATAAAAAGCAAAAGGATTCATTAGCAAAGATATATGGCCTGTGATATAATCAGAAATAGTTTGAAGAGAAAATTGTCAGGGATCTTGATTAATTTAACAATAAAGACCCTTTATTTTGTAATTACGTGAATTACTACTCAGAGTACTGAACAAAATTCACTCAAATAGATAATCATTAATAGTACTTGCCATCTGCTGTTCCTCCGCTTTTGATATGATGATATTCCAGTCATTAAATGGAGTATGAATATAATGCAGTATGAATATAATTTTAAAAGTTTTATTTTAGCCATCAATCTGTGGAGACTTGATTGCTCTGACACTAATGATATATGAAATGTATTTTATATTTTAGTGATAAATGAATTGAATGTTAACACTCTTTTAGTATCTTCCTAAAAAAACATTGGAAAATCCCTCACTTCAGGGACGCTGGAGAGAAACAAAGAGAACCCTGGTGGGGCCCAGCAGAGCACTCAATACTTTGTAGAGCTCTGGTTTTGGGTGTTCCTGGGGCAAATCTTTTAGGTAATGCTTCTATTCAATTGTTACTTAGTCAGGAAAGTGGTTGTTTTATTGTCTTTAGCAACTCAGCTTAAGAATGTGTTCTTAATTAAGGACGTGTAAGGATTGTGATGATAGTTATACAACTCTATCGATTTATAATAATTATTGAGTTATACCTTACAATGGGTGAATTTTATGGTATGCAAATTATATCTCAGTATCTCAGTAAAGCTGTTAAAAACATTGAGGCTTTTTGTTGTAGCCTGTTTTCTTTATTTCTATTTTATCTTAATTAAAAAATTAAATACAGCTGCGTTTTGGTACTTCAGATGATTCTTTCATGTAACAAGGTTTTTTTTATAATACTTTCCTCAAAACGAGTGTATTTGTAAAAAAAATTCTTTAGCTGTAGTTTAGCTGACTATTAATAGCTTTGGGTCTTGGAAGCAGGCAGTTAAGTGGGTGAGATGATTTCCTTTTTGGGAATTCTCTCATCTCTCTGTTTTGCTTCCATCCTCATCCTTTTATGCTTTCTCTAGGTTTCTGGATGCCCAATGGCTCATCCTGTTCTTTTTCTGCTCCCCTCTGCCTGTTATGCTACTTCATGCTTCAGAATTTCCTACCTCCTTATCCCCTAATCTGACCTCTAGTCCCCTTGGTATTGTTGATTCCAACCCCTTGGGAGGAGCAGTAGTCTGAACCTGAACTAGCCATGTGAATGTGGTCTATACTTCTGAGCTCTTCCAGAGGGTCATTAGACAAGCGTGCTTCTTATATCTGAGAATTTTATATTTTCAGATAGAGAGATACTTTAGAAGCAGGCTAATTTTCCTCTTACCTTTTCCATTGTCATTCCTTCTTCTCTATAAATTTGTTCTTAAACTCCAGTTGTTTTCCTCAGTGATTCCTATGGCAGTGATTATTAGAAATTTTGGTTTTTAATTTCTGAAAGAAATATGCATGGGCCCACTAGTAATATGCTTTCTCTATTTATTCCCTCCTTTGCTTTCTTATCTTATTAAACATTTTGAAATAATTACAATCAAATTATTATTAGCTCTAGTAATGTTATGTTTTAAAAAGGAAATTCTTGATAAACATAGTAATTTATTGTTTACTTATTCTTGGCCAGTATTTTGTTTAATTGACTGGTAAATTATCAGGTTTGTTACAGCCTATGGTTTTGATCCCTTTATGTACATTATGAATATAAATTTAAAAGTTTTATTTTACCCATCAATCTGTAGAGAAATGGAATAATCATGATAATTTTAAAACTTAATCCAGATGTAGGCAAGAAAAAAGGAATGTAGAATAGATGGATCCAATAAGATGGTAGACTGATTTCTTAAATATATCAGTACTTACGTGTGAATGGATTTAACATTCCAATTAAAAACAAAGATTTTCATACTGGAAAAAAATATAAACCATCTGCATGCTTCCTTTCAGACACACACTTTGTGTATACAGAAAGATCAAAGGTATAAGGATAGGAAAAAGAAACACTACACAAACACCTAATGAAAACTGATATTGCTATACTAATAATCAAAGTTGAGGCACTTCTCCAAGATAGACATGCATTTCAAAATAAAAGATTCAAGTCATCAGGAAGATAGAAAATTTTTATTTTGTGTGCATCTAAATATAACCTCAAAGTGTGAGTTAGGGGCGGGCCACGGTGGCTCAGCAGGCAAGAACGCTTGCCTGCCATGCCAGAGGACCCGGGTTTGATTCCTGGTGCCTGCCCACGTTAAAAAAAAAAAAAAAAAAAAGAGAGGTGTTGGTTTAATTGTTTAGTTTAGACTGTCAATTTGAAATGATAGAATAACATAGAAGCATTCTTATAGGCAACTTGACATGAAAGAAAGGTAACCAGCTCATAGTCCCCTTTACTAATTTTTGTTTCTTTTCTTTATCAACATATCTTCATGTTCTATTTATCTGATACAAATATAGAGACTCCTCTATGGCTTATTGAGTTTTTTTTTGTTGTTGTTGCGGGGCAGGGGTGGGGTGGGGTGGATGGTGGTACATGGTCCGGGAATCAAACCAGGTCTCCCGCATGAAAGGCGAGCATTCTACCACTGAACCACCGTGTGTCTGCTGCTCTTTGAGGTGTTTTTTTGTTTTGTTTTGTTTTGTTTAACATGGCCAGGCACTGGGAATTGAACCTGGGTGTGCTGGTTTGAAATAATATGTCCCCTAGAAAAGCCATGTTTTAATCCTAATCCCATTTTGTTAAGGCAGCCGTTTCTTCTGATCCCTATTCAATACTGTATGTTTGAAACTGTAATCAGATCATCACCCTGGTTGATGTGATTTAGTCAAGAGTGGTTGTTAAACTGGATTAGGTGACCACATGTCCCCACCCATTTGGGTGGATCTTGACAAATTTCTGGAGTCCTGTAAAAGAGGAAACCCTTTGGAGAGAGCAGAAAATGCTTTAGCACCACTAAGCAGAGTCTACCAGCCAGCAACCTTTGGAGATAGAGAAGGAAAATGCCTCCTGGGGAGCTTCATGAAACAGGAAGCCAGGAGAAGAAGCTAGCAGATGACATCATGTTCGCCATATGCCCTTCCAGATGAGAGAGGAACCCTGACTGTGTTCACCATGTGCCTTTCCAGATGAGAGAGAAACTCTGTGTTCGCCATGTGCCTTCTCATTTGAGAGAGAAGAACTTCATCAGCGTTCTGGAACCAAGGTATCTTTCCCTGGGATGCCTTTGATTGGGCATTTCTATAGACTTGCTTTAATTGGGACATTTTCTTGGCCTTAGAACTGTAAACTAGCAACTTATTAAATTCTCCTTTTTAAAAGCCATTCCGTTTCTGGTATATTGCATTCTAGTAGCTAGCAAACTAGAACACTGGGTCCCTGGCATGGCAGGCGAGAACTCTGCTAGTGAGCCACGGAGGTCCGCCCACTCATTGAGTTTTAATCTGCAGAAAACCTTCAAGAATTTAAATTTTTGTATTAGGGTATTATAAAAGGTGTCTATAGTATTTGCTTATGTCTTTGGGTTAATATTATTTGTACCTGTTGACGTAATTACTCTCCTGGTGTTGGGATTCCTAAGAGTCTGACTGTGTGAGTGCTAAGGGACTTGGGTGTTCTCTGTTTCACCAATTTTCTGCTTCTCCTTTGAGGATGCTTCAGTAGAAGTGGGCCTGGGAGAGCCCAGGAATGGGCTATGCAGTGTTGGGGCATACTAAGGAGGTAAACATGGGAGAGTCATTAGCAAACACATCTTCTCTTTTTTATTTTACCTTTGGTCATAATATGAATGAATGCTTCCAGAGAAATGTAGAGAAATCAGGAAGTGTCTAAAATCACGTGAAAATAGAACCTACAAAAGAAGTAATGATTATACGCTAGGAAAAAAAGGTTATTTTTAAGCTCTTAAGTAAAAGCATTCATAACCAACAATTATAACCTATTGCTCTCCATCTCTGCTAATCTCTTTATATGAGAAACTGTACTAAGTGGGGTTTGGATTAGACTTAAAGAATTTTCATGGGTTTGGGAATAGTAGTCAAAGGAAACTTTCTCTGCAATGTTTTGTTCCTTTTGTTTATAAATTTCAAGTGTTCATGTACTTCCTGTATAATTAACATTAATAAAAATAGTAAGAGCTGTGTTGTTGGATCAAATGCATATTTTCTATATATGTTGTTAGAATGGATAGTCATGTCTAGAAATATGTAGATGTGATACTCGGTGGAGGTGACAGGATGAATAGGTAGAAAACATTATTTTTTTCCCAAAGTTGAGTGAAAATCTTTATCCCATAGTTGCTCATCTCTTTTTAAGTAAGTCACTTATTATATATTGCAAGCAATTGAATATTTTCCAGAACTGTTGTTTAAACTTGTCCTTCTGGTCATGCTTTTCAAGATAATCACTTCCTAATACGTTTTCTTATCTTGCCAGGAAAGTTAAGTTTCCTTGTCTTTTTTTTTTTTCTTCTAGAGAAGCCAGGGTTATGAAACTTACTTTTTTTTTCCATTGTAATATGTTAATAAAGTTGAAAAAATGTCTTTTTGTCATCGGATCCTACTAGTTGAAACTGTTTTTAAACTCTACTATACTCTACATCTAGATCTCAAGGTGGCATATTTAATTTAGTGGAGCTTCTTTTCTTGATGGGTAATATAAAATTAATAAAATAGCCAATTTGGCCCTTTAAAATTTTTTACTTACAGAATTATACCTGATGGATAGAGGGAATCCTAAGCAATAGTAATATTCCGCCTTTAATTTTTCTTGTCTTAAAACTCAAGCTAAGTACCAACTCTCCTCAAACTCTTCAAAAGAATCGAAGTGGAGGGAAAACTACCTAATTCATTCTATGAAGCCAACATCACCCTCATACCAAAACCAGGCAAAGATATTACAGAAAAAGAAAACTACAGACCAATCTCTCTAAAGAATATAGATGCAAAAATCCTCAACAAAATTCTAGCAAATCGAATCCAACAACACATTAAAAGAATTATACATCATGACCAAGTAGGATTCATCCCAGGTATGCAAGGATGGTTCAACATAAGAAAATCAATTAATGTAATACACCATATCAGCAAATCAAAGCAGAAAAATCACATGATCATCTCAATTGATGCAGAGAAGGCATTTGACAAGATTCAACATCCTTTCCTGTTGAAAACACTTCAAAAGATAGGAATACAAGGGAACTTCCTTAAAATGATAGAGGGAATATATGAAAAACCCGCAGCTAATATCATCCTCAATGGGGAAAAATTGAAAACTTTCCCCCTAAGATCAGGAACAAGACAAGGATGTCCATTATCACCACTATTATTCAACATTGTGTTGGAGGTTCTAGCCAGAGCAATTAGACAAGAAAAAGAAATACAAGGCATCAAAATTGGAAAGGAAGAAGTAAAACTATCACTGTTTGCAGACGATATGATACTATACGTCGAAAACCCGGAAAAATCCACAACAAAACTACTAGAGCTAATAAATGAGTACAGCAAAGTAGCAGGTTACAAGATCAACATTCAAAAATCTGTAGCATTTCTATACACTAGTAATGAACAAGCTGAGGGGGAAATCAAGAAACGAATCCCATTTACAATTGCAGCTAAAAGAATGAAATACCTAGGAATAAATTTAACTAAAGAGACAAAAAACATATATAAAGAAAACTACAAAAAACTGTTAAAAGAAATCACAGAAGACCTAAATAGATGGAAGGGCATACCGTGTTCGTGGATTGGAAGATTAAATATAGTTAAGATGTCAATCCTACCTAAATTGATTTACCAATCAAAATCCCAACAACTTATTTTTCAGAAATAGAAAAACCAATAAGCAAATTTATCTGGAAGGGCAGGGTGCCCCGAATTGCTAAAAACATCTTGAGGAAAAAAAACGAAGCTGGAGGTCTCGTGCTGCCGGACTTTAAGGCATATTATGAAGTCATAGTGGTCAAAACAGCATGGTATTGGTATAAAGATAGATATATCGACCAGTGAAATCGAATAGAGTGCTCAGATATAGACCCTCTCATCTATGGACATTTGATCTTTGATAAGGCAGTCAAGCCAACTCACCTGGGACAGAACAGTCTCTTCAATAAATGGTGCCTAGAGAACTGGATCTCCATATGCAAAAGAATGAAAGAAGACCCATATCTCATACCCTATACAAAAGTTAACTCAAAATGGATCAAAGATCTAAACATTAGGTCTAAGACCATAAAACAGTTAGAGGAAAATGTAGGGAGATATCTTATGAAACTTACAATTGGAGGCGGTTTTATGGACCTTAAACCTAAAGCAAGAGCACTGAAGAAGGAAATAAATAAATGGGAGCTCCTCAAAATTAAACACTTTTGTGCATCAAAGAACTTCATCAAGAAAGTAGAAAGACAGCCTACACAATGGGAGATAATATTTGGAAATGACATATCAGATAAAGGTCTAGTATCCAGAATTTATAAAGAGATTGTCCAACTCAACAACAAAAAGACATCCAACCCAATTACAAAATGGGAAAAAGACTTGAACAGACACCTACCAGAAGAGGAAATACAAATGGCCAAAAGGCACATGAAGAGATGCTCAATGTCCCTGGCCATTAGAGAAATGCAAATCAAAACCACAATGAGATATCATCTCACACCCACCAGAATGGCCATTATCAACAAAACAGAAAATGACAAGTGCTGGAGAGGATGTGGAGAAAGAGGCACACTTATCCACTGTTGGTGGGAATGTCAAATGGTGCAACCACTGTGGAAGGCAGTTTGGCGGTTCCTCAAAAAGCTGAATATAGAATTGCCATACGACCCAGCAATACCATTGCTGGGTATCTACTCAAAGGACTTAAGGGCAAAGACACAAACGGACATTTGCACACCAATGTGTATAGCAGCGTTATTTACAATTGCAAAGAGATGGAAACAGCCAAAATGTCCATCAACAGACGAGTGGCTAAACAAACTGTGGCGTATACCTACAATGGAATATTATGCAGCTTTAAGACAGACTAAACTTATGAAGCATGTAATAACGTGGATGGACCTAGAGAACATTATGCTGAGTGAGTCTAGCCAAAAACTAAAGGACAAATACTGTATGGTCCCACTGATGTGAACCGACATTCGAGAATAAACTTGGAATATGTCATTGGTAACAGAGACCAGCAGGAGTTAGAAACAGGGTAAGATAATGGGTAATTGGAGCTGAAGGGATACAGACTGTGCGACAGGACTAGATACAAAAACTCAAAAATGGACAGCACAATAATACCTAATTGTAAAGTAATCATGTTAAAACACTGAATGAAGCTGCATCTGAGCTATAGGTGTTTTTTTGTTTGTGTCTTTTTTTTTCTGTTTCCTTTTCTTTTTTTTTTTAACTATTATTATTTTTATTTTTTTCTCTATATTAACATTCTATATCTTTTTCTGTTGTTTTGCTAGTTCTTTTCCTAAATCGATGCAAATGTACTAAGAAATGATGATCATGCATCTATGTGATGATGTTAAGAATTACTGATTGCATATGTAGAATGGAATGATTTCTAAATGTTGTGTTAATTTCTTTTTTTCTTCAATTAATAAAAAAAACTCAAGCTATAGAAAAATTTATATTTCAATCATGTACTCTACATGCACATCGTTACTGGACTTGCCAGACATTGTGTGGTGGTGGTAGTGTGGTTTCTGAAAGCTAAGTAATTTCGGAACTAGAGATTGCTGTTATTTCCCATGAGGTTTTTTGTTTTGTTTTTTAGAATGAATGGTTTTCTTTGGAAATGTCTCAGTGGTTAATTCATAATTTTCCTTTTCTTTCCATTGTGATTTTGATTATTCCTTTGAACACTACTCAAAACAGATGTATATTTTCATTACTATTATGTTTCAAGAATTAATACGTTGTCCTAGCTTAACCTCTGTCTTTGGCAGAAAATGCACTTTTTAGTTTATGTACGCTTTCTAGTAGGCAAGATTCCTGAGAAGTTCTTTCGTTCCTCAGGAGCTGTTTTTTTTTAACTGATATATAATACACATGCTATGAAATTTACCCTTTAAAAGTGTGCAATTCAGTGGTTTTTAATATATTCACAAGATTGTGCAACCATCACCACAATCTAATCCCAGAACATTTTCATTATTCCGAAAGAAACCAGATTTAGCAGTCATTCCTCATTTTGCCTTCCACTGATCCCCTGGAAATCACAAATCTGCTTTCTGTGTATAGAGTTGCTTATTCTGTACATTTCATCTAAATGGAGCCATGCAATATGTTGTTCTTTGTAACTGGCTTTTTTTCACTGTGCATAAATGTTTTTGAGAGTCACTTATGTTGTAGCATGCATCGGTACTAATTCCTTTTTATTGCCAAATATTATTCCATCATGTGTTTATCCATTCACTCCTTGATGGACATTTGGGTTGTTTCCACAGAAGGAGCCTTTTTAAATTGAAATTTTTGAATAGGTAATTCATGAACAAGACTTAACAATTTAAATAATGGTAAAAGGTATTTAGTGAAAAGTCTACCTTACTCCCCTGTTCACGTTTGCCCAATTTCCACTGCCGTATTCTAACCCACCACCATTATTATTCTATATTTTCTACATAAAACCCAGTGTACTGTTCTACAACTTATATTTTTCTCCTAATAAGATGTGTTTTGATAGTCTTTCTAAAACAGTATGTATAGAGCCCTCACTTTTTTAAAAAAAGATATGGATCGTATTCCATTGTACAGAATTACCAAAATGTATTTATCCTGTTTTTTTGTTAGTAGAATTTTAGGTCACCTCCATTCTTGTTCAATTATAAATAATGCTGCCCTGAATAACTTTGTGTATAAATAACTTCCCTCATTTGTCAGTTTATCTTTAGATTTACTGGAATTAAGAATTGGTCTCTCAAATGATAGAAGCATTTTACAATTTTGATAGATATTCCTAAATTATCCTCCATAGGGATTGTACTAATTTAAATTACCACCAAACATGACCATGGCCATATAAAGTGTATAATAACATATTAGTATTCCAGTGTGATAGTGAACTGATAGTGAACTGTATGTGCATAATTTCACTTGTTATTGGGGAGGTCGAACATCTTTTCATACTTTTACAGCTGTTTTCTCTGAGCCATGTGTTCATGTCTTTTGCTCATTTTTCTGTTAGATTATTGATCTTTTCCTTTTTAATTCTTAACAACTTTCTATAAAATAGGGAGATTAGTCCTTTGGTTGCAAATTTTCTTAGCTTGCCTTTTGACTTTGTGTTGGCGTGATTTACATGCTAAAGTTTTTATTCTAACACAATCAAATTTATGAATCTTTTCATTTATGCTTTCTTTGCCAAGGAAATTTAAAGGAAAGTTGGGAGGGGGAAAAAAAACAGTTCCAACACATGAATCAGTATACCATTTTCCAAGGAAGTTGTTAAGGTTAAATTACATAGATAATCACTAGTAGATATTTATCTCCTTATCAATTTTACTTCAGTTTTTGTTTTTGATTGAGTTAGCCTGAAACAATAAGGGAGGAAACTACCACTGAGCTCTCATGAGCTGGGTACATTTCATTTGCTGCACCTTTGCTTTCACTTCATAGAGAAAGCATAGACTTCAGGTGCAAAACAAAAGATGAAAGAATAGGTATACAGCAGTGTAAGGGTAGCTCCATGGTAGAATTCTCGCCTGCCATTTGGGAGACCCAGGTTCGTTCCTGGAGCCTGCATATGCCAAAAACAAACAAACAAACACACAAAAACACTTCCTTTCATGGGATCAACAATTCCATCCTGACCAAAAGGGGGAAGAGGAGTGTAACAAAGTATCAGTGGCAGAGAGAATTCAAATAGAGTTGAGAGGCTACTCTAGAGGTCACTCTTATGCAAGTTTCAGTTAGACATTGCTAGCTGTCATAAACTGCCAACCCCCAACCAGGACCATTCCAGCCAATCCTAAAGGACACCTAGGGCAATATATAAGATTCCACCATCACCTTTGATCTTTCTATCCCTCTCTTTAGGGGTATTTGGCTATGGCCATTCTTTTTCATGTTGGAAGTGGTTGTCAATAATATGGGGTAGGGAGATGGAACTAGCTAATGTTCTGGAGAGGCTGGACCCTCTAGATTTCAGGACTTATCTGATCCAGACCCATCTGGAGGGTATAGGTTTCTAGAAAGTTACCCTAGTGCCTGGAACCTTTGTAGAATCTTACAATATTGTCCCTGTGTTCTGACTTACTTTAATCCTGACCTGATCGACTTTGTTCTTATCCCTAAATACCAGATTATAGATACATAAAACAGCCTCTCAAAATCTAAAAATAGGAATTATCTCTCCGGAATAAATGTGCCTGCTATAAGAGCTTACAATCTAGGCCCCTGTTTTCTTATAAGCATTTTCTAAAGGAGACCATACAACAATTGTTCTTTAGTTTCTGGCATGTTTTGCCTAACCAAATGTCCCACAGGTTCATTCACATTGTTGTATGCCTCATGACTTTGTTCCTTTTTGTAGCAGCATGATATTCGATCATATTTATGCACTACTGTTCTCCAATATACTTCTCAGTCTTTGCATCCTTCAGCCACCTACATTCATTAGGCATCGTGTATGATGCCCGAAGTCCACAGTCCATCAACACTCTCAATTTTAGATAATTTCATTGTCCCCAAGAGAAAGATAGCTAATAAACACACCGTCACAAAATAGGAAATCTAAACCTCCTCTTAACTCGTCCCTCCTGCAGTTATTTACCCCTGCTATTGCTGTGGTACTGCTGATGTTTTCCTGTTAAACATAGCCCATAGCATGCAATAGCAGTTTTCCCTCTGTACCCTGTACTTAATTAAACACTCTTTGTACATGAATCATACCTTTGAAGTAGTTCTTACAAAAATTTATTTATATTCCTAGTATTAATCAGTGGGACATATAGGTCTATACAACCCCTTTCAATCTTGTTCACTTTCAAAATGTTCATATTACTTATAGACTCACCAGGGAACTGCCTTCACTTCTGTCTGTTCCCTTACATTTGAGTTCAACCTCATTAGTTAACTGTTCACCCATCTCTAGCTTCTATGTATCTCTAAGTCCCCTATATTCTATGTTATAAACCTTCAGGACATAATGCTGAGTGAAATAAGCCAGACACAAAAGGATCCCCTCAAGCCTCTCCATTACACCTTAACTAAAAAAAAAAATCTATTTAATGCATAAGAATAACCTCCTCGACTCTGGAATCTCTCAGCCATTGACACTTTATTTTGTCTCATTTCTCTCTTCCCCCTTTTGGTTGAAAAGGTTTTCTCAATCCTCTGATGCTGAGCCCCAGCTCATGCTAGGATTTCTGTCTCATGTTGCCAGGAAGGTCCACACCCCTGGGAGTCATGTCCCACATAGAGGGGGGAGGGTGGTGAGTTTGCTTGTTGTGTTGGCTGAGAGAGCGAGGCCACATCTGAGCAACAAAAGAGGTGTTTTCTTGGGGGTAATTCTTTGGCCTACTTTTAAGTAGGCTTAGCCTATCCTTTGTGGGGTTACATTTCGTATGAACAACCCCCAAGATTGGGGGCTCAGCCTATTGCTTTGTTTGTCCCCACTGCTTGTGAGAATATCAAGAATTCTCCACTTGGGGATGTTGAATTTTCCCTTTCTCACCATTCCCCCAAGGGGACTTTGCAAATACTTTTTTATAAACAGTGAATGAATCTTGAAAATAGTTTACTATAATAAATGCTGGCTAAATAGAAGTGCGTATTGTGAAGTGTTATGGGTGGTATATGTTTTGCCACATACTTTTGTTACTTTGAGGTAGATAATGCGTGTGTACCAAATTCGGCATTCATTTTCAGTTGCTGCTGGTATCGTGTGTTTCATGAAATGTGTACAGTATGAAAAACTTGAAAATACTTATAAATGAAAAAATGTTTTAGAAAAAAATAGATATTTTCATGCAATTATGTACAGTCTCACTGTGTAAATTTCAAGGCAAGATTTTTGTTTCCTGTAAAACAGATCATTGTTCTATGTTTTTACTTAGTGCATTCTTTTGTCTCTGCCCGCATTGCATTATTTTGCTCTATTTTAAAAATGCATTGTGTGCAAATGACATGCCAATTAAAATGAAAGCTATCTCACATGTAGAAAATAAGTCTGGGTTTTAAAAACCAAAAACTACTGAAATCCTTACTAAAATGACACCATCTGATTCATAAAAAAATGACTTAAACTCTAGTAATAAAAAAGACAAGCACTTTCGTGAAGAATACAAAGAGAAATGTCTGCTGAGTGTTTTTAGTTTAGATGTTTCAGAATGCTGCTGTATGTTTTACGAGGAATTTGAGGGGAAGATTTCATAGCAGAAGGTGTTAGCGTAGCCTGTATTGACTTAGGTGGTGACCCTACTGGACTGTGAAACTGTGGGATGCCTGTGGATTCAAGCTGCTTGTTAAAGAGGAACTCCCCATTGTTGTTCAGAAATCCTTCCTCATTTCCTCTCTCCCCAAGCTTCCCAATCTCTGGCTCAGTTTCTAGAATTTCAGCATCTTCTTTCCTGCTAAAGAACCTGTCCAAGTACCTCGTGTGAGTGTTTTCCTTGACAATTTATTAATCCTTCCATACCTCACAACAAAACTGACTTATAAAACAGTCCTCCCCCCACTCACAAACTGGCTATTCCAAGAAGACTGGTACAAGGCCTCTCATTGAGCCAAATTTGCCATTCGTTTTTCCTCTTTTTCTCGGCTTACTGACTTTGATATCAAACTTTTCAATTCTAGTTGGGACACTGAGCTATTTTATTTAAGTCATTTAATTTATCAACAACATCAGTAGGCTCATGTTGTGAACTAAGTTGAATAGTTCCTGCAATAAAGGAATCAAAGTCAAATCCCTGATTCTTTTCCCTTCCTTTGTCAGCCAGTTGCTGTGATGCTTCCTCTGGAGCCATCTGGGCTTTAACCAATCCATTCCTTTCACATTTTGACTTGACTTTCTTATCGGACTTTTCTTTGCTTTGTTCTTTCCAATTGGAAATATCTATAATAAGCTTGGGTTCATACTAATGATTAACTTCACTGTCTCTCCAAACTAAGTTATTTAAATATGATGATGACCTCATTTTGTAGCTACAAGTATGGCTGCACTCCAGAACACAATATTTGTTTTCGTGATGATCTTGGTACTGCCATCAAGGCTCAGTAGAGTAATTGGTATCAAAATCAGGGTCCTCCAGATACTTTTCACGATCTCCATCCAAATATTTTCGAGGATCAAGTTGTACTACTTCTTCATCTGTGACATCAGACAGAGCTCTTGGGTCAAGCTGAACTTCCTCAATATCAAAGTTGTTCTGTATAGGCCAATCATGTTCTGAAAACTGACAATCATGGTACCTTTCCCCATTATAAATGTGACTGTGAGTTTCTTCCATAAGCAAAATATCATCAACTTCATCTTCAATATGAAAAGGATTACTTGAAATTGGCTCATGCGTTGGAAAAGAATATATGCTCATGTAAAGATGGGAGAGTGCTTTTTCTGCTGTCAAATGATCCATGGGGCTAAATGTCAAAATCTGTTCTAGGAAATCTAGTGCTTCTTGACTAATTCCTGGAAGTAGCTGGGTTAAAGGTTTGTGTGGCTCAGTTATTTCATTTTGATGTAAACTGGAATTATGCTGAGAAGCTCCTGAGGATCTTCCTCATGTACAGCTGGAATAGATTCTAAAATTAGCTGCATCTGTTCAGGTTCATGTGTACCTGCAAAGAGGGTTTTACCAGTCAGCATTTCAGCAAAGATGTAGCCTGCAGTCCACATGTCAATGGCTTTAGTATAATTTTTAGGAGAAAGTAAAAGATGTGGAGATCTGTACCATTTAGTAACCAATCCTTCAGAAAGATGACCCTTATGGGAATAATGGGGATGCATGATCTGTGCAAGACCAAAGTCACCTATCTTCAGCACCAAGTCTTCAGTATTAATGAAAAGATTAGCTGGTTTGAAATCTCTGTGCAGTACATTTGCACGGTGAATATACTTGAGCTCACGTAGCAACTGATACATGAAAAGTCTGGCATACTCCTCCAGCAAAGGGCCTTGCTCCAGCACATTAGCCAAGTCTGTCTCCATGTACCACTGAACAATGTAGACACTGTTCAGTTTAGTAACAGAGCCCACATCATCTGTTAACTGGCTTCCACTGGGACCAAGAATTTCAAACACTTTCACAGTGTTATCATGGTCAAGTCTTCTAATAATTTTGATTTCACGTAGAGCATGTTTGACGCTCTGGGGGTCAGTAAGGACAGTTTTCTTGATGGCTTCTCTTTTGTCACAGTCATTGTCTACAGCAGAAAAAAATAAGCCATTGCCTCCACAACCCAGTGGTTTTAAGTCAATATACCTAGAGCCTAGAAAAAACCATGAATGTTCATGAGACTTTCAGATTTCTCTGCCATTTTGAAACCTCTTCCTTTTGAATTGTTGAACTTGTATAAATGAGGAAGAAAACTGGTATCGAAAGAAAAGATCTTTCAAAAAGGGAGAAGAGAAATAATTTTGCTTCCACAGCAAGGTAGTTTCTTGATGTTCATTGCATATGCCAACCAGGCTGTTGGATTCCCCTTAGATTTAAACTCAAAATGCTCTACTCATAGTGAAATGAAAAAGATTGCAGTACTTATAGTTCAAGAAAGGGGCAGCAACTCTGCAGACATTTAAAGAAAACACTCAAACTCAAATGGAATGAAATGACATACTATGCACTCAGATGTACTTGTGCTAAACGATTTAACATTTAACAAAAATGTGAATAAATATGCACACAGCAGGCTTCTCTGAACATTCTCTTCACAGTGCAGATACATTCAGTGTTGGACTGGTC
Source organism: Tamandua tetradactyla (assembly GCF_023851605.1). Classification (NCBI taxonomy): domain Eukaryota; kingdom Metazoa; phylum Chordata; class Mammalia; order Pilosa; family Myrmecophagidae; genus Tamandua; species Tamandua tetradactyla. The sequence goes on from NC_135339.1 coordinate 82,242,356, forward strand.
CTGAGCAGCATCATTCTAAGGTGCTGGTAAGCACTATTTCTGTTTTGCTTCTTTTCTTCCTTTGTTGCTATATATTTCAACAGGAAGCTCTGGTGGCTGTTGGTTAACCGATGTCTTTTGTTAATGATCAGGTGGCTCCAGCTCACCACAATCACAATCAAAGCTACCATCCATCTTATTCTGATACAATGAGACTTCTCCGACTCATTGAGAGAGTGAGGGCTGCAGACAGCCCCCAGGGTCGGCTCAGGTCTCTGGCTGTGCTGGCAGCAGCGACATCTCCGAGGCTCTCGCTTTGCCTCAGTTGCCACCATGTAACCCTGACCTACTAGAGAGGGCGAAGGAGAGAGGGCCTCATTGTATTCTTTTTTTTTTTTTTTAATTTTTTTTATTAATCAAAAAAAGAAAAGAAATTAACACAACATTTAGAAATCATTCCATTCTACACATGCACTCAGTAATTCTTAGTATCATCACATAGATGTATGATCATCATTTCTTAGTACATTTGCATCGATTTAGGAAAAGAACTAGCAAAACAGCAGAAAAAGATATAGAATGTTAATATAGAGAAGAGAATTAAAATAATAATACTAATAATATATATATATATAAAGGAAAAAGAAAAAAAACAAAAACAAAAGATACAAACACACAAACAAACAAAAAAACATATTTCAGGTGCAGCTTCATTCAGTGTTCCAACCTAGTTACATTACACTTAGGTATTATTGTGCTGTCCATTTTTGAGTTTTTGTATCTAGTCCTGTCGCACAGTCTGTATCCCTTCAGCTCCAATTACCCATTATCTTACCCTGTTTCTAACTCCTGCTGGTCTCTGTTACCAATGATATATTCCAAGCTGATTCTCGAATGTCGGTTCACATCAGTGGGACCTTACAGTATTTGTCCTTTAGTTTTGGGCTAGACTCACTCAGCATAATGTTCTCTAGGTCCATCCATGTTATTACATGCTTCATAAGTTTAGTCTGTCTTAAAGCTGCATAATATTCCATCGTAGGTATACGCCACAGTTTGTTTAGCCACTCGTCTGTTGATGAACATTTTGGCTGTTTCCATCTCTTTGCAATTGTAGATAATGCTGCTATAAACACTGGTGTGCAAATGTCCGTCTGTGTCTTTGCCCTTAAGTCCCTTGAGTAGATACCTAGCAGTGGTATTGCTGGGTCGTAATCCATTCTGCCATTCTATGTCTTTTGATTGGGAAATTCAGTCCATTAACTTTTAGTATTATTACTGTTTGGATAATATTTTCCTCTACCATTTTGGCTTTTGTATTATATATATCATATCTGATTTTCCTTCTTTCTACACTTTACTCCATACCTCTCTCTTCTGTCTTTTCGTATCTGACTCTAGTGCTCCCTTTAGTATTTCTTGCAGAGCTGGTCTCTTGGTCACAAATTCTCTCAGTGACTTTTTGTCTATAAATGTTTTAATTTCTCCTTCATTTTTGAAGGACAATTTTGCTGGATATAGGAGTCTTGGTTGGCAGTTTTTCTCTTTTAGTAATTTAAATATATCATCCCACTGTCTTCTAGCTTCCATGGTTTCTGCTGAGAAATCTACACATAGTCTTATTGGGTTTCCCTTGTATGTGACAGATTGTTTTTCTCTTGCTGCTTTCAAGATCCTCTCTTTCTCTTTGACCTCTGACATTCTAACTAGTAAGTGTCTTGGAGAACGCCTATTTGGGTCTATTCTCTTTGGGGTGCGCTGCACTTCTTGGATCTGCAAATTTAGGTCTTTCATAAGAGTTGGGAAATTTTCAGTGATAATTTCTTCCATTAGTTTTTCTCCTCCTTTTCCCTTCTCTTCTCCTTCTGGGACACCCACAACACATATATTTGTGCGCTTCATATTGTCATTCAGTTCCCTGATCCCCTGCTCAAGTTTTTCCATTCTTTTCCCTATAGTTTCTGTTTCTTTTTGGAATTCAGATGTTCCATCCTCCAGTTCACTAATTGTAGCTTCTGTCTCTTTAGATCTACCATTGTAGGCATCCATTGTTTTTTCCATTTTTTCTTCTTTGTCCTTCACTCCCATAAGTTCTGTGATTTGTTTTTTCAGATTTTCTATTTCTTCTTTTTGTTCAGCCCATGTCTTCTTCATGTCCTCCCTCAATTTATTGATTTGGTTTTTGAAGAGTTTTTCCATTTCTGTTCGTATATTCAGCATTAGTTGTCTCAGCTCCTGTATCTCATTTGAACTATTGGTTTGTTCCTTTGACTGGGCCATATCTTCAATTTTCCGAGCGTCATCCATTATTTTCTGCTGGTGTCTGGGCATTTGATCAGATTTCCCTGGGTGTGGGACCCAGCTGTTTGAAAGCTTTTTCTGTGAAATCTCTGGGCTCTGTTTTTCTTTTCCTGCCCAGTAGGTGGCGCTCGTCTGTCTGCACGGCAGTCGGCCCGGGAAACCGCGCGTGGAGGCGGGGGTCGCTGGCCGCCGCGACTTGGGAGAGTGCCGGTCCTAATTGCCCAGCTGGCCCGAAACACCAAGCGTGACGGGAGGGCCCCGCTATCCAATGTTCCCAGTCAGATCGGGGAGCCACGTGTGTGGAGGGGACCCCAGTCGCCAGCCGCCCCGGCCGGGAAAACACGCGCCCCTCGGGTATCTCACCGCAGCAGATTCTCCCTGCCCGTTCAGCTGTTCCAGAATGGGGTACGCTGTCTTTTTGGTCTCTGTCGTGACTCCGGGAGCTGTTTCGTATTGTTTCTGTTTCTTTAGTTGCTTTTCTGGAGGAGGAACTAAGACCCGCGCGTCTTACTAAGCCGCCATCTTCTCCGGAAGTCCCTCATTGTATTCTTGATCTGCATTTCCCTTATAGGTAATGAAAACGAGCACCTCTTCATGTGCATTTGAGCCATCTGTATTTGCTCTTTAGAAAAACGCCTATTCATATCTTTAGCCCATTATATAGTTGGGTTGTCCCAGTTCAGTGGATTTGGGGGCCTTGTCAAAACTCAGTTGACCATAGATTTGGTGATCTATTTCTGCACTCTCAAGTTGATTCCATTGGTCAGTGCTTCTGTCTTTGTGCCAGTATCATGCTGCTTTGACCTCTGTGGCTTTATAATAAGCTTTAAAGTCAGAAAGTATTAATCCTCCCAGTTTGTTCTTCTTTTTTAGGATGCTTTTAGCTATTTGGGGTCTCTTTCCCTTCCAGATGAATTTGGTAACAGCTTTTCCAAGTCTTCAAAGTAGGTTGTTGGAATTTTGATTGGTATTGCATTGAATCTTTGATCAATTTGGGTAGATTTGTCATCTGAACTATATTTAACCTTCCTCTCCATGAGCAGGGAATGTCTTTCCATGTATTTAGATCTCCTTTGATTTCTTTTAGCAGTGTTATGTAGTTTTCTGTGTAAAAGTCCTTTACTTCCCTAATTAAGTTCATTCCTAAGTTCTTGATTCTTTTAGTTGCTATTTTGAATGGAATTTTTTCCTTAACTGACTCCTCTCCTAGGTCATTGCTTGTGTATAGAAATGTTACTGATTTTTGCACATTAATTTTCAAAATTTTTCAAGTTTAATATCATGTCATCTGCAAACAATGAAAGTTTTACTTCTTCCTTTCCAATTTGGATACTTTTATTTCTTTGTCCTGCCTGATTGCTCTAGCTAGAACTTCTGGTACAGTGTTGAATAATAGTGGTGACATAGGGCATTATTTTTTAATTTAATTTTATTTTTTTACATGGGCAGGCACCGGGAATCAAACCTGGGTCCTCTGGCTTGGCAGGCAAGCATTCTTACCTGCTGAGCCACCGTGGCCCGCCCAACATAGGGCATTCTTGTCTTTTTCCTGATCTTACGGGAAAGCTTTCAGTCTCTCTCCATTGAGTATGATATTGGCTATCAGTTTTTCATATATGCCCTTTATCATATTGGGGAAGTTGCCTTTGATGCCTGTCTTCTGAAGTGTTTTTATCAGAAGAGAATGTTAAATTTTGCCTAATGCTTTTTCAGCGTCAATCGAGATGATCATGTGATTTTTCCCTTTCAATTTGTTAACATGCTGTATTATATTAATTGATTTTCTTGTATTGAACCATCCTTGCATTCCTGGTATAAACCCCACTTGGTCATGGTGTATAATTTTTTATTGTGTTGTTGAATTCAATTTGCTAGTATTTTGTTGAGAATTTTTGCATCTATGCTCATTAGGGAGATTAGCTTGTAGTTTTCCTTTCTTATAGCATGTTTACCTGGTTTTGGTATTAAAATGATATTAGCTTCATGAAATGAGTTAGGTAATGTTCTTTTTCCTCAGTTTTTTGGAAAAGTTTGATCATGAGTGTTGTTATTTCTTTTTTGGAACGCTTCATAAAATTGCCCTGGGAAACTACCTGGTCCTGGGTTCTTCTTTGTAGGAAGATTTTGATGACTGATTGAATCTCTTTTCTTGTGATTGGTTTGTTGAGATCTTCTATTTCTTCCTAGGTTAGTGTGACTTGTTTGTGTGTTTCCAGAAATTTGTCCATTTCATCTAACTTGTCTGGTTTGTTGGTATATAGTTGTTCATAGTATTCTCTTATAATTTCTTTTATTTCTTCAGGGTCTGGGTAATACATTCCTTCTCATTTCTGATTTCATTTGCATCCTCTCTATTTTTGTCTTTGTCAGTCTTGCTAGTGGCTCATCAATTTTATTGATTTTCTCAGAGAACCAACTTTTGGTTTTATTGATTCTTTCTATTGTTATTTTGTTCTCCCATTCATTGAACTCTGCTTTTATCTTTGTTATCTCTCTTCTGTTTGCTTTGGGGTTAGTTTACTGTTCTCTCTCAAGTTCCTCCAGGTGAGCAGTTAGGTCCTCAATTTTTTGCTCGCTCTTGTTTTTTAATGTAGGCATTTAGGGCAATAAATTTCCCTCTCAGCACAGCCTTTGCCACATCCCATAAGTTCTGATATGTTGTATTCTCCTTTCAGTTCATCTATAGATAGCTACTGATTTCTCTTGCAATTTTTTCCTTGACCCACTGGTTGTTTAAGAGTGTGTTATTTAATCTCCATATATTTGTGAAAGTTCTCATTCTTTGATGGGTATTGATAGGCAGCTTTATTCCACTGTGATCAGAGAAAGTACTTTGAATCATTACAGTGTTTTTAAATTTATAAAACACTATATATGTTTCTCAAGCTTATGATCTATCCTGGAGAATGTTCATGAGCACTTGGGAAGAAGTATATCCTGGTGTTTTGGGGTGTAATGACCTATATATGTCTGTTAGGTCTAAGTCATTTATCAAGTTGTTTAACTTCACTATTTCCTTGTTGATCTTCTGTCTGGTTGCTCTGTCCATAGAGGAGAGTGGTGTATTGAACTATCCTACTATTATTGTTGAAACATCTATTGCTCCCTTCAGCTTTGCCAATGTCTGTCTCATGTTCTTTGGCGCTCCATGATTAGAAGCATAAACATTTATTATTGTTATTTCTTCTTGGTGAGTTGTCCTTTTTATTAATATATAGTGTCCCTCTTTGTCTCTTTACATTTAAAGTCTATTTTGTCCACTATTAGTGTGACTACTCCTGAGTTCTTTTGGTTACAATTTGTGTGGAACATCTTTTTCTACCCTTTTACTTTCAATCTATTTGTATACTTGTGTCTAAGATGAGTCTCTTGTAAGCAGCATGTAGCTGTATTATATTTCTTAATCCATTTTGCCAACTTGTATCTTTTAAAATGTAAGGTTAGTCGTTTAACATTCAAAGTTATTACTGAAAAGGCATTTCTTGAATCCACCATCTTAACTTTTGGATTTTGTCAGATCTAAATATTCTTTTCCTTCTTTCTCTTTTTATTGTTTAAGCTATACTTAGTGATACTCTTCAATTCTGTGCCCTCTTTCAGACTGCCCTCTTCTGTCTTTTTTCTTCAGCTGGCAGAGCTCTCTTTAGTATTTCTTGTAGGACTGGTCTCTTGTTGACAAATCCTTTCAGGATTCATTTGTGAAAATTTTAATCTCTCCCTCAGTTTTGAAGGACAGTTTGCCTGGGTACAGAATTCTTGGCTGGAAGTCATTCTGTTTCCTGATCTTAACTCTTACCATATCACTGCCTTCTTGCCTCCATAGGGCCAGTTGAGTAGTCTTAACTCAGTCCTTATGTGGTTACCTTTTATGTGGTATAATGTTTTGCTTGTTGCCACTTATAGGATTTTCTGCTTCACTTCAACATTTGGCAGACTGATTAGTATGTGTCTTGGGGAAGGCTTATTTGGATTTATTCTATTTGGCATTCGTTGAATTTCTTTGATTTGTGTATTTATATCCTTTATAAGGGTTAGAAAGTTTTCCCCGCATTATATCCTCAACTAATCTTCCTAGCCCTTTACTCTTCTCTTCTCCTTCTGGGACATCAGTGATTCTTATTTGTGTACTTTGTTTTGTCCATCATTTCCCTGAGATCCAATTCAAATTTTTCCATCTTTTTTACCATTTGCTGTTTTGAATGTTCGAAATCGGTTATCCTCTCCTCTAATTTGCTTATTCTTTCTTCTGGCTCTTCAAATCTGCTGTTGTGTGTCTCTAGTATGTTTTTTTATTTGGTCTACAGCATCTTTAATCTCTGTGATATCTGCTATTTTTCTATTTATTCTTTCAAATTCTTCTTTATGCTCTTCTATCTTCTTGATCTCCTTTATGTCATTAGCCATCCCATTTATTTTATTTAGTAGAGTTATATGAACAGCTTTGATTAGTGTTCCAACGTCTGTGTCTACCATGGTGTTTTAACTTGGTTGTTAGGCTGGACTATATCTGTCTGCATCATGATATGCTTAGTGATCTTCTGCTGTCTTTGTGGCATGTAAATAACTTGATTGGTTTACTTTGGAAGTTGATTTCCTTCAGTAGTCTAAAGCCTTGTATATATGAGATGAATGTGGAGCAGGATGCAGGGTGCAGGGCGGGTCACAACATTGCAGTGATGGTTTCAGTGCAGGTATAGGCACAAGTTAGGGATGCTGCACTGGTGCCTGTGAGTGTGGGTGCCCATCAGTGTGGAGGTTGTGACTGTGCAGGTACATGGGTCTGGGGATTGGGGTCCTGGTATGCACTGGTCTAGGGTGCAGGGTCCTTTGTGCACATGCACAGATCTCAGAGCAGTGGATTTGCATTGTGCCTGCATGGGCTGGGCACATGTGACCCCGTTGCACAGGTCAGCGCTTGCCCAGAGCTGGGAGGCGTGACTGCGGTCCATGTGCATGCACAGATCTTGGAGGCCTGAAACTGATGTACATGTGCACAGAGCTCAGGGAGGGCAGGGTGGGGTTGCATGATTGTGGGCTAGGGGTAGGTAGGTGTAGTCTGGGAATGGTTAGTGCCCGCAGCCTTTATGAGCTGGTGACTGCCTGCAGTGAGTAAGAACTGGGTGGTAGGGTTTGGGAGGGGCAGGGCAAGACTACACTTTTGTAGGAGAGGTGAGTTGGGCTGGGGCAGGTATACTTGTGCTAGGGGTGGGCTTGTAGGGTGGGCATGTGTGTGAGGGGTTGGCGGGACGGGGGTGCTTGGAGCATGGGGTGGGGTGCAGGTGACAGGGTTCAGGTGGGGGCATGGGATGAGTTGCGGGTCATGGGGCTGTGCTGGTGGGGTTAGCGTGTTCAAGGAAGAAGGCTTGGCTTACTTGTAGTCCCCATCTCTACCTCCGTGTACTCTGAGGGCTATGGGCTGTTCACACCAAACAGATGGTCTCCGGTTCTCTGCTTCTCAGTTCCTCAGCTTTTGCAACCAGGGCTGCCGTGTGTGGTACAGAAGACTCTCCCAGGTCACCTACACCCTGGAATCGCTGTCTCAGTTGCCCTTCTGTCCCTTCTCTAGCTATTCTTTTGAGCAGGATTGAACACAATCTAACCTATTCCACCATCTTTCTGGAACTCACCATGATCATTTTTTTAGATTATGCCAGAAAAAGAATTAAAAAGAAAAAAAAGCTCATAATGCCCTTATCTCTATTTCTATCTACCTGATTTATTTTCCCCCTTTATCCCCCTTATTATTTATTTTTTATCCAATTTTTTTTTTTTTTTTTTTTTACTCATCTGTCCATATCCTGGATAAAAGGAGCACAGACACAAGTTTTTCACAATCCCACAGTCACATTGTAAACATTTTGTCTTTATACAGTTGTCTTCAAGGATCAAGGCTACTGGAACAGAGCTCAGTAGTTTCAGGTAATTCCCTCTAGCCACTCCAAAACACCATAAACTAAAAAGGAGTATCTATATAATGCATTAGAGTAACCTCCAGGATAACCTCTTGATTCTGTTTGAAATCTCTCAGCCACTGAAACTTTATTTTTGTCTTATTTCTCTCTTTCCCCTTTTGGTCAAGAAATTTCTCAATCCCTTGATGCCAGGTCCCAGCTTATCCCAGGATTTCTGTCCCATGTTGCCAGGGAGATTTACACCCCTGGGAGTCATGTCCCATGTGGCAGGGGAGGGCAGTGAGTTCATCTGTCATCAGCCTTTCTTGAGCCAGGGTATTTTGCTCTGGATACCTCAGTCTGGACATTTTTATGACCTTAGAACTGTTAACTTGTAACTTAATAAATCCCTTTTATAAAAGCCAGCCCATTTCTGGTATATTGCATTCCAGTAGCATTAGCAAACTGAAACAAGATCTACAGTACACCATCAAGCATTAATACATGCATTATGGGAGTCCCAGAGGGAGAAGAAAGAGAGAAAGAAACAGAAGGGCTAGTCAAATAAATAATGACAGAAAGCTTCCCAACTTGGAAAAAGATGTGCATTTGCACATCCAAGAAGTCTGTTCAACACCAAATAAGATAAACTTTAAGAGAAATGGGCCCAGACATATAGCAGTCAAGTTGTTGGTTTGTTTGGTTGGCTGCAAATACTCTAAATTGTTCAGTGTAAAGTAAAAATTATTCCTATGAGGTTAAGAGACCTGTAGTAAGGTTTTATTTTTTTAATTCAAGAAAATTCGTTGACATACAGCAAAAATTAATTGTTTTAGGTGCTTGGTAATCCTGATCCATGCCTCATGTACTTTCCGGCACTTGGTAGGTTAGGTCTTCAGTAAATATTTAATGATAATGAATAATGAAATAGTCTGAAAAAGCCTTGAAACTTTGGAGCAAATTTCTACTCCTTTTCAAAAATTCTTGTGAAATATTTCCAAACTTTTGCATTTATAAAACACTTAAAGCATATCTATAAACACACATTCAAACCAATGCTGAACAAAGCACACGTTCAAGGCAACCTAAAATGAAGGCTGATAAATATTAAGGGAAAATGAAGGAAGTTGCAGTACTTTGTCTATTTAAAAAATTTTTTTGTATGGGAAATATATATATCCATTGTGTTAATTTTTTGAGGGAGAAATTCCTGAAACACTATTTATTTAGTTATTTTCATATTTTATATTTATAAATAATGCCAAACATAAAAATAAGGGTATAGTCTAATAAACTGAAAAATTGTTTTTGTGGGTTATCTTTCAAAGATTGCTTTTCATTATAAACCTCTCTTGTAAGAAGTAGAAATTTGTATTGGAAAGGTAACTATTGGGCTTTTGCATGTTTTCTTTCCTTCTTTCTCTTATGGTTACTGGAGGTTTTTTTGTTTTACCATCCTGTTTCATTCTCTCAATTTATTTGGTTATTTGCTTATTCCTAGTATGCACATAAAGTAGTTTTGGGATTCCTAACCCATACTCTTCTGAAAAACAAACTTAAGTACAATATTTATATATAGTTTCTTTTGGTTTTAGCCTTACAAAATACTGTTTTCCGAAGTATTTAGGTTATTTTTTCCCCCATCCTCTACAGTGTAGTTACATTTTCCATTTGTAGTAGAATTGAGTAACTGGTTGCGTTCTGTTTTGGGTCACACACCCCCACTCCTAACCCCAGCGCCTCTCCTGGCCTTTCTAGCTGATTTGAAATATATGAGACATTATCATGATTCTAAGAGTTGCAACTACAGTATGTAAAAGAGTATACTCAGAACAGCCATTTCCCCCTCATCCCGTCTATCCCATTCCTATTTCCCCCTTTCTTTCAACCTCATTTCCAAGTACTTGCTTTAGGTAACCAGTCTCATTAATTTCTGGATTATCACTCTTGTATTTTTTCTTTTTGCACAAATGAGTAAGTTCTTGTATATTTTCTTTTGCACTTTAATTTCTTCACTTAATATATCCAGGAATCACTTATCTGTTCATAGAATTTTTCGTCATACTTTTGTTTTTGTTTTTTTTTTTAACAGCTGCATAGCACTCTGTTGTGTGAATGTGCTGTAGTCTATTCAAGTACTCTCTTATGCCTGAGCATTTATTTTATAATGACCAAACTACTGTAATAAGTAGACTTGAATGTGTGTCTTTATTTTTTCTTTATTAGAGAAAAATTGCAAAACAATTATGCATAAAATACAGTTTTCCCATATACCACCTTATTACCACCACTTTGCATTGGTGTGCAACATTTGTTACAATTGATGAAAGCATATTTTTATAATTGTACCATTAACTGTAGTTCATAGTTTAACTTAGGGTTCCCTGCTTGTGAGTGTAGTTCCATGGGTTTTTGTTTTTAACTTCTGTTGCCATTTATGCAACCTAACATTTCCCCTTCTAACAATGTTCAGATATTAATTTCAGTGCTGTTAATTACCTCTACAATTTTTGTCCTTTTGTGGCTTATTTTACTCAACATGATGTCTTTAAAGTTCATCCATGTTGTTAGATGTATTAGCCCTGTATTTTTTTTTATTAATTAATGGGAAAAAAGAAATTAACCCAACATTTAGAAATCATACCATTCTACACATGCAATCAGTAATTCTCAACATCATCACATAGATGCATGATCATCGTTTCTTAGTACATTTGCATTGGTTTAGAAGAACTAGCAACACAACAGAAAAAGATATAGAATGTTAATATAGAGAAAAGAAATAAAAGTAATAATAATAGTTAAAAAAAACAAAAAACAAACAAAAAAACTATAGCTCAGATGCAGCTTCATTCAGTGTTTTAACATGATTACTTTACACTTAGGTATTATTGTGCTGTCCATTTGTGAGTTTTTGCATCTAGTCCTGTTGCACAGTCTGTATCCCTTCAGCTCCAATTACCCATTATCTTACCCTGTTTCTAACTCTTGCTGGACTCTATTACCAATGACATATTCCAAGTTTATTCTCGAATGTCGGTTCACATCAGTGGAACCATACAGTATTTGTCCTTTAGTTTTTGGCTAGACTCACTCAGCATAATGTTCTCTAGGTCCATCCATGTTATTACATGCTTCATAAGTTTATTCTGTCTTAAAGCTGCATAATATTCCATCGTATGTATATACCACAGTTTGTTTAGCCACTCTTCTGTTGATGGAGATTTCGGCTGTTTCCATCTCTTTGCAATTGTAAATAACGCTGCTATAAACATTGGTGTGCAAATGTCCGTTTGTGTCTTTGCCCTTAAGTCCTTTGAGTAGATACCCAGCAATGGTATTGCTGGGTCATATGGCAATTCTATATTCAGCTTTTTGAGGAACCGCCAAACTGCCTTCCACAGTGGTTGCACCATTTGACATTCCCACCAACAGTGGATAAGTGTGCCTCTTTCTCCGCATCCTCTCCAGCACTTGTCATTTTCTGTTTTGTTGATAATGACCATTCTGGTGGGTGTGAGATGATATCTCATTGTGGTTTTGATTTGCATTTCTCTAATGGCCAGGGACATTGAGCATCTCTTCATGTGCCTTTTGGCCATTTGTATTTCCTCTTCTGGTAGGTGTCTGTTCAAGTCTTTTTCCCATTTTGTAATTGGGTTGGCTGTCTTTTTGTTGTTGAGTTGGACAATCTCTTTATAAATTCTGGATACTAGACCTTTATCTGATATGTCATTTCCAAATATTATCTCCCATTGTGTAGGCTGTCTTTCTACTTTCTTGATGAAGTTCTTTGATGCACAAAAGTGTTTAATTTTGAGGAGCTCCCATTTATTTATTTCCTTCTTCAGTGCTCTTGCTTTAGGTTTAAGGTCCATAAAACCGCCTCCAATTGTAAGTTTCATAAGATATCTCCCTACATTTTCCTCTAACTGTTTTATGGTCTTAGACCTAATGTTTAGATCTTTGATCCATTTTGAGTTAACTTTTGTATAGGGTGTGAGATATGGGTCTTCTTTCATTCTTTTGCATATGGAGATCCAGTTCTCTAGGCACCATTTATTGAAGAGACTGTTCTGTCCCAGGTGAGTTGGCTTGACTGCCTTATCAAAGACCAAATGTCCATAGATGAGAGGGTCTATATCTGAGCACTCTATTCGATTCCATTGGTCGATATATCTATCTTTATGCCAATACCATGCTGTTTTGACCACTGTGGCTTCATAATATGCCTTAAAGTCCGGCAGCACGAGACCTCCAGCTTTGTTTTTTTTCCTCAAGATGTTTTTAGCAATTCGGGGCACCCTGCCCTTCCATATAAATTTGCTTATTGGTTTTTCTATTTCTGAAAAATAAGTTGTTGGGATTTTGATTGGTATTGCATTGAATCTGTAGATCAATTTAGGTAGGATTGACATCTTAATTATATTTAGTCTTCCAATCCATGAACACGGTATGCCCTTCCATCTATTTAGGTCTTCTGTGATTTCTTTTAGCAGTTTTTTGTAGTTTTCTTTATATAGGTTTTTTGTCTCTTTAGTTAAATTTATTCCTAGGTATTTTATTCTTTTAGTTGCAATTGTAAATGGGAATCGTTTCTTGATTTCCCCCTCAGCTTGTTCATTACTAGTGTATAGAAATGCTACAGATTTTTGAATGTTGATCTTGTAACCTGCTACTTTGCTGTACTCACATATTAGCTTTAGTAGTTTTGTTGTGGATTTTTCCGGGTTTTCGACATATAATATCATATCGTCTGCAAAGAGTGATAGATTTACTTCTTCCTTTCCAATTTTGATGCCTTGTATTTCTTTTTCTTGTCTAATTGCTCTGGCTAGAACCTCCAACACAATGTTGAATAATAGTGGTGATAGTGGACATCCTTGTCTTGTTCCTGATCTTAGGGGGAAGTTTTCAATTTTTCCCCATGAGGATGATATTAGCTGCGGGTTTTTCATATATTCCCTCTATCATTTTAAGGAAGTTCCCTTGTATTCCTATCTTTTGAAGTGTTTTCAACAGGAAAGGATGTTGAATCTTGTCAAATGCCTTCTCTGCATCAATTGAGATGATCATGTGATTTTTCTGCTTTGATTTGTTGATATGGTGTATTACATTAATTGATTTTCTTATGTTGAACCATCCTTACATACCTGGGATGAATCCTACTTGGTCATGATGTATAATTCTTTTAATGTGTTGTTGAATACGATTTGCTAGAATTTTATTGAGGATTTTTGCATCTATATTCATTAGAGAGATTGGTCTGTAGTTTTCTTTTTTTGTAATATCTTTGCCTGGTTTTGGTATGAGGGTGATGCTGGCTTCATAGAATGAATTAGGTAGTTTTCCCTCCACTTTGATTTTTTTGAAGAGTTTGAGGAGAGTTGGTACTTATTCTTTCTGGAATGTTTGATAGAATTCAGATGTGAAGCCGTCTGGTCCTGGACTTTTCTTTTTAGGAAGCTTTTGAATGACTAATTCAATTTCTTTACTTGTGATTGGTTTGTTGAGGTCATCTATGTCTTCTTGAGCAAAGTTGGTTGTTCATGTCTTTCCAGGAACCCGTCCATTTCCTCTAAATTGTTGTATTTATTAGCGTAAAGTTGTTCATAGTATCCTGTTATTGCCTCCTTTATTTCTGTGAGGTCAGTAGTTATGTCTCCTCTTCCATTTCTGATCTTATTTATTTGCATCCTCTCTCTTCTTCTTTTTGTCAATCTTGCTAAGGGCCCATCAATCTTATTGATTTTCTCATTGAACCAACTTCTGGTCTTATTGATTTTTTCTATTGTTTTCAATTTCATTTATTTCTGCTCTAATCTTTGTTATTTCTTTCCTTTTGCTTGCTTTGGGATTAGTTTGCTGTTCTTTCTCCAGTTCTTCCAAGTGGACAGTTAATTCCTGCATTTTTGCCTTTTCTTCTTTTCTGATATAGGCATTTAGGGCAATAAATTTCCCTCTTAGCACTGCCTTTGCTGCGTCCCATGAGTTTTGATATGTTGTGTTTTCGTTTTCATTTGCCTCGAGGTATTTACTAATTTCTCTTGCAATTTCTTCTTTGACCCACTGGTTGTTTAAGAGTGTGTTGTTGAGCCTCCACGTATTTGTGAATTTTCTGGCACTCCGCCCAACTTCATTCCTTTATGATCCGAGAAAGTGTTGTGTATGATTTCAATCTTTTTAAATTTGTTAAGACTTGCTTTGTGACCCAGCATATGGTCTATCTTTGAGAATGATCCATGAGCACTTGAGAAAAAGGTGTATCCTGCTGTTGTGGGATGTCATGTCCTATAAATGTCTGTTAAGTCTAGCTCATTTATATTAATATTCAGATTCTCTATTTCTTTATTGATCCTCTGTCTAGATATTCTGTCCATTGATGAGAGTGGTGAATTGAAGTCTCCAACTACTATGGTATATGTGTGTATTTCCCTTTTCAGTGTTTGCAGTGTATTCCTCACGTATTTTGGGGCATTCTGGTAGGTGTGTAAATATTTATGATTGTTATGTCTTCTTGTTTAATTGTTCCTTTTATTAGTATATAGTGTCCTTCTTTGTCTCTTTTAACTGTTTTACATTTGAAGTCTAAATTGTTGGATATTAGTATAGCCACTCCTGCTCTTTTCTGGTTGTTATTTGCATGAAATATCTTTTCCCAACCTTTCACTTTCAACCTATGTTTATCTTTGGGTCTAAGATGTGTTTCCTGTAGACAGCATATAGAAGGATCCTGTTTTTTAATCCATTCTGCCAATCTATGTCTTTTGATTGGGGAATTCAGTCCATTAACATTTAGTATTATTACTGTTTAGATAATATTTTCCTCTACCATTTTGCCTTTTGTATTATATATATCATATCTGACTTTCCTTCTTTCTACACTCTTCTCCATACCTCTCTCTTCTGTCTTTTCGTATCTGACTCTAGTGCTCCCTTTAGTATTTCTTGCAGAGCTGGTCTCTTGGTCACAAATTCTCTCAGTGACTTTTTGTCTGAGAATGTTTTAATTTCTCCCTCATTTTTGAAGGACAATTTTGCTGGATATAGGAGTCTTGGTTGGCAGTTTTTCTCTTTTAGTAATTTAAATATATCATCCCTCTGTCTTCTAGCTTCCATGGTTTCTGCTGAGAATCTACACATAGTCTTATTGGGTTTCCCTTGTATGCGATGGATTGTTTTTCTCTTGCTGCTTTCAAGATCCTCTCTTTCTCTTTGACCTCTGACATTCTAACTAGTAAGTGTCTTGGAGAACGCCTATTTGGGTCTAATCTCTTTGGGGTGCGCTGCACTTCTTGGATCTGTAATTTTAGGTCTTTCATAAGAGTTGGGAAATTTTCAGTGATAATTTCTTCCATTAGTTTTTCTCCTCCTTTTCCCTTCTCTTCTCCTTCTGGGACACCCACAACATGTATATTTGTGCGGTTCATATTGTCCTTGAGTTCCCTGATTCCCTGTTCAAATTTTCCCATTCTTTTCCGTATATTTTCTGTTTGTTTTTGGAATTCATATGTTCCATCCTCCAAATCACTAATTCTATCTTCTGTCTCTTTAAATCTATCATTGTAGGTGTTCATTGTTTTTTCCATCTTTTCTACTTTATCCTTCACTTCCATAAGCTCTGTGATTTGTTTTTTCAGTTTTTCTATTTCTTCTTTTTGTTCAGCCCATGTCTTCTTCATGTCCTCCCTCAATTTTTCGATTTCGTTTTTGAACAGGTTTTCCATTTCTGTTCGTATATTCAGCATTAGTTGTCTCAGCTCCTGTATCTCATTTGAACTATTGGTTTGTTCCTTTGACTGGGCCATATTTTCAATCTTCTGAGCTTGGTCTGTTATCTTCTGCTGCTGGCGTCTGGGCAATTAGTCAGATTTCCCTGGGTGTTGGTCCCAACAGGTTGAAAGATTTTTCTGTGAAATCTCTGGGTTCTGTTTTTCTTATCCTGCCCAGTAGGTGGCGCTCGTGGCACACGTTTGTCTGCGGGTTCTACCAGTAAAAGGTGCTGTGGGTCCTTTAACTTTGGAAAACTCTCGCCGTGGGGGAGGTTCGCCAGCCGTAGCGGCTTGGAAGAGTGCCAGCTGTCCCGGGGGTCCGAACGCGGGGAGGGTCGCCGGCCGCCACAGCCCGGGAGAGCGCCCGACCGAAATTCCTAGTCGGCCCGGGGCGCAATGCGTGGCTGGAGGGCGCCAGCTGCCGCAGCCCGGGAGAGTGCACTGTTCCCAGCCGGACCGGGGAGTCATGTGTTTTGAAGGGACCCCCCTCCATCACCGTTCTCCGTGGTCTGGGGATTTCTGACCCAACTCTCTCAGTTGGTCCGGGGGGCCTCGCGTGGTGGGGACTCCAGCTGCCGCGGCCCGAGGGGACCGCCTGCCCAGTTCTGCCAGCTGGCCTGGGAAGGAGGAAGGAAGGGACTCCGGACGCTTGCCGTCCCGCCCGGGAAAGCCCGCGCCCCTCGGCAATCTCACTGGAGCTGGTTCTCCCAGACAGTCAACCGTTCCAGGATGGGGTATGCCGTCCCTTTCATCTCCGTTGTGGCTCCGGGAGCTGCTCTGTATCGTCTCCACTCTCCCAGTAGCTGTTCTGGAGGAGGAAAGGTGAGGGTGGCAAGGCTGTCGAGGACGGTGGCAGAGGAGCCGGTGCAGGCGGAAGAGGGCACGGTGGTGGTTGGAGAGCCGCCGGAGCAGGAGGAGAAAGGGAAGGGCAAGATGGCGAATCAAGATTCCATTTCTTAACCACTCCTGGTACCAAGATATATTCGTTACAGTTCTCTGTATATCACCATCCCCTCGGCGCGCTCCGTGGGCTCCGCAGAGGACAGCTCCTGGGAAGGGGTGGGCGTGGCGCCCCACCCCTCTATTCTTTTTATAGCTGAATAATATTCCATTGTGTGTATATAGCACATTTTCTTTATCTATTTACCTTCATGGACACTTGGGTTGCTTCCATCTTTTGGCAATTGTGAATAATGATAATAATTAACATTGGTGTGCAAATTTCTGTTTGCGTCCCTACTTTCAATTCTCTTGGGCATATACCTAGTAGTGAGATTGCTGGGTCATGTGGTAGTTCTGTATTTAACTTTCTGAGGAACTGTCAAATTGTTTTCCACTGCAGCTGCCCCATTTTACATTGCCACCAACAATGAATGAGTGGTCCTATTTCTCCACATCCTTTCCAATGCTTGTAATTTTCTGTTCTTTTTTTTAACGGCAGCCATTCTGATGGGTGAGAAACAGTAGTTCCTTGTGGTTTTGATTTGCATTTCCCTGATGTGTAATAATGTTGTGCATCTTTTCATGTGCTTTCTGTCCATTTGTGTATCTTCTTTGGAGAGCTGTCTATTCAAGTATTTTGCCCATTTTTAAATAGGGTTGTTTGTCTTTCTGTTGTTGAGTTGAAGTATTTCGTTATATATTCTGGATATTAAACCTTTATCAGATATATGGTTTCCAAATATATTCTCCCACTGTGAGGGTTGTCATATTACTTTCATGATAAAGTCCTTTGAGGGGCAAAAGTTTTAAATTTTGATGAGATGCCATTTCTTTCTTTATTCATTCATTCATTCTTTTTTCGCTTCTGTTTTGGGTATAAAGTTTATTATTATTATTTTTGCATGGGGAGGTACCAGGAATCGAGCCCGGGTCTCAAGCATGGCAGGTGAGAACTCTGCCACTGAGTCACCATGGCCCACCCGGGTATAAAGTTTAAGAAACCACTACCTAGTACAAAGTCATGATGTTGCTTCCCTACATTTTCTTTTAGAAGTTTAATAGTTCTGGCTCATATATTTAGGTCTTTGATCCATTTTGAGTTGCTGTTGTATGGTGTTAAGTAGGAGTCCTTCTTTTCTTCTTCTTTTTTTTTTTGGCAAATGGAGATTCAGTTTTTTGAGTGTATGTATTTTTGTATTAAGGTAAATTCTCAAGAGTGGGATGGTTGGGTCAGAAGCATGTATCTTGTATTGTTAGGTATTGCCAAATTTCCCTCCAGAAAAGCAGTACTCATTTGTATTCCTAACCAGCACATATGAGTTTCTGTTTCCCATAGGCTTACCAATAGAATGTATTGTCATCCTTCTTAATTTTCACAGTGAGAAATGGCATCACAATGTTTTAACTTACATTTTTTAAAATTATGAGTGAGGTTAAACATCTTTTCTCTTGTTCATGGACCATTTAAAAAATTTTTATATTTTTATTTAAAAATTTTTTTTGTGTGTGAAATTTAACATATTCAAAAGAGTGATGAATTCCAAAGTACATTTTAGCAAGTGATTATAAAATAAATGTCAAAGTACGGTATGGGCTACAGTTCCACAATTTCAGGTACTTCCTTCCGGCTGCTCTAAGACACTGGAGACTAAAAAGAAGCACCCACTATAATGATTCAGCAGTCATACTCATTTATTAAACCCTATCTTCTCTGTTATAACTCCTCCTTCTCCTTTCAACCTTCTCCCAATTTTTAGGTATATTTGGACAATGACCATTCTAACTTCATGTTGAAAAGGGTTGTTGATATTATGGGATAGGGGTTGATGCATTTGGAGATCCTGGTACCTCTGGGTTTCAGGTCTTAATTGACCTAGTAACCATCTGGAGGTTTTAGGTTTCTGAAAAATAAACTTAGTGAAACTTTTGTAGAATCTCAGATAGAGCCCTGGGTATTCTTTACAGTTTACAGGAATACTGTTGGTTGGGGCTTGGCATACCATGACATATCTTGCTGAAGCTTGCATAAGAATAACCCCCAGAATAGCCTCTTGACTCTGTTTGAAATTTCTTAGCCACTAATGCCTTATTTTGTTACATTTCTTTTCCTTTTGATCAGGTAGGCATTGTTGATCTCACAGTGCCAGGGTCAGGCTCATCCCTGGGAATCATGTCCTGTGTTGCCAGGGGACTTACACCCCTGGATATCAAGGACTATTTTTATGTCTTTTTGCACATGCGTGTGTGTGTGTATATGTGTGTGTGTGTGTGTGTGTGTTTTACTTTAAAAGTTTGTATCTGGAGAGGGGCCAAGATGTCGGCTTAGCAAGGAGTGGGATTTAGGTGGTCCTCTGGAGCAGCTAGCAAATAGCCAGGAACAGTACAGAACAACTGCTGGGGCCATGTCAGTGACCAGAGACACAGTGTACCCCAGTCTGGACAAGCTGGACTGGCTGTGAGCCCACCCAGAACTGTGAGTCCCCCAAGCTGTGGTGCCGGCACCCCTTCCCCACAGGCTGGTTCCCAGAGGGAAAAGGAAGGAGACTTTACTAGCAGCATGGGTTGAGTGCAACCAAGCTCCAATTGGGGAATTAATTAAATAATTCAGACTACTAAAAATAGGCCCCCAGCTCAGCTGAACCTTGAGTAAAAGCTGAGGTTGCTGGGTTTTGCCCCTACACAGAGGAGGCAGGGATGGCAGGAAAAAAAAAGCAATAGAGGCTTTTTTGGATTGGACAGCATGTAATATTTGAAAAGGTCTGGTCCCTGAAGGAAAGGAGGGGGCATAGAGGACCTGGAGATACACAGAACAATGTACCAACTTAAGCTCTTGATTAGCAAATGCAAGGAATGGGGATCCTGCTTTGAAAAGGATTTTTCTTTTTCTTTTTTGTGGCTGTGTTTCTATGGCTTGACTACTCTTTGGATACAGCTGCAGGGCTTCTCAGGCTCCAACTGCCTGACGCATGGGCAGAATTAAGCTTGTTTGAGAGTTTGTCTGGAGCCTGTGCTTTCTCCAGGAGAGAGGTGGAACATAGGTCAGGTGGAATCCCTCCCTTGAGGAATTCAGACCCCAGGGTCTGGAAAGGTAGAGTGATTAAAGTCAGCTTACAACCTCTCCCCTGTCTCAATCAAGCCCCCAGCAGGAGAGTCCGCTGAAGTTAAAGGTACCGCATCACCTTATGCTGGTGTGACTCACAGGCAGACAAGTGCCACATACCAGGCAGGATAGGAAAAACAGAGTCCAGAGGCTCCACAGGAAAGTCTTTCAGCTTGCTGGGTCTCACCCACAGGGAAAACTGATACAGGTGACTCTTTCCTCCTGACAGGAAGCCACTCTGGTCTGGGAAAATCTGACTCTGGGGTCTATAATACCTAAGTAGACCCTCCAAAGGGGGGAAAAAGGCACCATATAGACAGGGCAAGAAACAGAAAAACAAGAACTGAAAAATACTGATCTGTTAGAACCTTAAGCTAGAGGTCTAGAATAAGCTGAACTGAATGTCAAAGAACAGATAGACAACAAAGTCATCAAGCAAGAAAATCCTAGGTAGAAACAGTGAAAACAATCTCCAGAATAAACTAATTAAGGAAATTAAATGCCTAAAGGCCAGCAAAAAATAACAAATCATACTAGGAAAATTGAAGAAATGGCCCAGTCAGAGGAACAAACCAACAATTCAAATGAGATACAGGAGTTGAAACAATTAATTCAGAATGTTCAAAAAGACATGGAAAACTTTATCAGAAATCAAATTAGTGAATTGAGGGAGGATAGAAAGAAGGCAAGGAATGAACAAAAAGAAGAAATTGAAAGTCTGAAAAAACAAATCACAGAGCTTATGGTAATGAAAGGCACAGTAGAAGGGATGAAAAACAATGGAAACCTACAATGGTAGATTTCAAGAGCAGAAGATAGGATTAGTGAACTGGAGGATGGGACATCTGAAATCTGACAAGCAAAAGAAAATAAAGGGAAAAGAATGGAAAGATATAAGCTGGGACTCAGGGAATTGAATGACAGCATGAAGCACATGAATATACATGTTGTGGGTATCCCAAAGAGAAGGGAAAAGGAAGAAAAAAAATAATGGAGGAAATTATTACTGAAAATTTCCAAACTCTTATGAAAGACTTAAAATTACAGATCCAAGAAGTGCAACATACCCCAAACAGAATAGATCCAAATAGATGTACTCCAAGACACTTACTAATCAGAGCGTCAGATGTCAAAGAGAAAGAGAGAATCTTGAAAGTAGCAAGAGAAAAGCAATCTATCACATACAAGGGAAGCCAAATAAGACTATGTGTAGATTTCTCAGCAGAAACCATGGAGGCGAGAAGAGAGTGATATGATATATTTAAGTTACTAAAAGAGAAAAACTGCCAACCAAGAATTCTGTGTCCAGCAAAATTGTCCTTCAGAAATTAGGGGGAAATTAAAACATTTTGAGACAAAAAATCACTGAGAGGATTTGTGACCAAGAGACCAGCGCTGCAAGAAATCCTAAAGGTAGCACTAGAGACAGATAGGAAAAGACAGGGGAGAGAGGTGTGGAGAAGAGTGTAGAAATGAAGACTATCAGTAAAGGTAAAAAGAAGAAAAATTAGATATGACATATAAAACCCAAAAGGCAAAATGGTAGAAGAAAGTACTGCCTGTACAGTAATAACACTAAATGTTAATGGATTAAACTCCCCAAATCAAAAGAGATAGACTGGCAGAATGGATTAAAAAACGACCCATCTGTATGCTGTCTACAGGAAATATATCTTAGACCCAAGGCTAAACATAGGTTGAAAGTGAAAGGTTGGAAAAAGATATATCATGCAAATAACAATCAGAAAAGAGCAGGAGTAGCTATACTAATATCCAGCAAATTAGACTTCAAATGTAAAACAGTTAAAAGAGACAAAGAAGGACACTATGTATTAATAAAAGGAACAATTCAACAAGAAGATATAACAGTCATAAATATTTATGCACCAAACCAGAATGCTCCAAAGTACATGAGGCAAACACTGAAAGAGAAATAGACACATCTACCATAATAGTTGGAGACTTCAATTCCCCACTGTCATCAATGGACAGAACATCTAGACAGAGGATCAATAAAGAAACAGAATTTGAATAGTACAGGAAATGAGCTAGACTTGGCAGAGCACTTTTTCTCAAGTGCTCATGAATCATTCCCAAGGATAGACCATATGCTGGGTCACAAAGCAAGTCTCAATAAATTTAAAAAGATTGAAATCATACAAAACGCTTTCTCAAGTCATAAAGGAATGAAGTTGGAAATCAATAATAGGCAGAGTGCCAGAAAATTCACAAATATATGGAGGCTCAGCAACACACTTTTCAACAACCAGTGGGTCAAGGAAGAAATTACAAGAGAAATCAGTAAATATCTCAAGGCAAATGAAAAGTAAAGCACAACATATCAAAATTTATGGGACACAGCAAAGGTAGTGCTAAAAGGGAAGTTTCTTGCCCTAAATGTCTATATCGAAAAAGGAGAAAGAGCAAAACTCGAAGAAATAACTGTCCTCTTGGAAGAACTAGAGAAAGAACAGCACACTAACCCCAAAGCAAGCAAAAGGAAAGGAATAATGACAATTAGAGCAGAAATAAATGAAATTGAAAAACATGAAAACAGTAGAGAAAATCAACAAAACCAGAAGTTGGTTTTATGAGACAATCAATAATTTTGATGGACCCTTAGCAAGGTTGGCGAAAAGAAGAGAGAGGATGCAAATAAATAAAATCAGAAAAAGAAGAGGAGACATAACCACTGACCCTGCAGAAATAAAGGAAGTAATGAGAGGATACTATGAACAACTTTATGCTAGTAAACTCAACAATGTAGATGAAATGGACAACTTCCTAGAAAGGCATGAACAACCAACATTAACTCGAGAAGAAATAGCCGACCTCAACAAACCAATCACAAGAAATAGAATCAGTTATTAAGAAGCTCCCCAAAAAGAAAAGTCCAGGACCAGATGGCTTCACATGTGAATTCTACCAAACATTCAAGAAAGAATTAGTACCAACTCTGTTCAAACTCTTCAAAAAAATTCAAGAGGAGGAAGATGGCGGCTTAGTAAGATGCGCGGATCTTAGTTTCTTCTCCAGGACAGCTACTAGGGGAGTAGAAATGATAAAGAAAGCGCCCAAAGCCACAACAGAGATAAAAAAAGACAGCGTACCCCATCCTGGAACGGCTGGCTGGCTGAGAGAAGCAGCTCGGGTGAGATCGCCGAGGCGCGCGGGTGGCGCTCCCTTCCCCCTTCCCGGGCCGGAGTAACTCCCTTCCCCCTTCCCGGGCCGGCTGGGAGAATTGGAGAGGCGGTCCCCTGAAACCAAGGCGGCTGGCGCCCACACCACGCGCAGCCCCCCGGACCAACTGAGAGAATTGGATCAGAAATCCCCAGGTCGCGGAGAACGGTGACGGGTGGGGGAGGCCCCTTCCAAACCCGTGACTCCCGGGGAACGTGCACTCTCCTGGGCGGGCCGCTGCCGCTGGCGCCCTCCCACCACGCTTGTCGCCCAGGGCCGACTAGGAAATTTGGACGGGCTCTTTCCCCGGCTGCGGCGACCAGCAACCCTCCCTGCGTTCGGACCCAGGGCCGGCTCAAGCCGCTTCGGCTAGCGAACCCCCCGGACGGCGAGAGTTTTCCAAAGTTTAAGTTCCCACAGCACCTTTTACTGGTGGGACCCGCAGACAAACGTGTGCCACGAGCGCCACCTACTGGGCAGGATAAGAAAAACAGAACCCAGAGATTTCACAGGAAAATCTTCCAAACTTTTGGATCCAATACCCAGGGAAATCTGTCTAAATGCGCAGACGCCAACAGAAGATAACGGATCACGCTCAAATAATTGAAAATATGGCCCAGTCAAAGGAACAAACCAATAGTTCAAATGAGATACAAGAGCTGAGACAACTAATGCTAAACATACGAACAGAAATGGAAAACCTCTTCAAAAACGAAATCGATAAATTGAGGGAGGACATGAAGAGGACATGGGCTGAACATAAAGAAGAAATAGAAAAACTGAAAAAACAAATCACAGAGCTTATGGAAGTGAAGGACAAAGTGGAAAAAAGAGAAAAAACAATGGATACCTACAATGATAGATTCAAAGAGACAGAAGATAGAATTAGTGATTTGGAGGATGGAACATCTGAATTCCAAAAACAAACAGAAACTATCGGGAAAAGAATGGAAAAATTTGAACAGGATATCAGGGAACTGAAGGACAATATGAACCGCACAAATATACGTGTTGTGGGTGTCCCAGAAGGAGAAGAGAAGGGAAAAGGAGGAGAAAAACTAATGGAAGAAATTTTCACTGAAAATTTCCCAACTCTTATGAAAGACCTAAATTTGCAGATCCAAGAAGTGCAGCGTACCCCAAAGAGATTAGACCCAAATAGGCGTTCTCCAAGACACTTACTAGTTAGAATGTCAGAGGTCAAAGAGAAAGAGAGGATCTTGAAAGCAGCAAGAGAAAAACAATCCATCACATACAAGGGAAACCCAATAAGACTATGTGTAGATTTCTCAGCAGAAACCATGGAGGCTAGAAGATAGTGGGATGATATATTTAAATTACTAAAAGAGAAAAACTGCCAACCAAGACTCCTATATCCAGCAAAATTGTCCTTCAAAACTGAAGGAGAAATTAAAACATTCTCAGACAAAAAGTCACTGAGAGAATTTGTGACCAAGAGACCAGCTCTGCAAGAAATACTAAAGGGAGCACTAGAGTCAGATACGAAAAGACAGAAGAGAGAGGTATGGAGAAGAGTGTAGAAAGAAGGAAAGTCAGATATGATATATATAATACAAAAGGCAAAATGGCAGAGGAAAATATTATCCAAACAGTAATAACACTAAATGTTAATGGACTGAATTCCCCAATCAAAAGACATAGATTGGCAGAATGGATTAAAAAACAGGATCCTTCTATATGCTGTCTACAGGAAACACATCTTAGACCCAAAGATAAACATAGTTTGAAAGTGAAAGGTTGGGAAAAGATATTTCATGCAAATAACACCCAGAAAAGAGCAGGAGTGGCTATACTAATATCCAACAATTTAGACTTCAAATGTAAAACAGTTAAAAGAGACAAAGAAGGACACTATATACTAATAAAAGGAACAATTAAACAAGAAGAAATAACAATCATAAATATTTATGCACCGAACCAGAATGCCCCAAAATACGTGAGGAATACACTGCAAACACTGAAAAGGGAAATAGACACAAATACCATAATAGTTGGAGACTTCAATTCCCCACTCTCATCAATGGACAGAACATCTAGACAGAGGATCAATAAAGAAATAGAGAATCTGAATATTACTATAAAGGAGCTAGACTTAACAGACATTTATAGGACATGACATCCCACAACAGCAGGATACACCTTTTTCTCAAGTGCTCATGGATCATTCTCAAAGATAGACCATATGCTGGGTCACAAAGCAAGTCTTAACAGATTTAAAAAGATTGAAATCATACACAACACTTTCTCGGATCATAAAGGAATGAAGTTGGAAATCAATAATAGGCAGAATGCCAGAAAATTCACAAATACCTGGAGGCTCAACAACACACTCTTAAACAACGAGTGGGTCAAAGAAGAAATTGCTAGAGAAATTAGTAAATACCTCGAGGCAAATGAAAATGAAAACACAACATATCAAAACTTATGGGACGCAGCAAAGGCAGTGCTAAGAGGGAAATTTATTGCCCTAAATGCCTATATCAGAAAAGAAGAAAAGGCAAAAATGCAGGAATTAACTGTCCACTTGGAAGAACTGGAGAAAGAACAGCAAACTAATCCCAAAGCAAGCAAAAGGAAAGAAATAACAAAGATTAGAGCAGAAATAAATGAAATTGAAAACAATAGAAAAAATCAATAAGACCAGAAGTTGGTTCAATGAGAAAATCAATAAGATTGATGGGCCCTTAGCAAGATTGACAAAAAGAAGAAGAGAGAGGATGCAAATAAATAAGATCAGAAATGGAAGAGGAGACATAACTACTGACCTCACAGAAATAAAGGAGGCAATAACAGGATACTATGAACAACTTTACGCTAATAAATACAACAATTTAGAGGAAATGGACGGGTTCCTGGAAAGACATGAACAACCAACTTTGACTCAAGAAGACATAGATGACCTCAACAAACCAATCACAAGTAAAGAAATTGAATTAGTCATTCAAAAGCTTCCTAAAAAGAAAAGTCCAGGACCAGATGGCTTCACATGTGAATTCTACCAAACGTTCCAGAAAGAATTAGTACCAATTCTCCTCAAACTCTTCAAAAAAATCGAAGTGGAGGGAAAACTGCCTAATTCATTCTATGAAGCCAACATCACCCTCATACCAAAACCAGGCAAAGATATTACAAAAAAAGAAAACTACAGACCAATCTCTCTAATGAATATAGATGCAAAAATCCTCAATAAAATTCTAGCAAATCGTATCCAACAACACATTAAAAGAATTATACATCATGACCAAGTAGGATTCATCCCAGGTATGCAAGGATGGTTCAACATAAGAAAATCAATTAATGTAATACACCATATCAACAAATCAAAGCAGAAAAATCACATGATCATCTCAATTGATGCAGAGAAGGCATTTGACAAGATTCAACATCCTTTCCTGTTGAAAACACTTCAAAAGATAGGAATACAAGGGAACTTCCTTAAAATGATAGAGGAAATATATGAAAAACCCGCAGCTAATATCATCCTCAATGGGGAAAAATTGAAAACTTTCCCCCTAAGATCAGGAACAAGACAAGGATGTCCACTATCACCACTATTATTCAACATTGTGTTGGAGGTTCTAGCCAGAGCAATTAGACAAGAAAAAGAAATACAAGGCATCAAAATTGGAAAGGAAGAAGTAAAACTATCACTGTTTGCAGACGGTATGATACTATACGTCGAAAACCCGGAAAAATCCACAACAAAACTACTAGAGCTAATAAATGAGTACAGCAAAGTAGCAGGTTACAAGATCAACATTCAAAAATCTGTAGCATTTCTATACACTAGTAATGAACAAGCTGAGGGGGAAATCAAGAAATGAATCCCATTTACAATTGCAACTAAAAGAATAAAATACCTAGGAATAAATTTAACTAAAGAGACAAAAAACCTATATAAAGAAAACTACAAAAAACTGCTAAAAGAAATCACAGAAGACCTAAATAGATGGAAGGGCATACCGTGTTCATGGATTGGAAGACTAAATATAGTTAAGATGTCAATCCCACCTAAATTGATTTACAGATTCAATGCAATACCAATCAAAATCCCAACAACTTATTTTTCAGAAATAGAAAAACCAATAAGCAAATTTATCTGGAAGGGCAGGGTGCCCCGAATTGCTAAAAGCATCTTGAGGAAAAAAAACGAAGCTGGAGGTCTCGCGCTGCCTGACTTTAAGGCATATTATGAAACCACAGTGGTCAAAACAGCATGGTATTGGCATAAAGATAGATATATTGACCAATGGAATCGAATAGAGTGCTCAGATATAGACCCTCTCATCTATGGACATTTGATCTTTGATAAGGCAGTCAAGCCAACTCACCTGGGACAGAGCAGTCTCTTCAATAAATGGTGCCTAGAGAACTGGATCTCCATATGCAAAAGAATGAAAGAAGACCCATCTCTCACACCCTATACAAAAGTTAACTCAAAATGGATCAAAGATCTAAACATTAGGTCTAAGACCATAAAACAGTTAGAGGAAAATGTTGGGAGATATCTTATGGATCTTACAACTGGAGGCGGTTTTATGGACCTTAAACCTAAAGCAAGAGCACTGAAGAAGGAAATAAATAAATGGGAACTCCTCAAAATTAAACACTTTTGTGCATCAAAGAACTTCATCAAGAAAGTAGAAAGACAGCCTACACAATGGGAGACAATATTTGGAAATGATATATCAGATAAAGGTCTAGTATCCAGAATTTATAAAGAGATTGTTCATCTCAACAACAAAAAGACAGCCAACCCAATTACAAAATGGAAAAAAGACTTGAACAGACACCTATCAGAAGAGGAAATACAAATGGCCAAAAGGCACATGAAGAGATGCTCAATGTCCCTGGCCATTAGAGAAATGCAAATCAAAACCACAATGAGATATCATCTCACACCCACCAGAATGGCCATTATCAACAAAACAGAAAATGACAAGTGCTGGAGAGGATGCGGAGAAAGAGGCACACTTATCCACTGTTGGTGGGAATGTCAAATGGTGCAACCACTGTGGAAGGCAGTTTGGCGGTTCCTCAAAAAGCTGAATATAGAATTGCCATACGACCCAGCAATACCATTGCTGGGAATATACTCAAAGGACTTAAGGGCAAAGACACAAACGGACATTTGCGCACCAATGTTTATAGCAGCGTTATTTACAATTGCAAAGAGATGGAAACAGCCGAAATCTCCATCAACAGAAGAGTGGCTAAACAAACTGTGGTATATAAATACGATGGAATACTATGCAGCTTTAAGACAGGATAAACTTATGAAGCATGTAATAACATGGATGGACCTAGAGAACATTATGCTGAGTGAATCTAGCCAAAAACTAAAGGACAAATACTGTATGGTCCCACTGATGTGAACAGACATTCGAGAATAAATTTGGAATATGTCCTTGATAACAGAGTCCAGCAGGAGGTAGAAACAGGGTAAGATAATGGCCAATTGGAGTTGAAGGGATACAGACGGTGTAACAGGACTAGATACAAAAACTCAAAAATGGACAGCACAATAATACCTAATTGTAAACTAATCATGTTAAAACACTGAATGAAGCTGCATCTGAGCTATAGGTTTTTGTTTTGTTTTGTTTTGATTTTACTATTATTACTTTTATTTTTTTCTCTATATTAACATTCTATATCTTTTTCGGTTATGTTGCTAGTTCTTCTAAACCAATGTATATGTACTAAGAAATGATGATCATGCATCTATGTGATGATGTTAAGAATTAATGAATGCATATGTAGAATGGTATGATCTTTAAATGTTGGGTTAACTCCTTTTTTTCCGTTAATTAAAAAAAAAAAAAAAGAGAAGGGATAATTGGAGCTGAAGGGATACCGACTGTACAACGGGACTGGATATAAAAACTCAGAAATGGACAGCACAATACTACCCAATTGTAATGCAATTATGTTAAAACACTGAATGAAGCTGCATGTCAGGTATAGGTTTTTTTTTTTCTCTTTCTATTATTGTTTTAATTCTTATTCTGTTGTCTTTTTATTTCTTTTTCTAAATCGATGCAAATGTACTAAGAAATGATGAATATGCAACTATGTGATGTTATTAAGAATTACTGATTGTACATGTAGATTGGAATGATTTCTAATTGTTTTGTTAATTCTTTTTTTAATTAATAAAAAAAAAAAGTTAAACACACCAAAAAAAAAAAAAATTCAAGAGGAGAGAAAGCTACCTAACTCATCCTTTGAAGCCAACATCACCATCATACCAAAGCCAGACAAAGATATTACAATAAGAGAAAACTACGGACGAATCTCTCTAATGAATATAGATGTAAAAATCCCCAACAAAAGTCTTGCAGATTGAATCGAGCATCATATTAAAAGAATTATACACTGTGTCCAAGTAGGATTCATCCCAGGTGTGCAAGGATGGTTTAATATAAGAAAATCGTTTAATGTAATACATCATATCAACAAATCAAAGCAGAAAAACCACACAATCATCTTGATTGATGCAGAAAAGGCATTTGACAGAATTCAACATCCTTTCTTGTTTAAAACACTTCAAAGGATAGGAATAGAAGGGAACTTCCTCAACATGATAAAGGGAATATATGAAAAACCTACAGCTAACATCATCCTCAATGGGGAAAAACTGAAAACTTTCCCCCTATGATCAGAAACAAGACAAGGATGTCCACTATCACTGTTGTTATTCAACATTGTGTTGGAAGCTCTAGCCAGAGCAATTAGAAAAGAAAAAGAAACACAAGGTATCAGAATTGGAAAGGAAGAAGTAAAACTCTCACTGTTTGTAGATGAAATGATACTATATGTTGAAAACCCCGAAAAATCTACAGCAAAACTAGTAAAGCTAATAAATGAGTACAGGAAAGTGGCAGGTTACAAGAGCAACACTCAACAATCTGCAGTGTTTCTATACACTAGTAATGGACAATCTGAGGGGGAAGTCAAGAAAAAAAATTCTGTTTACAATTGCAACCAAAAGAATAAAATATTTAGGAATAAATTTAAGGGTACAAAAGACTTATACAAAGAAAACTATAAGAAATTGCTAAAAGAAATCACAGAAGACCAAATAAATGGAAGGGCATACCATTTTCGTGGATTGGAAGATTAACTATAGTTAAGATGTCAAGTCTACCTAAATTGATTTATAGATTCAATGCAATTCCAATTAAAATCCCAAAAACTTACTTTTCAAAAATTAGAAAAATCAATAACCAAATTGATCTGTAAGGGCAGGGTGCCCTGAATAGCTAAAAATATCCTGAGAGAGAAAAATGAGGGTGGAGGTCTCACACTACCTGACTTTAAGGTATTTTACGAAGCTACAGTAGTCAAAACAGCATGGTACTGGCATAAGGATAGATATACTGACCAATGGAATCGAATAGAGTGTTCAGATACAGACTCGCTCATCTATGGACAATTAATCTTTGATAAGGCAGTAGAGCCACCTCATGTGGGACAGAACAGTCTCTCAATAAATGGTGCCTAGAGAACTGGATATCCATGTGCAGAAGAATGAAAGAGAATCCATATCTCACACCCTATACAAAAATCAACTCAGAATGGATCAGAGACCTAAACATTAGATCTATGACCATAAAACTTTCAGAAGAAAATGTAGGGAAATATCTTGTAAATCTTATAATTGGAGGCAGTTTCCTAGACCTTACACCGAAAGGACGAGCGTTGAATAAATAAATAAATAAATGGAAACTCTTCAAAATTAAATGCTTTTGTGCATCAAAGAAAAAAAGCCTACACAATGGAAGACAATATTTGGAAACAATGTATCAGATAAAAGTCTAGTATCCAGAATATAGGAAGAGATTGTTCAGCTCAACAACTAAAAGACAGACAACCCAGTTACAAAATGGGCAAAAGACATGAACAGACACTTCTCAAAGAGAGGAAATACAGATGGCTAAAAGGCACATGAAAAGATGCTCCACTTCCCTGGCTGTTAGGGAAATGCAAATCAAAACCACAATGAGATACCATCTCACACACACCAGAATGGCCATTATCAATAAAACAGAAAACAACAAGTACTGGAGAGGATTTGGAGAAAGAGGCACACTTACCTACTGTTGGTAGGAATGTCAAATGGTACAATCACTGTGGAAGGCAGTTTGGCAGGTTCCTCAGGAAGCTAAGTGTAGAATTGCCGTATGATCCGGCAATACCATTACTTAGTATCTACTCAGAGGACATGAGGGCAAGGACACAAATGGACATTTGTACACCAATGTTTATAGTAGTATTATTTACAGTTGCCAAGAGATGGAAACAGCCTAAATGTCCATCAACAGACGAGTGACTAAACAAGCTGTGGTACATACATACAATGGAATATTATGCAGCTGTAAGACAGAATAAGGTTAAGAAGTATGTAGCAACATGGATGGACCTTAAGGACATTATGCTGAGTTAGATTAGCCAGAAATAAAAGGACAAATACAGTGTGGTCTCACTGATATAGACTAACATTAGTGAGTGAACTTGAAGAGTCTCAGTTAAGAATAGAGACCATCAGGAGATGGAAATAGGGTAGATATAGGGTAATTGGAACTGAAGGGATACAGATTGTGCAACAGGACTGATTGTAAAACAGGACTGCTACAAAGAGATTGTTCAACAAGATTGAACAGGATTGTTCAAAGGATTGTAAAACAGGACTGATGTAAAAATTCAGAAATGGATAGCACAATACTACCTAACTGTAGTACAGTAATGTTAGTACTCTGAATGAAGCTGAATGTGAAAATGATAGAGGGAGGAGGGCTGGGGGTACAAATGAAATCAGAAAGAAAGATAGGCAATAAAGACTGAGATGATATCTAGGAATGCTTAGAGTGTATAATGATAGTTACTAAATGTAAAAATTAAAAAATGTTTTTGCATGAGGAAGAACAAAGGAATGTCAGTACTTCAAGGTGTTGAAAATAGATGGTAATTCATATTTTAAAACTTTAACTTATGTGTGAGACTAAAGCAAAAAATGTTTATTTGGTACAAAATTTGTATTTTGACTGGTGCATTTCCTAATATAACTTATGTAGACAGTTTAATTGAATACCATAAGTACATGGAACCTTGAGTAGGATATGAGATCTTGTAGGTTTGTCCAGAGTGATGTCCTGGTAAATCCCAGAGTGATTTGAACAGTGAATAAAAAAGTATTTGCAAAGTCCCCTTGGGGGAATGGCAAGAAAGGGGGAAAATTCAACTTTCCCATGTGGAGAATGGCTAATATTCTCACGAGCAGTGGGGACAACCAAAGCAGTAACCTGAGCCCTCAATCTTGGGGTTTGTTCATATGAAACTCAACTCTGCAAAGGATAGGCTAAACCTACTTGAAATTAGGCCTAGAATTAGTCACCCCCCAGAAAGCATCTCTTTTTTGCTCAGATGTGGCCTCGCTCTCTCAGCCAACATGACAAGCAAACTCACTGCCCTCCACTTCTCTATGTGGGGCATGACTCCCAGGGTGTAAACCTTCCTGGCAACGTGGGACAGAAGTCCTAGAATGAGCTGGGACTCAGCATCAGGGGATTGTGAAAACCTCGACCAAAAGGGGGAAGAGAGAAATGAGACAAAATAAAGTATCAATGGCTGAGAGATTTCAAACAGAGTCGAGAGGTTATCCTGGAGGTTATTCTTATGCATTACATAGATATCACCTTTTTAGTTAAGGTATAATGGAGAGACTGAAGGGAAGTGCCTGAAAATGTAGAGCTGTGTTCCAGTAGCCATGTTTCTTGAAGATGATTGTATAATGATATAGCTTTTGCAATGTGACTGTGTGATTGTGAAAACCTTGTGTTTGATGCACCTTTATCTACCTTATGGACAGATTAGTAAAAAATATGGATTAAAAATAAATAATAGGGGTAACAAATGTTAAAATAAATGTACTAGATTGAAATGCTAGTGATCAATGAAAGGGAGGTGTAAGGGGTATGGTATGTATGAATTTTTTTTCCTTTTTCTTTTTCTGAATTGATGCAAATGTTCTAAGAAATGATGATGATGAATATACAACTATGTGATGATATTGTGAGTTATTGATTATATATCAAGAATGAAATGTTCACATTTGTATGTTGTTATGTTTAAAAAATTAATTAATTAAAAAAAGTTTATATCTGTCCACATTTGTTATTGTTATTATATTATTCACCTTCTGCTTTCCAGTACAGTAGCACTTTATAAATACCAGAAATTAACAATATTTTTCTCTTTTAGATCTTCCGTGGTGGCTTATTCTAATTCGTCAGAAAGCATTGGTTGGCAAACTTCCAGGGGACCATGAGGTCTGTAAAGTTACCAAAATTGTTGTTTTGTCACTCTCTGAAATGGAACCTCAGGATCTTGAACTAGAGGTAAGGTAAAATCTTGGGAGATTTTATGAAAATTTGATATGAATATAATAGCAGTTATGAGGATTTGACTCATAGACCAGAATCATACAATTTTAAAGCTGGATAATGTCTTTAAGATAACTTAGTGTTGTGGCTTTCAAACTTCATTTTAATAGTGGAACCCTCATTTCAAAATCTGTAAAATCCAGTATAGAAGTATGGGGGCAACAGTGGCTCAGTGGCATTGTTCTTGCCTGCCATGCTGGAGATCTGGGTGTGTTTCCATGCCTGCCCATGTGAAAAAAAGAAAATTAAAAACCCAGTATAGGAAATACATAAAAGCAGAGCTACTTTGGTTGTGGTGGTGATGGGGGTTCCTTGGGGCTCTGCCCTCTTGACTTCTCCTGGCGAGACACCCTCTACTTCCAGGAAACCTTACGGCTTTGCACAATACAGTTTGAAAACCCCTGATCTGGCAGTGGGTGAGAGGGTGAGTAATCAAGAAGAGATTTAATTTTTACTAAATCCTCCTTTAATCTGTATTTCTAGAAAATGTTAGGCAAATATTGCTTTTGAAATAAGTTTTTGTTTTTTTTTTAAAGAAAGGAAACTACTTATCTATCTAGTGCAATATTTTTCTTTTCCAGTGTGGAAACCAAGCCCTCAAGTAAAGCAACTTAAGATAAAAATAATGACATTGCTTAGAGCTGGTGTTTTACCACTACATTGTGCTGC
This sequence comes from Tamandua tetradactyla, assembly GCF_023851605.1. Taxonomy (NCBI): domain Eukaryota; kingdom Metazoa; phylum Chordata; class Mammalia; order Pilosa; family Myrmecophagidae; genus Tamandua; species Tamandua tetradactyla. Next base: position 82,276,656 of record NC_135339.1, read on the forward strand.
ATCCTGCTAGAAGTAACCTATAAAAGTTTTTTGCCATGTTTGTCATTAGTGTGGCAATTTGGCGGCAAGGGATTTTCATCACTTTGCTATAATCAGAACCTGTTTTGCTCGATAAATGCTTGTCAGGCCCTGTGGATTACATGGGTTATCCTATTTAATCCTTAAGACCACCCTTTTGTAAGGTGGGCACTGCTGTGATCCATGTTGTGCAGATAAGGACAGAAGGTTTGTGGAGGGTCAAGTCACACAGCCAGCACATGGAAGGGTCTGAACTTGGCCTCAGGCAGTCTGGGTCTGCATCACTCTGCTGAGCTGCTTTCCTCTTACCTGAACAGCAGGTAACATAGCACCCTCTGCCTCAAGATATGTTTTTCCATGCTGAGTTCTTGGGGAGGAGTTTGGGGACAGTATTAAGTTGTTTTAAAACTCAGCAAAAATATGACTATTTTTATGTTTCAGATTTCACTGGAATTTCTACATTCTAATTTTTTTTGAATTATTAAAAATATTTTTTCTGTAATGGATACCATAGGACAATACTGATATTTGTGCGGTGCTTAGGATATTTCCTTTCTTGGGCAGGAATCTTGGAAGCTTTGCAAGATGTCTAACACCCTTAGCTCCCACACTCTTTTTTGTTTGTTTTTTAATGTTTTTTTTTTCAATTGTGAAGAATAACATAAATACAAAAAAAAGAAAAAACAATAATTTTCAGAGTACACTCCAACAAGCAGCTACAGAACAGATTTCATGGTTTGGTATGGGTTACCATTCTATAGTGTCAGGTTTTTCCTTCTAGCTGCTCCAAAACACTGGAGGCTAAAAGAAATAATAATATAGTGATTCAGCAATCATACTCATTTGTTAAATCCTATTTTCTCTGTTATAACTTGTCCTTTAATCCTTCTCCCACTCTGTGAGGATCTCTGGGGCCCTTTCTAACCTTTTCATGTTGAAAAGGAGTGTCCATAATATAGGGTAACCAGATGGAATTAGTTGATATTCTTGGAGAGGCTAGCCCCTCTGGGTTTCCAGGCTTACCTAGTCTAGGAACCCTCTGGAGGTAATGGGTTTCAGGAAGGTGAACTTACTGCATGAAAATTTTATAGTCTCTTTCAGCCCTAGATGTAGTTTAGGGTTGATAGGCATGATGTTGGTTGGGGGTTGGCAGATTGTGACAATTAGCAATATCTGGCTGAAACTTGCATAAGAGTAACCTTCAGAATAGCCTCTTGATTCTATTTGAGCTGTCTTATCCACTGGTATCTTGTTTTGTTACTTTTCTTTTCCCCCTTTTGGTCCAGAAGGCATTATCAATCCCACAGTGCCAGGGCCAGGCTCATCATCCCTGGGAGTCATGTCCCACGTTGTCAGGGAGATTTTACCCCTGAATGCCATGTTCCATGTAGCAGGGAAGGTAATGATTTTCCTTGTAGAGTTGGCTTAGAGAGAGAGAGAGGTCACATCTGAGGAACTAAAGAGGTTTCCTGTAAACAACTCTTAGCCATAATTATAGGTAGTCTTAGCTTCGCCACTACAGAAATACATTTCATAAGGGCAAGCCTCAAACTCAAGGGCTTGGCCTATTTTGTTGGGAGGCCCTAATATTTGAGAAATTACCAGGAAAGTTTAATAGTTCCATTTTCTTTTTCTCCAGTTCCTCAAGGAACTCTACCAGTTCTTTTTATTTATCAGCCCACCATAGTCTGGGATATCTCTGGGTGTTACATTAAGCTATACAGAATTACAAGGCCTCGTTCCTGTTCTGGGCTCCATGTGTTTGTGTTGTTTAAGTGAGCTATCCAGAAAGGTTGATTTAGAATGTCTGTTTCAGATAATGTAGATCCTGCCTTTGGTCTCATACAGTAGGTGAAGCTCTAGAGTACATACACTATCATTTTTTGCCCTGTATTCTGATTGACCTTTGTCTCAACCAGATCAGCTTCATTTTTATCTCTAATTGAAGCCTGATCTCTTTTTTGGTCACTTTAACTGTTATTATACGTAGCAGTGCAGACTTTCAGAGCTGCAGAATTCCAGCTCTGAATTTTAGTTGTCACAGAGGTACTCAAAGTTCCAGGGAAATACTAGCCGATACACATATAACTAGTGTCTCAGAATCTAGAAATACACTTACAACTTCAGATTAAGTGTGGTTGCTATACGAATTTACAATTTAGGCTCCAATTTTTTTTATAAGTATTTTCTGAAAGAGACTGTGGCATATTTATTCTTTTGTTTGTGACTTATTTTGAATAACCCATTGTTTTCAAGGTACATTCAGTTCGTTGAGTGCCTCACATCATTCCTTTTTGTAGCCACACAGTGTTCCATCATATGTATATATATATTTATCACAGTTCGCCTTTCAGTTTCTCAGTGATTGTACCCTCCATCCATTGGGCATCATGGATAATGTCCAAAATAAACTCTTACACAGTCCTCACATGGTTGTATAATCAGCAACCCTCTCAATTTTAGACAGTTTTCATTGGTCCAAAGAGACAAAGAACTGATAAACACAGCCTCACCAATATCAAGTCAAAATCTTCCTTAGTCTCTTATCCGTACTCCCCCCCCCCCCAATTATTTACCCCACTATTGCAGTGTATTTGTGCTATTTTCCTGTTAATTATAGGCCATAGCATGCAATATTAGTTTTCCCCCATACTCCTCTCTTAATGACTCTGTACAAGATCAAACCTTTGAAGGAGTTCATGTGAGAACTTATTTATAATTGTAGAATTAATCAGTGGGATAAATGGCACTATTCATCCCCTTTCAATCATATTCACCTTCAATATGGCAATGTCACTTATGACTCCAGTAATTAGCTGCCATCACTTCTGTTTTCTTATGTTTACATTCAACCTCATCGGATAACCTTTCTCCCATCTCTAGCTTCTGTGTACCTCTAGGTCCCCTATATTCTACTATGTAAATCTTTGAGATTACCTTTATTAGAGTCAAAATAGCAAAATCACATGGTATTTATCCTTTTGTGCCTGATATATTTCACTCAGCATTATGTTCTCAGGGTTCATCTATTTTGTCATATGCTTTGGGATCTCATTTCATCTTACTGCTGTGTAATATTCCATCGTATGTATATACCATGTTTTGTTTATCCACTCATCCTTTTGATGGGAACTTGGATTGTTTCCATCTTTTGGCATTGTGAAAAGTGCCCTTATGAACATCAATGTACAAATGTCTGTTCATGTCACTGTTTTCCGCTCTTCTGGGTATAAACTGAGTATTGATATTGCCAGGTCATAGTACAACTCAATATTTAGTTTTCTGAGGAACTACCAAACTGTGATCCAAGGCAGCTGTACCATTTTACATTCCCACCAGCAGTGAATAAGTGTTCTAGTTTCTTCACATCCTTTCCAATATTTGTACTTTCCTGTTTGTTTAATAGCAGCCATTCTTATAGGTGTGAGGTGATACCTTATTGTAGTCTTAATTTGCATTTCCCTTATAGCTAATGAAGATGAACATCTCTTAATGTACTTTTTAGCCATCTATATTTGCTCTTCAGGAAAGTGTCTATTTATATTCTCTATCCATTTTATAATTGGGTTGTTTGATTTTTTGTTGTTGAGTTGCATAAGTTCTTTATGTGCACAGGATATTCCAACCATTATCAGATATGTGGTTTCCAAAAATTTTCTCCCATTGAGTTGACTGCTGCTTCACCTTTTTAACAAAGACCTTTTAGGCTCAGAGGCTTTTGATTTTAAGGAGTTTCCAGTTATCAATTTTTCCTTTCATTGCTTTTGCTTTGGCTATAAAGTTTAAGAAGCTGCCTCCTATTACCAGGTCTTGAACATGTTTCCCTATATTTTCTTCTAGGAGTTTTATGGTATTGGCTCTTATATTTAGGTCTTTAATCCATTTTGAATTAATTTTTGTATATAGCATAAGTTAGGGGTTCTCTTTCATTCTTTTGGCTATTGATATCCAGTTCTCTCATGCTCATTTATTGAAAAGACTGTTCTGTCCCAGTTCAGTGGATTTGGGGGCCTTATCAAAGATCAGTTGACAATAGATTTGATGGTCTATCTCCAGTCTCAATTCAATTCCACTGATTGATATTTCTGTCTTTGTGCCAGTACCAAGATGTTTTGACCACTGTGGCTTTATAGTAAGCTTTAAAGTCAGGAAGTGCTTACCCTTCCACTTCACTCTTCTTTTTTAGGGCATCTTTAGCTATTCAAGGTCTCTTTCCATTCTAAAAGAATTTGATAACTAGCTTTTCCAAGTCTTCAAAGTAGGTTGTTGAAATTTTGATTGGTATTGCATTGAATCTGTAGGTCAGTTTGGGTAGAATTGACATCTTAACAACATTCAACCTTCCTATCCATGAGCACGGAATGTCTTTCCTTCTATTTAGGTTTTCTCTGATTTCCTGTACTAATGTTTTGTAGTTTTGTATGTACAAGCCTTTGCCAATCCTGGTTAAGCTTATTCCTAGATACTTGATTCTTTTGGTTACTATTTTGAATGAAATTTTTTCCTTAATTGTCTCTTCAGTAGGTCATTACTGGTGTATAGAAGCATTACTGACTTTTGTACATTGATCTTGTATCCTGCTACTTTTTCTGAAATTCTTTATTAGCTCAAGTAGCTTTGTCATAGATTTCTCAGGATTTTTCAAGTATAGGATCATGTCTTCTGCAAATAATGAAAGTTTTACTTATTCCTTTCTGATTTGTTTACCTTTTTTTTTCCTTCTCCAGCCTGATTACTCTAGCTAGGACTTCTAGTACAATGTTGAATAATAGTGGTGACAGTGGGTATCTTGTCTTGTACCTGATCTTAGAAAGAATACTTTGAGTCTCTCACCATTAAGTATGATGCTGGTTATGGGTTTTTCGTATATGCCCTTTATGATATTGAGGAAGCTTCCTTTGATCCCTACCCTTTGAAGTGCATTTATCAGAAAAGGTTGGTAAATTTTGTTGAATGCTTTTTTAGCCTCAATTGAGATGATCATGTGATATTTCCCTTTTGATTTGTTAAAGTGCTGTATTACATTAATTGATTTTCTTGTCTTGACTGTCCTTGCATTCCTGGTATAAACCCCACTTGATCGTGGTGTATAATTCTTTTGATATGTTGTTGGATTCGATTTGCTAGTATTTTCTTGAGAATTTTTGCATCTATATTCATTAAGGAGATTGGCCTGTAGTTTTCCTTTCTTAGAGCATCTCTACCAGGTTTGGGTATTAAAGTGATGTTAGCTTCATAAAATAAGTTAGGTAGCGTTCTTTTCCCTCAATTTTTTGGAAGAGTTTGAGCAGAATTGGTGTTAGTTCTTTTTGAAGTGTTTTGCTATAATTCCCCTGTGAAGTTGTCTGGTCCTAGGCTTTTCTTTGTAGGAAGTTTTTTGATGATTGATTGAATCTCTTTACTTGTAATTGATCTGTTGTGATCTTCTGTTTCTTCTCGTGTCAGATAGGTAGTTCTTGTGTTTCTAGGAATTTGTCCATTTCATCTAAGTTGTCTAATTTGTTGGTCTATAGTTCTTCACAGTATTCTCTTGATTTTTAAAATGTCTTCAGGATCCGTGGTAACAATCCTCCTCTCATTTCTGATTTTATTTCCATCCTCTTTTCTCTGTCAGCTTTGTTAGAGGTCTGTCAATTTTATTGATTTTCTCAGAGAACCAACTTTTGGTTTTATTGATTCTTTCTATTTTTTGTCTTCCAGTTTGTTTATTCTGCTTTAATCTTTATTTCTCTTTATCTGTTTGCTTTGGGGTTAGTTTTCTTTTCTTTCTCTAATTTCTCCAGGTGAGCAGTTAAGTCCTTGATTTTTATTCTTGTTTTTTAATAGAGGTGTTTGGGGCAATAAGTTTCCCTCTCAGCACCGCCTTTGCTGCATCTGATAAGTTCTGATATGTTGTCGTCTCATTTTTATTTGTCTCTAGATATTTACCAATTTCTTAGCAATTTCTCCTTTGACCCACTGATTATTTAAGAGTGTGTTGTTTAATTTCCATATATTGTGGAAGTTCTAGTTCTTTGGTGATTATTAATTTCCAGCTTTATTTTGTTGTGGTTAGATAAAGTGCTTTGGACAATTTCAATCTTATTAAATTTATAAAGACCTGTTTTGTGTCCCAGCATGTGATCTATCCTGGAGAACATTCCATGAGCAGCAAAGAAGAATGTATATCCTGGTGTTTTCGGGTGTAACGGTCTGTATATGTTTGTAGGTCTAATTCATTTATCACATTGTTTAAGTTCTCATTGTTTAAGTTCTCTGGTTGTTCTATATATAGTGGAAAGTGGTGTATTGAAGTCTCCTACTATTATTGTTGAAATGTCTGTAGCTCCCTTCAGTTTTACCAGTGTTTACCTCATATACTTTTGGAGCTCCTTGAAGGGGAGCATAAGCATTTATGATTGTTATTTCTTCTTGGTGAACTGACCCTTTTATTAATATGGAGTATCCTTCTTTGTCTCTTATGACATCTTTACATTTAAACTCTATTTTTTTCTGAACTAGCATAGCTACTCCTGCTTTCTTTTGGTTATAGCTTGCATTGAAAATCTTCTTCCGTCCTTTCACTTTCAATCCATTTGTGTCCTTGGTCTAAGATGCATCTTTTGTAAACAGCATATAGATGGATTATATTTTTAAATCCATTCTGGCAATCTGTATTTTTAAATTGGTGAGTTTAATCTGTTAATGTTCAAAGTTTTTACTGTTTAAAGCAGATCTTGAATCTCCCATTTTATTCTTTGGTTTTTTCAGGTCTATATATTATTTCTCCTCTCTCTCTTTTTATCCCTTAAATTATCATTACTGGTTCTAGTTTGCTAGCTGTCAAAAGGCAATAAATATACCAGAAATGGAATAGCTGTTAAAAAAAAAGGGGGGGGGGAATTTATTAAATTGCATGTTTATAGTTCTAAGGTCATGAAAATGTCCCAATCAAAGCAAGTTATACAAATGTACAAATTAAGGCACCAGCAAGAGGTTACCTTCACTCAAGAAAGGCTGATGCCATTCAGGGTTTCTCTCTCAACTGAAAAGGCACATGGCAACGATGGCAATGTCTGCTAGCTTCCTCTCCAGGCTTCTTGCTTCATGAAGCTCCCATGGGGGCGTTTTCCTTCTTCATCTCCAAAGATCTCTGGCAGTGTGGGCTCTCTGCTTTGTTACTCTAAAAAAGAGCCTCTCTCCAAAATGTTTCCTCTTTTAAAGGATTCTGGTAAATTAATCAGGACCCACCTGGAATGGGTAGAGTCACAACTCCATCTAATCAAATGTTAATAATCCACTGTTGGGTGAGTCACATCTCTGTGGAGATAATCTAATCAAGTTTCCACATAGCAATAATGAATGATGATTAAAGGACATGACTCTTCTGTCCTTTAAGGACAGATTCAAACCGGCATACTGGTATTCTTCAATTGTGTGCCCTCATCCAGACCTCCCTATCCTGTCTTTTTTTTTTCCCCCTGACAGGACTTCCTTTAGTATTTCTTGTAGGGGCAGATCTCTCGTTAACTAGTTCTCTCAGTCTGTGGTTGTCTTTGAAGATTTTAATCTCTCAGTTTTGAAGGACACCATGGCTGGATACAGAATTCTTGGCTGGAAGCCTTTCTCATTCAGGATCTTAAATATATCATACCACTGCCATCTCACCTCCATGGTGCCTGCTGAGTAGTCTGAGTCAATCTTATGTGGTTTTTCTTATATGTAGTAGATCACTTTTCTTGTGCTGCTTTCAGGGCTTTCTACTTCTCCAACATTTAGCAGTCTGATTAGGATGTGTCTTGGAGCAGGCCTATTTGGATTTTTCTGTTTTGGGGTTCATTGGGCCTCTTTGATTTGTGTATTTATGTCTTTTATAAGGGTTGGGAAGTTTTCTCCAATTATATCTTCAACTAACCTTCCCAGTCCTTTATTCTTCTTTTCTCCTTCTGAGACACCATTGATTCTTATACTTGCTGGACTTTTCTGTCCATCATTTCTCTGAGATCCAGTTCCATTTTTTTCCCATTTTTCTTGCCATTTGTTCTTTTGTGCCCTCTAGTTCGATTGTTATGTCTTTTAGCTCACTTAGTCTTCCTTCTGTTTCTTCAAATCTGCTATCATGTGTCTAGTAAATTTCTAATTTGATCGACAGTATCTTTAATCTCTGTGAGATGTGCTATTTTTCTATTTAAACTTTTGAATTCTTCTTTATGCTCTTCTAGTGTCTTCCTGTTATCTTTTATTTCTGTTTAAATATCCTTGAGTAGGTATTCCATATTCTGTGTCCCCTCTGGTATTTGCTTTGTTCATTTAGCTGGGCCATTTCTGCCTGGATCTTTATGTGCTCTGTGATTTTCTGTTGTATTCAGGGCATTTGATTATCTTAATAAGTTGGTTTCCTTCACTCATCTAAAGTTTTGCATTTACTTAGGTTTGCATTGAAGATCTGCTTTTGTACTTAGTTTGTCAGTAATTCCCCACCAAACCAAGTCCTAGATCTCATGTAGGGGATGCAATTCTGCTTGAGGGTCTATTAATAGCTAGGTTGTGGTGCACAAGTAGTTCAGTGGCAGAATGCCCACCTCCTATGCTGGATACCCAGGCTCAACTCCTGGCCCATGAACCTAAGACAACAACACATCAGCAGTAGTAGGCCCTGAAGCCAGAAGGAGATACCCCAAGATATATTGGGAATGAACTCAGACTGGTGCCCACAGATAAGAATGAAACATAAAAGAAATGAAAATAAAAAAATAAATAAAAATTTAAAAATAAAACAAATTAGGCAGTTTGCCAGACTGCATTTACTGCTTCTTCCCAGCAGATGGTCCTCTTAAGCTGCCACCTCCCCTCAGGCCCATCTGTCCAAAACTGTGGTGCTGGCTGGGCACCATGGTTTCACAGTGGCACAGAGGGACAGCTGGTCCCAGCACGCTGAACCAGTCAGCTGATCATAATGCCTTGCGAGGCATTTGACCTGGCGGATAATCCGTCTACAGGTTCCAGCAGGGTGACTGATGCCAGCACCCACGGGCATGGCCCCTTGTGAGGCACCTGTGTGAATCCCTGAGCTCCCCATAAGTGCTTCTGGATGCAGAGCTGCGTGCAGAGGTCTCCCCGGCTAGCCACTGGAGAAGCTGGAGCAGAGGGATGTTTTACTCCCTTGGATCCATGCTTCCCCACGTGCTGCCATCTGCCCCCAGGGGGACTGTGGCTGAACAGACTTACTCTGCTCTCCCCATCCTGATCCCCCTGCCATATCTACCAGGACCTCTGTATTAAATGCTGAAGACCCTCCTCGACTCACCCACTATGACTGCAGTCCTGGTCAACTTTTCCATCCCATCTCTTTTTGCTCCATGGTGCAAGAGGGATCCCAGTCTATCCTGCTCTGCCATATTTCTGGAAGTCTGCACTCTAATGTTATAAAACTAATGTTAAAACAAATTTAAGAGGCTCCTGATTTTAACTATCTCTTGCTGGAATTAAAAAAGAGATTAGAGTACTTTTTCTTATCCTTTTATTGGTACTAATGCTAGAATATTATTCACTATTGTTGATCTACTTAGGTGCCATTAGATGGCAATTAGGCTTTTTATTAAAGACAATTGTTTGCTTTTTTGTTTGCATTTTTAGGGATTATGATCCATGCTAAAAAAACTGAAATATGTAATGGCCCTTGTTAGTAGGAGTAAAAGTGACTATACAGAAAGTGTTTTCAGATCCTATTATAGTAAATAGTTTGGTGCTTCTTTTTCTCAAGAAAATATAATTTTTAAAATTTGCATATAAGCCTTTCCTCCCACCCCCACCTTTTAATTCTATTTTACAGTAAGGGAACTGAAAGGTTTAGGAGGCGAAAGGGTGAGAAAGAAGGAAGGTAGACCAGGAAATTTAAAGTGGGCGGGTTTATTTCTGTGCTCCCAGGAAGAGCTCACTGAACCCAAGATGGAGGAAGGTGAGTGCACGCGGGCTTTGACGTAGGCAGCTTTTAAGGATGGAGGTCAGGTGATGTCTGGAAGGGGTTGTTCATTAGTTCCCGAAGTCATGTTGGGAGGGGCGACACAGCCCTTGCAGCTCAAGGTGCAGTGCTCTTCCGCATTCCCCCGACCTAACAGGAACTTTACAATAGTGAACTAGAGGAGAAGGGGCAAAAAAACAGTTTCGTCGAAAATCCTGACTTTTGTTGCTTATTGTCTGACATACTAATTTAAATCTTTAGTACCCTCATTTTGATTTCCATGTAACGCCATTTAAAAGGAGCTTTTAGACACTTGATCATTTTGTTATATATTTTCAGGTTAAATAGTAAATTGTAAAGAAGGAATGAAAAAACCCCACCAATTAGAAATGATGATTGTCATTATTCTGGTGGACTTTTTTTTTCTTTTTTGGGTACATGAATCAGGAATTCAACCAGGGTCTCCCACATCTGATGGATTTTAGTGATTGTTTTCCATTTGCCCGACCTCTTTAGAGAAGCAATATTCCACATTTTTCAGAATAGTTCTTATTTTGCATGTTTATGTATTTTTTCATACTTAACTCTTAATCAGTTATTTTTTGGGGGGACATAAATATCTCAGGCACATAAAAGCTTACGAAAAAAAAGATGAACTGAGTCTCAGGTTTTTGTATTGTATCTTCTAATTTGGATGCCTGGGTATCACTACTGCTTTCATTCTTTCCCAGCAGGACCCTCAGGCTCCTTAGTGTGATCACTATTCTAGAGCCTATTCTGTCTCCTGTAATTGAAGCAGAAGTAATAATATTTCAGTGTTGATATTAAAAGAAATTTCTAATTTTCTACCTCAGTTGATATTTACCTCCAGTATATTGCTTATTTGTCTGCCATTTAAAAAAATATTGGCTGTATTGAGATATAATTTACATACCATGCAATTCATGCATTTAAAGTATACAATTCAGTTTTTTTTTTTAGCATATTCATGGAGTTACACGACCATCACCACCATCAATTTTAGAGCATTTTCATCATCCTGAAAAGAAACCTGGTACCCATTTGCTATCACTCTCCATTTTATTCCATTCCTCCACTGCCACTACCAGCCCTAGGCAATCACTGATCTAATTTTGCCTCTATGGGTTGTCTAGTCTTGAAATTTCATAATATGTGATCTTTTTTGACTGGCTTCTTCCACTTAACATAATGTTTTCAAGATTGACCGTGATGTAGTATGTATCAATACTTCATTCCTTTTTGCTGCCAAATATTCCATTGTATGCATATACCACATTTCATTTATCCATTCATCAGTTGATTGGCATTTAAATTGTTTTCACTTTGGAGCTATTTTGAATAATGCTGCTATGAACATTTGTGTACCAGTTTTGTGTAGATATATGATCTCATTTCTCTTGGTTATATACCTAGACATGGAATTGCTGGGTCATATAGTAACTCTGTATTTAACCTTTTAAGGAACTACCAGACGTTTTCCAAAGTGTTATGTCAGTTTTTTTTTTTTAAAGCAATTTTATTGAGATATATTCACATACCATATAATCATCCAAAATATATGATCGATGGCTCACAGTATCATCATAGAGTTGTGCATTCATTAGCACAGTCAATTTTAGAACATTTTCATTACTCCAAAAATAAAAAATAAAAGTAAAAAGAACACCCAAAACATCCCATACCCTTTATATCCCCCTATTATTTATTTATTTTTTTAATCTTTAATTTTCTTACTCATTTGCCCATACACTGGATGAAGGGCATATCAGTCACAAGGCTTTCACAATTGCTTGGTCACACTGTAAAAGCTATGTAGTTATACACACATCATCAGTATCAAGGCTTCTGGATTGCATATCAACAATTTTAGGTGTTTCCTCCTAGCTATTCTAACACTCCGGAAGCTAAAAGGCAATATTTATATAATGCATAAGAATAAAGTCCAGAATGATCTCAGGACTCTATTTGAAATCTCTGAGCCAGTGAAACTTTACTTTGTTTCATTTCTCTTCTCCCTTTTGTTCAAAGGCTTTCTCAGTCCCACAATGCCAGGGCCAGGCTCTGGGAGTCATATTGCGCATTGCCAGGGAGAATTACACCCCTGAGAGTCATGTCCCACTTAGGGGGGAGAGTATTGAGTTTATTTGCCGAGTTGGCTTAGAGAGACAGGTCACATCTAAGTAACAAAGTAGGTTCTCTAGAGGTGACTCTTAGGCATAATTATAAGTAGGCTTAGCTTCTCCTTTGTAGGAAAAATTTCATAATGGTAAGCCCCAAAATTGAGGACTTTACTTATTAAATTGGTATTCCCTAATGGTCGTGAGAATATCAGGAATTCCTCAGGTGAGGAAGTTTAATATTTCCACATTTTCCCCTAGGCCCCCAAGGGGACTTTGCAAATACTTTTTTTATTTTCTGCCCATATTGCTCTGGGATGGGTCAGGGTATTATAATAACTTTTTTCCTTTTTTAATGGTCTATACAAGGGTGTGAGGAATCTGTGGAGTTCAAATAAGTAAGAACATAGATGTTCTTTCTTTTGTAAAAACATCCTTTAAAGTTTTATGAGCTTATATTCCTTGTCTGCATATCTTATTTACTGTATCTCATTACCTTAATAGATGACTGTATCATTTTCCATATTTGGTTTCCTATCAGACATCTGTTTAAAATTTTATCTCCATGTGGCTATAGATAGATACCAACTTTTAAAGTAAAACCTCTTATTTTCCTTTTCTTAAATGGCAGCAACAATATCAGCCCTTAATCTTGATTATGAGACATCAGTAAAGATAGCCAATGAAAAACAATGGGAGCACTTCATGGGACTTGTAGTGGTTTTCTTTTTGAGATCCTGTATATCAAAGTTGTGATAAGGGCCTAAGCACATACTACACAGAACTGGCTGGGCCTCTGGAAAAGGGAATGTGATCCTGTAGTCAATGTCAGATCTTGTAATCCCAATAGTTTTATTTAAACAGAGCAATATGGAACTGCACGGCATCCCAAGGAGTAATTTTCTTTAACCCTGTTTAGCAGGACTGAATTTAACCCTTTCAGAAAGATAATCTATACTGTCTTTCCTTAAAGCAACTATGTAGAAGATTCTAAAATATTTATGTTTAAAGAAATTTTAAGTTTCTATTTAGAAAAAGTAGTTTTAAGGCACAGAGAAAAATTGGTTAAGTGAATTCACGCTTTGCTATATAGATTCACAGTCCTTTCTTTGAAGACTGAAGGACCTGAAAAGGCCATATTTGTTTTAGAGTTCAGGTTTTTGGGGGGTGTTTCAAAAGGTTGTCACACATATTTTATATACCTTTATCATGACCTCACAGTCCAACACATCAATATTTCTTTAAAAATCACCAATATTCATACAAAGGGGATGACTGTCAGTAGCCTCACATCAGTTCAGGATATGTTTTGCCATTAAATGAGTTTGCAAAAAATTTAAAAAAAAACAACATTCAAGTATCATAGTTTTGGGATTTTAGATTTATAGGCTAATGGGGCTGTAGCAGCTCTGTTCCAGCCACTTCGGCTGAGATATGAGGATAGATTAAAAATAGAGAAACAAAGAAGATTTGCCAGGCCCAGAGATAAGAAGCATCTCCATGGACCACAAATGCAACCTTAGATAGAACAGAAGCCATAGACCTCCTAGATTCTGGATTCAGAAGCAAGTAGTGGCAGCTGGAAATTTGGCTCCTACAGGATCCAAGAGCATTGACTAAAGATAAGATGGGAAATGGGGACCTGGAGCCATGCTCAGTAGTTGGAGCCTGATGCTAGGATGGGACTCTGTAGTTCATGAAAGCAGGATATTAGGTTGTGTGCATTATATGGGGTAATCCTGTATGAAGAGTTCTCCTGTCTACACCATTTTCACTTTCTTTGAGAAACACTGGTGTGGGCAAAAGATAAGGATCTGAATTAACACAATAGCAGTGGGCATGAAGTAGTTGAGGTTGATAGGAGAAGCTTTAAGGGTTAATAATAGAGGATGACTCCAAGGTTTCTTGCTTGAAAAATCCAGTGGGAATGTCTGGCCATTATCTAATATAGGGCATACTAAATAAGGAACCATACCAGTTTTGGAAAGTCTATGAGTTTTAGGGACCTGTGTATCAGCAGGGGAGAAATATTGGGTATATGGGTCTTGAGCTCAGGTTAAAAGAGTGTAGTTAGAAATGTGAAGTCAACAAACATAACGGTAGTTGAAATGATGAAAGGGGGTGACATTTTCTAGATAAAGCATGAAGAAGGAGAAGCGAGCTCAGGAAACCAATATTTTAGGGACAGAAAGAGACACCAGGAAAGAAGACTGAAAAGGAATAGTTAGAGGTGAGAGAAGAGCCCAGAGTAATTGGTGTCTTGGGGACCAGAGGAGGAGGCAGCAGGAAGATGTCCTCAAGGTCACATTCTATAGAAGAGAAAGATAAGGTTTTTTTTTCAGAGTCATTGTTTCACGTTGCCCAAGCAGTTTCATTGGTGCCTTTACCTTTCAACCTGCCACAAAATATGGTTTTCACAACTCTAGTGATGTGACACTGTACCCTGCTGGCTCACAGAAGGTTGAAGGATGTAGTGAAAGAAAAAAAAAAAGATTCTGGTATAGGTATAGTTGGCAGGAAAGGAGCTGTAAAGGAGAGGCTGGATAAAGAAGAGAGAGTGGATGGTGATGAGGCCAGGCCCTGCTCCTAAAGGAGACACAGACAGGGAAGTAGCCTTAGAGAGCAAAACAGCGGTCTTTCCTTCTGAGAGGGAGGGAAGTGCGGGTGCAGACAAGGTGTGTGATTACAACTTTACTTTAGAATGACTAGATCTTTTAAGTATTTCATTTCTTATTTCATTGATAACAGAGACCATCAGGAGATAGAAATAGGGTAAGATATTGGGTAATTGGAGCTGAAGGGATACAGACTGTGCAACAGGACTGGATACAAAAACTCAGAAATGGACAGCACAATACTACCTAACTGTAATAATTATGTTAAAACACTGAATGAAGCTGCATGTGAGAATGATAGAGGGAGGAGGGCTGGGGACATAAATGAAATCAGAAAGAAAGATAGATGTTAAAGATTGAGATGGTATAATCTAGGAATGCCTAGGGTGTACAATAATAGTGAAATGTACAATGTACAAACTTTAAAAATGTTTTTGCATGAGGAAGAACAAAGGAATGTCATTATTACAGGGTGTTGAAAATAGATGGTAATTAATATTTTAAAATGTCACCTTATGTGTGAGACTAAAGCAAAAAATGTTTGTTACAAAATTTATATTTTGACTAGTGCGTTTCCTAATCTAACTTATGTAGATAGTTTGATTGAACGCCATAAGTACTTGGAATCTCAGGTAGGACATGAGATTTTGTTGGTTTGTCCAGAGTGATGCCCCGATGAATCCCAGAGTGATTCGATCAGTGAGTGGAAAAGTATTTGCAAGCCCCCTTCGGGGAATGGTGAGAGTGGGGAGAAATTCAACTTCCCCAAGTTGAATTCTTGATATTCTCACAAGCAGTGTGGACAACCAAAGCTATAGGCTGAGCCCCCAGTCTTGGGGTTTGTTCATATGAAACTTAACCCCACAAAGGATAGGTCAAGTCTACTTAAAATCTAGGCCAAAGAGTCACCCCCAAGAGAGCCTCTTTTGTTGCTCAGATGTGGCCTCTCTCTCCAGCCAATACGACGAGCAGTCTCACCACCCTCCCCCTCTCTGTGTGGGACATGACTCCCAGGGGTGTGGACCTTCCTGGCAATGTGGGACAGAGATCATGGAATGAGCTGAGACTCAACATCAAGGGATTGAGAAAAACCCTAGAATGAGCTGAGACCCAGCATCAACGGATTGAGAGAACCTTCCCAACCAAAAGGGGGAAGAGTGAAATGAGACAAAGTGTCAATGGCTGAGAGATTCCAAACAGAGTTGAGAGGTTATCCTGGAGGTTATTCTTATGCATTAAGTAGATATCACGTTGTTGTTCAAGATGTAGCGGAGAGGCTGGAGGGAACTGCCTGAAAATGTAGAGCTGTGTTCCAGTAGCCATGTTTCTTGATGATGATTGAACAATGATATAGCTTTCACAATGTGACTCTGTGATTGTGAAAACCTTGTGTCTGATGCTCCTTTTATCTACCATATCAACAGACAAGTAGAACATATGGAATAAAAATAAATAATGGGGGAACAAATGTTAAAATAAATTTAGTTTGAAATGCTAGTGATAAATGAAAAAGAGTGTATTTATATATATATATATATATTTATTGCCTGGGCAAGCACCAGGAATTGAACCCAGGTCTCCTACGTGGCAGGCAAGAACTCTGCTACTGAGCCATCGTGGCCTGCCGGCTTTAGAGTAGTTTAGAGTATAGAGCTTTGAGGTATTCCAGGGAGGGGAAATTTGCTTATTTGAATGCTCTTAAGAATTAACTATGTCTGAAAAATACATCCTGACTTCTCTTAAATATTAAACTTACAGCAATCCTATAACTAGATTTTGGGCATGTTTTCAGATTTTCTTTGCAAGAAACTTATTAATATGAGTAGACAATTGTTAACATTCTGTATAAAAAAATGCTAGCCAACAATACCTTAAGTGTCACAAGCAGAAAGAATAGCAGAGGACTAAAGGGAGAGCATCTTTTTCTTTTTTTTTTTGTATGCTGTATGGCAGAGGTCACATTTCATTCTTTTTCCATGAGTGTCCTATTGTTGCGCTGTTTGTTGAATTTTTGTCTGTCTGTTTGTTTCACTTGTTTGTTTTTTGGAAAGTGCATGGGCCAGGAATTGAACCCAGGTCTCCTGCATGGCAGGCAAGAATTCTACCATTGAACTACCTTTGCACCCCCAAGTCCATCTGTTTAAAACAACTTCTGTGCTGCCTCAATGATACTTCACCAAGGAAGAGTGGGTGTGCATGATATGTTTGTGGAAGAACGTGAGTGATGGTTTTCCCAGGATTAATTTACATGCCCCATGTGTGAATCTAGGGGTTTCCACTTATATTTATAGCATCAGAGCCCATTCATTCCTTTAACAAATATTTCTTGAGACCTCCTATGCCAAGCACTGCTATATGGGGACATATAATTTCACACAGCTAAGATCCCTGCCCTCATGGAGCTTACATTCTGGTAATTATTAAAGTAATAATTATGTGATGTTTTTTTGTTTTCACATTTTTTTTATTAATTAATAAAAAATTAACTAACAACATTTCGAAATCATTCCATTCTACATATGCAATCAGTAATTCTTAATATCATCACATAGATGTATGATCATCATTTCTTAGTACATTTGCATCGATTTAGAGAAAAAAATAGCAAGACAACAGAAAAAGAAATAAAATGATAATATAGAGAAAAAAATAAAAATAAAAAATACAAAATATATATATAAAAAACAAAACAAACAAACAAACAAAAAAACTATAGCTCAGATGCAGCTTCATTCAGTGTTTTAACATAATTACATTACAATTAGGTAGTATTGTGCTGTCCATTTTTGAGTTTTTGTATCTAGTCCTGTTGCACAGTTTGTATCCCTTCAGCTCCAATTACCCATTATCTTACTCTGTTTCTAACTCCTGCTGGTCTCTGTTACCAATGACATATTCCAAGTTTATTCTCTAATGTCGGTTCACATCAGTGGGACCATACAGTATTTGTCCTTTAGTTTTTGGCTAGTCTCACTCAGCATAATGTACTCTAGGTCCATCCATGTTATTACATGCTTCATAAGTTTATCCTGTCTTAAAACTGCATAATATTCCATCGTATATACCACAGTTTGTTTAGCCACTCGTCTATTGATGGACATTTTGGCTGTTTCCATCTCTTTGCAATTGTAAATAACGCTGCTATAAACATTGGTGTGCAAATGTCCGTTTGTGTCTTTGCCCTTAAGTCCTTTGAGTAGATACCTAGCAATGGTATTGCTGGGTCGTATGGCAGTTCTATATTCAGCTTTTTGAGGAACCGCCAAACTGCTTTCCACAGTGGTTGCACCATTTGACATTCCCACCAACAGTGGATAAGTGTGCCTCTTTCTCCGCATCCTCTCCAGCACTTGTCATTTTTTGTTTTGTAGATAATGGCCATTCTGGTGGGTGTGAGATGATATCTCATTGTGGTTTTGATTTGCATTTCTCTAATGGCCAGGGACATTGAGCATCTCTTCATGTGCCTTTTGGCCATTTGTATTTCCTCTTCTGATAGGTGTCTGTTCAAGTCTTTTTCCCATTTTGTAATTGGGTTGGCTATCTTTTTGTTGTTGAGTTGAACAATCTCTTTATAAATTCTGGACACTAGACCTTTATCTGATATGTCATTTCCAAATATTATCTCCCATTGTGTAGGCTGTCTTTCTACTTTCTTGATGAAGTTCTTTGATGCACAAAAGTGTTTAATTTTGAGGAGCTCCCATTTATTTATTTCCTTCTTCAGTGCTCTTGCTTTAGGTTTAAGGTCCATAAAACCGCCTCCAATTGTAAGTTTCATATCTCCCTACATTTTCCTCTGTTTTATGGTCTTAGACCTAATGTTTAGATCTTTGATCCATTTTGAGTTAACTTTTGTGTAGGGTGTGAGATACGGGTCCTCTTTCATTCTTTTGCATATGGATATCCAGTTCTCTAGGCACCATTTATTGAAGAGACTGTTCTGTCCCAGGTGAGTTGGCTTGACTGCCTTATCAAAGATCAAATGTCCATAGATGAGAGGGTCTATATCTGAGCACTCTATTCGATTCCATTGGTCGATATATCTATCTTTATGCCAGTACCATGCTGTTTTGACCACTGTGGCTTCATAATATGCCTTAAAGTCTTGCAGCACGAGACCTCCAGCTTTGTTTTTTTTCCTCAAGATGTTTTTAGCAATTCAGGGCACCCTGCCCTTCCATATAAATTTGCTTATTGGTTTTTCTATTTCTGAAAAATAAGTTGTTGGGATTTTGATTGGTATTGCATTGAATCTGTAGATCAATTTAGGTAGGATTGACATCTTAACTATATTTAGTCTTCCAATCCATGAACACGATATGCCCTTCCATCTATTTAGGTCTTCTGTGATTTCTTTTAACAGTTTTTTGTAGTTTTCTTTATATATGTTTTTTGTCTCTTTAGTTAAATTTATTCCTAGGTATTTCATTCTTTTAGTTGCAATTGTGAATGGGATTCGTTTCTTGATTTCCCCCTCAGCTTGTTCATTACTAGTGTATAGAAATGCTACAGATTTTTGAATGTTGATCCTGCTATTTTGCTGTACTCATTTATTAGCTCTAGTAGTTTTGTTGTGGATTTTTCCGGGTTTTCGACATATAATATCATATCGTCTGCAAAGAGTGATAGATTTACTTCTTCCTTTCCAATTTTGATGCCTTGTATTTCTTTTTCTTGTCTAATTGCTCTGGCTAGAACCTCCAACACAATGTTGAATAATAGTGGTGATAGTGGACATCCTTGTCTTGTTCCTGATCTTAGGGGGAAAGTTTTCAATTTTTCCCCATTGAGGATGATATTAGCTGTGGGTTTTTCATATATTCCCTCTATCATTGTAAGGAAGTTCCCTTGTATTCCTATCTTTTGAAGTGTTTTCAACAGGAAAGGATGTTGAATCTTGCCAAATGCCTTCTCTGCATCAATTGAGATGATCATGTGATTTTTCTGCTTTGATTTGTTGATATGGTGTATTACATTAATTGATTTTCTTATGTTGAACCATCCTTACATACCTGGGATGAATCCTACTTGGTCATGATGTATAATTCTTTTAATGTGTTGTTGAATATGATTTGCTAGAATTTTATTGAGGATTTTTGCATCTATATTCATTAGAGAGATTGGTCTGTAGTTTTCTTTTTTTGTAATATCTTTGCCTGGTTTTGGTATGAGGGTGATGTTGGCTTCATAGAATGAATTAGGTAGTTTTCCCTCCACTTTGATTTTTTTGAAGAGTTTGAGGAGAGTTGGTACTAATTCTTTCTGGAATGTTTGATAGAATTCAAATGTGAAGCCGTCTGGTCCTAGACTTTTCTTTTTAGGAAGCTTTTGAATGACTAATTCAATTTCTTTACTTGTGATTGGTTTGTTGAGGTCATCTATGTCTTCTTGAGCAAAGTTGGTTGTTCATGTCTTTCCAGGAACCCGTCCATTTCCTCTAAATTGTTGTATTTATTAGCGTAAAGTTGTTCATAGTATCCTGTTATTGCCTCCTTTATTTCTGTGAGGTCAGTAGTTATGTCTCCTCTTCCATTTCTGATCTTATTTATTTGCATCCTCTCTCTTCTTCTTTTTGTCAATCTTGCTAAGGGCTCATCAATCTTATTGATTTTCTCATTGAACCAACTTCTGGTCTTATTGATTTTCTCTATTGTTTTCAATTTCATTTATTTCTGCTCTAATCTTTGTTATTTCTTTCCTTTTGCTTGCTTTGGGATTAGTTTGCTGTTCTTTCTCCAGTTCTTCCAAGTGGACAGTTAATTCCTGCATTTTTGCCTTTTCTTCTTTTCTGATATAGGCATTTAGGGCAATAAATTTCCCTCTTAGCACTGCCTTTGCTGCATCCCATAAGTTTTGATATGTTGTGTTTTCATTTTCATTCGCCTCGAGGTATTTACTAATTTCTCTAGCAATTTCTTCTTTGACCCACTCGTTGTTTAAGAGTGTGTTGTTGAGCCTCCATGTATTTGTGAATTTTCTGGTGCTTGGCCTATTATTGATTTCCAACTTCATTCCTTTATGATCCGAGAAAGTGTTGTGTATGATTTCAATCTTTTTAAATTTGTTAAGACTTGCTTTGTGACCCAGCATATGGTCTATCTTTGAGAATGATCCATGAGCACTTGAGAAAAAGGTGTATCCTGCTGTTGTGGGATGTAATGTCCTATAAATATCTGTTAAGTGTAGCTCATTTATAGTAATATTCAGATTCTCTATTTCTTTATTGATCCTCTGTCTAGATGTTCTGTCCATTGATGAGAATGGTGAATTGAAGTCTCCAGCTATTATGGTATATGAATCTATTTCCCTTTTCAGTGTTTGCAGTGTATTCCTCACGTATTTTGGGGCATTCTGGTTCGGTGCATAAATATTTATGATTGTTATGTCTTCTTGTTTAATTGTTCCTTTTATTAGTATATAGTGTCCTTCTTTGTCTCTTTTAACTATTTTACATTTGAAGTCTAAATTGTTGGATATTAGTATAGCCACTCCTGCTCTTTTCTGGTTGTTATTTGCATGAAATATCTTTTCCCAACCTTTCACTTTCAACCTATGTTTATCTTTGGGTCTAAGATGTGTTTCCTGTAGACAGCATATAGAAGGATCCTGTTTTTTAATCCATTCTGCCAATCTATGTCTTTTGATTGGGGAATTCAGTCCATTAACATTTAGTATTATTACTGTTTAGATAATATTTTCCTCTACCATTTTGCCTTTTGTATTATATATATCATATCTGACTTTCCTTCTTTCTACACTCTTCTCCATACCTCTCTCTTCTGTCTTTTCGTATCTGACTCTAGTGCTCCCTTTAGTATTTCTTGCAGAGCTGGTCTCTTGGTCACAAATTCTCTCAGTGACTTTTTGTCTGAGAATGTTTTAATTTCTCCCTCATTTTTGAAGGACAATTTTGCTGGATATAGGAGTCTTGGTTGGCAGTTTTTCTCTTTTAGTAATTTAACTATATCATCCCACTGTCTTCTAGCTTCCATGGTTTCTGCTGAGAATCTACACATAGTCTTATTGGGTTTCCCTTGTATGCGATGGATTGTTTTTTTCTTGCTGCTTTCAAGATCCTCTCTTTCTCTTTGACCTCTGACATTCTAACTAGTAAGTGTCTTGGAGAACGCCTATTTGGGTCTAATCTCTTTGGGGTGCGCTGCACTTCTTGGATCTGTAATTTTAGGTCTTTCATAAGAGTTGGGAAATTTTCAGTGATAATTTCTTCCATTAGTTTTTCTCCTCCTTTTCCCTTCTCTTCTCCTTCTGGGACACCCACAACACGTATATTTGTGCGGTTCATATTGTCCTTGAGTTCCCTGATACCCTGTTCAAATTTTTCCATTCTTTTCCCGATAGTTTCTGTTTCTTTTTGGAATTCAGATGTTCTATCCTCCAAATCACTAATTCTATCTTCTGTCTCTTTAAATCTATCATTGTAGGTGTTCATTGTTTTTTCCATCTTTTCTACTTTATCCTTCACTTCCATAAGCTCTGTGATTTGTTTTTTCAGTTTTTCTATTTCTTCTTTTTGTTCAGCCCATGTCTTCTTCATGTCCTCCCTCAATTTTTCGATTTCGTTTTTGAAGAGGTTTTCCATTTCTGTTCGTATATTCAGCATTAGTTGTCTCAGCTCTTGTATCTCATTTGAACTATTGGTTTGTTCCTTTGACTGGGCCATATTTTCAATCTTCTGAGCTTGGTCTGTTATCTTCTGCTGCTGGCGTCTGGGCAATTAGTCAGATTTCCCTGGGTGTTGGACCCAACAGGTTGTAAGATTTTTCTGTGAAATCTCTGGGCTCTGTTTTTCTTATCCTGCCCAGTAGGTGGCGCTCGTGGCACACGTTTGTCTCATGTGTTTGGAAGGGATCCCCCCGGTCACCGTTCTCGCGGCCTGGGGATTTCCCATCCAATTCTCTCAATTGGTCCGGGGAGCCACACGTGGTGAGGGCGCCAGCCACCGCGGCTTGCAGGGACCCTGTGGCTCCTTTATTAATGCCCCTATTGGTGTTTGGTTGGACCCAGTCCCTGCCAATGTCGGAAATTCCCTCCTCTCCCTGGAGGGGTGCCGGTCGCTGGCCGCCGCGGCCCGGGGAACTCGCCACCGGACCAGGAAGCCGCTCGCAGGGGAGGGGAGCCGGTTACCGGCCGCCGCAGCCTTGGGAACTCGCCACTGGACCAGGAAGCCGCCCGCGGGGGAGGGGCTCCGGTTGCCGGCCACCGCTGCTTGGGTAGCCCTCTGATCCGAGACTCATAGCCAGTCCAGGAAGCCGCCTGCAAAAGACGGGCGCCGGCTGCCGAGGCTTGGGAAACTTGCCTCTCCGAGACTCTCAGCCAGCCCGGGAAGGAGGGAGGGAGGAGCTCCGGCCGCCAGCTGCCGCGGCTCGGGGAAGCGCATGCCGCTCAGGGATCTCACCGCAGCAGAGTCTCGCAGTCAGTCTAGCCAATCCAGACTGGGGTACGCTGTGTGTCCATTCCCTGCCGTGGCCCCGGGAGCTGTTCTGCACTGTTTCTGTTCACCTAGTAGTTGCTCTGCAGGAGGAACCAAGACGCACACACCTTACTAAGCTGCCATCTTGGCCCCGCCTCCTTCTATGTGATGTTTTGAAAGGTAGTAAATGCTATGGGAAATAAAATTTGATTATATACAAGAAGTAGGGGGAGTGTTCAAGGGCAGAGATTGTGGTAAGATACCTGTGGAAGGAGTGCCTGGGCAAGAGGATGCACTAGAACAAAGGCCCTAAGGTGGAAGCATTCCTGGTGTGTTGAGTAACAGCAGGTTGGCCAGTGTGGGTAGAATAGAGTAAACAAGTGGAAGAATAGAAGGACATGTAGGCAGTGGAGCGCCTGGTTTGGGAGGTGTTAAGTTTGAATGCTGTTTCAGTTTGTAAAAGCTGCCAGAATGCAATATACTAGTAATTGAATGGCTTTTTAAAAGGAGGTATATTAGTTAGGTTTCTCTAGAGAAACAGAATCAACAGGAAACACTTGCAAATATAAAATTTATAAATGTATCTCACATAACCATGGGAACGCAGAGTCCAAAATCTGCAGGGCAGGCTTTTGATTCCAGTGGAGGTTCTAGACGAACTCCATAGGAGAAGCTCCCCTGCTGAAGCAGGAAGAGAGTCTGTGTCTTCTGAATCCTCCTTAAAAGGCTCCTAGTGATTAGATTAAGCATCACTCATTGCAGAAGACACTCCCCTTGGCTGATTACAAATGGAATCAGCTGTGGATACAGCTGATGTGATTGTTATTTAATTCTATGAAATGTCCTCATCGCAACAGACAGGCCAGCACTTGCCCAACCAGACAAACAGGCACTTAGCCAAGTTGACACATGAACCTGACCATGACAGGGGGATTTATTAAGTTGCAAGTTTACAGTTCTAAAGCCATGAAAATATTCAAACTAAGGCATCCAGGGAAAAATACCTTGATTCAAGAAAGGTTGATGGTTCCAGAACACCTCTGTCAACTGGAAAGGCACATGGTGACATTTGCTAGCTTTCTCTCCCACCTTCTTCATTGGCTTCCCTGGGGGCATTTTCTTTCATCTCCAAAGGTCTCTGGCTAGGTGGGTTATGTGGGCTCTGTGGTTCTGGTGGCTGTAAAGCTTTTTCCAAAATGGTTCCCTCTTAAAGGACTCCAGCAAGCAATCCCACCTTAAATGAATGGAGACACATCTCCATGGGAACCATCTAATCAAAAGTTACCACCCACAGTTGGGTGCGTCACATCTACATGGAAACAATCAGAAAGATCTCACCCACCAATATTGAATAATGGTTAAAGGACATGACCTTTCTGGGGCATATGGCAGTTTCAAACTGGCACAGACGTCTAGTGGAAAGCCAGGTGGAGATGTTGGGCTATATGAGGCTGGAGTTCTGGAGAGAGAGTTGGCTAGAAATAGATGTTTGGGAGGGAGAAGTTGACATGTAGATGGTATTCAATGGAATGCAGATAGAAAGCAGGATCAGGAACTGAACCTTAGAGTGCCCAGGCATTAAGAGGTCACTTGGAAAAGTGGCGGAGACTGAGAGAAGACAAGTTTATCAAAGAGGAGAGGGGGTGATAAACCGTTACCACTACTGAGTGGTGAAGATAAGGACCAAGAATCTACCATTGGTTGTGCTGAAGATTGTGCTTTAGATGGCATGGTAGGGGCCAATGACAGCTTATAGTAGAGACAGAGTGGGAGGAGAAGGGCCAGATATAGTGAGCAGTACAAAGAAACAGGCAGGAGGTGGGAAAGAAAGAAGGTAAGCAAAGGGGTTTTGTTTTGTTTCTTTTTTAAAGGAGAGAAATGTGAGAATTTCTGGTCTGATCCAGCAGAGAAAGGGGAGAACTGCTGGAGCACTGTTCATGCACTTAGTTCTCTTTTTCTCGAACATCTAAAGATCTTGTTAGTTTTACATATTTGAGGAGTAATTAAGTTTTGGCAGTAGGACTAATAATCTTTTCCACCTGATCTTTTGTTTCCTTTTCCTTAACACTGGGACAGGAGCAATGTGAAGCTGTAACAATGTTGAAGCATATGAATAGAGTTTTTGACAGTCATAATTTTGAAAAGGGATAAAATCAGTTGGAGGTTCTACAGCATCTGACAACTTGGTCCAAAAATATAACTTGCCACTTATAATTTAATAAAACAGAAATGGTCCTTTTAAACATTTGTAATCACAGCTTCAATTAGCTTTTATTCTCCTCATTAAGTTTTTGTTTTTCATCCTATTCATCTGGTGATAGTTATTTTAAGACACGAATAATAATAAGCATTTTAGTGACTGTTGTTAGTAGGAGTCTGTCTCTTAGGGTAGCAATAAAACTACTGTATTGAAAAAATTGAATTGGTCTGCATACAGCTAATAGAATTCTTGTGGACCTTTTAGAAATATTTACTTTGTGTGCTGAGCCACGTGAAATTATATGTTAAACTCCTGACTGTGACTGAGGATCCTTCTTGTCCTTCTCTTGTTTTAACACAGCCATGTTCATGTTTCTGTCCCCTTTTTGACCCCAGTCAGCTGGACTGCACATTTCCTGCAACCCCTAATTACTGATTGTTCAAATTTAACCGAGCTCAAGACCCAGAGATATATTATGCTTTTTAAAATTTGGTATGTGTGAGAATAAGAGAAGAGGGAGTGGTTGAAATGTCCAGCTTTTAAGATTCCCAGTATAGCAGACTCTTAAAATAACTTTCTGAACCAAAAAAATTAACTAGGCATTAATGAATTTTTAGCACAGATAGCTGTATAATGATGACCCTGAAGCATAGCAAATATGTATTTTGCAATATTTTAATTCTTAGACACCAATTTTCAAAGCATTAACAATCTCAATCAGAACATGTTATTCTTCAGTTTTATTGGATAAGTTAGGATATAATCATGATCCTAACCTGAATTTTCTACCTCTGTATCCTAACTATATCCTGCTGTGTAGCCTTATCCTTTACCGTAGTTTTCCAATCACTGAAACCACAGCTCGGTTTTCTAATATCAGTTGACCAAGCTGATCATTTTACTGGCTCTTGAAGTTTACTTTTAACCAAAATGCATGAGCATTAGCATTGACTTCACGCATACTTGGACATTCAACAGGTAAATAATAATAATGAATCATCTTTCTCTTATTTAGCTCTGTAAGAAGCATCATTTTGGAATTAACAAACCAGAGAAGATTATTGCATCTCCTGATGATTCAAAGTTTCTCCTGAAGACCTTTACACATATTAAATCTAATGTGTCTGCTCCTAATAAAAAGAAAGTAAGAATTTAATTGGTATGGGCTTTGGATAAGTTTGTTTTTGTTTGTTTGTTTTGCATGGGCAGGCACTGGGAATCAAACCCAGGTCTCTGGCATGGCAGGCGAGAACTCTGCCTGCTGAGCCACTGTGGCCTGCCCTGGCTGTGTTTTGATTAGTTTTATATCAGGGAGTACTTTTTCCTTCCAGTAAATTTGTTTCTGAAACCATTTGTTATATTAAACAGTCTGTTCAAGTCATTGGAATTATTTTCATTTCTCTTCTAGATAGAAAGTTATGTATTAACCATATTATACTTTATATTTAATTCCTGCAGTAATAATAGATGGTATTTCTTGTAGGTTAAGGAGAGTAAAGAAAAGGAGAAGTTGGAGAGGAGACTACTTGAGGAGTTGCTGAAGATGTTCATGGACTCCGAATCCTTTTATTATAGCTTGACGTATGACCTGACTAATTCTGTGCAGAGACAGAGCACTGGGAAGAGGGATGGCCGCCCCCTCTGGCAGAAGGTACTGCTCATAGCTCAGGACAGGATTTGCTTTCTGAGGCACTTTATGGGCCAGCTTGATTTTTATAGGAAAACTGAAATAATGTGTTTCTGAACTGTTTATTTTCTTCTTTTTCCAGGTTGATGACAGATTTTTTTGGAATAAATACATGATACAAGATCTTACTGAGATTGATGTGAGTAGTTGTTTTGTTTATTTTAAGAATCACTGGCTTGGGGGTGCAAGAGTAGTTCAGTGGTAGAATTCTCACCTGCCATGCAGGAAACCCTGGTTCAATTCCTGGTCCATGCACTTCCCAGAAAACAAACAAATAAGCAAAAACAAACAAAAAGCCAAGCAAACAAGTAAACAAAAAGTCAACAAATGGTGCTGTAACAACGGGGTACTCACATGGAAAAATAATGAAATGTGACCCTGCCATACAGCATACCAAAAAAAAAAAAAATCACTGCTTTGTTTTTCCTCTTTTTTTTAACCTTGTAAAGTTTTTAAAGCTTTAAACTCTTTAAAGTTTTTAAAATGGAATCGACCAGAAGGGATATTATTTTCCAATGCTTCTCATGTATTAAAATTCTAAGATGCCTTTTTAGGAATAAAAGAAAGCTCTTCACTGTTCACAGGATTATTTCCGAGTTGCATAAATTATTTCCCCCCTCCTCATGTTTTTTTGTACTTCCTGTATTCCCCCATTCAATCTTGGCTGTCACAATCAGATAAACAAAAAGCATGAGGATCATCTTTCTTGCATCTGTATTGGAAACTTTAAGAAGTAGACATTAACTGCTACAGTCCGAGTGATAAATGGATGAGTAGTTGTTTTTAAAATTTCCAAAATTGTTAAGCATATGTTTTAAAAATTGTATTAAGATAAATTAAAAATCTCACTATAATATGTTCTCATACAGATTGGGGATGATTTACTTAAGGAATTCTAAGGCATTATTTTAAGGCAGTTCATAAACCCACTCTGCATAATCACAGACCTGTCTTTTTAGATTTCCATAGGATACTAGTCATTTAAGGCTGTGGAACTAATGCCCACAGCACTCGTGTAAAAGAGGTATTTTGTTTATGTCCACTGAAACCGTAAGGCCCAGTTTTTCTTTAGTGATAACCAGTTACCTAACCTTCCTGAACTTGTAGTTACTCATCTTTAAAAATAAGGAATTGGAGTAGACAAATCTCTAAATCCAGTCCAGTACCACCAGTAGTTGATTAAAGGAAAACAGGAGCGATGAAGAGATTATTTCATGGGTTCCTTCCAGTTTGAAGATTACTTTCTTCCTTTACTCTGTTACACGTATTGTAGAATTATGACTGTCCAAGGAAGACTAAATCATTTATTCATTCAGTCAACAAATATTTTTTGAAGGCCTGCTTTGTGTCAGTTACTATTCCAGGCACTTAAAGCAGGCAGGTAACTGAATGGGATCACATATTATCTTTTTTTTTTTAACCCTTTAGAAATTTCAAATCTTTTTTCCTTCTTTCTGTTTTGCACCCATAGTGGTGTTAGTATAAATGATCTTGACTGTATCTAGAGGTGTCTACTCAATGTATCAATAATAAAACATGAAATTGTTCTCGTTGCTTATGATTAAATTATGACCACCAAAACCTAATGATAGAAGAGAACAATGTCAAGGACATTTATAATGAGTATTTGTCCTGTCTGCTGACAGCTGCAACACCACGTCCTAATGTGTTTTGCAGATTTTTGTTGGAATACTTTTACATTACCATGTAAAACTGATGACTTGTAATAGGATAGTATTTATCAATATTCATTGCTCCATATCTGGCCCGAGTTTTGCAGTTGCGGCTAGAATAGAAATACAGATAATGAGGATTGTGATACAAATAATGAATGCAGGTGGTCTTTTTTTGCCTCACTTACTGTTTTCTAACTACCTTCCTGAGATCCTTCTGCTGGCTCCATAAAACAAAACTGTGAGGTAGGACCTGGAATCTATGATGGAAGAAAAGATGGATTTGAAATGGATATTGAGATTAAGATACAGTTATGGAGATAGAATGAGAGAAGGTAGGACTAAGAACAAGTCTCAGGAGCACTTTTTATATTTTACTTTCTCCACAGTCACTTGAGAAATATGAATATTCTTAGTTTGAAAGACAGAAGAGGAAATCTCTAACTTTAAGTAATGCTCCCTTAATTATATTGGATTATTTTTAAAAATAAGATATTTAAGGAAAGACTTTTTGTTATTCATTTACTTTTTGGATTTTAGTGTAGTAAAGCAAATTTTTTTTTCTAAATTAGAAAATAGTGTAGACCTGTATGTTTCTTAATAAAGTGATCAGACTTGGTTGTGTTTTACTAAAGGCTTAATCCAACTGGGAATTGAAAATCATTCTTTAAGCTTTTTTTTTTAAAACCTCAGGAATAGTCATAATAGCTGCATTTGCTAAGTACTCACCATATATGACAGGCATTATGTTACAAACTTTACATATATTACTTATTTGATCTTTACAATGACCTTCTGAGCTTATTTTATATTCCTATTCCACAGGGGAGGAAGTTGAGGCACAATGAGATTCAAGAGTCAGTTCCCTGAGTTAATTAGTAATGGAGCTTACATTGTAAACAGGCAATCTGGCTCCTTGGTAGTTTCCTCTTAGTTCTTTTTTCCCTCTTTCTTTCCTGCCTATCCTGTCTCCCTCCCTCCTTCCTTCCCTCTTTCCTCATTCTCTCTTTCTTTCCTTCCTGTTCTACTTTAAGTTGAAAATATGGTTAAAGAATGGAAAGTTTCTCCTAATAAACTGACAAATATGTGCTAACTACTGTTTGGGTTTAAGAAAGTGTTGTGTATTATACACAATAGAAACAACATGACGTTCATATTGTTTTCAGATACCAGAGGTGGACTTTTGGATTATCCCTATCATCCAAGGTTTTGTGCAGATTGAGGAACTCGTGGTTAATTATAATGAATCATCTGACGATGAGAAAAGCAGCCCAGAGACTCCCCCTCAGGAGTCCACTTGTGTAGACGATATTCACCCACGATTTCTAGTGGCTCTCATTTCACGTCGAAGTAGGCACAGAGCAGGTGAGGAGAGGGGCCTATATTAGCATGTAAATCAAATTCATCTGGAAAAATCTGCAGATGTAATAAAACACTAATGACAATACTGGATTTAGAAGCACAGTTGGCCTCGATATGCTCAGTGACTGTAAATACTGGAACATAATTGGGGACTAATTTTTGGAGTGGAGTGAGTAAAGCAGAGTTAAGAAAAGGAAAAAGAGAAGGTCTGTAGAGAGGAGAAAAGAAAGTCTGTTGGGAAGTACCTCAAAATACTAGTGTTCCAACTAGTGGCCTGTGTTATCATGACAAGTCCTTCTAGTGCCTATGAATACTAGTATCTTTGGGAAAATCTTCCCTTTCGTTTCTTAGGAACTATCTTAGCTTCAACTTTTCAAAAACATTGAAATATACAATTATGATTTGGGGTAGGATGATATTGTTCTGCCTGGCACACTGGATCTCCAAGGCTGTCCTGAAAGATAAAGATTTGGTTAGGAAGCATAATCTATTCACACTAAATAAATTTTTTAAATGTTGCTCTTTTCTATTTAAATATTCTTTCAGGAATGCGCTATAAGCGAAGAGGAGTTGATAAAAATGGAAATGTTGCAAATTATGTGGAGACTGAGCAGTTAATTCATGTTCATAATCATACCCTATCATTTATTCAAACACGAGGTTCTGTGCCTGTGTTTTGGAGTCAGGTTGGATATCGATATAATCCAAGACCTCGGCTGGATAAAAGTAAGCATGTCATTGATTTAAAATGATGATAATAAGAATTTCATTTCTTCTGGTATTTTAATTTTAACCCTGGGATGGTTAAATCATTTAAATCTAATTGGATTACTGAAAGAGTTTGATTTTTAAAATAGTTTATAGAATATCTTTTTCTTAAAACTTAACTCATGTCTTTGAGAACTCAGTATAACTCCAGCTTTTAAAATTTGGAGAAATTTTGATTCTTTTATGGTATGCTACGTGAAATCTTTCCTGAGAAGTAGACTGGATATAAAAATAATACATTTCATAATTTTACAGTTTACACTTCTGGGTATGTTTCAGTTTAGTCTTATTCAATGATAAAATGAATATATTTTATAATTTATATATCAAAATATATAAAAGAAAATACTTTGATATTTTATCAAAAATGAAGATTAGAGATCTTTAGCTTAGCTTTTAATTTTAAAAAACTGTTTTTAGACAATCTTAGTTATATTTGGCCTGTCAATAACCTATTTAAAAAAGGAGAAAAATGAATAGACACAAATTTCTGTCTTAAACATGGGAAGGAAAAATAGATTGTCTATCACTTCTTTGTAGGTGAAAAGGAAACTGTTGCCTATTTCTGTGCCCATTTTGAAGAACAACTGAAAATTTACAAAAAACAGGTGGGCTTTGATGTGTAGTAGTATAATGTTTTTTCATATTTTGAAATGATTGTTTCTATTTTTTAATTGCTTGAAAACAACGATGTACTATTCATAATTAAGCAAAGCATTTCTATGAAGTTAAAAATACATATAAACTAAGAATATTCTTAATATTCTTTAAGAATAATCTTCAGCCACTTTAAACTGTATTTGGATAACATAAAAGATCAGACTGCTATCAATTGATTCTTATAATCCAAGAAGTATCTAGATTAAGAAATGAAAGTCATCTCTCAATACAACCCATAGTCACCTCTGGGAAGTAGCAATTTGGTATGTATCTTTCAAGATCATTTTTTTCTGCCCACCTTTCATATGTATTTATACACTTACATATAGGAATGGGATTATATAAGCCAAAACAATAGAAAACTTAGATAAAATACAAGTTCAGTAAGATGACCATATTTCGGGTATAAGGTTAATAGATAATCAGTAACTTTTCTGTCCTTTAGTAATGATCCATTTCAATGCAGAAAGCCATACATACCATGCTTTTTCCTAACAGCAACAAAAATAAAATATGAAGAAATAAGCTAATATCTAAGAAACATACAAAAAGATACCATATATATGGGGGGAGGAGGAGGATTACTGAAGAACACAAAAGAAAACCTGAATAGATGGAGAGCAAATATCTGGTTCTTAGAAAGGACAACTTAATATTGAACAGATTCAGTTCTTCCAAAATTAATATGCAATTTTGGTGTAATCTCAAACAAAGTTCCTGCAGGGCAATAGAAAGTAGACCCTCAGATTGAAACAAAAAGTTTGATAATAAGAGAGAAAGGTAGTATTTGGGGAAATGAGAACTCTCATACATTGCCAGCAGGAGCCTAAGTTGATAGAACCATTTTGAATGGTATTAGCAATTAAAACATGCTCCCGTTATTTAACCTAGTAACTTTTATCTTTTATATCTATCTTATATATAATATATATAAATCAATTCCAGATAGATTGTGGATCTGAATGTGAAAGGTAAAAAAAAAATAAATAAAGCTTTTGGAGGGAAACATAGAACGTCTTTGTGACCTCAGGTCTTCGATGGACTTAAAGACACTATACTGGAAAATACTGATAAATATGACTTTATTAAAAAAAGAACTTCTGTTTATCAACAGGTATCATTCAGAGAATGAAAACACATTCACAACGTTAGAGAAGATATTTTCAACACATATATATGTCAAAGGACTCATATCTAGAATATATAGAAAGCTCTTATTAAATCCATAAGATAGTCTAGCCAAAAGAAAAATGGACAAAAGACTTAAGGGGACTCTTCTCAAAAAGGGTATTCAAAGGCCAATAAACATATGAAAAGGTGCCTCACTTCACATACTAGGATGGCTAAAACAAAGATGGGAAATACCATGGGCAAAGATGTGGAGCAACTGAAACTCTAATATACTGTTCTCAAGAGTATGAATTATGCAACCTCAATATATGACCAGCAATTCCTATTCTAGGTATACACTTGACAGAAATATATATGTATATTCACCAAAAGGCTTGTTTGCACTTATTTACAGCAGCACTATTCATAGTAGTAAAAAATTGGAAACTTCTTGATTGATCATCAATAGTAGAACAGATAACTAGAGCGGTATATTCACACAATGGAATACCTTACAACAGTGGGAGTGGAACCAATTACAACTACATGCAATCAAACATTTTTAGCAAAAGAAGCTAGTTACAAGAGTATAAAATTATATTATTCAGTTTCTATAACACATCAAAATAGCAGAAGGTGGGGAAGGAAGCTGCAGTAACTTCCCTAGAGAAGCATATGTTCACTCAAGAAGGCACGTACTAGACAGTCATTGCAGCCAAAAACAACCTAACTATTCACCACTAGAACATTGGGTAAAGTATGGCACATCTAAAGTACTGAATGTCATCTTGCTTTAAAAAAATGAGGTAGATCTTTGTATAACATGGAGAAATCATATTGTTGATGGAGAAAATTAAACTGTAAAAAATCCCACAAATGAAACTGTCATTTATATGTATGGTTTTCTTCTTTGTTTGTAAAAATATACAAGCATATTGACATATATAGTAATTCTGTTCATGTATGTTTACCACATATACATTCATATATGTGTTTTAACATCCATATACACTTATGTATGTACATTTGTATAGGAATTTGTATAGTGGGCTGGTAGCGTACACACCAAATTGATAACAGGAGTTACCTCCAAGGAGGGGAACAGGGTTGTGATCAGGAAACTTTTTCCCGTTATGCATGTTTGAAGTTTTTACAATGTGAGTAAATTCATGCATTAGCAATGTGTGTAATCATAAATAACTTTACAGAGAATAAGCCACAATTTCAGAGCAACACATAATCATTGTAAAAGTCAAAACAATGCCGATTTGTATAAAATAAGCAGAAGGTAACCTTCTCTTCACCATGTTCTTCCTTACTCCTTATTGACTTTTAAGATCTTTTTGTACACATCTATTTTATAAGTGTGTGTATTGAGCAGATACCTCCTCATTTCTAATAGTGCCCTAATACTGTTTATACATCCACCTTATTCCCCTGGGTAATTGCTTTCCACGTTGGGCTAACTCAGGCCTGATGATGTCATTGTTCTTGCTGGTGACTAGTTTGAGTGTGGGCCTGGGGATGTTCATTGGCAATTTGTGAGGTTTGATGTGAGGGAGGTTTGCTGTGAGGCTTCTGGGAAATGTTTCCTGCTGTAATATAAAGCGATAGAGGAAGCAACAGTTCCTCTATGTAGGAACCATGCTACCTCCAGACTTCTTGTTCTGAGATTTGAGCCAATGATGTGTCATTTACAGTAAAAAGCATCCTGACACAGAAATATATATATACACACATATACATATATATATATGTATATGCATTTAAAACTCTTCTTAATTCAAAACAAGGCTATGTCATATTTATCATCCTGCAACTGTTTTTCACTTACTCGTTCATGGTCATTGTTTAACCATTTCTCTGTTGGTAGACTTTTAGGATACGGTAGTATTTTTAATTACTGTAAAAATGCTCCAGAAAACATCTTTTGTATATTTTGGGACACACGTATGTTAGAGAATAAATTTCTAGAAGTGAAATTGCTGGATCAAATGGTACATGTATTTAAAATTGATACCTGAGCTCTCTTGCCCACACCCAAGATCACATCAGTTTACATTCCCTGCTGGCAGCACGGGAAGCCAATTGCCCATTTCCCCAAATATCATATATGTAGTATTTGCAATTTCTGCCAGTGTATTAGAAGAAGACTAGTTTTCTGTTTTAAAATTTGTTTTCTTTGATTATTCACAAAGCTGCTATCTGATGTTTATTGGCTGTTTGTATATTTTCTTTGTGAATTTCCTATGTATTTTCCAATTTTTTTCTTTTTAGATTTGTAAACTCTTTACATATTATTGCTATTTATTCATGTTGCAGGTATTGTGTAGGTACTGCTTTGGTTTTTACATTGCTAGTATAAGCTTTCTAGTATTTATGTTATGCTTAGAAAGTCATGTCCAAGTCTGCAGTTATGGAGACATTATCCTAAATTTTCTTCTAGCTTTTTTTAGAACCTGGAGAAATAATATATAGGCCATTAATGCATCTGAAATTTATTTTGTGTAAAATGAGAGGTGGGGAGCTAACATAAGCTTCTTCCTCTATATACGTAGCAAATAATCCAACATCATTTACAGAACAGTTCGTAATTCCCCCAGAAAGATACTGCTAGCATGTCTTAGATTCCCCAATATACGTAGTTCCATATCTGGACTTTCTGCCTAGTTCCATTGAGTCATTTATCTGTTTCTACACTAGTGCCACAGTTTTCAGTGTGATTTAGAGTATATTTTGCTCTCCAGTGGGGCAATTCCCATTTTTTATTTTTATTTTTTATTATAAAAATTACTCTTCCAGATGAACTTTAGAATTAACTTATCTAGTCCATAAAAAGATCCTGATCTAATTTTGGTAGATTGATTTGGGGAGACTTGACATCTTTAGAGTATCAAATCTTCCCATCCAGCAAAATGGTAGTTTCTCCATTTATTTGACTTTTCTTTTATGTATTTCAGGAAAATTTTATAGTGTTCACCATATGGGTCTTGTACATTTCTCTTAAATTCTAGAAAACTTTAAATATTTGCTATTATAAAAGTTCTGTAATTGGTTATTGTTAATGTTAGGTCGTTGAGTTGTTAATCTGTTAAGTCATTGATGTAACAAATCTTATACACCTAAATGTAACAGATGAGCATGTAATTTTATGGGGAAAAAGTGATCCTTGAATGGATTAATTTCTAAGCACAGCTATAGGGAATTTCTAAAATGTAATTCCAACTTGGGGGTTCATGGGTGGTTCAGTGGTAGAATGCACACCTGCCATGCAGGAGACGCAGGTTCAACTTCTGACCCAGGCACACACACTGACCCCCCAATGTAATTCCAAATAGATCATTAAAAAAATCACATTACCAAAAAAAAAAAAAGAAAGAAAATCACAATGTGGTTCTAATATCTGATTACATTTAACTTTCTTTCATTCTTTCTTTTCTTTTTAACTTTCACAGGTTATTATTAATTTAGTAGACCAGGCAGGAAGAGAGAAAATTATTGGAGATGCTTACCTGAAGCAAGTGTTACTTTTTAACAACTCACACCTCACTTATGTTTCTTTTGACTTCCATGAGCACTGGTAAGATGGCTTCCTGAAATGACTTTTTATCAGTCTCAGTGCCTGTGGTATATACTACTGCAGGGACCTTGGTTTCTTCTCTTCTCTTTACTGGGGAGAAAAAATTCTTTTTTTTTTTTTCATTATTACAAAGGGAAAGAGTATCATTTGTTTATTTAGTTTTAATTTTCATCTGGACTTTTTTGGCCAGAAATTTGAATTAATTGTTCCTGAAATATTTCTAATTTTTCTGTTCCAAGATGACTTGGCATTCCAATTCCTCTTGTCTCACCAGTTCTAGAGCTTTTCCTTTCTGCTTGGGTCTGAGCCTGGCAGAAGTAATAGAGTACCTGTACTTAAAAATCATCCTCCTGGCTTGTCTTCAAACTCTGTTAGTGCTTTCCCTTTGAATAAACTTTACCAGAGTTTGCGCTGGAAAAAACAATAATCAGTGAATCATTTCTATGTCGCCATTTGCTTGTGTACAGTCTGAAAGCAAGGTTCTTTTGTCATAATCCTGGCCCTAACTTGGGTTAATTTACATAGGTATTGGGAATTTGGTGGAGAAAGAACCTTCTGATACCTGTGACAATGTTTCAGTGTGCTTTATTTCACAATGCAGATTATAGTTATAAGCAATTATATAAATTCCTACATATTATACAGTAGTGCTAACTGCATATACTTAAGGTGATAATTCTTTAATTTTTCTAAGGGACTTTAAATATTATATTTTAAATTTTTAAAAATAATTCTATTATCATGTTAAAGATTTTTTCTTTCTTTTGGCATGTGTTTTAGCCGAGGAATGAAGTTTGAGAATGTTCAAACACTAACTGATGCAATTTGTGACATTATTCTTGACATGAAATGGTGCTGGTACGTATTTCATAATCAGTCAAAACTCTTGGTTGGAGAAACCATATCTATTTGTCTAGCTACCACTTATCATTAAAATAATACCACACTGAGAAAACTTTCTTTTTTCCTTTTCAATTTCTATTCTCATTTTTATTAATCTTGAGGCAGTGTTAGCCTTGAACCAAGGAGAAGGTGCCAGATGATTGGGCAAAATAGAATGAGGTCTTCTCTGACTGTTCTTTGAAGATGTAAGTCTATTCCTTACAGTGCTCCATGGTTCACATTTCCTTTTTTCCCTTCTTTTTCACTATCCCTAATATGGGAAAAAGGCTTAGTGATGACTTAGTCTCAGTTTAAGGTTTATTAGAATTGTCAGACAAGAAAGATGAATCAGACTATATGAGAGAGATGTAGGAAGAATAAATGAACTTAAATGATAGGGGAGTACATTACATTAGACTTTAAGATTAGCTAGGAGGCTAGAGAAATTAGATGAACAAGTGATGATGCATGACTCTTCACTAGGCTGTAAAAGTAAATTAGTCTGTTTCAGATCATTTAGATGCATTTCTACTTGGAATGTTTAAAGTGCCTTCTGGTTTTAAAGTGTATGGAAAAGTATAACCTGGGGTTGTGTCAGCTCTGCCTCTTGGTAGCTGTATGATTTGATACAAATCACTAACTCGATACTTCATTATTGTTTTTTTTTTTAATGGGTTCTAGAATATCGTTCTTGTCAAGTAATTGTGTGAATTAGCAGCAATGTCTTTGAAGGACTTGGTAATGTCTGGCATATAATAATTATATTCCAAGCAATTGATAACTAATGCTGCTGTTGTTATACTTCAAAGAATTGTTGCTTTTGAAACACTTATTAAAGTATTTCATATTGTAAAATAATCCTGTTTGTTTTTAAAAGGGTTGATCAAGCTGGGGTAATATGTAAACAGGAAGGAATCTTTCGTGTTAACTGCATGGACTGCCTGGATCGCACCAATGTGGTCCAAGCCGCCATCGCACGCGTGGTCATGGAACAGCAGGTAATTTAGAGTCCCTTGGGATTGTAAATCTTCATTCTTAAATGATTTTTTTTCATGTGTAAAAGGATAACTAAACTCTTTTGTTTCCTAGAACATATCTAATTAAAGCATCCTTGCTGCATTAAAACCTAGAAAACAGAACTTTACTTGAAATAAATTGAGTGAAATGGCATTTTCTTAAGTATTCATTTCAAGAACATGAGGACCAACATTTAAAATGTATTGGGTGATGTTTATGTGGCCACTTACCTTTATCTTCTTAGCTCCAAACCCAACCTTCTGTGTTCCATTTTGGAGGCTGTAGTCTGCACACATTTCTGCAGAATCACCCACCTCTCTGTCAGGCTCTGCCAAAGGGGCCACTAAAGGGAGACCATGAGGCAGAGGGAAAAAAGGAATAAGCTCCTTCACCCCTCTCACTAGTGCTCTCGATAGGGGCTCTTGGTTCCTTTGAAATCACAGCACTAATCTCTTCTCTTGCCCTAGCCCTACGGGTGGCAGCAGCTTCCTACAGTCATCATTTCTGACACCTCAGAGTCCCCTTTTAGATCTTTCAATTCTCCAACACCTGGGTAATGAATTCCTTATATTACATTTCCAAAGTGGAAGTACCTAGCATGGCTTCTGCTTGTTTGTTTCTTTTTTTCTCCCCTGACTGATAGTTTAATGTAGCATTAAGCAACCTGGGTTAGCAGCCAGCCAGTTAGCTGCTAGGGTTCCATTTCTTGCTCTGCTACATTCCAGGTGTCGACCCCAAAGCAAAGAACTTAACCTCTCCAAATCTCAGTTTCTTCTTTAAAACAGAGGCAATGAGAATATTGACTGATTAGAATTGCTATGAGGAGTAAATGAGATAATTTATGTAAAAGCATTTTGAGTTCTCCTCCTGGCACAGAGTTAACATTTCTTGTATACTTTCTACTCTGTGACTATTATTGTTGTTGTTTCTATATACTCTTTTGATACTTAGTTTCACTCCATAGGCAAATTTAAAGCAAAGATGAAATATAATAGTATGAACCTATACACTAAAAATTACACCAACAATATAAATATTTTATTCTATTTATTCATCTGTAGCAATTCATAAAGCTTTCAGGTCGTGTGATTTTTTTTTTAATTTATTTTTATTTTTATTTTTTTTTCTTTTCTCTGATATTTTTTTTTAAGTCTGAAAAAAAGGGTCCTGAATTGTACATGAGTATGCTTCCTTTTCTATTTTTTTGCTATGGTTTCCTGGTTTATATGCAGCTCATCCATTAATGTGTTCATTTTAGTTAAAGAAATTAGGTGTCATGCCCCCAGAGCAACCACTGCCAATGAGATGCAATCGGATCTATCAGATAATGTGGGCCAACAACGGTGACTCCATTAGTAGACAGTATGCTGGGACAGCTGCTCTGAAGGTAAATATAGGCACCAAGCTTTTGTGGATCATTCTGTGGGACACAGATAAGACTGTGATTTAAAAACCAGCTTTGGTTTTGAGAGAATGGTATGTGGGCTCCAGGTGGGGGTTTTGTGCAGTTCACTCCTTTCTGAAATGTTTGACTAGGGCAAGGATCACACACTGAAATTCCTGTAGGGGCCAGGTAATGTGATTCAGGTAGGCCACCTATTATATCAAAGAGAGAGGAGGGGCTGTGTAAACTTGAGGTGCACACACTGTCTCTGGAGAGGACCTTTCTGTCATTGCCTTATTTATGGGTGTGGTGGCACAGTGTTGCCAAATACTCCAGTTTTTCAAGAGGGGTCTCAAAATCTGGAATTTTATTGTATGAGATGGTTGGTTTTTAAAATTTCATACAGACAAAACAACACATGTCTGCAGGTAGGTTTTTTGCCCCCACTCTGATAGCTTGCCTCCTCATAGTGGGAATCCCAATCCTGCCTCTTGCTAGCTCTGTGACATTAGGCAAGTTACTTAACCTCTCTATGCCTGACTCCTCATCTGAGTTAATGCATTTGAGGGGCTTAGAACATTCCCTGGCACATAGTAAAAATGCGAGAGATTTTACTAACTTTTATAACTATAATTAATAAACACTTTCAAGGATCCTACAGGCCTAATCTATACAGAATTTTAAGTTGTGTCAAAATATAGTTCCTGGTTCCTAAATAGTTCCTCTATGTGTAATAGGAAATGACTGAATTCATTTAAATTAGGTTTATATTAGTTTCCATTGAGGTAATAATTCATCTGAGGATATATCTTATATGGTAAATTATACCCTTAAAGGTTCAGTAGGCATCAGATACTCCATCTTTTGGTTGAGTAATAAATATCAAATAGCTTCTTATTAGTTAAGGGAAATAACTTTAGGAGTTCTTATATAAGTTATAGTTTAAAGGGAAATACTTTTTTTTTTCTTTTTGAACTTCTTGGGAATCAGCAGTCATGCCCCTCTCTTCTGTAACAGATACAGTTCACTATACTGACAATCCTGTGAGACCTAACTGGCAGCCTGTTCTTCCTAAATTGTCAGTTTTAGGATGAGGCCTGTTTCTAAGATTGCCCTGGATCGAAATAGTGGACTTGGGATGGGGGAAACAAGAGATAGTACCTTCCTTGCTTTAAGCTTAAGTCACTATCTCTCGAGGAACTATCTCTGACACCTTTGTTTGAAAAGCAAGGGAAACAAAACAATTTAAATCTTTATTGGATCATTCCACAGATGATTTGTAATGAGCAGTGAGGTATGGAAACTTCTGCTCTCTCTAAGCATGCATATCCACTTACTCAGGTTAAACTCACCTTACGATAAACTCTAGGGGACTGTTTCCTTTGTCCTGTGAGTTTTGAATATTATACCGATTTGAGGCTTGAAAATATTTTTGTCTTGTCGTTTGTTATATAGTAAGTTGTCAACTGTAAACTATAGAAGCTCTGCAAATTGCCAAGACTGGCTTACCCCTAAAAGACCATTTAACTGTGTAGACTTGATGCCACAAATAGCATGTTTAATTATTTGACATATTTGGGTGAAAGTCAAATACTAGTAGATATTTTAATTTTTAAAAAAATATTTTTATTGTACACAACAAGCAAACATACATTCTATACATGGTGTTCAATCAGTGGCTCACAATATTATCACATTGCTGTGTATTCATCACCATGATCATTTTTTTGAACATTTACATCTCTCCAGCAAAAGAAATAAAAAAGAAAAAACTTGGGTGGTCTATGGTGACTCAGCAGGAAGAGTTCTGGACTGCCATGCTGGAGACCTGGGTTCGATTCCTGGTGTCTGCCTATGCAAAACAAACAAACAAAAACTCGTATGTGCCATACTGCTTACTCTTCCCTCTCATTGACCACTAGTATTTCAATCTACTCAATTTATTTTAACCTTTGTTCCCCCTATTGTTTATTTTTAATCCATATTTTTTACTCATCTGTCCATACTGTAGATAAAAGCATCAGACACAAGGTTTTCACAATCACAGTCACATTGCAAAAGCGATATCATCATACAATCATCTTCAAGAACCATGGCTATTGGGATGACATTTTAATTTAACTACACTATTTGGAAAGTGGAGAAGTTCGCAGTAGCCCATAGAATTCCAGTTCTAAACTGAAAGGTCACAGTGATTTTAGGAGCATTCTTGTGTTTGTATGAATTGTCAAAATGACTTTTCCTTTAACAGGGCGACTTTACAAGGACAGGAGAAAGGAAGTTAGCAGGAGTGATGAAAGATGGTGTTAACTCAGCAAATAGGTACTATCTGAATCGCTTTAAGGATGCTTATAGGCAAGCTGTTATAGGTAAGAAACAGAAACGCTTTCCTTAAAGTGTGTTATTCCTTCTGTGATGAACATTTTACAGAAACCAATTTCATTAACATTGCTCATATGTTTTGTGTCCCTGTGTTGATGATCTTAACTTAATAAACCAAATTTGAATTTTACAAGATGATAGTTTGATAGTTTTTTAGGCTAGAGCAACGAAAGAAATCACATATTTCCATATGGATTTGTCAGTTTACTACTCGGGTAACAGCAAGGTTGCTGCTCCCATATATGGGATATGATACCCTAAAATCCCACCAATTGAAGTCTGCACATTCTGTGTGATTTGCCATTACTGATGGCAATGTAATGAGATTATTTTCTTTCCCCATAAGCTAATTTGTCTTATGGTCTTGCTGTGGATAAATGCACCATCCTTTTCTATAAGCATCATTTAGCAGAACATTAGGGTACCAGATTTAGAGATTATCCAAACCAACTCTACCCATTTTTAGAAAAGGAAGTAAAGGTTAGATTGCTTGGTAGAATTCATGGCCTAGGCATGTTTTTAATTTAATTTTCATGCAAGTGTTACCTTGTAGAATTAAATGTAAAATGTTCTAGATTAGAATCACATGTAACATACTTAATCTGTGGTTCCTGAGCATCTTTTTAAAATCCTATTTTTGAGCTGATTATTTAGCACACATGAAGTAGTAGGACCTAGCCACAGGCCAGTTAGGAATTTGAGACATCTGGTATAAATAAGAAACTTCCTTCATTTGCTACAAATGGGCCTATTACTATGACTGGAAGATTGGATTTTAACAGCTTATTCAAGGGAAAATTAAGATACCTTTCTTCATTTAGTTGATCTGGTTACTCAGTTATATCATTGAAGATGTAAGTTCTGTCT
Source organism: Tamandua tetradactyla (assembly GCF_023851605.1). NCBI lineage: Eukaryota > Metazoa > Chordata > Mammalia > Pilosa > Myrmecophagidae > Tamandua > Tamandua tetradactyla. The sequence goes on from NC_135339.1 coordinate 82,319,373, forward strand.
CTTAATTTGGCCATCCATAGTATCACTTCATCCTAATCCTGAAGCTGGCTCTCTTCAAGGTTTTGCCTACCTATGTAATACAATATATGATAGCCAGTAGCAATTTGGGCTTCTTCTTTTAGGGCCAGTAGTTGGGAAATCTTTCCCAGATGTTCCTCCAGTCTCATTGGCTCAAATAACTTCATGGGAAATGAGATTTTGATGATTGGTCCACATGTCCCACCAAGAGGGGGTTAGCCTATCTTTTTAAATTGGGTAATTTGTCTTTTTTATTATTGAATTGTAGGAATTCTTTATATGTTCTGGACACAAATCCCTTATCAAGTGATATGTAAATATTTTCACCCATTTTGTCGGTTTTTTTCACTTTCTTGAATGGTGTCCTGTGAAACACAAAATTTTCAACTTTGATGTAAAATTTGTTTTTTCTTTGGTTGTCTGTCTTCTTGATTTTGGTGGCATCTCTAAGAAATTGTGCCTAATCCAAGGTCACAAAGATTTGCACCTATGTTTTCTCTTAGGAGTTTTATAGTTTTAGGTTTCCTCTCTTCTAATTAGTAAACTAAGATAATGATAGATATCAACACTTCTACTCTAGATTTGATGCAAGGCATTCCTGTGACAGAAGATCTTTATTCCATATTTACCAAGGAGAAAGAGCATGAAGCTTTGCATAAGGAAAATCAGAGAAGCCATCAGGAGCTAATTAGCCAGCTCTTACAGAGTTACATGAAGTTACTGCTACCTGATGATGAGAAGTTCCATGGGGGCTGGGCCCTCATTGACTGTGATCCCAGGTGAGTTGGAAGTGGAGCTCTGGAGATTAACTTGCTTAACCATCTGATGTTTTAAGTTGTCATAATTAACACTTAGTAATTGTCCAGAAAGAATGGGCATGGATACACAATGCATGGCAGTTGTCAATATTGAAAACTTACTAAGGCAAAATTAAGGGAGTGCTAAAATACTTAGTAGTGGAAAAAAAATTTTTTTTATGCAGTTTCTATTTAAAAAAATCAAATTGGCAAACTGAACTGTGGGTGGTCATATTTGGTCCCCGTTCCCCTAATCTGAATATATTATATAAATGCACAAAATTGAGTGCAGCAAGAGGTGCAACAATGTTGGTTACTTTTATTGGTTATAAACTGATCCTGGCCTTTCATAAAATAAAATAGGCCAATTGATGCTTTAATTTTTTTTTTTTTAAAACAAAAACCATCCAGTTTCGAGTGGTTCTTCAAAATAGCAATAGATGACAGGATCTAAATTTATCACTAGATTTAATATTTGCTTTTAGGCTGAATTCTAAAATTACAGTCTTCAATATGAATTAAATATTTCAAAAAATTCTATATTAAATTCTGAGCATAACATCTGATTTAGATCTTACTATACATTTCATGTGCTTTTAATAAAAGGGGTATAAAACTTCTTGAAAGAACAATTAAATGTATAGGTACATATTTTAAAGTGAATAAAGAATTAGAATTTACTTTATATATGGTCATATATATTGAGAGCAGAAACCATTGTTTCCCCTGGAAAATAACAAGTAAAACAATAATCTGTTTCCCAATAGTCTTGCATTTCATTATGGCTGATGAAACTTTTGTGTCCTTCCATTTAAGTGTGTTTAAGTTCATTTAGTTCTTTCCTCATTGCTGCCTTGTCTGCAGATGTTACCCTGGCCCAAGGCTTGCCTGTCCAATGGTAATAGGGGAATCATACTCCCTAAACCCCAGGATCCTTTGTAGTTGTAGCTCTGTCACTGGAGGTTTCAGACTAAGCTTTCTGTTGAGTTTGCTTTTTGGTCCCATTTTTGCTGCTGTGCTACTTCATTCTTTTATTTTAGGATTTTTTTGGCTCTGATTCTTCAGTTGTGAGTCTCTGCTTAAGTCTCCTGATTTCCAGTTTGTTGTCAGGTTCCCTGCCACTCTTCCTCCGATATATGCTGCAAGATGCTTTTGTCCTCTAATTCTTTCTTATAGTATCTATAGCCAAGTTTGATTGTGAGAATACCCTTTTGCCTAATTTACCTGCCAAAAGGCATTCTCCACTGCCATCCTTAACCTCCGCCTTTTTTGGTAATTAGGGAAATGAATATGCCCACCAGTCAGCTCTTAGTAATTCCCTTTGACTTTTGTCTTCTGGGACACTGAAGGATTCTGAAAGTTTTCCCATCAGCCCAGGAATTATTACTGAGCTGCTGCCTTCCCTGTCCTGTAGAGATTGTGAAAATTTTTGCATTTTCTCTGTGAATGCTTAAGCCAATGACAGAATGGAGAATGGCTCTTCAGACCAGAGAACCTGATATCTTGGGCCTCAGGCAGAGATGGGCCGGTGGGCTCCATTACTAACTGGGACAGTAGAAGTGTCTGAGGGACTAAGGCTTTGATTCTCAAGAGGAAGAGGTGGAAGTGAAGCAGTGGAGTGGAGGAGGAACTGAAGGTTCACAGATTTGAGTGTTTTGTCTAAGGTCTGCTCCTTGGCTACAGGGACTGTCTGCTTGGGTTTGAGACTCTCTACTCTAGTATTTGAAAGATCTCCTTTAAGGTCAAACATACCTGAAGTAGTTGTATCTGATGATGGTTGAGGCATTAGCTACTTGCTGGTTTTTTCCTTGTTCTTTGTGGATCCAGCTGTTAATTCTTTGTGGGTTCCACTTTTGTTTTGCTAGAAACTGCCTCCTTGGAAGCTTTGGAATGAGATGAGGTGGATGAAGTTTATAGTAAAGTTGATGATTTGAAGCCAGTGGCCTCTCAGGTCATGTCTTAGCTTATTGGCTAGAACGGAAGGACAGGGCCTGCTAACCAGGAGTCTTTGTATTTTCTATTTTAATTGAAGACACTTTATCATCCTTGTGGTTGGTCCCATGTTGGTCCCTTTTGGAGGCACAGGTAGTTTTGAAGTTAAAACTTGCTCTTGGGCTTTAGAGGAGGTGGAGCAGGAGCTACTGGTATTTCAGAGCATTTTTGGTGTTCTCTTTTTCTTCCAGAGCTGATGCTTTTTCAGATACAGAAGCTTTCACCTTCTTTGGATTTTGCTATGTTTTTCTCTTAAGTGGCTTTCTCTTTGGGTACCATGTGCCCATTTTAATTTTCAAAATTAACTATGTCTTCATGTTGATTAGGCAGTTCTTTAAGAATTCTTATTATTAGCTCCTCTCTACTGTGTCCTATGGATTAATATCCTTTCTAATACTCCCGAGATTTTTCTAAATTTGTCACTGGTCTTTTAATCTATTTCTAAGGCTTAGACATTTTCCCCATGGTGGGTAGTTTTCTTTTTTTCTTGTAGGGAGATGTTTGGAAACCTACTCTTGGGCTGAGTTTGTTATAGAAGCTCTGTCCAGTCAATCCACTGAACTGGAGATATAAACCTGGAATGGGTGGCCCCCAGCTGAGGAGTGAGAGGTGGCTCTAGGAGTTGGCTTCCAGGGCTTAGATCCTGGGCTGTCAGCCGGCAAAAGGCAACAGCTTTATTGAGATATAATTTTTATACCATATAATTAGCCCATTTAAAGTATACAGTTCAGTGGTTTTCGGTAACTTCACAGATATGTGCAATCAGTACCACAGTGAATTTCAGAACATTTTTCATTACAAAGAAAAACCTCATACCCTTTAGCTGTCATCCTCCATTCTTCTATACCATCTCAGCCCTAAGCAACCACTAATCTACTTTCTTTCTTTATAGATGTGACTATTATGGACATTTCACAGAAATGAAATCAGAAAAAGATGCCAGTCTTTGTGGCTGACTTCTTTCATTTAACATGATATCTTCAAGGTTTATGCATATTATGGCATATATCAGTACTTAACTCCTTTTTATGACATTGGTATATCCATTGATGGCTATTATGAATAGTACTATTAGGAACATTTGTATACAAGTTTGTGTTTGAACAGCTCTTTTTAGTTCTTTAGGGTATATATCTAGCAGTGGAATTGCAGGGTCAGATGGTAATTCCTGGTTTAAGTTTTTGAGAAACTGCCAAACTTCCATAGTGCCTTCACCATTTTATATTCCCACCAGTAGTATATGAAGGCTCCAATTTCTCCACATCCTCCCCAACATGTTATTTCCCGATTATTTTTTATATGGCCACCATGCTAGTGACTGTGAAATGGTATCTCACTGTGGTTTTTATTTATATTTTCTTGATGATAAATATATTGAGCATCTTTTCTTGTGCTTGTATTTGTATAGTTTCTTCAGAAATATGTCTATTCAAGTCCTTTGCTCATTTTTTAGCTTAACTGTCTTTCTGATGTTGAGTTGGGTGTGATTTTGTAAGTGAAGTTTTCTGGGGCCAGGATGAGAATGAAGCCAATGAAGCAGGTCAGGTGGGGCCAAGTGTAGGGCTGGAGCCTGTTTCCGTTTTAAATTGTGAGGTTTGTTCATTATGGACTTTTTTTTTGCATTAATTTTTTTTTAAATATTGCATTAAAAATTAGTTGTCTTAAGTAAGTTTTTTGGCACTCCCCTAAATTTTGCAGTAGTACCTCACTCACCTCGTTGTAGTCATGGCCCCATTGAAATATTTGGTAGAAATAGTTTGGCAAGCAGTTTACAAATACTTATTGCTATGGGAAACAAGAATGGCTGCCCTTCTGTTACATGTCCTCACACCACTCCAGCTGGAACTGCACAGGAGACTGGCCGAGCCGCCGTTTCTGCCCCAGTAGTTGGGTTTCTTCCCGTTTTGTGCATACTCGGTGCCCACTCCTGGTCCTGGGCCTTTTCTTTTGAAACACTTACTGAGCACAATTCAGTTTACTTCCCCGTAGACAGTTTCTGGTATGTACAGATCTGACAACTCTGACCTTTTTATATCCTTGTCATCCTCAACCCATCACACACAGCCTGCGGTTATCACAGACAAATCTGACTTTAATCACAGCCTCTGAGCATCTGGTGGCGCATCAAAGGATTGAAAGAGGAAATCTTAAGTTTGAATGGAAGTCGTGTCCTTAAAAGTGCCTTTCAGCATCTCCACAAAGCCATCACTGTTTATAAACAATTTTATCCAGTGCTACTTAATTTGCATTTTCACACACTGGAATTAAATAACCACTTCCCTTTTTTATCCATTTTAGGCAAGTAGCTAGGTGTGCAGCAGCCACGCTTTCTTAGCCATGTGTCACTGCAGGGGACGGGGTGCCGCCATGATGCCTGCGTACCCTGGAGCCCCGGGACGGTTCTGTACAATGGTGCCTGCGAGCTCTCGCGGGAACAGGGCGGGGCATATAGGGTCTGGTGGCTACCCCTCCCTTCTGGGGCTGGGGTCCACGCTCTCCCCCGAGGGCCAAGGATGCGCAGAATGGGCTGCGCATGCGCACTGGTTGCTAGCTGCCGCCGGAAATGAGCGGCCGGAAGTGAGACGTGTCCCATGGGCGTGACTTGGCGCTGCCGCGTCGCAGTTGCCGCATTCGCCGCATTTGCTGCAGGCGTGAGGCCCGGACAGCTAGTTAACTAAGCTTCGAAGCATCGACGGGAGGACAGACTGACTGACGAGATGCCGCGCTCCCACAGACCTCCACCTATCGCTCAGCGGCCTGCTCCAGAGCCCAAGTCTGATGGCGTTCTGGCAATGACTTTCAAGATTTTTCTCCTTTTTGCAGGACTTATGGTCAAAGTTCCTGTGGGGTTATATTTTTCCTGTAAATTACTTCTTTTTCAAAGTCTTATGTTAATGTCCCCTGAAGACAGCGCCTTTTACGCGACCATCGTCGCAGTGGTTGGGCTTCATGTGGTGCTGGCAATTTTTGTCTTCATAGTATGGAAGGAGGGCTTGCCTCAGTGGCGGGAAAACAAAAATGATTAGAGCAGCTTCTCCTTTAGAGCTGCAAACACGGGGGTGGGGAAGTGCTTAAAGGGTTTTTTTTTCCCTCTTCGTATTAAATTTTTTTTTAAGGGGAGGGGTGGACGGGTAGGGAAATTCAGTATTAACTGCATCTGAGACTTCAATAAAAACGGGGGTGGGGAGGGTGGGCTGACATTTTTTGACCGCCTGTTACGTGCCAAGTGTTTATTCTTTTGGGACATAACGTTTTTGGCTGAGGATCATGTTGGACTGATGTAAATAATAATGCCAAAATAGGCAGCTAGGATGAAAGTAACACTAATTAAGAGTGAGATTTAATTATTTCTTACTGAAAGATGTGTTGTGACGTAATCTTTGTGGCCTGGCTCCAGCAACAATATTCAGAGTGCAGGTAAGTATCCACGCACAAGACTAAATTACGTTTTATAGTGGTAAACGTATTCTGCGTTGTTATCAGTGCAGCTGCCAGGATCATTGAATTTATGCTTTTTGCCCCCAAATTGGTTAGTGCTCAAAATTTTGAATTCTAGAATTCATCGGTGTTAACAGGTTCTGGCCTTTTATCTTATTCCTTATATTTTTTAGTATATTATTTCAAGTAAAAATTGAGGTAAATTTATTCAGATTAAGACTGTTTTACTACAAGGTGCTGCTGATGTAAAACACTCCTGTTTGTGATGTTGGTAAATACCTCCCTGCAGCATCCCTTAAGCAATGACCTCATTCTTACGCAGATTAAGTTGTGTGGTTTAAATTCCATTTACAAATGCTTTTTTCCCTACTGTCTTCCATTTGTTTTTCAGTAGCATTGTGATAAGGCTACTAAAGCAGAAATGTGCACTCAAACAGTAGAATTTTGAGAGTAATATACCAATGCAGATGAATTTCCATCTTTCGTGGAAAGGCTGTTTTTAATGTTAATATTAATAGAAAAATGTTTCGTTTGTGTTCAAATTCTGCCTTGTTATTGGTTGATGATTTATAGATTTTCTACTGTTTTATCTTAGGAGGGTATACGTTTTCCTGTGGTTTTGGTTTAATGGTTCATAAATACTCATCTGTTTTTTAACCCTTATTCTGATGTTTGATTTCAGACTGGATATAAATATAGCAAAAGTGAGAGTAAGGAAATGTTTATTCTTTTGTTCCTTGAAAGCTCAATAAATTAATCTGTAGTGAGAAAAATGCAAAACTGACTTGAGCTTGTTTCATTTTTGCCCAATTTAAAATTCTTTCAGAGGATGCATTCTACATGAGTGTAAAAATGCATGGTATTATTTTTGAAGTTTAGGTAATGTGCAATAATCTAGATTTATACCCTTCTCCACCTCACTTTTTCCTTTCTTCTTCCCAGTATCCGCCTTTCTCCCCTTCTCACATTCCTTCCCGCTTCTCCCTCCTGTCTCCCTCCCCTCTGCCCCGCCATTATCCCTTTTCTCCTGAGGCCTTTCCTCCTCAGGAATGATCCCCTCTTGCCTCTTTCCCTTTCCCGCCTCCCCAAGCTGGTTCTTTTCTTTAAAATTTCCAAATGAATAGATGGCATTACATTTAAAGTAGAATTTACTATTTGATTTTCTTGTTTTCCCCTGGCTATCTTTTGCTATAAGGGCATCTGCTGTAGAAATATGCTTCGCAAAAATTGCAGATGAAAATGAAAATTTTAATTCTGTGTCATATTTGTTTAGCCTCATTGATGCTACTCACAAAGATGTGGATGTGCTGTTACTGCTTTCTAACTCTGCCTACTACGTGGCCTAGTAAGTTATTGATTTAAAGCTTTTATTTTTGTTTACTTTTTAAACCTCGAGGAAATTTTCTTTTTAGAAGACATAACCAAAAAAAGGTAGCAATCGTTTTTACTATATATTTTGTGAAACTTCATTGAATCCTTTTACCTTACATAACATTACTCTGATCCTTCTCAATTAGAAAATATGATTTTAGAATTATCTCTGTGCTCATAAAGTATTCTGTTTTATCCGTATTATTTCCTCTGTATCTTTCAGGTTTTGATGTATTCTGTACGTTTTTATTGTTAATGGCCATATATCTTTGTTTGCATTATTATACCATAGTTAAATGTTTCTCCACTTTTAGGCACTGAGTTCCACTTTTTTGCGATTATGAATGATGTCCCTGTCTTTGTGCACATGACTGTGTGTGTGTGTGTGTGTGTGTGTGTGTGTATGCACTTCCCTGGTTACAAGGGTATGATGAATTATAACTTCTGTGGTTCGTTGTCAGATTGCTCTTCAGGAAGATTACTTATTGACAATGCCACTAGCATTGTTTCATTGTAATCTTACCAGAATTGGATTTTATTCTTTTATTTTTTTTCTAAGTAAATATTCACATTCTTTTTTATCTTGTATGAACTGTCATTTCTTAGTCTTTGGCCCGGGTGCCTTTTGGCATTGATCATATGGATTTTTCATGCTTGATTTTGGATATCAGATTTATCTGCTGTATTATTCACAAATACATAGTTTCAATATATGTATAGTGTGTTTTGCCTTTCTTTCAGGTTTGCATTTTATGAAAGTTTTTCTAAATCTGGTTATTTTTACCTTAAAATTGATTTCTTCTTTTACTGTACATTCAATACCTCATTTTCCTTTACCTGTTGAACCAAGTATGTTTTTATTTCATCTAGTTTTTAAAATATTTCTTACATGTTTAATTATCTTTGCCCTAGAATAAATTGTACTGTGGAGATTATTTTAATTGCAAAGTAGTTTGCTACTACTATAGCTGACAAGCCAAATATGTTTTTTATTTTAATCCTCTTTTTATTCATATTCTCTTTATCTAGTTATGATGATGAAGTTGATAAAGTAAACCAATATCAACGATTAAGTCTGGAAGACCTGGAAAAAATAGAAATAGGTAAATTTAACATACCATAAACTGAGTCATAGAAAGCAAATGCAGTTCCTTCCAAGAGGTTGTCAGATTAATTTAGCAACCGGTATAACATATTATTAGAACCAGAAAGGGATGTTCCAAGCAATCTATTTATTAGGACTTCTTTTCCATATTTTAGAGATTAGTGATAAATGTAGTCCAATAATAACTATTCCTTTTATTATTTTCCTTTTGTGAGGATTAACCCTGAGATCAAGAAAGTTTAATTAGTTGAGACTGAAGGAGAGTTTTTATTTTATTTGTAGCCTCATCTAACCAAATGGTCACAATAGGCTTGTATTTTGTATAGTCTAGGTTATGAAGAAAAATAAGGCTAAATTCTTAATTGATGAATATAAGTTGAAGATATAGAAGAGTGAATATTACATGAAAGATGTAACTTTATACATATTCATTTGGAAATTAGGTCCTGAGCCCACTCTTTTTGGTAAGCCAAAGTTCTCCTGCATGCGACTGCACTACAGACATAAAGAAGCAAGTGGCTATTTCCACACACTGAGAGCTGTGATGCGTAATCCTGAAGAGGATGGAAAAGGTATGAGGAAAGGGAAGAGATCAAAGTTTTCAGTGATATCTTCATACCTATCATAATAAGCACAGAAGGAATTTGGGGCATTATAAACCATTACCTTCTGGGGAGGGAGTAGTTTTGTGGTTTGAGACCTTGAAATAGCAACTTTGCTCTGAGCAATTTGGGATTATATGAACTCATAATGTAGTTTGGGCAGGGGAATCTATAGTGGAAATTCTCAGTGTCTGACCTTATATGAAGCCATTTGGGTGCCCATGTTTTTCCCACCACATGTTCCGTTTTGTGAATAGTAGGCAGGGCTCATGTCTTGTTCACCACTGTTGTCTGGGCACCTATCATAGTATTTGAACAAAAAAAGAATTAGAACATAGTTTCATTCCAATCAATTTGTTTTTCTTGTCATGTGTTTACACCATAAACAGTTTATTCTAAATAGTTTATATAGTCAAATATGAAAGGCAAAATTATAAAACCACTTAAACATATATAGAACAACGTATCTTTGTGACTCAAGTGTACAATCTTTCTTAAAAAAGATACATCAAAAAATATGCAATGAAAAGACAAACCACAAATGAGGAGAATAAATTTGCAGAGTAAAACCAACAGAAGACTATATTCAGAATATATGGAAATTCCTACATGTAAATAAGAAAAATACTGAAATAGAAAAGTCATAAATATGTATTGCATAAGGAACATAACTGGTAATAAACATATAAACTATATTTAACCTCATTAGTAATTAAGCAAATGAAATTTAAGACCACGAGATACCATTTACATCGTTACCATTTATTTATTTATTTATTTATTTATTTATTTATTTTATTTATGGCATGGGCAGCACCAGGACTTGAACCTTGAACCCAGGTCTCGGGCATGGCAGGCAAGAACTCTGCCTGCTGAGCCACTGTGGCCCACCCATGTCCTTTATTTTTATGTTAAAATTTGTTTTGGAAGATTTTTGAACTAGTCATGGAGAGTATTGAACAAGGAGCATTTTTTTGGTACATTATAGCAGGTAAGTTTGCATTTAATTGTATGAGCTCAGATTTCTTTCAGAGTTCTTTTAGTTGAAGCTGGCTATTTTTTAGTGTGCCTTGGAGAAACTGGCAAACAGTTATATTTGGGTTTCAGATACCCTTCAGTGCATTGCGGAGATGTTGCAGATCACCAAGCAAGCCATGGGATTGGATGTACCTATAATTGAGAAAAAACTTGAGAGGTGAGTATACTACTTTGGTTTTTCCCCAAGAATAAAGACATTATTATTTAAAGTCTTCTTTGAAAGTATTTGCAAAGTGGGAGGCTGGGGGTGGGGGTGGCGAGGAGGTCACGTTAAAGAGAGGGAAGAAATAAATATCTGTGGATCAAAAAGTAACACTTCTTGTATATATATTTTTATATAGAGATAATATAATTTTCAGACAGACTTATGGAAGAGTTGCAGAAATAGTACAGAATTCCCGTTTACCCTTCCCTCAGCTTCCCCTTGTGTTACCATCTTACATAACCATAGGGCATTTATCAAAACCAAGAAATTAACCTAATACAATACTGTTAACCCAAGTACAAAACTGATTTTTTTGGATTTCACTAGTTTTTTCACTAATGTCCTTTTTCTATTCCAGTATCTAATCCAAGAATCCCACATTGTGTTTAGCTGTCTCGTCTCCATGGTTTCCTTGTAGTTTGGGACAGTTCCTCAGTTTTTCCTTGTCTTTTATGACCTTGATACTTTTGAAGAGTCAGTTACTTTGTAGTTCCCCCAGTGTGGGTTAGTCTCATGTTTTTTCATGGTTGACCTGAGGTTGTGCACTACTGGGAAGGGATACCAACAAAGTGATGTGCACTTTTCAGTGCATATTGCAGGGGTGGGGTATATGGCATCATGTTACTGTTGATGGTAATCATGAGTACTTGACTAAGATGGCGTTCTAGTTTGCTAGCTGCTGGAATGCAAAATGCCAGAAACAGAATGGCTTTTAAAGAGGGGAGTTTGATCAGATGCTAGTTTACAGTTCCAAGGCCGAGAAAATGTCCCCATTAAAACAAGTCTGTAGAAATGTCCAATCTAAGGCATCCAGGGAAAGATACCTTGGTTCAAGAAGGCTGATGAAGTTCAGGGTTTCTCTCTCAAGTGAGAAGGCACATGATGAGCACAGTCAGGGTTCCTCTCTCATCTGAAAGGGCACATGGTGACCACAGCATCATCTGCTAGCTTTGTCTCCTGGCTTCCTGTTTCATGAAGCTCCCCAGAAGGCATTTTCCTTCTTCATCTCCAAAGGTGGCTGGCTGGTGGACTCTGCTTCTTGTGGCTATGTCGTTCTGCTCAGCTCTCTCTGAATCTCCTTCATTCTCCAAAATGTTTCCTATTTTATAGGACTCCAGAAATTTATCAAGACACATCCAAATGGGTGGAGACATATTGTCACTTAATCCAGCTTAACAACCACTCTTGATTAAGTCACATCTCCAGGGAGATGATCTAACTACAGATTCAAACATACAGTATTGAATAGGGATTATTCTGCCTTTATGAAATGGGATTTAGATTAAAACATGGCTTTTCTAGGGGACATACAGCCTTTCAAACCAGCACAGATGGTGTGTGCTAGGATCTCCACTTAAATATTTTGGAGATCCTTTGAGACTGTGCAGATATCCATTTTGTTGCTTGAGTTGTTCTCCTTTTGGTCGTAGGAGCCTTTCAAGTTAACTTCTGAGTGTTTTTTTATTTTATGAATCCTATGAAAATTCTTGATCCCCTTGTTTCCTCTTATGGCCCTGAAGTATGGGGAAGCTTGGAAAAGTCTCCTATGCATATGCACAGTGGACTTTGAAGTGCTTTGGGTCCCAGGAGCTTAGTCTAGGAGAGGACTGTTGTCACTGAGAGGGCTTGGAGGGCTTTGGAAGGCTTAGTCAGCTACTGGCATTACCAGCTTTGGCCAATAGCCTGTGACTATCGAGCATGTCTCCATGCCCGTTTCAGCATTGAAATATACAGCTGTTTCCTCATCACACAACTTAAGTATTAAATTGTTTTCTGTTTGGCACCTTAACTTATAGTAGTCAGATTTCTCCAGAAGAAATTCACCTTACTACAAAATGTATTCATTCCACAACTAATTATTGAGAGTCTCTGTTCAAGTACTGCTAGTTTGTGGGGTTTCATAGCGATAGATAATTCCTGCCTTTAAGGAATTTAGTCTTTTCTTGAAATTTTTTTATTTTGATTTCTTAATTTTTCCATGTCCATAGTCTCACCTTGCCATGTCACCACCATCCTAAATTTTATTATATCCTTACTTAGTTTTCATTCGCAGACATATGTATACATGGATGTTTAAATAGAATGTTATTTTAGAAAAACGATTACACTGTATGACTTGTATTCAGGAATTTGATTTTTCATTTAACATGAAGTTAAGATTGATCTATGAAATATTTTTGCAAAATGACTAGCATACCTGACTTAAATATCTGATTAATGAAATTGTTTTTGTTTTATGTTTAATATTGTTTTTTAAAATACCTGCAACTCTGTGTTGAATCAGTAGGCCAGAAAGTTTTAAGACGCTAAATTGTAGGACCATCTTCCAAAATGTGTAGCCTCTTTGTAAGGATTTTGTCCTTTTTTTTTTTTTAAATCAGTCTACATATTTTCTCATGACCATTTACTTCAATAATTGTGGCATATATAAAAAGTTATCAGCGGCCAACTTAAATTTTTATGTATAGTTTTAAAAAACTGTCATACTGAAAAAACTTGAAATATTAGAAAATTTGTCACATCATTATTGAATCACAGCCACTGTTGTGGAATCATATAATACATATGATCCCCTTAAAAAGTTTTTTAAAAGAAGACCTCTAAGTATAAACCAACTATTTCATCTAATGTGCAAGAAAGTGATCTATCCCAATTTTGGAAGAAAAATTGGCTTATGCTGGACCTAATAAATCATAACAGTATACTTAATATCATATATTCACTATTTAAGAGGTTTTCAAGCGTAATCTTAGTGTACTTGGGTTGCTTAAGATGATTAGTTTACAGCTGATGCTCATTTAAGATGGCATTCCATGGTAATTATCATTTTGATGTATTTCTTTCCCCATATTTTTTCTTCTTGCAAGTTTTAAATCCATATAGGAAATAGTTTTTTTTGCCTAGCAGAGTATTGTATGCATATTTCATATTAGTTATAGTGATTATAACTATTGGTTTTAATAGTTGGATATCATCTATTTGATAAGGTATTGTGTTTGCTAAGAACATGGACTCTTATCAGTCAGACCTTTTTTTGACTCTTGGCTCTATCACTTACCCTTCGACCTTGGGAAAGGTACTTCACAGTCATCTGTAAGATGGGATACTATAAAATCTTCCAGAGAGTAGTTGCATAGATTGAATGATAATGCTTACTAAAGTGCTTAGAATTAATACCTGGCACATAGCCATGAAACCCAGTTGCAAAAACTTTGGGTTACTGTTTTCTTCCTTCTGTTAGGTCATGACAGACATCCTTGTACGTGTACTGACTGTTCTCACATTTTAGCATTATTTCCTTACAATAGCATCCCAAAATTGAAACCTGAATTAAAAGGTGTGAATATTTCCCTTGCTCTTAACAGTTCCAAATTGCTTGCCAGACTCATTGAGCCATATATCTTCCAAGGACAATGAGAAGTCTCCTTACTTGTCATTTATCCTTATTTTCAAGAAGTCTAAAGACTCGATTTTCTTTTTCTTGAGTGACTTGGCATTTAAACTACATTTAATATTTAGATTTGTTCAAGTTGTAATATAGAGTGTATAACTCTGATCCTCTCCACTAGTAGTTAGTTAGGTGGTATTTTGCTAAGAACTGTGCTGAAATGTAGCTCAGAGAATTCCTCTGTAAGAAAGTTTCTCAGTATTTTGCCATCCTTAATATAACCTGGGTGGACACATATTTTTAAACTCTTAAATACACTGGAGAGAGAGGGAACATTCAAATTTAATTACTTTGTAGAGAAAATAGCCAGTATGCTTTAGACATGCATACTGGCTTAGAAAATAGCCAGCCAGTATGCATTAGACATTTGCATTTAGGAAAAGAAAGGCAAGACTAATAGCAGATTATCTTTACATTTAAAATCTCTGAATATTTTCATCCTTACGAGCACTGACCACATTCCATTAGGGAAGAAAGCAATGTAGCTATCTAGAGAAGAATAGATAAATTTTTGTTAGTGGAGAGAATTGTTAAAGAAGCAATTAATTTCATAGCTTTTCTGAAATAGTCTCATGATTAGTAATCCTACATGGTCAACCAGAGTAATTCTTCCCCAGTGTATAAAATGAACTGAGGCAATTGTGGTAAGTAGCACTCAGACTTTTTTTTCTCCCAGTTATAGATGTAATGAGGGATGCCAAAGGAGTAGAAGGCACTTAAGATTAGTTATGTTAAATGTCCCAAATCTCTTAAATTCAGGTAATCAGTATGAAATAAAGTAATATTAGAAAACAGAATTCCAACCCCCACCTCTGCCTGAATTCAGCCAAACTAGAATATATCGAGAAAACTTTAGGGAAGATGCTGTAGATTTCCATTGACAGTCAGTGATGCCTCTGTGCCAGTAGTTTAGTTTACAGATGTGCTAGAACTGGGCTGCCCAAAACATAACCTTTCATCACATGAGGCTATAGAACCCTTGAAATGTGACTAGGACAAATTATGGATTACTGTACACTGGCTGTTTCAAAGACTCACAGTGAAAACAGAATATAAAATATCTCAGTCATTTTTAATATCAATTACCTGTTGAAATATTTTTTGATATCTTAGGTAAAATGTTATTAAAATTGATTTTACATGGCACTTTTCAATGTGGCTGCTAGAAAATTTTAAATATACAGCTCACATAATATTTCTTTTGGGTAGTGCTATGTTCTTGAGTCAGCTGGGGGTTTCCTGAGTTTAACCTAACTGGTAAATTTCAAGAAATTGAAATCGAATTTACTGTTTTCAAGAAACTGAGAGCAATTTAAATAGGCAAGTGTTTTCACTTACATTACTAATTGCAACTGGAATATAGATTCCATAGGGAATTAACTCTTTTCTTTTCTATTTTATAGGAAGAGCAGTAAACCTCACGAAGACATCATTGGTATTAGATCTCAGAACCAAGGCTCTTTGGCCCAAGGGAAGAATTTTCTCATGAGCAAATTTTCTTCTCTAAATCAAAAAGTAAAACAGACCAAATCAAATGTAAACATTGGCAATCTACGAAAGCTAGGAAACTTTACAAAACCTGAAATGAAAGTTAACTTTCTGAAACCAAACTTAAAAGTAAATCTTTGGAAATCAGATAGTAGTCTTGAAACCATAGAAAATACAGGTGTGATGGATAGTAAGGACCAGGCAGAGTCTGAAGGGGAAATATCTTCAGATAATGACTCATATCACTCTGATGAATTCCTTACAAATTCCAAGTGTGATGAGGACAGGCAGCTAGTTAATTCTTTAGAGCACATAGGGCCAGTAGACTATGTTCTTCCTAGTTGTGGTATTATTGCTTCAGCACCTCGATTAGGCAGTCGATCCCAGTCTGTAAGCAGCACTGAAGTTAACGTTTACATTCCTTCTGAGGGTACTGTGGATCATGAAAGTGGGCTTGGAAAAGCCCATGAGTCTCCTTTGAAGAAAAGTCCGTCTGCTGACAACGTACACATTTTGACTGGCTTTGCCAAGCCTGTGGATATTTACTGCCAGAGATTTGTACAAGATGCACAAAGCAAAATGGCCGAGCCTTCAGAGACCAGGTCTGTTTCTCAGCAGGCTACTGAGGAAAAAAATGAAGTGACCAATCAAGTTTCTAGTGAAGACACCCAATCTGAAGCAGTAGGACAGACACCTTCTCGACCCTCTCAATTAGATGTGTCTTTTTCTGTGACAGGCCCACAGTTTTTGTCTGTTGAACCAGTACATTCAGTCGTATCTCAAAAGAGCCCAAGCTCTGGATCCAGCATGCTTGAACTTGAGACAGGGCTTCATGTAACCCCTTCTCCTTCAGATAGCAGTAGCAGCAGAGCTGTCTCTCCCTTTGCAAAGATTCGAAGTTCCATGGTCCAGGTTGCTAATATTACCCAAGCTGGATTAACTCATGGAATCAGCTTTGCAGTGGCAAAAGTTCAAAAGAGTCCTGCAGAACCTGAAGTAGTTAATGAGGTCCAGCAAAATGAACTTAAAAATATGTTTACACAATGCCAGACCCGAATAATTCAGATTTAGTTTTTAGCTACAAAGAATCCTTACAGGTGGCTTTTATTTCATCAAAAAGGTTTCCCATATTAGCCTCTTATAATTGTACTGTCTTTGAATATAAGGGATCACAAATTCTGTTTACTGGAAAAGGTTTTAAAGGGAGTCTGATCCTGAGCAGATAGCCAAAGTTGAGAGCCAAGACCACAGAAGTGTATCATCCTAGAATTAGTGTAGGCTGAGTAGCTTATATGCTACAAAGCAATTGAAAAGAAATCAGGAATAATTCACTTTAAACCACTACCTAAACCTTTTTGGAATGAAGTGGGTGGGCAGAGTGTTGAAGGATGGGCATGGACACGTGGAGAGGAATAGCATTTTTTACCATTTGTTTTGTTCATTTTTGAGTGGAGTGCCTCTACAAGGTAAATACCATTCAGTTCTAGTGATTTCTAGTTTGGAAATCATTTGAACATTAGAAAAAAAAAACACCTTGGTTTATTTTAGTGGCTTAACTTCCTTATGAGGTTAATTGAGAGTTGACAGTATAGTCAAGAAACGTGCCCATTTGATCCTAATTTTCCTTTTCAACTTGAACAAATTTAAAATATTCTGCTGTCTTGTATACCCACAGTCTGGAAGCATTAAGACTTGCCAGTCATAAAGCAGTACATCGGATGTGTATACCAGCACCTATTAAATTTAATCCTGCTGTTTTCAGGAAGGTAAGAATATATGTATATTGACACTACTAATTATAGAAGGAAATCTTCAAATTTTAATTTTTTCTAGGAGGGCATTTGACATCTTGTGTAGACTATCACAATTATAGAAAATTTAGTCTGAAGCACAGTTGTGTTAAAACTGGTTTTATGGTTATACTCTGACCACACAGAACCAGTGCTTATTCTGTGAAATCCATATACTAAGAAAGTTGCACGTTGTATTCCAAACAAATACTGGTTTGACTCGTATCTTAGAGCCTTACTCTGTTGAAGTGATTCTCAGCTGAACATTATGTCTGTTGTAACTTTGATACGCATTTCCACTTTTGTTATTTATTAGTGGTATATTTTTTTCAAGTGTCAAATCTTGTGACTTTAAAATAAAATACCATTGCAATTTAAAATGACAATGTGTATGAGAATTCCTTCAATAACATTTTAAACATAAGGGTTGATTTTAAGTCAGTCAAAGAATTGATAAACAGGGTACATTTACTAAAACTGAACTTTTAGTCCTAGCCTTTCCAAGTTTTTACTCCTTCGAAATGTTTTCATGACTTTCAAACCCAAGCATTTGAAACGGAGTGTTTTTATCTCACCAACTTTTCTTCTGGGTCTTAAAATATTAAGTATTCTAGAACATTAGAGAAAACATAAGCCAAGGTCATGTGAGATGAAATACACATGTTTAAACTATAGAAATTAGCTCCAAAGGTTTTTGGAAATGAAAATTATCCTAAGAAGACAGGCAGTTTAGTTTCCAATCAGGATAATAATGGATGTCTTTAATTTTCTGATCATTCAAATAAAATTAACATCTTGTCTTAAATCAGAGCAACACATTTTAATGTCTATATGTGTAAACAAGGGAGAAAAGGACTTCTGAAACCCTAAGACTTCCACAATCACCCCCCTGGCTGGTGGCCTTCGATAAGATGCACCTCCCATACTTAAGCTTCCCTCTGGTAATAGTTATCCACCGAGAGGACAAAAGCACAAAGAAGATGGATGTGGGATGCTGAGTATGATTTAATTCATGAAAAACAGCCCAAAGTACTTGTAATTTGGGAAGTTTTATTTATTTAAAAGAGGGTTCTCCTTTCAAGGGAACTTTTCTACAAGACCAAGCAAATTATGTACTTCTCTTTGGTAAATTACAATTCACATTGGCACAATAAACACATGGTAACTAATCTATTTTGTTCTAGGCCAATTATAGAAAATGAATTTTCACAAATCCAGTTGAGCCTTTTCTAAAAGCTTAAGGTCTAAACTACCAGTTATAAAAATGAAAACCAGTTAGGATTCTAAATATAAACAGATTATTTACATGAGTTTATAAAAATAGATTTCAGTTTAGGAAAAGTTAACAATATTGTTTAAACAACTAGTAATTTCCACTTCATTTCATTAGGCAAAATGAATTCCTTGATTTTCAAGGTTGACCCTGTTTTCTTAGTTAGCAATATCAATTTAGGCCTTATAGGAAAAAATTTTAAGAAATCAGTCGATCTGTTTCCAACTAGGTAAGTTATTAACTAAAGTTCTTGCTGCCACAATTATACTACTACAGTATTATTAATTTGCTTTCTAAGAAAGCTTTTCTTTGAAAACGTAAAAACTGTCATTGGTCTTGGAAAAACTTACCAGCCATTGTATCAGAACATTACTTGACTAGCAGATAATGTCACTTGATCTAACACATCTGGAACTCACTGATAAACTTATATAAAAATGTTAAAATCTGAAACAAAGAAACTGGACATTTGTTAGTAAAATACCAGAAAAAAAATTTTAAGAGGGCTATTTCGTTCTTCTCACAATTAGGCAAAACAGCTTTGTTAGGGCAGTTCTCCCCTAAGTGAGTCTTACAAAACAGTGGTCCCAAATGCACTGGAGTAAAATGTGAAAAATAAGGACAATGTAGTGTTTTTTTCCAAAAAGCTACATTTATTTCTTTTAAAGGACTAATTTTTATTATGAGGTTGTCCTTTTATGAAAAAAAAAAGTGGTAATACAGTGATTAATTTCAGATTACTTGGCAAAATAAATTGGCAACACTGTCCCAAAAGTTTTGAAAATATTACTGATCCATGAAATCCAAGTCTAGGAACCACTGCCCTGTGAAAGATAGTTGTGCAGGTTGTTAACAACTGTTAAATGGAAATAAGCTTCTGTGGTCATTTGGAAATGAGAGAATTTCTCGTGACCTTTAGGTCATGTGAATTAATGGCAAGCATGCCACAGTTCCCAAACTTTGACCATTGTACATACTCAGACCCACTGTTAACTGGAAAAACAGAAATTTGAAGTGAAGAATTAATATTTTGATAATCAGTTTTCTTCAAATGACATTAAACATTAGCATTTCAACAGAGTCTGGCCTAGGACTTAGCTGAAGCTAAGAAAATGGTATCATCAGCAACATTATCGATATTAAACTTTTAATATCAAACACATTTTTATATATTGTTACTAATTTATATAATTATAAAACAAAGTTCAAAAGCTCCATAAAATCATTAAGGTAAAAGCCCTTACTGAACATTATATAAATTTCAGATGTTACCAGACTTGATTTCAGGAAAAGTCATTGGTTTTTGATACAAATTATCTACAAAACAATGTGGTATAAATGGCATTTGAATTTTACAGTAACGTGACTACAGTTTGCACATCGCATTTCATAGGTATCAGATCTCTAAAGCTCATTTCCATTCACACATTTCTGTTGTTGAAGCCTGGTTCTTCTTAAAGATTCTAGCTGCTTTGCTCTTAGCCATCGTTCTCTTGACAGTGTGGTCTGACCGGCACTGAGAGACAGAAACCTGGTTTGAAATACAGAAAGATATTTAAGTCTAGACGTAGGACTATATCTATGTATAGATATGTATTTTTCTATCGAAGCCTGAGAATACTTTTAAAACACAGGCATCCTAAAGAATACCCAGGGATCTCTCTATCTGAGACTGAGTTTATTCACCTCAGTGAATAAACTTTCATTCACTAAGTTTATTATTCAGAAACCTAAACCCTCCAGATTGCTCCTTCTATGTCAAATAAGCCCTGAAACCCAGAGGTACCAGTCTCTCCAAGAACATCAACCAGTTGTACCCCTGTACCCCATAATGTCAACACCCCTTTTCAACATGAAGTTAGAATGGTCATTGCCGAAATACCTTAAAGATGGGGAGCATGATCAAATGCAAGGGAGGAGTTGTAACAGAGAAGACAGAACTTAACAAATGAGTAGGACTACTGAATCATTATACTGATATTTCCTTAAGTCTCCAGTGTATTGGAACAGCTAGAAGTAAATACTGAAATTGTGGAACGGCAGCCCACACCATACTTTGAAATTTATCACTTTTCTGCATATATGTTGTATTTCAGAATAAAAAATGTTTAAAAACATCTCCTGGTAGCTGCACCTAAGTCAAGAGCCAAGTTAGACCTCTACAAAGCAGATTCAGATAGTGACTCA
Source organism: Tamandua tetradactyla (assembly GCF_023851605.1). Lineage (NCBI taxonomy): Eukaryota > Metazoa > Chordata > Mammalia > Pilosa > Myrmecophagidae > Tamandua > Tamandua tetradactyla. The sequence continues at coordinate 82,340,125 of NC_135339.1, forward strand.
CTAACGCTTAGAGGACGAGATGCATGCTGCTCCACTCAAGTGATCACCAACCAAACACAATTCTCTCTCAATGACTCCTTTTACAAAGTGTTTTTTAGATGTCTGACGTAGTTAAGTCCTAAATAATGAGAATTACACATACCTCACTAAATATGTACATGTAATTCTTACCGAGCTACAACAAGCAACTGGTGGAGATCATCAGCAGTGATACTCTGGGGATCATTCTTGCGCATTTCCACAAAGTCATCTTCGACGGCCTTTATCAAAAGAGTAAATGTACTTTAAAACTGCTCCTTATGAGAAAATGACATTCGCCTTTTTGAAAGGAAAGGAAGAGTTACATGGGATATCCCTTCAATGGTATAAAAGTGAAGATATCAATCCAGCCTCTTGGACAAATGAGATAATATGGATGGGAAGGAATGAGAACCAAAATTTTAACATATATATAAATGTTACTGATGAAAGTACAAAGGAACAAAACTCAGATCCACTTAAGCAGGCCAAGCAAACAGATATAAATCAGCAACTTGCACAGCAAATATGCCTTTAAACAAACACAGGAATAACATCAGTAAAAATGTCAGAGTAAGGACCTCTGAAAATGTTCTCTTCCATAAAAACAAAAACATTGGCAAAAAGTGTCAGAATCAATGTTTTAAAAACTCTGGAAATTGACAAGGTAAAGTGTCAATGGCTAAGAGAATCCAAACAGAGTCTAGAGGTTATCCTGGAGGTTATTCTTACGCATTAAATAGGTATCATTTTTATAGTTTAAGATGTGTTAGAGAGGCTAGAGGAAGTGCCTGAAACTGTAGAGCTGTGTTCCAGTAGCCATGTTTCTTGAAGATGACTATAATGATAGAGCTTTCGCAATGTGACTGTAATTGTGAAAACCTTGGTGTGATGCTTCTTTTATCTACCTTATGGACAGAAGAATAAAACATGGATTAAAGATAAATAATAGGGGGAACAAATGTTAAAATAAATTTAATAGATTGAAATGCTAGTGATCAATGAAAGGGAGGGGTAAGGAGTATGGTATGTAAGAATTTTTTTTCTGGTTTTACTTCTTTTTCTGAATTGATGCAAATGTTCTAAGAAATGTTAATGATGAATATACAACCATGCCATTAAAGAAAAAAAAAAAAAACCTCTGGGAATTATCCAGAGGCTGGCAATAATCTAAGGAGTGCTTATTCAAGAAAAACTGCTAAATTCTATTAAGAAAAGTGAGTTCTGTGGCATTTTAAGTCACCATATTCCAATCCCTGCAGTAGAACTGAACCACAGCCCCTGGAATCACACTGAAAATTTTCAGTCACTGGAGGGGTGGGATTGAGGTTGGACTTCCTTCTAATCCTGTTTCCCAAAGACTTGTTATCATTTGACCTTTCTGGTGGTTCCCTGAAAGACCCCACTTGGAAGACTACTTTTAACTGCCTCAGAATTTGCCCAGTGTGAACAGACTTTTCCTCCTGGGAAGCATATCAAAAACAAGTTTATATATAAAAAATTAAGTCAAAATGGACCAATAACCTAAAGGTAAGACCTAAAACCACAAAACTCAGAAGAAAACACAGGGGATAATCTTTATGACCTTGGACTAGGTAATGATTTCTTAGATAACAATACCAAAAGCATGAGCAACAACAGAAAAAAAATAGATAAATCAACTTCATTAAAATTTAAAACATTTGTGTCAATGACATCAAGATGGTGAAAAGACAATACAGAATGGAAGCTATATACAGAAAAAAGTTTTAATATATAATAACGCCTACAACTCAACAACAAAAGACAACCCATTTTTTTAAATGGGCACAGGACTTGAAATAGATATTTCCCCAAAGAAGATATACAACTGGCCAATAAATACAAGTAAAAATGTTCAACATTATTAGCTATTAAGGAAAAGCACATCACAAGACACCACTTTGGATCCACTAGTATGGCTATTCAATTAAAAAAACAAAAAAAACTCCCACAAAACAATAGCATAGATGCTGAAAATATGAACCCTAATACATTGTTGGTAGAAAATGTAAAATGGTAAGGCCACTGTGGAAGAGTTCGGCGGTTCTTCAAAAATGTTAAACATAGAATTACTCTATAACCTGGCAATTCTACTTCTAGGTATTTACCCAAAATGACAGAAAACAAGGTTTTGACCAGATGCATGTACACCAATGTACGCAGCACCATTATTCACAAAAGCCAGAAGCTAGAAACTACCCAAGTTTCCACCAGTAGATGAATGGATAAACAAAATGTGGTATGTATGAAATGCAGAGGGGCCAGCCCCTTACAACATGAAAAAGTTAAAGTGGCCATAGCCCAAATATCCCTAAAGTGTGGGAGAAAGATCAAAGGTGAGGGGAGTTATACAGAGAAGGTCATGTTTAACAAATGAGGATGACTCCTGAATCATTACACCGAAACTTCTTTTAGCCTCCAGTACCTTAGAGCAGCTAGAAATAAAAACCTAAATTGTGGAATTCTAACCCATACCAAACTCTGAAATCTGTTCTACAACTAATTGTTAGATGTACTTTGAAATTTATTGCTTTTATATATGTATGTTATTTAAAGAGAAGTAGGAGTATAACAGAAGATAGGAGTTAACACAAGAGTATGAGTCCTGAATCATTACACTGATATTTTTGTTGGTTTCCAGTGTCTTGGAGAAGCTCGAAGAAAAAATGAAAAATCGTGGAACTAAAACCCCTACTAAACTTTAGACTGTTCTATAACTACTTGTTAAATGTACTTGAAAAAAAAAAGGAATGAAATTCTGATACATGCGCCAGCATGGCTGAACTTTGAAAATATTATGTTGAGTGAAAAAGCCAGATAAAAAAGGACAAATGTACTATTTCATTTATATGAAATATCTAGAATAAGCAAATTCATAGAGACATAATGTAGATTAGAAGTTACCAAGGAGGGTAGTGGAAAACAGGGAATTACTGCTTATGGGTACAGATTCTATTTGGAGTGATGCAAAAGTTATGGTAATGGATGGTAGTAATAGTAGCACTGAAATGCACATTTAAAAATGGTTAGATAGGAGATTTGTATATATGTTAACACAATAAGAATTTTTTAAAAAACAATAAAAAACAGTTGTTCATCATATTGGCTGCCTGAAGCACTGGTTAACAGTTGGTGTACAATAGTTTAACTAAACCCTTACAAGGAAAAGTTGGAGAATGACACGTCCATAGGAGACTGAGGGTTTAAAAGGCCACTCATACACAGCGCTGTGTGCATGCTCAGGAAAGACCTGAGAAGGCCTTAAGTGTTCAACCTCTGTAATCTTGATGCTCTGTGTTAAGGAGGAATAAACTATTTGGCTAAGTGTTGAAGGCACGCCCTAACATGCATACAGAGCCCCTCTGCATGTGTATGTGTATACAGAGCATAGATTGGGAGATGCTTTGCTTCCAGGCACCTAAAGAAATTTCCATCCTATCATTAACTGACCATTAAGCTAACCGAGCAGAAACTGCATTGGGTATACACAACAAAGAATATAGACTTGACAGAATCCAGAAAAGTCACTAACAGCAACAACTGGAAACCCTGGGGAGGGGGTAAATCTGATTTCCCAGATGAGTGGCCATGTTGTATTTTTCTAAATGTCAAGTTTTCAACCAAAAAAATGAGACATGCAAAGAAAAAATATTGCCCATATACTGGAAAAAAAGACAATCATCAGAACCTTGCCCTGAGGAAATCTAAAATACTGAACTCACTATACAAAGACTTTAGTCAGCTATTTTAAATACATTCAAAGAACTGAAGGAAACCATATAAAAAGAACTAAAGGAGGGTATGAGAACAATATCTCATCAAATCAATGTCAATCAATAGATAGGAATTATAAAAAAGAAGCAAATATTTTTGTATATATGTTATTTTTCACAAAAAAGAAAAAAAAATTGATTGTGATGATAAAAAAATATCTGTTCCTCCTAGCCTCCTATATTCCAGAGCAGCTAGAAGGCAAAATCTGAGATGATGGTATGGCAAACTCTGGGATCTATCCTGTAACTATTTGAGGAGTGCTTTGAAAACTACTGGTTTTTTCTTTCTTTGCTTTGTATTTTTGTTATATTATACAATTTAAAAAGTTAAAAAAAAAAAAGAACAAATAGAAATTCTGCAGTTGAAAAATACAACTGAAACAAATTTACTAGAGGATCTTAACAGCAGGTTTGGGCAGGCAGAAGAATCAGCAAACTTGAAGATAGGTCATAACTGAGATTTAGAAAATCTCTTTTAAGTAAAGAAAAAAGAAGAAAAATGAACAAAGCCTCAAAGACCTGTGGGGCATCACCGACACATGCATAATGGGAGTCCTAGAGGGAAGAGAGAATAGAGAGAGGGGTAGACGGAGTATCTGAAGAAACAGCCCCACTTCCCAAATTTGATGAAAAACATTAACCTCCATATCCAAGAAGTTCAACAAATTTCAAGTAGGATTAATTCAGAGATCCACACTTGGTCATATCATAAACTAGTGAAAATCACAAAGAGACACTCTTGAAAGCAGCAAGACCCAAATGACTCGATAAATGAGGGAGGCCAGAAAGCAGTAGGAAGACATATTCAATGTGCTGAAAGAAAAAGCCTATAAAACAAGAATTTTATAACTAGCAAAACTACTCTTCAAAAACAAAGGAGAAATTAAGACGTGTCCAGGTAAATAACATGAGAGAACTTGTCACTAGCAGATCTGTCCTACAAGAAATACTAAGGAAGAACTTCAGCCTGAAATGAACAAACATTAGACAGTAATACTTCAAATCTGTATGATCAAATAAATAACTGTGATAAAGACATTAACTTGAATTAGTATGGCAAAATAAAGAGCTCTTGTAAAGGTATGTTACCTATAATTTTATAAAATAAACATAGGTATATAAAAGACAGTGTAAATGTCTTTTTTCTTTTAACTCTTGTTCTGTGATATAAAAGACAACTGCATAAAGCAATAATTATAAATTGACATTGATGGGCAGAGAACGTATAAAGATTTTATTTGTATGACAACAGCACAAAGGAGAGAAGGAATGGAACCATATAAGGGCAAAGTTTTGTATACTATTGTAATTCATCATGACTTTTATCATTCAAGGCATACTGACTTCATAAAGAAAGTAAAAGACAAACCTACAGAATTTGGAGAAAATATTTGAACATAGTAAGGGTTTAATATCCAGAATATATAAAGAAATCTTACAATGCAATGACTCAATTAAAAGATGGACAAAAGACCTGAATAGACATTTCTGCAAAGATGTACTCCAAATGGCCAATAAGCACATGAAAAAATGTTCACCATCATCACCATCAGGGGAAGTGATGCAAATCAAAACCACAATGAGATAACCATTTCACACCCACTAGAAAGACTACTGTGAAAAAAAATGGGAAATAAGAACTGAAGAGGATGTAGAAAAACAGGAATACTTGTTCACTGCTGGTGCATATGTAAAATGGTGCAACAGCTGGGGAAAACAGATTAGTAGTTCCTCAGAAAAGCTAAAGATAGAATTACCATATGAACTGGCAAACCCATGTCTAGATATACCCCAAAAAAACGGAAAGCTGGGACTCAAATATTTACACACCAGTATTCATAGTGGTATTATTCTTATTGTTAAAAGATGGAAGCAACCCAGAGTGTTCATCAAAGTGAATGGATAAACAAAATGTGGATTATACCTACAATGGAATGTTATTCAGCCATAAAAAGGAATGCAGTTCTGATATATATGCTACAACATGAATAAATGTTGAATGAAATAAGCCACACATAAAAAGACAATGTGTGATCTCACTGATAAATAATGAGAATAAGCAAGTTCATAAGGTCAGAATCTAAAATATAGTTTACCAGGGGCTGGGGTGGGGGAAGTAGGGAATTGGGAGTTAGTAATTAATTGGTACAGAGTTTCTATTTGGGGCAATGGGAAAGTTTTGGCAGTGATGCTAGCATAGCACTGTAAATGTTAATTAACACCAGTGAATTTTGAACATGATCAAAAGGGTAAATTTTGATTGCATATGTAGAATAGAATGATTTCTAAATGTTGTGTTAATTTCTTTTTATTCTTTAATTAATAAAAAAAAGAAAAAAAAGGGTAAATTTTTGGTTGCACATATGTTACTAGAATAAAAAATTACTACATAAAATTACACAATCTGTGAACACTAATGTAAACTGTGAACTATAAAGTATAATTATAACAATACTGTTTCAATTGTAACAGGTACCACAGTAAGGCAAAGTGTTAATAATAGGGAAAATTGTATGTATGTGAAGGAATATATGGCTTTTTTAAAAACTTCCAACTTCTCTAATAAACAAAAGGCAAAACCAAATACTTTTGTAATTAAATTGGTATTATCCTAACTGGACCGTTAAGATGCTGAATGTAATCCCCAGGACAAGCATTAAGAAAATAACTAAAAAAATATATATCATAAAAAGAAATTAAATTGGTACACCAGAAAATAACTATTTAAAACAAAAGAAGGGTTCTTGCCTGACATGCTAGGGACCCGGGTTCAATTCCTGAAACCTGCCCAGGTCAAAAAAAAGGGGTATAGGTGGGGGGAAATGATGCCTTAAAAAAAAAAAAAAGTACAAATTGAAAAGAAAAGAAAAAGCTAAATAAATAAATAAAATAAAAGACGTCAATAACAGAGAAGCAGAGAGCTAAAGAGACCCAGGACATACAGAAAACAAATAGTGAAATTATGTCATCAGTAATTACAGTGAATGTAAATCCTTTACTTTAACCCAAATGTACCTTGGTTATCTCATCAGATATGCTGTAATCCAGGAATCTCAAAAGGGTCAAATAAATGCGGAATTTATTCAGTACAGAAGGCAGCACCGCTGAGAGAAGGCTATTCATGTACTCCTCCATGTTTGGTGGAATTATCTGTGGTTGTAAGTGAATCTGGCAGTCTGCCTGGAAGGAGAAATTGTACATGGTGTTTTCCAGGTTTCTAAAGTAATCTATATTTTTCAGGATGATATATCATCTCTCGCAGCATTACAGGGGAATTAGGAATATCATTTTTATTGGGAGGGATCAGTTTTTGTGTTGATTTACATATACTGTAAACACCTCAACAATAATTACAAAATTTAACGTTTTCTTGGTCATTTATATTTTCTTAGTAAAATCAATAAGCATATAAAAAAGGTACCCAACCTCTAGAAAGCAGTTTATTAAAATGTTTTTGATGTTTCCTTAATTATGGTATATGAATGGCATTTCTAGAAACCACATAAAGCAAATCAGTTTCTCATGGGAAATTTAACAATGGGCCATTTCATTCTTAACCAGGCTGTGTTTTTCATAAATCAAAGGTGAACACCATTATACAGAAAAAGTGAACACCTTTTAATAACTGGGATTATTTCTCATCATCTTACTCAGAATTAAAAGTTCCCTGAGATTAGACACGCCACTCTGATAATTTACCAATTTCACCACAAAGCATAAAAATACTTAGGTGATTAGGGACATTTTAAAAAGAACTCTAATATATTTCTCACATAATTTAAGATTGGCAAAAAACAGTGGGATAAAGCAGGAAGAACAGAGGTTTGGGTGTTAAAGAGGTAATTTATAGACAGTTTCTACATCCTATGCCTAGATATGGTAGCTTCTGATGTCAAAAGCTTTTGCTTGGATTGTGACTTGCTGATATCTGGTTATTGGTGGATGTAAGGTTTTCATCCCAAGACAGGCACAAAATAATTGATAGTATTAATATTCCCTTATTAATAATGAGCTGCCAATATTTTTAAACAAATGTAACTAACAGCAAACAGCACCAAGAAACAAAACAAAAATGTAGGTACAGTATCTTTCACATGTAACCTCCCTCCATTTAAAAATGACTCATCATACCGGGAGGAGTGATCTCCCTTCAGAAGTAATGAAAACATTAATATTGCAAGGGAATTCCATCTGGTGGTAACTGAAGTCATAATCCACCTTCTGCCAAGTTATCAGGTTGCTCAGGGCAGTCACATTATGAACACCTAGAAAAGTTAGAGAATAATTTTTTGGTCATTTGACTTTAATCACCTAAGCAAATTAGTTTTGATGACACTGATTATAAGACATGAGGTATCTGCTGCTTTAATAAAGAATATGAGGCAATGTCCAATTTACTCCTCTATCACTAAGTCAAGCTAGAACTTTTGGGGGCCAAGACTCCCCACTCCCAAATCTAATACCCAGCACTGAGCATTGAGTAACTTATAAAATAAGTTCCCAATAATATGATTACTTTTGAGGTGGTGAATTCACAGGGCTAAAATCTATGGTAGGACTAAGACCATTTGTATCCACAGATAAGCTTACTGAATTTTACTGATTTTATACTCAACTTTGCCAATAAATTTACAAGTCTACATTATTTTTTCTTTGTTTCTTATCAGCAAAGTGTCTTAATTCTCCCATTTCAGTACTGATAAAGCAATATGCTTTCTCATAAATTTATATGCTCCATGATTGAAGCTAATTCAAACTATCTGCTCTACTAAATATTTTTCTCAGATACTCTGAAAAATTTTTTTAAATCCCACAATGGGGGATAAAAAAAATATTTTATTAAAATCCTTCCTACAGGGTGGGCCACAGTGGCTCAGCAGGTAAGAGTGCTTGCCTGCCATGCCTGAGGACCTGGGTTCGATTCCCAGTGCCTGCCCATGTAAAAAAAAAAAAAAAAAAAAAAAAAAAATCCTTCCTACACTTCTCTTATTTAATATATAACTAAAGGCACAACTTCATCCCTTTTCAGCCTTCAAAAGACCTCATGATGCTGCTTACTTGTTCCACTGTACTATTTTCATAAAACTGACAAAACATGGGTTGGTGTACACAAGTTAATTAGTTTATAATACATACTTAATCAAGCCTATATCCTAAATATTAGTTTAATATGAATTTGTCTTTGTCCACAGAAATTCTATTAAAAAGTCATTCTTAGATTGGCTTTAACTGGAGGTTAGAAATGGAGGGAAACATCTACATACACACCTGGGGTGTCGAGCTGCCCCTGCTCCAGAAGAGTTTCATCAATTACAAGAGAAGTATTATTGGGCAGCTGGAGGAGTCCGCTAACCAAGCGATTGGCTGTATAGTCTTTGTGGGGAATGAATTTCAAATGGTTCATGTTCTCTATAGTCATCTGCAGACGAAAAGACTGCAAGAGAGAAAGTTTTTTTTTTTAATGAACAAGGAACTAATAACTTGCCTGCTTTAAGGCAATTTGTATTTTGGGGTAAATACTGTATTTCATATGGAAAGAATGACCTAACAAGTTTCCCCTTGAGTAGAGTCTCAGGTATCTAGAACCTAAATACGAATTTCACTGATTCTGTGAGTTGATTTGCACACGCCTGTTTTCAATCTTAAAGAATAATTTTATTTTTACAAGTAAAACAAATGTAGACAACTGAGATATTTATATATATAAAACATCCCTAAGCTCTACTTCTTTAACCTACACAGGCTAGACAAAACAGAAAAGAAAATATTTTACCCATTAAAAGAAAGAAGGAAAAGGGCTCAGTTTAATTTTCCTTTTCAATACTTAAAATTACACCCATTCATCAACAGATTGCTTAACTCAGGCCATCCCGACTACAGCTGACGTCTCACCCAGGGTTAACAGAGTAAAGTATCTGCTAAACTATCTGCATATCTGCATGCCCTCCCACCTCCCTGAGACACCACTCAAACACCCTCTTCACTCTGCTGAGTGTACCAGTCCACTCGTTCTACACTCTAGCCTAATGACAAGTATGTGTGGCAGGAGTGCAGAGAGAGATTGGGAGAAGCTTGTTGAGGTTTTTTTAAGATACACTGCCAAAATCCAAGGAGTTTCCTATTTTGGCAAGCGTCAAAAAGAAGCAGGGCCTGTCAAATCAAAAGATGGCTTGGCCCCCTACCCCAATCAAGATGATGGAGTAAGAAGCTTCAAGGCTCCAGCCCCCCAGAGAAGTTTTGAACAACCAGTAAGAACTGGCAGACATATTTTTCAAAGCTCCAGAAAACAGTTAAAGGACTGGAATAACAGGGCAACTGCCAAATCAAGAAAAAGGCTATTTAAAAGCAGGAGAATCTGTAGAGCCCTGGTTGGCCCCTCAACTGGAAAGAGCAGAGTAATGTTTGTACATATACCGGGAGCATGCATTCTATCTGGTGGTGGCCTGCTGCATTTTAAAAGAGCTTTTCTATAGAATACAGAAGAGAAATGTTGTGCTGCCTGGTACAAGGGATTGCTGGCTGTGGGACATAAAATGTAGTACTCCGCACCGTGAGGAAAGCATTTTCTAGGGCAGGAAGGGACATATGTATCCATCTAATTGAGAATTCCTAGGGCCACACAAAGCATGCCTAGGATAAAGAGGCATAGGCAGAAAGCATTAGGGGGACTCATTACATAAGCCATTCTCTAAACTCACTGTATGCTTAAACCCTGATAGAGAGCACGAGCACAGGTAAATCTGCAAAGACTGGGAAAGGTGTTTTATTTTTTCCTTCTTCTTTCTTTCTTTTTGTTAGCTTCTGGCAATCAAGGAAAGTTCTGTCATAACACTAGGTGGATACAAGCTTAAAGAACAGACACCATGGTCTAAATTCCAGCAATAATGTACTAAAATATCACAATGTCTAGGTTTCAACAAAAACATTAAAAAATAAAAAGTAAGTGATGGCCCAGGTAAAGGAGAAGAGTAAAGTATTAGAAGCCATTGAGGAGGACCAGACCTGGGGCATACCAAAGACTTTTAAAAAATGGCCCTAGTATGTTCAAAGACTAAAGGAAATCAGGAAAATGATGGGTGAACACAAAAAGAGTATCAGTAGAGAGGTGGAAATTATGAAAAGGAATCAATCAAAGCTGAAGACCACAGTAACAGAAATTAAAACTTCCCCAGAGGATTTTAACAGCAGACTGGAGCTAGCAGAAGAAAGAACTGTGAACTTCAAGACAAGCTAATGAAATCATCCAGTCTGGAAAGAAGAAAGAATGGAGAAAAACGAGCAGAGCCTAAGACAGCCATGGGACACACCATCAAGCATAAAAACATATGCATCATGGGAATCCTAGAAGGAGAGAAAAGAGAGAAAGGAGCAGAGAAAATATTCAAAGAAATAACAGCCGAAAACTTCCCCAATTTAAAGACATGAACACTCAACAAAGTCCACACAGGATAAAACCAAATAGATCCATGATTGTGCCATGTTATAATCAAACTGTTAAATGTCAAACATAGAGAAGTTTGAAAGCCACAAGAGAGGAGAAATGTGTCACATACAAAAGGGTCTCAATAAGACTAACTACCTATTTCTCATGGGGAACCAGTGAGGCAAGAAGGTGGGAAACCATTTAAAGTGCTGAAAGCAAAACATTTATATCCAGCAAAACTGTGTTTCAAAAAATGAGGGAGAGATTAAGACATTCCCAGATAAATCAAAGCCGAGGGAGTTTATCACCCCAGACTGGCCCTACAAGAGAGGCTAAAGACAATTCTGCAGGTCAAAAGGAAAGGACAGTAGACAATAGATCAATGCCACATGAAAACATTGAGATCTCTAGTAAGGATAACAACAAGGGTAAATATAAATTCCAGTACTATTATATTTTTAATGTGTAACACTTTTTACTTCCTACAGGATCTAAAAGGCAAATGCATAAAATATAACCAGAAATCTGTGGTTTGGGACTCAATGTATAAACAAGTAGTCTGTGATAAGATCTACATAAAGGTGGGGGGAAGGAAGGGTACAGAAACAGTCTGTATATGCTACTGAAATTGGTATCAAAGAAAATAAACTTGATACATTTAGTAGGATGTTAAATTTAAACCCTTTGATGACTGCAAGGAGAATACGGGAACTCACAGAGACAGCTTGCCAAGGGTGGGGGGAAAGGGGAATGGGAATTTAATGCAGAATGGGAACAGGGATTCCGTTTGCATAGATGGGAAGGTTTAATAATGGACGGTGGTAAGGGTACACACTGAATGTGATTAATCCCACTCAATGGTTATGCCTGGGAGTTGAAATGGGAAAGTATATGTTCCCAAAATAAAAAAAAGAAATCGTAACTAAAGAGACAATGACAATAAAAGGTAAACATGATCCTGGATGGGATCTAACAAAGGAGCACAGAAAGTACAAAAGGGCATTGTTGAGGCATATAGAAAAAAAAAATGGAAATAGAGAATATAAGCTTTATAGCAATGTTAAATTTCTTGAACTTGATAACTTTATTTAAGGTGGTTATATAAATGAATTAATTATTTTAGGAAATGCACATTGAGTTCAATGAGTATGATGTACACCACCTACATTTAAGTGTTCAGAAAAATGGATTCATGAATAGAGAAATGGATAGACTAATGTAAATATAGAATGATATGACAAATGAGGCAAAACGTTAAAATTGATGGTTCCAGGTATCTGAAGGTATAGGGATACTGGAGTTCTCCGTATGGGATTTGTAATTTTTTTTAAGCTGTCCTATAAGTTTGAAAGTATTTCAAAATAAAAGGTTTAAAATTAAAAACAAAAAGTGTCTATGAGGAGAATCTAGCCTAGGCTCTACCATATACATGTAAGGAAGTCTCTCACACCTCATTAATCTGCTGTGTAAACTAAATGAAATGAAAGACACAAATGTTTAGAAGTCACAGTGCTAGCTAGACATAATTATAAGGGAATGCACAATGTTAAAAATGAAAAGAAAGGGTGGGCCGCAGTGGCTCAGTGGCAGAGTTCTCACCTGCCATGACGAAGACCGGGGTTTGATTCCCGGTGCCTGCTCATGTTAAAAGAAAAAAAAAAGAAGACGACAAACCTACTGCAAAGTGATATAAAATAAAAAAGGACCAAAAAGAAATATTTACTCTGCTATAACCTTTAGAATCTTCCGAGGTAACTCCTTCACAGTTAAAAATATAATTCATGTCCAAAATATGTGCTACTTAAACCTTGGACTCCTAAGCAGTGCATGGCCCTGGGCTGTCTCTCTCCGGCCTCACCTCCCACCGTTCCCAACAGTGCTCATTCCATGCAGAACACACTGGCCTCTCTGCCTCTAGTTCCCTGAAAGTGCCAAGCACACCACAGCGTCTGGGCCTTGGCACTTGTTCTCTCTGACGAGGACGAACACTCTGACCCAGGTATCCATTTATCATGCTCTTGTACTTCCATCAGGCTTCTCCTTGATAACCCCTTGATGACCACCCTTCTCAGCGTGGCTTTCTCTGGCCACGCTATATCAACAGCCCCACCTTGGCCTGCTGCCAGCTTGATTGTTCTTCATGGCACATAACATGACTTAACATGTATATATTTAGTTATCTGTCTATATTCCACCATAAAAAGTTCAACTCCACAAAAGCAAAGGATTTGACTAATTCAGCAATATCTAAATGTGGTTCACAGAACATGAGGAAGTAACCACAACCCTTTTATTGGGTCCATGAGGTCAAATCATACATGGGTAAAAGATCTATTCAATGTGCAAGACAAACCAATGGTACATGAAAAATTAATTAAAATAATTTCAGATTCCACACTTCAACTATCCTCTAAGAAACTGCCGTGTGAACAGTTTTGATCTAGTATCAAAGATCAAAGATTAGAAAAGGCTATTAAAACACTCCTGCTTTTGCCAACTACTTTTCCAACATAAGGCCAGCTTTCTTTCATATACTTCAATCAAAACATCATATTAGAACAGACTGAATGCAGAAACAAATTTGAGAATCCAACTGTCTTCTATCAGGCTAGACACTAAAGAGATTTGCAAAAATGTAAAACAATGCCTTGTTCATTACCAGTATTTTTTGTATGGGAAAATAGTTGTTTTTCATAAAAAAAAATACCATTTATGTCTGTATGTAATTGGTTTATTACTTTTAATAAATAAATTAATGTTTTAAAATCTTTTGTTTTAATTTATGGTAAACTAATGATAAATATAACCCACATAAACAACAGCTCTTTAGGAGTCCTCAAACAATTTTTAAGAGTGAAAATGGGTCACCCCCCAAAAAAAGTATGAGAACTGATGGTCTATTTGGTCCACTGCTGTTTCCTGAGGGCCGGGAACAATCCCTAGCATTTGACAGGCACTCCATAAATATTGGTTAAATAAATAATCATTTCAAATGTCTTAAGTATCTCAGTAAGAGCTAATTAGCATTTCCAGTCATACTACCCATCAGAAGCAATCCCCCGTTCCTAAGATATTCTCAACACAAAGAGTCCATTCCAGATGCCCTTGCAAATAAAGGTAACTCCACTTTTCAAATTAGAGTTAAAATGAGGTAATGAAGATAAAGATCTTTATTACCTTAGCTAAAATAATTCCATCCCTATAATTCAGAGTTTATATTTAAAATTTTAATGCACACTAAGAAGTCCAAATTTCACAAATATATGGGCATCAATAGATTGTACAATTTTAAGGGAGTTACTGCAATCATGATAATTATTAGGATTTCAGAAATGTGTGTTCAGACAATAAAAGAAAGGTGAAATGATTAGGGGAGAGTACCTTTTAAATGAGGGATCAACTGTTTCCCCTTAAAAGCAATCTATTCACAGCTCAAAGTTAAATATGTAGGTTGCATGAAGGAAAACTAGATGGGTTTTTAAAGTGTGCTAAGGTTTATAAAATATATTTATAATGCTCTTACTGCTGGAACAAGATGCTGAATAATTCGATATAAGTGTTCTGTAAAGGTGCTATTCCGTGGGCAACCACTCAAGTTAACGGTAAATTTTCCTAGGGGAAGAACATCTCTTCTTGTATATCTGGAAAAAAAAAAATAAATGAGTAAGGTACCAAATTATTCCCACCAAGAAGCAAATGAACAACTTAGCTTAATATTGTCATTAAAAATAAGGCAGAACAAAGCAAGGAAAAAAAAGAAAAAAGGCAGGTAATAGTCTGACCAGTTGTTTATCAAAATGACAGCATTAAAAACAACAGCCAATACAGAGAAGTGCTGACCATGTGCCAGGATTCTTCTGAGTGCTTAAATGCTTTCTTGTTTAATTCCCAAAACTCTGAGATAGGTATGATTAGCTCTGTTTTAAAGATGAGAAACCAGAGGCACAGAAATTTAAGGCACATACTTGTCACACAACCAGGAAGTAGAAGAGCTAGGATTCGACCCAGGTAGTTTGGTTCCAGAATCTGTACCCTCAATCCTTATGTACTACTATCTCAGATACTATTCTAGGAAACAATTTATAGTTTAGAGGTGTTTATTGTGTTTATTAATCATAGAGAAAAATGAGGAAATCCTAACATTTCAGAAAATGGTTCAAGTATGGTACAACTGTCTATAATGAAATACTGTACAGCCATTAAAACGTTTGTGAAGAATTATGATGAATGTCTAATATATATCAAATAATACAGGCAAGATACAGATCTGTGTTAAGCATATAACTGGAGGGTACATGAATGGTTCAGTTGTACAATGTTCACATGTCATATGGGAGACTTGGGTTCAATTCCCAGCCCATGAACCCCCCAAATAAGCCAAAAAAAAAAAGATTATAATTAAGATCTATGCAGAAATGTATCAACACAAAGATTAAAGATCGACTATTTAACAAAATGTTAACTGACATATCTCAAAAAGGTGAGAATAAAGGTGGCCTTTATTTTCTTATATATGCTCTCAGAATTTGCTGAAGGAGCACACTTCTGAAATCAGAAATTGGAAAACAAAATATAGTAGAGTCAAAGGGTGAGGTGCTAAAGACAGTGTACAAGTTCAATATGCACATGATGTTGCCTCTACTGGCTATTTTCAGAAATAGAGCCTTGAGAAGTATAAACAGAGAATTCAGAATGCAAGTAGGATAGAATAGCTCACTTACCCATCCTTTTGGTTCTAGACTTTAAGGGGGCATAATCAAAATGCTAAATGCAAAGTTGTGAGAAAAGGTGAAAAAAGGAATTTATGATCAGTTCCAACATTTGTTACACTAAACAACAGAAACCATTTGAAGATGAAGCATGAAAAACGAACACACACAAACTACCTCGAAATCTTCCTGCTCTTTTCCACTTTCTATAGAACAGCAGCCTCCCTTAAATCCCACCAGGAATACACCACTTACACTGTAGAGATGAGATGTAATATAAGATATTCCGCAGCCAAACCATCTCCCAAAAGGGCATGAGTGAGGAACCCAAGCAGTTCTGCTCTGACTGGAGACAATTCAGACATGAAACCTGAAACAACTAGAGAAGGGAGATCCAATTCAGAATACTACAATCCCAGAACCTCTCCTCAAATTATTACAGTAAAAATAAAATGACTATATGGAACAACAACAACAAAAATTTAGTATAGACTTAAAATATTGGTCAATTAGTGATGCCAACCTTAAAAATATGAGTTTTCAAGCTCTTTTTTGCCCCCTCCCTTCAATGAGTATAATTAATGTAAGAGAAAAAGTGAAGCAAAGAAATGGAGATTCCTGAAGGAATGTGTTCTAACAAACTAAGGACGTGTTTCAATTCCACCATGAGCACACACTTCAGGAAGGCCCCGACACACTCAGGATCACAGTCTACGGCTGCCCCAACGTTAACACTTACACTTACAGGTTTTGCTGTCTTCTTTGTTAAGGCAAGCAGGCAGTAACGGATTGATGTGCTGTAACTTCTGGGCTAAAATCACATGAATTCTTGGCACTAATGAAGCAGGAGGACTGTGCACTCTCTGTTCTTCTGCTGTGTCTGTGCATTCCATCGGATCTAGCAGTGAAGAGGCGTCCCTTTGGAGGGATGACAAAGCTTCAATTTACAGACACATACATTGTATACATATAAAATAACATGTATTTCTCAAAATAAAAAATCAGAATCCAAGCCAAGAACACTTCCACCTGTACAGCTTCTTAAAGAACAAAAGACTGCTCATCATTCTAAAATACTGCAACACACAGATTTCATGAGTTAAATAATATATTTATTCTATTCAAGAACAATAAAGATTTTGCTCCATGGGCTATTACTGCAAGAAATGAGATACAGTATGTCACTTATAAGGCTAGCTTCTTTCAAAACAGAAATGTTCTGTCTTGAGCTTTAAGCTAAGTCACAAACACTTCAGAGCACACCTCCAAAGCTGGGTCTTTTTTTTGAAAGCCATCTGTTATTTATTGTTCATTGTGTGGAGAATGTCACCTCTATCTTGCTGTTTCTTCTAAATTATATTCTTACATGATACTTCCACATTGAGTAATGTTTGCACAAGCAATGAAAATAAAGTAAGTTTGAAATTTTTAGATTTGCTAAATTAGTAGGTAGGAGATTTATTCTGAGATGACTGGAACAAATGACTTAAATGATTTTTTCTTTTTTTTTTCGCATGGGCAGGCACTGGGAATCGAACCCGGATCTCCGGCATGGCAGGTGAGAATTCTCCCTTTGAACCACATTGCACTGCCCGACTTAAGTGTTCCTAATCTTCTGACTTTATACACTGATTCTACAGAATACTAAATTGACACTACTACCTTCGTTTAATACAGAAACAATGACAACCTTTTACACAGTGCTTCCCATGAATGGGATGCAGCCATTACAAATAGCTAAAATGTGAAAGCTGCTTTGGAATTGGGTAATGGGCAGAGGCTTAAGAACTGTGAGGGGCCTGACAGGAAAAGCCTAGATTGTTTTGAAAAGACTGTTGGTAGAAATATGGATGCTAATGATACTTCTAGGGGTGCCTTAGAAGGAAATAATGAAATGTGCTATTGGAAACTGAAGCAAAGCAATCTTTGTTTTTAAAGTGGCAGAGAACTTGGTGAAATTGAGTTCTGATGTGGAATAGAAGGCAGAATTTCAAAGCAATGAACCTGGATATTTAGCTGAGGAAATTTCCAAGCTTAGTATGGAAGGTACAACCTACTTTCTCCTTGCAGTGCATAGTGAAATAAGAGAGGAAAGGGATAAGCTCAGAACTGAACTCCCAAAGCACAAAGAAACCAGAAACTGATGATCTGGAAAATTCTAAGCCTATCTAGATAGTGTGTTCTGAGATCAGGGCCAGACACAGCTCTATCAGGGAATTCCCTAAGCTTCTGGAAACCAAGTCCCTAGAGATTAGGATTCCATGTGAATGTTTAACAGAACATGGAGCCAGTCAGCCATTTCACTGGAAATCAGGATTAGAGGAGCAGCTCTGCAGGAAGGATCTATGTAAAGTTCTATCACCTGATGGTCTGGACCTCTGTGAACTGCACACAAAGCCAGAAATTTTTTTGTGAAATCTGTATAGGAAAAGCTACTGCCAGTCTGGACTGAAGGGGATAGAAAAAAGACAAACTGAAGGAAGAATAACTTCAAGGGCAGAAACATGGAAGCCAAGGTCTAGACCCAAGAGATCTTCCTCAGGCCAAGAGAGCAGAGCCACCCATGTGTGTGGAAAGGACAGGTTCACCTGCATGTTTAGAGGTGGCAGGCCATCTGCTCTAGTACTTGGAGGGCCTGAGCCTTGTGTGCCATTTTTCAGGGAGAGTGTTGTCACCTCACTGCTCGGAGATGGCGGGGCCTGTGCCCTGAAGTTTAGAGAGCCTGGGGGCCATGCAAGGTTCACAGAGGGTGGGGCCTGAGTTCCCGCATTCTGTTCATGTAGAGGCTGGCTACTATCCTGAAGGTTGGAGAGGATGGGGCCTTCACCCTAAGGAGAGCACAGTCACTGCACAAGCACTTGGAAGGGGTGCGGCTGCTGTTCAATCAAGCCTGGAGGACAAAACATCAATCCACAGATAATTCTCAGACTTAGAAATCTAATGGACTTTGCCCAGTGGGTTTTGGAATTGTTTGGGTCCTGAGACCTGTCTTTCTTCCAATCTCTCCCTGCTGGAATGGGAATGTCAATTTTATGCCTATCCCTCCACTGTAAACTGGAAGCAGATATCTTGTTTTCTTGGTTTTACAAGTCTACAGACAAAGGGGAGTTGCACTCCAGGAAAGACTGCACCCATAAGTGATTTTAATGAGATATTGTACTTAGTATTGTTACTGAAATAATTTATGGCTTTTGGCATGTTGTGATCAAATAAATGTATTTTGCATGTGGAAAGAACATCAGTGGACTGTGGTGGCTTAGGGCTATGTGTACCCAAAACATGATCTTAAACCTAATCCACTCCTGTGGGCATGAACCAATTGTAAGTAGGACTTCTTGCTGTAGTTACTTCAGAAAAGGTGTGGCCCAGCTGAATTAGGATGGGTCTTAATCTTATTACTGAAGGTCTCAAAAGGGAGGCTGCACCAAGGAAGAAAGCCACAGTGAGCAGCCAGAAGCTAGAAGTCGATGAAAAAAGAAGGGAAGAGAGGCCGCCACGTGACAGAAAAATCAAAGACCAAGAATGCTACAGTGTTCTGGGAGAAAGTATTGCATTGCTGATGCCTTGATTTTGAAACTTCTCCTGGTCTCAAAACCATGAACCAATAAATTCCCATTGTGTAAGCCAACTCATCACATGGTGTGCTGGTTTGAAATGGTGTATGTACCCTAGAAAAGCCATGCTTTACTCTTAATCCCATTTTGTAAAGGCAGTCGTTTCTTCTAATTGCTATTCAATGCTGTATGTTTGAGACTGTAACTAGATCATCTCCCTGGAGATGTGATTTAATCGAGTGGTTGTTAAGCTGGATTAGGTGACGACACATCTCCACCCATTCGGGTGGGTCTTGATTAGTTTCTGAAGTCCTATAAAAGAGGAAACATTTTGGAGAATGAAGGAGATTCAGAGAGAGCAAAGCAGAACAACATAGCCATGAGAAGCAGAGTTCACCAGCCAGTCACCTTTGGAGATGAAGAAGGAAAATGTCTCCTGGGGAGCTTCATGAAACAGGAAGCCAGGAGAAGAAGCTAGCAGACAATGTCGTGTTCGCCATGTGCCCTTCCAGATGAGAGAGGAACCCTGACCGTATTAATAGTAAGCTATTAAATTCCCCTTTTAAAAAGCCATGCCATTTCTGGTATATTGCATTCCAGCAGCTAGCAAATTAGAACACATGGTATTTGCTTTAGCACCCAGTAAACTAAAACAATTATGCTTCCTACTATATAAGAAAAAAGAGGAAATAAAATAAACATGTATGTGCTTATGTTTGCACAGAAGTACCAGAAGGATGAATCAGAAACTGAGACTGACGTCCTACAGAGCATGGGCAGGGTAGAAGGGGAGGGGTAGTGGGAAGTGACACTCCAGAGTTTATCTTTTTGCATAGTTTTGACTTTGACAACAATGCTACTGTTTTAATACTTAGAAAAAAAAATTACACCATAAGGATGGAGAAAAAAACTCTAATGCAAAATACAATCAGAAACTAACTGCACATCAAAAGAATAATGAATAACATAATGATACCAAAGAGGGGAAAAGAACTCACCCAAATACCTTTGTAATACAGCACTCTGATTATATAACATCATTCTAAAGTCAAAAAGAACCATAAACAATTACTGAACTCTAGTAATTACATTTGCTTTCTGCAGTGGTATGGTTTTATTAATTTCAAAATTACCTTCATTGTATTGTAGAATTGAACAAATAAATATATCGAAGATAATGGGAGTCAAGGTTCTCTCCATTAGGAAAGGAAGTTACGATAGTCAAAATTAGAGTGAGACTAGAGTGAAACTGGTGGTGCCAAACAAGACTTGGAAATACACTTATCAATTCATGATTTCTAATATACATATATCGTCTCCTATTTCTAGATCACATATATATGTGTCTGTATACATATGTGTGTCTGTATATACATATATACATGTATGTATGTAAATGAGTTTATATTTGTCTATGCATATGTATGTGCCAGTCTGAAACTGCTGTGTACCCAGAAAGGCCATGTTCTTTAACCTGATTCAGTATTGCTGGCTGGGATCTTCTGATTAAGTTGTTTCCATGGAGATGTGACCCACCAATTGTGGGCAGGACACCTTTGATTAGGTGGTTTCTGTGGAGATGTCTCCACCCATTCAAAGTGGGGTTGTTTACTGGAGTCCTTTAAGAGGGAACCATTTTGGAAAAAGCTTCAGAGCCCACACAGCCAGAGACCTTTGGAGATACAGAAGGAAAATGCCCCCAGGGGGGTCTTATGAAATAGGAAGCCTGGAGAGAAGGCTAACAGACATTGCCACGTGCCTTCCCAGCTGACAGAGATGTTCTGGATGGCATCAGCCTTACTTGAGTGAAGGTAACCTCTTGTTGGTGCCTTAATTTGGACATTTTTGCAGCTTTAGAACTATTAACTTGCGATTTAATAAATTCCCTTTAAAAAGCCATTCTGTTTCTGGTATAGGTATACTGCATTTGGCAGCTTCAACAAACTAAAACAATGTATATATTTGCTGGCTCTGAATTGGAAAGAATCTAAAAATGAGGATACCCTGGAAATAATGAGCATATCTAGCACTTAGATCTTGATTTTTAAATAAAGCTGCTCATTAAACGAACCTGGTGCTCCTTGGAAAAGTGGTTGATTATCAGGGATGGAGCATGGAAAGTATAAAATGAGGGTGAAAACAGCTTAATGTGTCAGAAAGCAAGTGCTCAGAAATGATAATGTCAAGGCAAAAAGGACCCAGAGCCAGATTAAGTGGCTTCCAGTAGGCAAATGTGGGGAAAATTTTGTCTCAAAATAAATGACAGTAACATTGAAAAAAAAAGAATTCACCAGTCCATACTGACATAAATACATTACTTTAAAAATCACCATAATAGTAACTGATTCAAACAAGAATCATCAATGGATGCTAAAATAAACAGCTGAAAGTGTAAATAAGAAACTGGACAGTTACATTTCCCAAAGTGTCTCCCTTCGAATTACAAAGTAAAACAGAGTAACTTTACAGGAGACAAATCTGGTAGACATCACCTTGACCAAATGATTGAACTCAGCATCAGCAGTGATGAGACAAACTGATACATGTTACATGTGTCCAGTGAGGTGAACACTGGGGACAATTCCCATCTGTGGTATTCCTACTTAAATGCATAAACTGAATCTAATCATGAGGAATTATCAGACAAACCTGAACTGAGAGACGTTCTACAAAATAACAGGGCTGTACTCTTCTCAGAAGTATCAAGGTCATGAAATACAAAGAATGGCTCAGGAACTGTTCTAGATTAATGCAATGAGTGACTCTATTGGATTCTGGACCAGGAAAAAAACTGCCAGAAAGGATATGATTGAGTGAAATTTGAATATTGACTATGGATTTCAGTGTATTGTAATTTCATGTTAAATTCCTTAATTTTGATACCGGTACTCTTGATTATATGAGACAGCCTTTGTTCTTAGGAAATACTTTGGGGGAAAAGGGCATGATGTCTGCAAATTACTTACTCTTAAGTGTTATATGTATATGTATAGAGAGCAAGCAAATCGAGCATTAATAATAACCACTGGTGAATATAGGTAAACGGTAAAAGGAAGTTCTTTATAACCATTCCTATAACTTTTCAGAAAGTTTGAAAGTATATCAAAATTTAAAATTACCCAGAAAAGAGCAAATACACTTACCTTTCATCATTATTCAGTATACTCAGCACAGGATCAACAGACAGTATGCCATACAACTCAAGAACATCATTTACTTTGAAACAATCCCAATCTTCATATACCTAACAAGAAACGACAGGAAATCAAGTTGTTTGGACTAAATGACACACACAAAAGTAAGTTAACGGTCCAGAGATTAAGGGATAATAATATGTATCAGGAAGTGAACCTGAGAGACATGTAAAGCAATTCCTATACTTCATAAATTGAGGCGGGGAGAGGGAGGGTACTTGCCTCAAGTCATTCTGCTAGTTAGCAACAAAGTTAAAAACTAAAGCATTGACTCCTGATTCCCAGGCAAATGTTGCTCTCAATATATCACACTACTTTAAAGAAAGAAACTTTCCCCAAAGAATGACTTCAAGTAAAACTAGAAACATGTATTATCTCAAAATCTGTTAGTCACAACAGAAGGAAAAAGAAACAGGGTAGCCTGGGCTTATTCATAAACTCTGCAACAGTAGCAGAACACAAAACTAGGATGGTCATGAGGTTTTTCACAATAAAAAAAACAAACATTCAAAGTGTCTTTCACAATGAACTCTAGCAATGGTGAAAGCCTCCTATTGGTGCAATTTAATGTGACAGTAGAATGGCAGGATAAAGTGTTAAATTCAGCCCTTATGCCATATAACTGAAGTACCACTTAAGTTAAAACCACAAGTAAGAGAGAAAATTCTCAAATATGAGTTCTGAAACTTTTCATTTCCTCACCTATCAGTGTCAAAGAAAAAAGAATAAGACAGGAGAACAAATTATTAATGGGCTTTTTTCTTTTCTTTTATTTAAATACAAGTAAGAAATGGTTTTTGAAAGAGAAAGAAGAATGGTAAAAATGGAGTAGATAACAGGAAGATGAATGACATAGGAAGAAAGTAGACAGGAAACAAAAAGTTGTTCCAGCTTTGGACCCACTCCTGTGTCTGAAATATTCTTGGATTCTTTAAATACGCTGGGGTAGGCAGAATAACAGCTTCCCAAAGATATCCATGGCTTAATCCCTAGAACCTATGACTCTATTGCTTTAGATGGAAAAGGGAATTTGCAGATGTGATTAAATCAAGGAGTCTGAGATGGGAGATTTTCCTGGATTATAATCACACCTATCCTTAAAATTGGAGAACCTTTCCAGGTCAGAGGGAGATATAACTATGGAAAAATGGTCAGAGATGCAGCACTAGGGCTGTACAGATGAACGAACACGGACAGGAGTCAAGGAACGCAGGTGGTCTCATGAAGCTGGAAAAGGCAAAGAAACAAATCCTCCCCTACAGCCTCCAGAAAGGAAAGTAGTCCTGTCGACTCCTTGCTTTTACCCCAGTGAGACTCAAACCTGAATTCTAACCTACAAGAGCTGTAAGTCAGTAAATTAATATTGTTTAAGCCACTAAATTTGTATAATTTATTTCTGTAACAACAGAAAACTAATAAAAATGCTAAGTGCTTCCCATTTTCATTTCTGAGACCCCAACACATCTACTTCAAGGTCAGAGCAGTGAAGGATTTTATTACCTTTACAAGGCACGCAGGACCTTTCTCTCCTGGCAGCGGAAAATTCAGATCAAAAGGATAAGAGAGGTTCAGGGAGTTCAGTTGTTGTCCAGTGCAAGCTTCAGTCTCTAAACGTTTTGGCTCTCCAGACCACTGAAGACCTCCACCATTTCCTAAAATAAAGAAAATCACTGTACTTAGTAAATTCTAAGGCCTGGAGAAAAAGACTATCCCTCAAGAGCCTTTCAAGTTTAATAGAGATGATGCTTGTGAACTCACAAAGTTCAAGTTGTTACAATTATTAAGGAAATAACATACTAAAAAAGTCCTTTGTTTGACTTAGAGCAAAGATAAATTTGAAGATCTGAAAAATTTTAAATGATTTTTTTCCTCCAATAAATGGCAAAAAATTCCCCACATTTATTTTGTGTAAGACTTTTAAAAGTTAATATTCAATATGGTTACTTTAACATCCTTGACTTAAGGGTATTATGGTCTTCTGTCAGCAAAGGCACCTTGGTAGAACATTTTTTCCTATTTATTAAGCAGAATAAAACCAGACAGTAATAAACTCATTTCCCAAATATTTATACGCACCCATGTACCAAGAATCAGATTACTGTTGGTGATACACAAATTAAGAGATAGTCCCTACCCCTGAAGCAATTAAAGTTTATGGTGTTAACTAATCAAAATTCAAATAAGCCTGTCATATAATGGAACACTACTCAGCAATAAAAAGGAACAAACTATTGATACATGCAATAATTTGGATGGATTTCAAGGGAATTATGCTGAGTAAAAAAAAGCCAATCTTACAAGGCTACATACTGTAGGATTCCATTTACATAACATTCTTGAAATGATGAAATTATTGATATGGAAAATAGATCAGTAGTTGCCAAAGGGTTAGGAACTGGGGGGGAAGAAGGCAAAAAGGGCCCCACAGGGGATCCTGGCAGTGAGGACCTGTTCTGTATTTGACTATGGTGTTCACATGACTCCACAAATGTGATAAAACTGAACAGAACTAAAAACACACATACATGCACACACACACACGAGTGCATGTAAAAATGGTGGCAATGACAAGGTTGGTGGGCCATATCGATGTCAATCTCCTGGTTAAGATAAACTACTATCATTAGGTGAGATCTGCCACAAAGGGAAATTGGATGAAAAGAATAAAGGTTCTCTCTGTATTATTTCTTACAAAGGCATGTTAAACTATATTTATCTCAAAAATTAAAAGTATATACACACACACACACACACACACACACACACACAAAGGTTATCTAGAAACAACAAGTTAAACCTTACATAAAGGATGTCCTCAAATGTATAAAAAGCCCTACAGCACAGTGTTGAAATATAAGGGGCAAATATATAAAGGAGCATCAATTGCCTAAGTGATAAGAAAAAGAATTACCATATTTCCTGGACTCTAAAATGTCACTTTCTGTTAAGATACACCATTAATTTTAATAAATATTTGGAGGTAGGAGGTAGGCTACCATATTCATATATATTTATTGAAAACATTCCAATTTTAAAAACATTAAAATATGTCTTAGGACTAAGAAACGAAGTAATGTGGGCTTAGAAAAATAGAAGAATATGTGGCTACATAACATTCATTGGTAAATCTCTGTATACCACTGACTTGTTAAATCTGTCCTTTCTAATCAATCCTAAAGATACCAATTATCTACATTATGTTTTACGTTCTCTCCCTTTAACTTGCCCTCTGATTAAAAGTGCTAATGAGAAGCAGCTGGCATAAAAAGGAGAAAGACAAAGACATCTACCTATCATAATAAAGAAAGTCACTGCTCATAAAAGCTGTGAATGGTAAAATCAATAATGATACATGCTGATTCTAAAAATTTCTCATGCTCTTAAAAAATTTCAACCTTTGGTCTCCTAGTTTTAATCAGAATTTTGTATTTAAGCATGGTTTAGGAAATAAACCACTACAATAGAACAGAACTGTGACTATTCTAAGGGCTTTCTGCTTTAAAGTTCAGGGATAAATCACCTACCTTGTATGCCAAAATTCCATGATATTTTTAGTCTTTTTTAACTGAATAAAAGTACCACTATTTTAAAAAGAAAATGAAAAAAAGATGTTTTCAGATAAAAATAAAGTCATTTTAAGGATAGAGTACTATGCTTAAAAGATCTTTTCCAGCTCACAACTTGAGAATATAAAGACTTAGGGCAGAGCAGCACTTCTCACAAGTAACAACTGACTGTTTAGTTCTGAAGTAAAGTCTGAGCAAACAGCGGTCTAAACACTCAGAACTGTCTATAAATTTGAAGGCAAGGTTGCCACATCACTACTAGCTCCTAAATCTAGAGTTATGTTCTAAAATAATGAATTGCAAAAAAACCCCCCAAAAAACAAAAAACCAAACTCTCCTATAAGAGAAAAGAATTTGGAGGATGCCTGCTGGCACATGCTACCTGCTTGTCTGGCGCCTGTATGTTGGTCTTTTTGCTTGTTGGGCTGTAGGTCCGTATCTTCATCATCTTCATAACTCCTCTTGTGACGACTGGGAGTATAGGATGTCGAGGGACTGACTCGAACTTGGTTTGCGTTAACATAGGCGTGAAATGAAAGGTTAAGAAAAGACGACATGAACAGCGGCATGTCCTAAATTATGTTAATTACGTGAATAATAAAAGACTACCAGTTTGGTAATTGGAGAAAATGAAAATATATTTCTAAAAGGAGAGTGGAAGGCGGGCCATGGTGGCTCAACAGGCAGAGTTCTTGCCTGCTGTGCTAGACACCTGGGTTTGATTCCCGGTGCCTGCCCCATGTAAAAAAAAAAATAAAAAAAAAAAGAGAGACTGGACATCTGGTTTTGGTCATGAAGGTACTTGGTATCAACCGTATGCCTCTCTACCACCCCCTTATAAAGAACTAGGAAACTGTACAGAACACATAAACCAACTATTTCCAGGCATCGGACCACGGGGAACATAAGGTTATGATCCTTAAATGAGGAGAAGAATACCAGCTGAACTCTATTTTCTCTAGCTCTCTCTTAGGAGTATTTTCCAGATGCTCTTGCTGGGTGGAGAAAACAGAGTACACATTTCAGGGTGACTGAAGTAACTGGAATCTGTAGAATGATTCTGAAGAGGATGGAGCTGTGGATAAAGAGACCCAGAAATCTGTGCAGGTTCCACTTGGGTCTTTGGCTAAACATAAAGCTTTGGATCCACAAGCCAAGATTCCTTGAGGTCTAGAGAAGAACAACTATTAGGAGACTGAAAATTTAAGGGGAGGCTTTTTTTTTTTTTACATGGGCAGGCACCGGAAATCGAACCCGGGTCCTCTGACATGGCAGGCGAGCATTCTTGCCTGCTGAGCCACCGTGGCCCAGGGGAGACTTTTAAGGTTGTTGAGCAATAGAATTGAACTTTGTTGAACATCCCAGGCATTTAGGTCAGACCCAGAAATGGTACATGTCATAAGTCAGAACCACATCCTACACAGTAAAGGCTACTCTAACAAAACCCAAAGTTTTAACAATATCAAAGCAAACTGCCAGCAAATTATCTGCCTTCCAGAACAAAATCTGACATTCTTGATAAGACAAAAATCTAAATTATTTCCAATCTATCTACCTGCTTGTCTGGCACCTGTAAGTATTATTAGATATGTGAAGAAGCAGGAAAATGTGGCCAGCGTACGGTAAGGATTAAAAACAGTCAATAGAAAAAAAAAAAACAACCCAAAGATGGCCTGGATTTCAGAACTAGTCAAGGACGTTAAAACAAAATCATAGGACTTCCTGGAAGATGGCGGCTTAGTAAGACGCGCGGATCTTAGTTTCTTCTCCAGGACACCTACTAGGGGAGTAGAAACGATACAGAAAGCGCCCAAAGCCACAACAGAGATAAAAAAGACAGCGTACCCCATCCTGGAACGGCTGGCTGGCTGAGAGAAGCAGCTCGGGTGAGATCGCCAAGGCGCGCGGGCCTTACCGGGCGGGGTGGCAAGCGGCCGGAGTTACTCCCTTCCCCCTTTCCGGGCCGGCTGGGAGAACTGGAGAGGTGGTCCCCTGAAACCAAGGCGACCGGCGCCCACACCACGCGCAGCCCCCGGACCAACTGAGAGAATTGGATCGGAAACCCCCAGGCCGCGGAGAACGGTGACCCCGTGACTCCCAGGGAACGTGCACTCTCTCGGGCGGGCCGCTGCCGCTGGCGCCCTCCCGCCACGCTTGTTGCCCAGGGCCGACTAGGAAATTCGGACGGGCTCTTTCCCTGGCTGCGGCGACCAGCAACCCTCCCTGCGTTCGGACACCCTCCCTGCGTTCGGACCCCTGGGCCGGCTCAAGCCGCTTCGGCTAGCGAACCCCCAGGACAGCGAGAGTTTTCCAAAGTTTAAGGTCCCACAGCACCTTTTACTGGTGGGACCCACAGACAAACGTGTGCCACAAGCGCCACCTACTGGGCAGGATAAGAAAAACAGAACCCAGAGATTTCACAGAAAAATCTTTCAACCTTGCTGGGTCCAACACCAAGAGAAATCTGAATAAATGCCCAGACGCCAGCAGCAGAAGATAACTGTCCATGCTCAGAAGATTGAGAATATGGCTCAGTCAAAGGAACAAACCAATAGCTCAAATGAGACACAAGAGCTGAGACAACTAATGCTGAATATACGAACAGAAATGGAAAACCTCTTCAAAAATGAAATCGATAAATTGAGGGAGGACATGAAGAGGACATGGGCTGAACATAAAGAAGAAATAGAAAAACTGAAAAAACAAATCGCAGAACTTATGGAAGTGAAGGATAAAGTAGCAAACATAGAAAAAATAATGGATAGCTACAATGATAGATTTAAAGAGACAGAAGATAGAATTAGTGATTTGGAGGATGGAACATCTGAATTCCAAAAAGAAACAGAAACTATAGGGAAAAGAATGGAAAAATTTGAACAGGGTATCAGGGAACTCAAGGACAATATGAACCGCACAAATATACGTGTTGTGGGTGTCCCAGAAGGAGAAGAGAAGGGAAAAGGAGGAGAAAAACTAATGGAAGAAATTATCACTGAAAATTTCCCAACTCTTATGAAAGACCTAAAATTACAGATCCAAGAAGTGCAGCGCACCCCAAAGAGATTAGACACAAATAGGTGTTCTCCAAGACACTTACTAGTTAGAATGTCAGAGGTCAAAGAGAAAGAGAAGATCTTGAAAGCAGCAAGAGAAAAACAATCCATTACATACAAGGGAAACCCAATAAGACTTTGTGTAGATTTCTCAGCAGAAACCATGGAAGCTAGAAGACAGTGGGATGATATATTTAAAATACTAAAAGAGAAAAAGTGCCAACCAAGACTCCTATATCCAGCAAAATTATCCTTCAAAAATGAGGGAGAAATTAAAACATTCTCAGACAAAAAGTCACTGAAAGAATTTGTGACCAAGAGACCAGCTCTGCAAGAAATACTAAAGGGAGCACTAGAGTCAGATACAAAAAGACAGAAGAGAGAGATATGGAAAAGAGTGTAGAAAGAAGGAAAATCAGATATGATATATATAATACAAAAGGCAAAATGTTAGAGGAAAATATTATCCAAACAGTAATAACACTAAATGTCAATGGACTGAATTCCCCAATCAAAAGACATAGATTGGCAGAATGGATTAAAAAACAGGATCCTTCGATATGCTGTCTACAGGAAACACATCTTAGACCCAAAGATAAACATAGGTTGAAAGTGAAAGGTTGGGAAAAGATATTTCATGCAAATAACAACCAGAAAAGAGCAGGAGTGGCTATACTAATATCCAACAAATTAGACTTCAAATGTAAAACAGTTAAAAGAGACAAAGAAGGACACTATATACTAATAAAAGGAACAATTAAACAAGAAGACATAACAATCATAAATATTTACGCACCGAATCAGAATGCCCCAAAATACGTGAGGAATATACTGCAAACACTGAAAAGGGAAATAGACTCATATACCATAATAGTTGGAGACTTCAACTCACCACTCTCATCAAGGGACAGAACATCTAGACAGAGGATCAACAAAGAAATAGAGAATCTGAATATTACTATAAATGAACTAGACTTAATAGACATTTATAGGACATTACATCCCACAACAGCAGGATACACCTTTTTCTCAAGTGCTCATGGATCATTCTCAAAGATAGACCATATGCTGGGTCACAAAGCAAGTCTTAACAAATTTAAAAAGATTGAAATCTTACACAACACTTTCTCGGACCATAAAGGAATGATGTTGGAAATCAATAATAGGCAGAGTGCCAGAAAATTCACAAATACGTGGAGGCTCAACAACACACTCCTAAACAACGACTGGGTCAAAGAAGAAATTGCAAGAGAAATTAGCAAATACCTCGAGGCGAATGAAAATGAAAACACAACATATCAAAACTTATGGGACGCAGCAAAGGCAGTGCTAAGAGGGAAATTTATTGCCCTAAATGCCTATATCAGAAAAGAAGAAAAGGCAAAAATTCAGGAATTAACTATCCATTTGGAAGAACTGGAGAAAGAACAGCAAGCTAACCCCAAAGCAAGCAAAAGGAAAGAAATAACAAAGATTAGAGCACAAATAAATGAAATTGAAAACATGAAAACAATAGAGAAAATCAATAAGGCCAGAAGTTGGTTCTATGAGAAAATCAATAAGATTGATGGGCCCTTAGCAAGATTGACAAAAAGAAGAAGAGAGAGGATGCAAATAAATAAGATCAGAAATGGAAGAGGAGACATAACTACTGACCTCACAGAAATAAAGGAGGTAATAACAGGATACTATGAACAACTTTACGCTAATAAATACAACAATTTAGAGGAAATGGACGGGTTCCTGGAAAGACATGAACAACCAACTTTGACTCAAGAAGACATAGATGACCTCAACAAACCAATCACAAGTAAAGAAATTGAATTAGTCATTCAAAAGCTTCCTAAAAAGAAAAGTCCAGGACCAGATGGCTTCACATGTGAATTCTACCAAACGTTCCAGAAAGAATTAGTACCAATTCTCTTCAAACTCTTCAAAAAAATCGAAGTGGAGGGAAAACTACCTAATTCATTCTATGAAGCCAACATCACCCTCATACCAAAACCAGGCAAAGATATTACAAAAAAAGAAAACTACAGACCAATCTCTCTAATGAATACAGATGCAAAAATCCTCAATAAAATTCTAGCAAATCGTATCCAACAACACATTAAAAGAATTATACATCATGACCAAGTAGGATTCATCCCAGGTATGCAAGGATGGTTCAACATAAGAAAATCAATTAATGTAATACACCATATCAACAAATCAAGGCAGAAAAATCACATGATCATCTCAATTGATGCAGAGAAGGCATTCGACAAGATTCAACATCCTTTCCTGTTGAAAACACTTCAAAAGATAGGAATACAAGGGAACTTCCTTAAAATGATAGAGGGAATATATGAAAAACCCACAGCTAATATCATCCTCAATGGGGAAAAATTGAAAACTTTTCCCCTAAGATCAGGAACAAGACAAGGATGTCCACTATCACCACTATTATTCAACATTGTGTTGGAGGTTCTAGCCAGAGCAATTAGACAAGAAAAAGAAATACAAGGCATCAAAATTGGAAAGGAAGAAGTAAAACTATCACTGTTTGCAGACGATATGATACTATACGTCGAAAACCCGGAAAAATCCACAACAAAACTACTAGAGCTAATAAATGAGTACAGCAAAGTAGCAGGTTACAAGATCAACATTCAAAAATCTGTAGCATTTCTATACACTAGTAATGAACAAGCTGAGGGGGAAATCAAGAAACGAATCCCATTTACAATTGCAACTAAAAGAATAAAATACCTAGGAATAAATTTAACTAAAGAGACAAAAAACCTATATAAAGAAAACTACAAAAAACTGCTAAAAGAAATCACAGAAGACCTAAATAGATGGAAGGGCATACCGTGTTCATGGATTGGAAGACTAAATATAGTTAAGATGTCAATCCCACCTAAATTGATTTACAGATTCAATGCAATACCAATCAAAATCCCAACAACTTATTTTTCAGAAATAGAAAAACCAATAAGCAAATTTATCTGGAAGGGCAGGGTGCCCCGAATTGCTAAAAACATCTTGAGGAAAAAAAACGAAGCTGGAGGTCTCGCGCTGCCTGACTTTAAGGCATATTATGAAGCCACAGTGGTCAAAACAGCATGGTATTGGCATAAAGATAGATATATCGACCAATGGAATCGAATAGAGTGCTCAGATATAGACCCTCTCATCTATGGACATTTGATCTTTGATAAGGCAGTCAAGCCAACTCACCTGGGACAGAGCAGTCTCTTCAATAAATGGTGCCTAGAGAACTGGATATCCATATGCAAAAGAATGAAAGAAGACCCATCTCTCACACCCTATACAAAAGTTAACTCAAAATGGATCAAAGATCTAAACATTAGGTCTAAGACCATAAAACAGTTAGAGGAAAATGTTGGGAGATATCTTATGGATCTTACAACTGGAGGCGGTTTTATGGACCTTAAACCTAAAGCAAGAGCACTGAAGAAGGAAATAAATAAATGGGAACTCCTCAAAATTAAACACTTTTGTGCATCAAAGAACTTCATCAAGAAAGTAGAAAGACAGCCTTCACAATGGGAGACAATATTTGGAAATGATATATCAGATAAAGGTCTAGTATCCAGAATTTATAAAGAGATTGTTCATCTCAACAACAAAAAGACAGCCAACCCAATTACAAAATGGGAAAAAGACTTGAACAGACACCTATCAGAAGAGGAAATACGGATGGCCAAGAGGCACATGAAGAGATGCTCAATGTCCCTGGCCATTAGAGAAATGCAAATCAAAACCACAATGAGATATCATCTCACACCCACCAGAATGGCCATTATCAACAAAACAGAAAATGACAAGTGCTGGAGAGGATGCGGAGAAAGAGGCACACTTATCCACTGTTGGTGGGAATGTCAAAGGGTGCAACCACTGTGGAAGGCAGTTTGGCGGTTCCTCAAAAAGCTGAATATAGAATTGCCATACGATCCAGCAATACCATTGCTAGGTATCTACTCAAAGGACTTAAGGGCAAAGACACAAACGGACATTTGCACACCAATGTTTATAGCAGCATTATTTACAATTGCAAAGAGATGGAAACAGCCAAAATGTCCATCAACAGAAGAATGGCTAAACAAACTGTGGTATATACATACGATGGAATATTATGCAGCTTTAAGACAAGATAAACTTATGAACCATGTAATAACATGGATGGACCTAGAGAATATTATGCTGAGTGAATCCAGCCAAAAACTAAAGGACAAATACTGTATGGTCCCACTGATGTGAACGGACATTCGAGAATAAACTTGAAATATGTCATTGGTAACAGAGTTCAGCAGGAGTTAGAAACAGGGTAAGACAATGGGTAATTGGAGCTGAAGGGATACAGACTGTGCAACAGGACTAGATACAAAAACTCAAAAATGGACAGCACAATAATACCTAATTGTAAAGTAATCATGTTAAAACACTGAATGAAGCTGCATCTGAGCTATAGGTTTTTGTTTTGTTTTGTTTTGATTTTACTATTATTACTTTTATTTTTTTCTCTATATTAGCATTCTATATCTTTTTCGGTTATGTTGCTAGTTCTTCTAAACCAATGCAAATGTACTAAGAAATGATGATCATGCATCTATGTGATGATGTTAAGAATTAATGATTGCATGTGTAGAATGGTATGATCTCTAAATGTTGGGTTAATTTCCTTTTTTCCGTTAATTAAAAAAAAAAAAAAGATAAGGGATAATTGGAGATGAAGGGATACAGACTGTACAACGGGACTGGATATAAAAACTCAGAAATGGACAGCACAATACTACCCAATTGTAATGCAATTATGTTAAAACACTGAATGAAGCTGCATGTGAGGTATAGGTTTTTTGTTTTTGTTTTTTTTGTTTTTTTTTCTTTCTATTATTGTTTTAATTCTTATTCTGTTGTCTTTTTATCTCTTTTTCTAAATCGATGCAAATGTACTAAGAAATGATGAATATGCAACTATGTGATGTTATTAAGAATTACTGATTGTATATGTAGATTGGAATGATTTCTAATTGTTTTGTTAATTCTTTTTTTAATTAATAAAAAAAAAAGATAATACATGAGAAAATCCCAAAAAAAAAAAAAAATCATAAAATTCACAATTTTAAAAGAAAAGATGAATATAATGAATGAACAGAGAGGAAGTATCAGCAGAAAAATAGAAACATGAAAAAGAACCAACTGAAAAATCTAAAACTGAAAAAACAAAATACCTGAACTTTAAAAAACCATCACTGAGAATGAGCTTAATACCAGATTGGGAATGAAAGAAGAAAAAAATCAGTGAACATGAAGACAGGTCAACAGTAACTATCCAAACTGAAGCAAAGAAAAAAAGATTTAAAAAAAAAGGGAGAGAAAGAGAATGGCACCTCACTGACCTGGGGGACAACAGCAAATGGTCTAGTAATCATGTAATTGGAGTCCCATAAAAATTAAGAGAATGTGGCAGAAAAAAATATCTGAGAAAATAATGGCTGAATATTTTCCAAATTTCTGGAAAAATATCAACCCGCCAATCAAAAAACCCCAACAAAACCCAAGCAAGATAAACACAAAGAAAACTACACATAGGCATATCACAGTCAAACTGCTGAAAAGTGAGACAAAGAGAATCTTGGAAGAAGCCCAAAGGAAAAAAAAGACACATTACATACAGGAGAATAATGATGACTGGATAATTAGCTTTTCATCAAAAACAATGGAGGCCAGACAACAATAGGACAGTATCATTACAGAGCCGGAGAGGAGAAAACCTGTGAAATAAGAACTCTACATCCTGTGAAATAGCCTTCAAAAATGAGGATGATGGTGGAGTTAAACAGAGAAGGTAGGGTTTAACAAATGAGTATGATTGCTAAATCATTATACTGATATTTCTTTTAGCCTCCAGTACCTTAGCTAGAAATAAAAACCTGAAATTATGGAATTGTAACCGATACCAAACCCTGAAATCTTTTCTACAACTCATTGTTGTGATGTACTTTGAAATTCATTGCTTTTATGTCTATGCTATTTAAAGAGAAGGGGTATAACAGAGAAAATAGGATTCAATAAATGAATAAGACTGCTGAATCATTATACTGATATTTCTGTTGGTGTCCAGTGTCATTATATTGATATTTCTGTTGGTCTCCAGTGCCTAAGTGAACTAGAAGGAAAAAACAAAAAATCGTGGAACTGTAACCTATACCGAACTTTAAAATCTGTTCTGTAATTACTTGTTAAAATGTACTTGGAAATTTATTGCTTTCTTGTATATATGTTATATTTCACAGTAAAAAAAATGAAGATGAAATAAAGACATTTTCAAATGAACTAAAGCTAAGGATTCATCTCTAACACATATGAATTTAAAGGAAATAAACAAACAAAGCTAAAGGAAATGATTCTAGATGGAAACATCAGTCAACAACATACGAGCTGAAAGTGGGATATATGTGCACAAATATAAAAGATGTATTTTTCTCACTTCTTAATTTATGTACCAGTAACTGACCAAAGCAAAAATAATAATAACGTATCATGGGCTCTATACTGTAGGTACAAGTAAAATGACAACAACACAAACAATTGGAAGGGGATAAGTGGAAGCATACTATTGTAAGCCTCCTGTATTATACGCGAAGCCATATAAATTCAAGATAAACTGGAAGTTCAGAGCATATTATAACCATAGAGCAAGTGCTAAATAAATAAAACAAAGAGATTAGGTAAAAAGCCGGGAAATAAAATGGAATACTAAAAGAATTTTATTAATTCAAATGAACATAGAGAAGAAAAAGACGAAAAAATAATAATAGCAAGATGGTAGAATTAAAGCCTGACTATATCAATAATTATAATAAATGTAACTGGACCAAACAATCTAATTAAATGGCAGGGATAGTCACAAATTCTTTTTACAAAAATACATGTTTAAATATACAGATAAATTCACAGTGTAAGTTAGGGCAAAGATATACATGTAAATGCTAACATACAAAATAACCATATAATAACAAAGTAGATTTCAAGTCAAGGTATATTACTAGAGACAAAGAAAAACATATAATAATAAAAGGGCCAGTTCTTTAAGAAAACAACAGTCCTAAATGTTATGTACCTAATAACAGCTTTGAATTGCGTGAAGCGCAACCTTACAGTACTACAAAGGGAAATAAATCTACAACCATAATTGGAGACTGTAACACTCCTTTCTCAGTAACTGATAAATTAGAAAATATTGTGAACTGAAAGATAATAAAAACACAACAAATCAAAATGTGGGATGCAACTAAAGGAGTGATAAGAAAGAAATTTATAGCTTTAAATTCTAATATTAGGAGGAAAGGGGGGGGGGGCATTCTCATAGAGAGAGTGCCAGGCCTAGAGGCTTCACTGATGAATTCTACCAAACATTTAAGGAAGAAATAATACTAACTTACATAAACTCTTTCAGAAAATAGAGGAGGGATCACTTTATAACTCATTTTATGAGGTCAAACGAACAGTAAAACCAAAACCAGCATAAATAAACTGTTGACAAATAACCCTCATTAATATAGACAAAAAAACTGTTCAACAAAATATAAAAGCAAAGTAAATCCAGTAATATCTAGGAAGGATACTAAATCTTGATCAAATGGGGTTTATCCCAGGATTGCAAAGTTGATCTAACATTCAAAAATCAATCAGTTCACCAAAGGAGAAAAACTATATGATTACTTCAACAGAAGTAGAAAAAGCAATTTATAAAAATTCAACATTCATTCAAGAAAAAACAATCCCAGAAAATTAGGTGCAAAAAAGAAATTCCTCAAACTTGATATAAGGCAGCTATGAAAACATTCATCTAAGCATCAGTGAAAGAACAGAGTACAGATCCACATTTATACAGAAAACTGATTTTTGAAAATGTGTAAAGCATTTCAGTAGGGAAAGAAAAGCCTATGTAAAATATGGTGATTCCATTACTAGGAATACACTTGGAAGAAATGAAAACAGGGACTTGAATAGACATTTGCACACTGATGTTTATGGTGGCATTATTCATGACAGCCAATGGATGGAGGTGTCTGAAGGGTATATCAGCTGAGGACTGAATGGGTGAACTGTCGTGCATATATACAATGGAATATTGTGAGGCTACAGAAAGGAATGATGTCATAAGGCATGCAACAAGGTGAATGAACTCTGAGGACATTATGTTGAACAAAATAAGCCAGAAACAAAAGAACAAATATTGTATGGTCTCATTTAGAAAATACTTATAAGAAAATCAGGGTCTATTGTAAACTCTAGACAGTCACATTTATTCCTGAGTTTTAAGTGCTATCTCTAAATTCTGAAATGCTGTGCTCAATGTGTATAACTGGTTTTTCCTGGAAACCTGTGTATCTGACCTGTGTGACAACTTAAGAGTTTGATTTCTACAGCTCTGAAAGTCAGTACTAATTCATACAAAAACTGTTAAAGAAGCTGAAACAGAGATTAAACTTCAATTAGGGATCCAACAAAGTGGATATGGTTAGAAATAAGGTAAATCAGAGTACAGGGTAAAGGATGATACTATCTGCATTCTAAAACTTCACCTTCTGTTTGAGAATGAAGGAAGACATGTTTTTTTTCTTCAAAAATTTAAATTTTCTGTGGCATATAACCGAACTTGTCTAGCCAGTTCATTAAAACAACCTGTAACAAATGGAGCCTAGAATAGGGAATGAGATCTTGTAATTCTGTATAGCTTAATGTAATACCCTGATACATTCCAGAGTATGTTGGGCAGATAATAAAAAAAGTATTTGCAAAGTCCCTTGAGGACTGGAGAAAAAAAATTATTTGTATTTTTGGTAGTGAAACAACTGTATGTCCAAACGGAAAGCAATGAACCTCATCCACCTCCCCACCTCATGCTATACACAAAAATTAATTCAAGACAGACACAGACTTAAGTGTAAAAGCTAAAAGAAAACATGGGAGAATCTTCACAGCTTGTAGGCAGGCAGCAAAGATTCTCACAAAAAGAGAACTATTTATAAAAGAAAAGAAATTGGACTTCTTCAACATTAAAAATATCTGCTTATCAAAGAAACTATAACAAAACCAAATATACAATTCAAACACTGGGGAAAAAAGCAATTCCAAGTATCCAGAATATATAAAGAATTCTTGCAAACTGATAATAAAATGACAAATAACAATAAAAACTAGCAAAAAACAAAAAGATCCTTCACAGAAGATACATGAAGAGCAAAAAGCACACTAAAATGTGTTGAACAATATGAGTCACTGAGAAAATGCAAATTAAAACAATGAGTTATTGCTTCACACCCACTAGAACAGCTATAATTAAAAAGACTCACTGTAACAAGTGTTGGCAAAGATGTGGAGCAATGTGGGACTATATTTCTGACAAAGTTAAATATACATTTTTCCACATGATCCAGCAATTCTACTCCTATGTACTTACCCATGAAAAGTGAAGACACATGACAACAAAAGCCATACCTGAATATTCATAGAAGCTTTACTCCGAATAGCCAAAAAAAGCCATATCTGAATATTCATAGAAGCTTTACTATGAATAGCCAAAAAGTGGAAACAACCCAGTGTATCAAGTGAAGAACCATAAACAAATACCACGCGAATCAATAAAAAGAAATGAACTAACACCCAGGACAAGGACGAATCTCAAATGTATTATGCTGAACAAAAGCAGTCAAACTCAAAAGACTATATATGCTATGATTCCATCTATATGATATTCAATAGTTCAAACTCAGCTATGGTAAAAGAAATCAGAACAGTGTAAACTATATAGGCATACATAATTATCCAGTTATCCAAATTGCTGAACTGTACCCTTAAAATCTGTGCACTGCAGTATATGTGACCTACATCCGCAAAATGACTATGCAAAAAATAAATAAAACGTTAAAAGATGAGACAGATGTCACACAAACTTCTCTAAGAACCAACATGCTGTATTCCTTTAAGAGCATTAAAATGAATTCTAATTTGAGTTTTAAACTTATCTTGATGCTCTTTTTCAGTACCCATAAATCTATCTCAATCTTATAACAGTATTTCGCTACAGTACTGTACAACAATTTAGCCATTTCTCAGTGATGTTTATTTAGATTGCTTATAGGTTTTCCTACTTAGGACAAATGAAGTGCATTTTATTAAAATGAAGTCAAGCACTGTAAATGAAGAAAAAATTTTTTTACCATTTAAATTCTTAGAAACTTGAAATTGCAATCATGGTCTTTACTATTAAAAAAATAAATAATCAGGAACCATTCAACACATAAAGTTCAGATAAAGGATATTTCTTTTACCCATGTAGATTCTCCAGGCACTGGTACACAATAGAAAGTCTGTCTTTCCAAAGTGGTAGTTCGTGGAGAGTTTAAATCAACTTCTTGTTGAGGCTGTGATGTACACAAAAAGTATGTAAGAATTTATTAGTAAAAACACAACTTAAAAAAAGATTAGCAGCAACATTTTCATGTTATTTATTAAACTACAAATATTTCACATTAAGAGGCAACTAAATTCACAAACACTAATTTCAAACTAATTTTTTAAAAGGAAACTAACATGGAATTTCTATATCTCCCCCATAGAAAAAAATCAGAATGAGCCTATAAAATAGGAATTTAATGAAATACTCGTAAGTACATAGCTTCATCATGGGTTTTAAAGGTCAGATACTACTTCCTAGAAAAAGCATATCCTATATTTCAAATATATTTAGAAAATCCTAAAAGGTTCAAAGGAACCAAAAGACATCAAGTTCAAGCCTGAGATAACATGTACAAGCTGGGATTGTTTGTTTCTTTCCAGGTCCAACGCCCTTTTTCCTGAGTGGGGCTTTTACTTAAAATTTGTTAGCAGCATACAGAGCCTTAGGTAGTGCCACAGATGGATAGTCTTATCTATTTTATTAGCCTGTTTCCAGACGCCAAGAATACTGAGCTACAGTGACACTGTATTATTGTATCCTAGAAAAAACTGTGTATTGATATATTACCACAGTGTGAGTTAAGCCTCCTTAAGGAATGCAGTAAGCCTTTTGTAACACTAATCCATTAGACTTGGCATAGAGTCAATTCAGGGGGGGAAAGGTCTTAAGGACCTTTCCTAATGATGACTTGAAGATCATCATACATAAGAATAAACCGTCTTTCATGTGAGTCTATAAAAACGGCAGAATGTTACATTTTTGTTTAACATAGTCATTGAGTCAACCGTTCAAATTAGGGCTATTTTTCTGTCCCGATCTGCCCTCTAAACTATAATACTTTATTCAGTTGGGAACAATTTAACAGATGGGTATTAGGCATTACAAATCAATCTCTTGAGATGTGGGTAAACAGGAGTCAAAATCCCAGAATATAAAAAGCCTGAAACAATCTAATAAAACTAAGATTCTGGATCTGTAAAGCAGAGAACTAGGTACAAAACAGGAAAGGCTCCACCAAGGTTCCACGTTTCTGAGGCCTGCCTAAGCTGGTCAAGCCACACCTGTGACTTTTTTTTTCGTTTCAACAACTGATAATTAGTCAGTGTTTCAATAGATGCACTAAAAAACACACAGGGACCAAAACTTAAGAGACTCTTTTTGTACATATTTCTTTTGATATGCTGATAATCTTTTGTGTTAGTAAACTAGAAATAAATTTTAACTTCCCCTAGTTACAACATGTCTAACAGGTATTAGTTTGAAATTAAATTTAATTCTGCATGATGTTTGTTTTCTGAAAAGCAATGCAGAAGAAAAAAATGTAGATATACTGTGATTCCTCTATAAGTGTTTTTTTTGGTAAGTTTTTACCATGACTTTCCTTTCACAGTTATATATATATATATATATCCAACGTGCTACCTTCTTCCTTTTCTTATTGATATGTAAGAATTTCTATTACCAAAGAAAAAGTTTAAGCTTACTATAATTATGTATTTTTTTCCTGGGAAAAGAGGGCAGAATTTAATAAAATTTAATTAAGCAAGTGCTCAAGCCCTAACTTAATCTTCCACTTTCATTTGAAAAGATTTTAGCACAACTTGTAATTTTTTAGGCCATGCAAACAGACTGGGAAAGGAAGATAATTAATTTTGATATTTATAATACTTCACCTTCTAGATCTACTGAAGATAAAAAAAAAATCACATCAGAAAAGCTCTTAAATAATAGACAAAGAAAACACTTCATGAGATTTATTAGAACTTATTTACACACAAGATAGATAAATTAACATTGACCAAAGGAAAGTAATAAATTCCTTGCTTAGAAATCAAAACTAGGGCGGGCCACAGTGGCTCAGCAGGCAAGAATGCTTGCCTGCCATGCCAGAGGACCCGGGTTTGATTCCCGGTGCCTGCCCATGTAAAAAAAAAAAAAAAAAAGAAATCAAAACCAGAATGAGGATACCATTTCGCACCTATTAGAAAGGCTTCTATGAAAAAAAAATGGAAAATTACAAGTGTTGGAGATGATGCGGAGAAACAGGAACACTCATTCATTGCTGGTGGCAATGTAAAATGGTACCTTTGCTGTAGAAGACAGTTTGGGGGTCTCAGAAAGTTAAGTATAGAACTACCATATGACCCGGCAATCCCACTACTAGGTATAAACCCAAAAGAATGGAAAACAGAGACTCAAACAGATAATTGCAAACTAATGTTCACAGCAGCATTACTCA
Source organism: Tamandua tetradactyla (assembly GCF_023851605.1). Classification (NCBI taxonomy): domain Eukaryota; kingdom Metazoa; phylum Chordata; class Mammalia; order Pilosa; family Myrmecophagidae; genus Tamandua; species Tamandua tetradactyla. Next base: position 82,382,149 of record NC_135339.1, read on the forward strand.
CAATTGCCAAAAAATGGAGGCAACCCAAGTGTCCATCAACTGATGAACGGATAAACAAAATGTGCTATATACATATAATGGAATATTATTATACCATAAAAAGGAATGAAGTCCTGATATATGTGACAACATGGATAAACCCTGAAGACATCACAGTTAGTGAAATAAGCCAGACACAAAAGGATAAAGATTGTATAATCCCCTAGTTTTAAGCAAGTAGAATAAGCAAATTCATATTTAGAAACTAGATTACTGATTACCAGGGGACAGGATAGAGATAAAAAATGGGAAGTTAAGGGTTAAAATGTACAGGTTTCCTGTTTGAAATGATGGAAATGTTTAGGTAATAGTTGGTTATTGTGAAGGTAATTAACAACACTGAAATATATATCTAAATGTGATTAAAACAGCAAATGTTAGATTGTATATATGGTAACAGTAAAAATTAAAAAAAAAAAATAAAAAAATCCATGGACCTATATACACAGTGAACCCTAAGTTAAACCACAGACTTTAGTTAATAGTACAATTATTAAAATATGCTACCATAAATTGTAATATATGTTCCACACCAATGCAAGGTGTAAATAATAGGGTGGCATATGGGAATCCTGTTTTTATGCATGATTGCTCTGTAAATCCATAACTTCTCTAATAAAGGGGAAAAAAAAGAAGTGATGAGAAAAGAAGCATAAGAAAAGAAAAGATCAGTATAGAAATGAGTAATGGAAGAGTACCTGGCTTTTGAAAATCACTGTGGACAAAATCGGTGAGTTAGATTTGATATCTCAGGTATGAACATGCAGATGTCTAAGTTCACTACTATCACTGTTTCCTCAGAATTGAGATGCAAGAGTATTAACCTTGTCAGCAAAGATTAGATCTCCTTTTTGTTCAAAAGACATCTGAACAATGGCTATTTGGAGCCTAGAAAAGTCTCTTTAATACATTATTTTGGAAAAAAATAAATTTATTTTAATCAATTGCTGTAGTTCAAAAATTCCAAACAAAAAAATTTCCTGCTCAGGAAAAAATTCTTATTAAAAATGTTTATTTATCTTAAGGATACATACCCCACATTCTGCTACATCTCTATATTTTCCAAAATGAAGGACCTACAATTCAGAACAAAGAATAACAGTATTACATCAACATTTCAAAATCAAAACTACCATAAACAACACAAGGACATATAAGCAGAATGTTTCATGAAAAAACAAAAACAATACATACGCGTGCTTTTGTATTTTGATTAACCGTTTCATAAACTCCCATGTAAAACTCAGGGTCAAACATATCCTGAATCATGCAACGAAATTTCACAAAACTGTTAGGTTTCAAATAATGAAGGGGAACCTCATTCAATGATGGTACCTTAAAGGAAAACAATCAAGTCAATAAAATACCTTGTCCATTAAACATTAGCATACATACACAGACTTCATATCTAGATCCAAATTGCCATTAAAAAAAAAATTAAACTCCACGTGGGAGCCAAATGATAAGCATAACAAAACCACTGGATAAAATAACTTTCCAAGTTCTGACAAATTTGTAAAATGTTTGACCATAATGAAAAGGATGTTTTCTCTTCAGTACACTTTTCAAGTCACAGAAAGACATTTTCTTTGTGAACTCTTCTGTTAAAACAAACAGATGCCAGTTTTTTAAAAAATGAAAATAATAAAATAAAGGAAACAGAAGCTCTCTGAACTGCTAATTTTTTTCTTAGAAGTAAAACTGTCAATTACTGCCATCTAGCGGTGCCAATACAGAAGCATACAATTGTCTGAACTTCACCTATAATCTAGACCAACATCTTTTACACATATGCAATCAAAGGAGAAGGCAGTACAGATTGATTTGTGTATTTTCAAATAACATGTAGATTACTACTCTACTGAGAGAAATTATGTCTGCCCAACCCTCTCCCCCCACAAAACAGCAATAAGCTTACCCATTTAGGAGCATTATTTTCCTTCAATTTTTCCTTAAAATACTCAATTACTTTTTTTTCCCAATCAGGATTAACTCCATTTTGAGCTGAAAGAGAAATAAGTTTTTCAAAGCTAGAGGTATAATACATAATAATTGGTGAGTCACAAATTTGTTTAGCTAGTTAAAACGGAAACAAAATTTTCTATCAATGATAAAGGCTTCTGAAAGAGGCTGAATTTGACATAGGCCTGGAAAGAAGGTTAGTAATGAAATCTGCTGAGGTGTCAGGGAATGCCTGGGTGCTGCAGGGTACTCTGGGAGTAGGGATGGGGAATAGTAATACCAAAACAGGGATAAGGACCAGAAATTTAAACACATGGAGCACTAAGGGCCTGGGAGAGAATAAGGCCAAAAAACAAAGTGGATGTGGTCACACATAAACCAAGGAGTTTTCAAAGCCAGGCTACAGATTTTGCTTCTTTTAGTCCTAGCCAGGGCCTGGGACAGAAGCTACTGGAGTCAGAATAAACATTAAATGAATACAATGTTGAGAAAATATGTTATTATGCTAGACTAGCATCCATTTCCCCCTTTTCTTGTGAGCGTACTTCTTATTCAAAGGGGAACCACCTCACCCTCCCCCAGTCCGAGAGTGTGTCTGACGTAGACCTCATGAGGGCAATGATGATTAGGTTAGGAGTAGACCAATAATCAAGGACAATTCCAGAAGCTGAAGCTCTAAGTGCCCACTCTGTGCAAAAGCCATCTGAAAACTAAACCATCCCAGAAGGAAAGTAGAGTACAGAGGCAGATTCCTATAGACATGCTTAATACTTGTCTAAATATACATTTCCTTAATGACTAATAATGCTGTACATTTTTACATATGTTCCCTGACCACTCCAATATCTTCTTTAACAAAGCACATTTTTAAAAACCAAGCTGTCTGTCTTGGCATGATTGATTTGTATGAATTATTCACGTATTCTTTTGAATACAAATCTTTTGTCAGATACATGTAGTACAAACATTTTCTACTAAAACGTAGTTTGCCTTTGACCTCAACAGTGTCTTTTCATGAGTGGTTCTTTTTTAATGAAATCCAGTCTATCACCTTTTTTCTTATACGGTTACTGACTCCAAGACCATGAAAATATCTCCTATGTGTTATGTAGTTGTAGTTTTCACATTTAGGCCTGTAAACCATATGAAATTAATAATCTTGTTTACAGCACAATGTAGGGGTCAACACTTTTTCCCCGCCAAACAGAAATCTACTTATTCCAGGACAACTTTAAAAAAAGATCTTCCCTGTATTGCTTTAGTACTTTTGTAAAAAACCCAACAGACTCAGTTAGTTTATATCTAGGTTTTCTGTTATGTTATACTGATCTGTTTGTCTATCCTCATGCCTATACTACACTGCCTTTATTATCAAGGCAGCTTGGATAGTAAGTCTTGAAATCAGGTAGTTTAACTTCTTCAAATTCGTTCTTTGGTTTTGTCTTGATTTTTCTGGATTTTTCTGGATTCACATTTCTATGTAATTTTTAGGACTAGCTTGTGGCTTTCTACTTCAATTTTTAAAAAAATCTACTTAAAAATAAAAAGCCTGATGAAATCTTAACTGGGATTGGGCTGAATCCATAGATTAATTAGGGGAGAGCTGACTTCTTAACAATATTGAGTCTTCCAATGCATTATTTAAATTTTAACGCATACAATTAAGTTATTCAAAGGACAGAGATCCAAGAAGACCTTTGTTGTTCAGGATTACTCTAAATAGAAATCATGGCACAAGAGTATATGCTTTATAATTCCATTTACACAAATTTCAAGAACAGACATAATTAATACATAGTGAAAAAGCAGATCAGTGGTAGCTAAGGGTGGAAGTAACCAGGAGACTGACTACAGAATGGCATAAAGAAACTTTTGGGGGTGATGGGATGTCCCATAAGTTGACTGTAGTCAAAGTTCAACAGTTAACATACTTCTGCCGAAACTCATCAGACTGAATATTTAAAACAGGGGCATAGTATTGCATGTAAATTATACCTTAATAAAAACGAGAAAAAAATTTGAAGTCATGATAACATTATACAAATGTAGTTCTATTCTCTGGACTTGAAATACAAATACAGAGGGTGGACATCTTGCTGTATAAAGCATTAGCCCATTTTCAAATATAAACTGGTACAAGTGGAATGTAAATTAGTAGTAGTGATTGTGGTTCCTACAACCTTACCTTCTAAAAGTTAAGCAGTATTAAAAGGATAACAATTTGATCTAAGCCCAATATGTGGGCTGTCATAAAGCACTATATTATTAATTTAATATCAATCAAACAGTATGGATGAAAAATTCAGTAAGAAACTATGGTCGAAAAATTTATTTTAATGTGCAATGTGTTTATTTAAATAGGTTGTCAGAGCCCCACCATGGAGCAGGAACGGAGTAAGGAATAGCCAGGGGCTGTGAGGCTGAACAGGGCTAGGATGTGCAGGATTCAGAAGGTGGAAGAAACTCAGCTGAGCAGCCAGGGCATTATGAGGGACAGGGTGAACAAGTGAGACTCCATCCTATGGCACCCAGCCCCACTCACGGTCTCAGCACAGAACTTCGCTACCTTCTTGCTGGGTGTGACCTGGGCTGGGCTGATCCCAATCTAGATGCAGCAGCTGCTCCCTTGGCTGTAGTTGCTGACACTGTAGGAGTAATTCTAGATTTCACTGCACAGAGCAGCAGGTATAGGAAAGCAGCAACTGAAAGGGTGGAAGGCAGCTCTTACTGCGCACTGGTTATACCAAAAGGTCCAATTCTGGTCCTTAGGCCAGTTGTTCTTGCAGATGTAGGACGCTTGGTAGTCCTCGCACTAGTGCTCCCAATTCTCTTTGCACAGGAGTATGCTCAAGATCTGCTCTTTGTACCAGCTCTGGCCCACCTTCTGGTCCAGGGGCCTAGGTGGAGGGGCACTCATTGAAACAGGTGTCCTGAATGAAGTGCCATTTGCAGGCAGACTATATATATCTCTCTATAAATGGTCCCAGTTGAATATGTACAGGTTGGAGATATCCTTATGGGCTTCCAGGCTGCTGCTGACTGGAACAGCAGGCATTGTTCCTCCAGGGACTGCACTCTCATACAACTTGTCCTCAGGGCCTGGTTTTTCCTTCTGGTACTTGGTGTTCATGCAGACATTGAGAAGTTCAGTCCTGGCTCACATAGTCCTGGGCTGAGTACCTCATACCGTGGCCAATGACACCAGAAGGAGCAACAGCTGTGCTGTCATCAGTTGGGCCATGTCTGTCCCTGAAGGAAGAGCTAATAAGTTTCACCTGTCTGGGCCTCAGTTTGTCCTGAATACACTGGGGTTTAGGCAAACAGTCGTGGTTGAATTCTGAAGAGGATATAATGAAGAATGAAGCAGGGTTTTGAAGGGTAGACAAAAGTTAGATAAACAGAGAAAAGAAGAGAGGACATTCCTGGATAGAGGAGTGACATAGGTACACACTGGAGTAAATAGAGTAAACCATGTGCAGTGTGTAAGTCAAGTTACCTGGGGCAGAGGAACACAGAAGGCTAGAAAAACAACTGGAATTAATTAATTGGAATTAAGAAAGATTAGAAACCAAAATATCTATTAGGAAGCAAGCGCAATGATACAGGTAGGTATATGAATAAAAGGTAAATTCCTTCAGGTGCTATTAACCAAACAGTCTTTCATGCTGCCCCTCTGGGAGTCACACTTTAGCCCCACCATTAACTCTGTTCTAGTTTGCTAGCTGCCGGAATGCAATATACCAGAAACGGGATGGCTTTTAAAAGGGAGAATTTAATGAGTTGCTGGTTTACAGCTCTAAGGCCGAGAAAATGTCCCAATTATAACAAGTCTGTAGAAATATCCAATTAAAGGCATCCAGGGAAAGATACCTTGGTTCAAGAAGGCCGATGAAGTTCAGGGTTTCTCTGTCAAGTCAGAAGGCACATGGCGAACACAGTCACAGTTTCTCTCTCGGCTGGAAGGGCACATGGCAAGCAAGGAATCATCTGCTAACTTTCTCTCCAGGCTTCCTGTTTCATGAAGCTCCCCGGGAGGCACTTTCCTTCTTCATCTCCAAAGGTCACTGGCTTGTGGGCTCTCTGCTTCTCGTGGCTATGTCGTTCTTCTCTGCTCTCTATGAGTCTCTCATTCTCCAAAATGTTTCCTCTTTTATAGGACTTCAGAAACTAATCAAGACCCACTCAGATGGGTGGAGACATGTCATCCCCTAATCCAGTTTAACAACCATTCTTAACTAAATCACATCAACCAGGGAGATGATCTCATTACAGTTTCAAACATGCAGTATCGAATAGAGATTATTCTACCTTTATGAAATGGGATTTATATTAAAACATGGCCATTCTTAGGGCGCATACTTCCTTCCAAACCAGCACAAACTCCATGGTTCTTCATCAGTGCTGTTTTGTCTTCTTGAGAATATCATATAAACTATGGAATTATATGTATGTAAACATTTTGACACTGGCCTCTGTTCACTCATCATAGTGCCTTTGATATTCATTCAAGTAGTGTGCACAGGAGAGTTAACACAGCAGGCTTATGACTACTATCCTTAGAAAGGCCTGTTTACAAAGTTGGCCTTCAGGTGATGTCAGGGTGGCTCTCAGAGTGTTCTCCATCAACAGCTAATTGTAAGAGTGGTTTAATCTGCACAGACTGAGCAAACAACATGGTTTACGCTGAACACCTGCTTTCCTTTTGCGAGTCTAGAATTTTGGTATGTGCTATCCTTTCTGAAGTCTAATTTTAACATAATAAAGACTAATGAATGTCTTATCACCTAGTGATAGTTTTGTAGCTCATGAGATTTTTAGAAAACTCATAATATTAATATTCAAATAAGGAATTATAGAAAGAATTTTAAAGAATGAAGTGTTTACTGCAATCCTTTTAAAAAGCCTTGGCCCATTTGAAAGATCAACAATGAATGAAAAAAAATCAGAAGAAAACAAAGTTCATAGACCTGTTTTAATTGGGATATTTTCTCAGTCTTAGAACTGTAAACTAGCAACTTATTAAATTTCCCCTTTTAAAAGCCATTCTGTTTCTGGTATATTGCATTCCAGCAGCTAGCAAACTGGAACACCCCACAAGATTGGTCAAGATTAAAACATGGCTTTTTTGGAGGTATATGATAGTTTCAAACTGGCACATTCCACCCTCTGAACTCTAAAAAGACATGTTCTTTTCAGATATAAAATATTTTCACTCCATCACAATATCACAAAAGTCTTAAGCTATTTCAGTAACAATACAAAGTCAAAAACAGTACAAAATCTAGCAAAGTCAGTTATAGGCATAGTCTGTCCTAAGGCAGAATTCTCCTCTAGTTGTGGACCTGTAAAACTCAGGACAAGTTATCTGCTGCCAACATACAAAGGAAGAAGAGTCAGACTACACGTTCCCATTGCCATAGGGAGAAATCGATAGGAAACAGGGAACAAAGGTCTCAAACAGTTCCTATAACCTCAGGGCAAATTCCATTGGATTTCAGAGTCTGAGAGTCATTTATCCTTAGGGCTTTAGAAAGTGGCAGTCCCATGATTTCCAAAGGTCTATGCAGAGGTTTTACGCTCTGTCCAAGCACTGGAGTGAATCGTAACACTGGAGTGCACTGGGGGAACCACCCTTCTCTTGGCTCCACCCTCTCCAAGCTTTGGGGCAGCACCTGGGATCTCCACCATCTCTGGGGGCACATGCTCAACCCCTCCAGAACAATGGGATGGCAGCCAGGCTCCCCTCAATCCCTGGTTGATGCCCTCCACCCTCCCTGAGGCCTGGGGCAGCAAAACTCTTTCTGAGCATCAAGGCAGAAGGCCCACCCTCTGCCTTTGGGGCAAACTCACCCTCTCCAAGCGAACGGGGTAAGTCCGTTTTCCTGGCCCAAGGTTTCTTGGCTTCAGACCTCAGCTGCTACAATTCTGCCTCTTAAGTTATTTTTCCTTTAATTTGTCTCTGTTCTGTCCCTGTTAGTCCAGACTTGCAGTGCTTCCATTTATACAGATCCCACAACATTCTTGTTGATTGTCCATGCAATATCCTGGGTTGGTACCCATCAGACAATAGGACTCTCCATAAATCCTTTTTGGATAACTCCATTTTCAATTCTGGCTTCTCCTGAAATGGATGACTGGTTCTGTTTTGTTAAATCCTCACATGGGGCCCTAGTCACCGGAGTCTCACTTTCTGGAAGCACAGAATTTTCCAGACCATCAGTTTCTATTTTCTTTGTACCCATGAGTTTCATTCTCAACTTATCTCTTTCCTGTCACATCTGCTATAATCTGCAAGGAGCAGCCAAACTGCATTTTCCACATTTAGTTAGGAAATTTCTTCTGTGATGTATCTAAGTTCATTACTCTCAAATTCTGCCTTACATCCTCAAAGAGTATCTTCCTTCCAGTTTGCAACGGCATGCTCATTTCTGTCTAAAGTCTTATCAGAAGAATCCTTAGAGTCCACATTTCTACCAACAGTCTCTTCAAACATTTTAGGCCTTCTCTATCAAGATCCTTACAACTCTTCCAGAACCTTCCCCTTATCAATTTAAAAGCTGTTCCAACATGTGTGGTATTTGCAAACTGCAGCAGCACCCCATTCCCAGTACCAAAATCTGTTTTGATTTGCTAAAGCTGTCAGAATACAACAAACCAGAAATGGAACAGCTTCTATAAAGGGAATTTATTACAAGTTTACAGTTCTAAGGCCGTGAAAATGTACAAATTAAGATACCAACAAGAGGTTACCTTCACTCCAGAAAGGCTGATGCCGTCTGGAACACCTCTGTCAGCTGGGAAGGCAAATGGCTGGCATCTCCTGGTCTTTGTTGCTGGTTCCATTGCTTCCAGCTTCTGATGCCAGTGGTTTCCTCTCTAAGTATCTATGGGCCTTCACTTAGTTCCTCCATGACACAACTCTGGTTTCTGGCTTGCCTAGCATTTCATGGGAATGCACATGGCAATGTCTGCTGGGCTCTGCCTGTGTCTAGGCATCTGGTCTCTGTCGGTACTCCAAGAATCTCCAAACATCCATGTCTCTGTCAGCTTTGAAGCAACTGTTATTCAAGCACCTGCATGCATATAGCAGCATTTCACAGTTGTTACTGAAAATAATTCTAGTATAGGGAAAGGGGTGTTAAAACACTACCATGGGTATGCCCCTGAAACTAAGCAATTTGGCTTTAGAGTGTAACCTTAACTATTCTATCATCAAAAGAACAAAAGTACTACAGATAGAATACAATCCCTATCAAAATTCCAAATACCTTTCCCCACCCACAAATGATCAGACTGAGCCTAAAATTCACATGGAAATATAAGGGATCCTGCATAGGCAAAATAATCTTGACAAAGAATAAAGTTGAAAGACTCACACTTCCTGATTTCAAGTTATTATAAAGCTACAGTAATCAAGATAATATGGTACTAGCACAAAGAAAGACATGTAGACCAATGGAACAAAACTGTAGAGTCCAGAAATAAACCCATATCTCTATGGTCAACTGATTTTTAACAGTCTTTTCAACAAATGGCGCTAGAACAACTGTACATCCACATTCAAGAATCAATTAATTTGGATCCCTATCTCACATCATCTACCAAAACTAACTCAACATGGATCAAAGATCTAAATATAAGTGCTAAAACTATAAAACTCTAAGAAGGAAACAGGTGTAAATTTTGGTGACCTTGGATTAGCCAATGATTCCTTAAATATTACATCAAAAGTACACGCAAGGCTGGAAAGATCAAAGCTGATGATGGCGTTATACAGTGAAGATAGGATTTAACAAATGAATATGAAGGCTGAACCATTAAATTGATATCTCTTTTAATCTTCAGTATCTTAGAGCAGCTAGAAGTAAAAACCTAAAATTGTGGAATTGTAACCCACGTCAAACTCTGAAATACGTTCTACAACTAACTGTGGTGCTGTCCTTTGAAATTTATTGCCTTTTTGTATATAAGTTATTTTTCACAAAAAAGAAGGAAAAAAAGTCGAATGTGGTGATAAAAAAAATATTTAAGCCTGATATTCTCCTATATTCTAGGACAGCTAGAAGGAAAATCTGAGAAGATCATATGGTAGACAAACTCTGGGATCTGAACTGTAACTACTTGTTGAAGAGTGCTTTGAAAACTATTGCTTTTTTACCTCTTTGCTTTGTATACATGCTATACTACTGCACAATTAAAAAGTTAAAAAAAAAAAAGCACAAGCAAGAAAAAGACAGATATATTACAGTTCACCAAAATTTAAAATTTCTGTGCATCATAGGATACTATCAAGAGAGTGAACAGACAACACACAGAATGGGAGAAAATATTTGTATATCATACATCTGGTAAAAGTCTAGTAACCACAATATATACCTAGTAACTACAACATATAAAGAACTCTTCTAAGAAAGCTCAATGAAAAGAAGACACATAACCCGATTTAAAAATTTGAGAAGTACTGAATAGACATTTTTCTAAGGATATACAAAATGACCAATAAGTGTGTGAAAAGATCCTCAAGATCATTAGTTTTAAGAGATATGCATATAAAAACTACTATGAGGGCTTCCAGGAAGATGGTGGAGTGGGGTGGATTGAATTCAACCCTGCTCTGTGGGACAAGAGAGTGGACTAGAGAGAATGACCGATAGGGGACTGGGAGAGAATGACCGGGACTATGGTCCTGGGGGATGGGAGGAGGTGAGTGATCTTAGAGGGTCTTCATTGTTTATTGAGGAGCAGAGAGATGGGGGGAGGGGGCAGTAATCAGGACTGGGAGAGCAAAGTGGGTCAAACTGGCTATGATCCCCATTAGGGGGACAGTGGCACACAGGGAAGTATGGATTGGAGGGAACTGACCATTCTTCTGCTCCAGCCAGCCCAAGATGCTGGCTGCAGAAGACTCCCGGAGTGTCCCTATAAAATGGGTAGAGGATATGAATAGACCCTTTTCTGAAAAGCACATACAGATGGCTAAAAAGTACATGAAGAGATGTTCATCTTCACTAGTTATAAGGGAAATGCAAATTAAGACTACAATGAGATATCACCTCACACCTATTAAGAACAGCAGCTATCAAACAAACAGAAAACTGTAAGAGTTGGAGAGCATGTGGAGAAATTAGAATACTTATTCATTGCTGGTGGAAATGTAAAACGGCACAGTTGCCTTGGAATAGTTTGGCGGTTTGTCAGAAAACTAAATATCGAGTTGCCCTATGACCCAGCAATATCAATACTTAGTATACAGTCAGAAGAGCTGAGGGCAGTGACATGAACGACATTTGCACACTGATGCTACAGTATCACTTTTCACAACTGCCAAAAGATGGAAACAATCCAAGTGCCCATCAACAGACAAATGGATAAACAAAATGTGGTATACACATATGATGGAATATTATGCAACAGTAAGACAAAATGAGGTCCCGAAGCACTTGACAATGTGGATGAATCATGAGGACATAACGCTGAGTGAAATAACGCAGACACAAGAGATAGATATTAATGATTTCACTATTATGACTCGGGTAAAAGTAATTTCAGAGGTTACATGTAGAATATAACAGACCTAAAGCATGCAAAAGTTTTGAGAGACTGGGGAAAGGCTATGTAATGAGTTGAACCTAAATGCAAGAGAACAGTTAGAAGTGACAGTAACTAATTAGTGGGGTTATAAGTAACAATGCCATACTTAAGATCAATATAATTGAAAGAGAATGTATAGTGCCATGTGTCCCACTGATTAAATCTATAATTACAAATAGCTTCTCAAATGAACTATCTTAAAGGTCCCATTATTGGACAAGAATCAATAGTAGAGGGGTACAGAGGGAAAACTAAAAAGCATGCTCTGGCCAATAGTTAACAGGAAGACATTAACAGTACCACAGCATTACCAGGGGCAACTGATTGGAGGAGAGGGACAAGTGCTGACAGTTTTGATTTGATAGTGGTGACACTGTGTTTGTTGGCTCTTTGTCACAATGGACTGTTGGAAATTGTCTAAAATCGAGAGTGCTGCTGATTGTACAACCAAGTTAGGATTCTGTAAGACATGGTTTGTTTATTTTGGACATTATTTATGATGCCCAATGGATGGAGAGAGTTGAAGGGTACAATGGCTGAAAAGCAGAATGGTGAACTGTGATACATTCATATGATGAAATATGGTGCAACTTCAAAAAGGAAGGACATTGAGAGGCACACAACAAACTGAATAAAATTGGGAACAATGTGTTGTGCATAAGCCAGAAACAAAAGAACAAACATGCTAAGGTCTCTTTCAGAAAATATTTTTAAGAAAATTGGAGCCTAACGTGTAAGCCCTTACAGAATCACACTTAGTCTGAAGTTGTAAATGCATTTCTAGATTCTGAGACACTGAGCTATATGTGTATTAGCTGGTACTTCCCTGGAATTTTGAGTAACTCTGTGACACAAAAGATCCAGAAATGGAGTGCTACAGCCCTGAAAGTTTGTATAGCTATACACAAAATTAATAGTTAAAGTAACCAAAAAAGTTCTAAAACTAAAAACAAAGCCAATCTGGTTGGGACTAAGGTAAATTAGAATACAGGGTAAAAGATGATAGTGTATGTACTCTAGACCTTCATTTACTATATGAGGCCAAAGGTTTATTATGTCTAGAACCTAAATTTTCTGTATTAGGATAGTTTATTTAACCCAAACTCCCAGAGTCCAGAACGGGAACAAGACCTTTAATTCTGCATAGCTTAATGTAATACCAGGATACATCTCAGACTATGGTGGACTGAAAATTAGAAAGTATTGGTAGAGTCTCTTGAGAGTTTGAGGGGGGGGCAATATATATATATATGGACTTATTAAACTTTCCCAGGTACCCTCTCAACCATTGGGGACTCCCAAGAAAACAGGCCAAGCCACGGATTTTGAAACTTCCCTTTATGAAACATTTCTGCAGTGGAGAAGCTAAGACCACCTAGGCATGAGAATTGCTTCCACGAAACCTCTTTTATTGCTCAGATATGTCCTCTCTCTCTCTCTTTAAGTCCAGGTCTGCAAGGAAAATCATTACCCTCCCCCTATGTGGGACATGACATTCAGGGTTAAAAATCTCCCTGACAACATGGGGCGTGACTCCAGGGGATGAGACTGGCCCCTGGCACTATAGGACAGACAATGCCTTACTGACTAAAGGGAAAAAGAAGTGTAATAAATATAAATCATCAGCGCTAAGAGAAATCAAATAGGGTTAAGAGGCTATTCTGAAGGCTACTCTTATGCAGACTTCAGTTAGACAGTGCTAACTGCCAGTCTGCTAAACCCACCACCAACATTCCTGTTAACTCTTAAGAAGACCTAGGGCTGGAACTGACACTCTATAAAAGCTGAATGCACTAAGTGTGCTTTCCTGGAACTTAGAATTCCAGGAGGGCTTCTAGGTCAGATAAATTCTGAAACCCAGAAGGACCAGCCTATCCAATATTATCAATTTATTACATCTCCTCATCCTTTAGTGTGGGCACCACTTCTCAACATGAAAAAGTCAGAACAGGCATTACCTAAAGACCCCAATAGATTGGGAGAAGGATCGAAGGAGGAGGAGGAATAACAGAGAAAATAGGATTCAACAAACGAGTATGACTGCTGAATCACTATATTAATATTCCTTCTATCCTCCAGTGTTTTGGACTAGTTATAAGGAAAAACCTGAGCTGGTGATCTGTTCAGAACTACTTTTTGAAGTCTGTTTTGAAAATTATTGCTTTTTCTTTCTTTGCTTTGTATATATATTTTACAACAAAAAAAGTTAAAAATAAAGTAAAAAATGAAACACCATGAGGTATCACTTCACATCCACTAGGTTGGCTCTAGCCATTTAAAAAGAAAAGGGTAAATAATAAGTGTTGGAGAAGATACAGAAAAATCAGAACTCTTATACACAACTGGTAGAAATGTAAAATGGTGCAGCCATGTGGAAAACAATTCGGTATTTCCTCAGAAAGTTAAACATAAAATTACCATATATACCAGCAATTTCACTCCTAGATATATAAATGAGAAAAATGAAAACCTATGTTCACACAAAAAACTTGTACACAAATGTTCATAGCAGCACTATTAAAAAGAACCAACAGATGTGGCCTCTCTCTCTGAGCTAATTCAGCAGGTGAACTCAATGCACTCCCCCCTACATGGCTGCCAGGGGTGTAAATTTCCCCGAGATCAGCTGGACACAGCATCACGGGATTGAGATAGCCTTCTTGATCAAAAGAGGGAAGAGAGAAATGAGACAAAATAAAGTTTCAGTGGCTGACAGTCAAGAGCTTATCCTGGAGGTTATTCTTATGCATTATATAGATATCCCTTTTTAGATTATGGTGTATTGGAGTGGTTAGAGGGAAGTACCTGAAGCTGTTGAACTGTGTTCCAGTAGCCCTGATTCTTGAGGACGACTGTATAAATATATAGCTTTTAAAATGTGAACCTATATTATGAAAACCTTGTGGCTGATGCTCCTTTTATCTAGGGTATGGTCAGATGAGTAAAAAAAAATAAAGATAAAAAAATAAATAATGGGGGAGCAGAATAAAGGATAAACAATTTGATAGATTGAAATACTAGTGGTCAATAAGAGGGAGGGGTAAAGGGTATGAGATGTATGTTTTATTTTGTTTTTTCTTTTTATTTCTTTTTCTGGAGGGATGCAAATGTTCTAAAAATGATCATGGTAATGAATATACAACTATGTGATGTTACTGTGAGCCACTGATCATTTACTATGGATGGAACATATGTGTATGGAGATTTCTCAGTAAAAATATATATTTAAAAATCCTCAAAAAGAGCCAAAGTGGAAACAATCCAAATACCTATCAACTGATGAATAAACAAAATGACCACATTTTGTATAGACCATATCCAACAACTGAATATTATTCAAACATATACAGTAATAAAGTACTGATACATACTATAACATGAATGAACTCTGAAAACAATATGGTAAGTGAACAAAGGCAGACACGAAATTCTACGTATTATACGATTACATTTATATGAAATGTCCAGAATAGGCAAAACCTAGACCAATGTAGATTAGTGGTTGCCAGGAATCGAGGATTAGGGAATGGGGAGTGACTGCTAATAGATACAGGGTTTCTTTTTGGGGTAGAAGAAATGTTCTAGAATTAGACAGTGATCCTGATTGTACAACAATGTTAATATACTAAAAATCACTGACTTGTACACTTTAAAATGGTGAATTTTATATCATGTAAATTATAGCTCAAAAAGTTTGCAAAAAAGAAAAAGAAAGGAAAGCAGAAACAGTTACCTCAGTAGAGGTAAAGCATACTTTACTCTTTATTCAACTCACCGTGTTGCTCCTTTTTTTTAAAGCCATGTGCAAGTTATTGTTTTATAACTTAAAATTGTAAAAAAAGTATATATACACATACATGTGTTTTGTCACAGCTGTCTAATCCATTCCTCTTCCCTGAGAACATGTCCCACTGTTGCGATGTGGCCTTCAATTGTCATGACTGTCCTACATAACCCTGTGCCCTGGTTATAGCTGACTGATCTGTAAATGGACTACTGACTTCATGCTGGGCCAATCAGATTCTTCATCCTTGGAATCTGGGATTGAGATAACGATGCTGATGTCAGCTAGTGTGGGTTGGAAGTGAGAACAAGTGAATTTGGGAGCTGTGGAGCAAAATGTCAGTGTGCCAAGATGAATATAGCCTAAGGAAGATAAACTGAGAGTAGTTGCTTGGATTCCCACTATTACAGTTCTTGACTCTACTCAGTCTCTTGAGATACCCAGCCACCCTCCTGCAATTACTTTCTATAGCCTTATAAAAGTAAGGTTTTCACTGACCTACCAAGAGTAGGCTGGTGGCAGAGGTCCAACGTGTACGCAGACAATAAGAGATGCACTGCTTGTTTCGATGTATGTTGGTAATAAAAAGCAGACTAATTTTTAGTTCCTCTTATCACTGTTTAAAATTCTCTAAAATGCTAGTGATAAAATACTCCCCACCCTCCTTCATATACCACTGCACGAGCTAGGCTGGTTCTGTTAGATACAAGCAAAGCACCTTGAATGTTTTCAAATGTAATGATCTTGGTCCTACCAACAACTAAAAGAGAAAACATAGTGAAAGAAATCACAGATGATAAGAGTTCCCATTTTTCTGAAATTAATAGCAGTTATTAATTCAAAGAAAGAAAATTTCCTCTTTCAAAAAGTAAAAAAAAGATTAAAAGATAAAGAAGGGTAGAAAACCTTTCTTTTTTTAATTTAAGGTTCCCGGCTTTGTTTAAGGAAAGTAATTTGAGATGGGTCACTAAATGACCAATCACTGAGAGTACACAGTTAGCTTTATTCACAAAACAAGTCCAATAAGGACCTGCTGCACTATAGTATTCCTAAATCTTAAGTCCTGGACCTCAATGTCCTGTATATGAGATCATTTATAAGCTGGAAAACAATGAAGGCATTTTATGAAGACTAGAGGAAAAATTTTACATGAACAATTCTAATATGGCAGATACAAATTTAAAATATAGATTGGTTCACAAAGATGAATTATGATTCAGAAGGTTAAGCTTGGCCACCCCCAGAATTTCAAAGATTCTTACCTGAACCAGGAAGAAAGAATTAGGATTGTATCTGGTGTGATCACATTCTCTGAATCAACATAAAGGCCCGTCAGGACTGTCCTAAATTGAGATTTGTGATCTCAGTAAACATCCTAATTTAAATTATTTCTGATGAATCAGTCTTTTCATCATCATGGTTCAACAAATGTTTACTGAGGACTTTCAACATACATGGCCTATCCCAGGCACTGAGGATATAATAGTGAACAGGGCAGATACAGACCTTCAATACCCAAAGTTCACAAACTAGTAAAGGAACACATGAAACAAGTAATTTCAGCAATGCATTAACTTTCCTGGATGCACTGGTTACTGCAGTAACATGGAGCATGGGGTACCTAACCTGGAATAGATACCTGACAGAACAGTAAGATTTAGCCAGGAAAGTGGAGCTGGCGTGGGAAATGGGGTGCAGGCAAAGAAAAGAGCAAACGAAGAAGCCCTGCAGGCAAGGTTCAAAATCAAAGAACTGAAACAGGATTCAACCTAGCTGGGATGGAGGGTATGAGATATGATGGGGATGTGGTGGTGAGGTTTGAGAGTAGGCAAGGGTCTAGAGTCAAGAGGCTCATAAACCACTTTACAAGGTTTGGATCAGATCCTAAGTACAAGAGGAAACGAGGAAATAACTGAAGGGTTTGGGTGCAGTGTGGAAAATAAATCTGAGAGGAGCAAGACTGGAGTCAGGTTAAGAGACTGTTTTGGTTGTCCAGGCAAGAGACTGAAATGAACCAAATTATGTAGCAGAACTGGGGATGAAGACTTCTGAACAAATTCAAGAGACATTCAAGAACTAAAAAAACTGACAGTTTTTTTAAAGTGATAGAATTCAGACTCGATACGTAGGTGGTTATTTAAAAAAATCAGTACCACATTACTTAGGGGAATACTCTAAGATCAGCTCTGCACAAGAGCACTTACAGAGATGACAGAAAAAGTCTATTTCGGTGATGTCTGATACAGTAACTCCTATCCACATGCTACTGAGCATTTGAAATGTGGTGAGATTGAGAAACTGAACTTTTAATTTAATTTTAATTAATTTACATTTAAATAGCCACCACAGGCTGGTGGCTGCTGCTGCATTGGACCACATGGCTGTAAATCACTAACACACCTAACTTAAAATATATGGCCAAGTTAATAAGTATATAACAGGGATAGTGAGAATAGGAGAATTCCCTCAGACTCAGTTGGAAAGATGTCCAAGACATAGCAAATTAAGAAAAGAATACCTCAGAATCAAGCACAGAAAATTCTGCTTCCCCATTTTAAAAACTAAATCTAAATATATGCAAAGAAAACAGACTGGACGATAAACCAGATAACTATAAACGAACCAGTGATTATCTTTGAGGATGAAGGATAAGAGGTTTCATATTCTGTGTTGTATGTCACTGCTTGCCCCCCTCTTTCTTGTACAATAAACAAGCATTACTTTTTTATCTGGGGGCAAAAAAAGATTTAAAACAATTTCCTACTAAATGAAACCAAAAGGAATCCACAAGTTTAATCCCTCACTTCTCACAAAAACAAACTACAATACTATCATTATAAAGTTATTCAAAGTTACAGAGATAGGAAAATACAGCAAACACGTCTACACATCAGAACAGCTCCTACAAAAGCATGACTATCTATAAGACAGTATTAGTTTCTTTTAAGACACACCCTGTTTGGCAATAAGACATTTGTGGGAAACACATCAAGGTCCGGAACCTCCCATAACAAACCACAAAATTTACAAAATACTATAAAGCCAGTATTTTATATCCAAAGTATATCCTTTCTCTATTATGATAGACTTAGAAAACAAAATCTGATCCAAATACATTAAATGTTCTATCAAATATAAAATCATTCCATTTATCCAGTAAGACTAGAGTAGGGGCAATTTTTCATAAATGAATTTTCTAAATATGAGTAACTGGAACTTAACCCTTCAGGCACCAAACTTCTTACTTTTGAACGATTTTTCCTAAAAACTATCTGAACCTCCTTAAACCAACAATACAATTTAATTCTCACTTGTCATTCTGGGGCCATAATTTGGAACATCAATTATTGGTTCCAGTAATCATTTTTTTAAAGCATCGATTACCAGGATTTACTGGAGAGACGTATTCTACTTTCTCAAATCACTCTTGCCCACACCATACATAGTTAAGTGATTTTTTTTGCCTGTCGATATATGTGGGTATTCAGTTTATTTCTTCTTTATTAGGCTACCAGTGTTCACTGGCTACAATCTGGACAGTACTTAGACCCTCTTCTAATCGGCTGCCTCTGGTTTCAGCCTGGGGAACCAGATAACCAAACGAGTTATAAGTATAGGTAAAATAAATAAAGAGCTGCTGAGTGAGTATAAAAGAAGACCTTCTAAGTAGGAACATTTTACGCCATCAGTTCCGGCTGCTGAGACCTATTTAGCTTCGTACCAGCCTCCCTCACTATCTCACAGATATTTTAAATGAGCTGAGACATTCTGTATTCTTGCCTCCAGACAAGGTACAGGTTATGCTCTAACCGTAATTTCTGGTTGGGTCTGACTCCACCACTTCAATGTGGAAAACAGACACTGGGAGGACGGGTGTCAAAACACCCGGTTCGGTGGCAAACAAACCTAAACTTTTCTTCATTCACCCGTGGCAGAAAAGCAGCATTAACAAAATAACAACGGCAACTTTACTAAGCTTGCCTGCAGAGTCTGGTTAGTTCAATCTTTCTTGCGAGCTATGACACAAGAGATATATTCTAGCCAGGTTTTCAAGCCTAAAGTCATTTCAGCCGAGAAATTAAGCTATAGCATTCAATTCTGTGTCCTCTCTACGAGAGGATGTGTGTAACACAGTAGTTAGAGCCAACTTCTGCTTCAACAGAGCGAGCACTCCCCGGCACACCGGAAGTTTTGAAATATCCTGTAGGCTTCCAATAGGCAGTGTTCTTCCTTAACCACATCTCTACGGACCCTCGGGAAAGTTCAGGACCTCTCCGAGTTTTGCCGCTCCCCGGGCTCGAGCCCCTGGTTGTACCACAAAAGGGGAGGGAAGCGGTCAATCACAACCCGACAGCTGCTCCTCGGGCTTAACCTTGGCCGCTCGCGAATCGGGCAGGTGGGAGGCACCTGCGGCCGCAGCGGGGGGAGCCGCGAGGAAGCCGCGGACGCCGATGGGGAGCGTCCCATCTCCGAGCCAGGCAACCCCGCGTAGCGGCGAAGGCCCCGCGTGGCCGTCTCGGGCCGCGTGAGCCCTCGAGGTCGCCCCGCGTGGGGGGCCGCGCGGCCGGGCCCGGGACTCGGCAAACTCCGCGGCCCGCCCCACCGCCACTCACCGAAGAAGCCTTGCACGATCCCGAGCGGCTGGCTGAGCCAATCCTCCCCACAGGGCATCTCGGCGAGGGGCCGGGGCCGGCGCGGCGCGGCCGGGTGTCCGGCGCCCCTTCTCCGGCTCCTCCTCCGGGGCTCGGCCGCTCCTAGCCCGCACCCTCCCACGTAGCGCCAGCCGCGGCGCGCGGACCGCCCGGCCTCCCCGCGCTTCGGGCAGTGGCGGCTGCAGCGGCGGACACTGATGAACCACTGGCGACCGGCAGGCGCGACGCGCACGGCCCCCAGCCTCCACTTCGCACAATGGCGGGAAACAGCCACCGCCGACCGCGCCGCCTGCGACCTGGGTGGAGCTCGTGCGGGGAGGGGCGGCGAGAGCGCGCAGCGCGGCCCCGCGCGACTAGGAGGCGGGGCACGCGGGCCGGTTCGCCCGGGGGCGGGGTGGGGCAGCGACAGTGCGCGGCCGCCATCTTGGAGACGGGCAAAGGGAAGGGTACGCGCCGCCGTGGGGAGGTCGCCCGAAGAATAACCCTGGGGGCGCGGGCGGCTTGTTGCCGTTTGTCGTCACCTTTTTCAAGCGTGAAGGAAGAGATTCCCGCAACCGGTGTTTCAGTTCCTAGTGCGAGTCTTAGCACAGCTTGGAGGCCTCAACAGCCCAAGAGCACAGACCTCACAGTCGGCTCGGGGCAGAATAAGTGCGTGAAGCCGCCTCAGGTGCCTGCTCACCTCCTCGTGCTTTTCTTTTTTCGTTTTTCTTGCTGTGACAACTCTTTTATTTGACGTCCTGCCCAAATCCGTACGCAGTGACTTTTCGTCAGCTGTATAAGTTCTTACCCCGCTAAGAGAGGTAACACCTTTCAGATGAGGAGGAGTTTTAAAAGACCCCAAGCTCACTTTGCTGTTGTCGCAGAAGGGCGGGTTCCCAATTGAGGAGCCAAGCGCTGAGAAACTCACCGCGGGCTGCGAAAGCATATGCTGATTTGGGTCTGCCCAGAATCTGGAAAGTAACGGGGAGCTGAGGCGAGGCACCCCGGGAAGTGTGTATCAGGATCCTCCCAGAGAATGTAGATGGTAGGCGTCAACACACGCAAAAAAGATCAGATCTACAGCAACCCAACCTGTTACGTTTTGCTGAGGAAATTTGAAAATGTCTAGGTTCACTATGAAAGAATTTTCCCGTGGGTGTGGAATGTACAAAAAAACCCCCACAAAACCACCCTAGTCTCATAAGATAAATCTACTCAGCTAAAGAAAGGGTGTGTTAACAGGAGAAAATGATCTGAATGGAATCTAGAAAGTGGAGAGCCGAAAAACGAGACGTGAACTCAGATATCAAGTCCTCTTGGGGGCAAAAGGAGGTAGCTTAAAGTTCTGATTTTGAACTAATTAATTGGCATATTGGACTGTACATCTGGGTCTTGGGCGTTTGGGTGGGCTGAAAAAAATTCAGATTCATGGTAACCTAAGCAGGGCACTCCCACCACTCATTCATTCATTTGGCGCAGAGGGTTGCCAAATACTTGGTTTTGAATGGGGAAATCTCACATTTTTGCTTCGTGGCCAGTATGCAAATTCAGTGCATGACATGAAAAAATTTGCTTTCAAGTCGTCATAGTTTCAGATTTACTTTGTCTGAATTGCAGCTCGGTATCAATACAGCAATGCTAGAAAACATTTCATTTTTGTGGTTTCTCCTACTATGGAGTATTTAATGATTCGTTAACAAGCAATTGCTCAGATTTGATTTAAAGGGACCCTGATCCTTCTGAAATAATTATTTTATAATATGAATAATTTCACCCTAAATTTTCTGTAGTAAGACATTTTGATACTAATAATACGTATTTATGAAAATGGAAAAGGCCAGGTGAGGGCCCAGGAGGTTACATCTCTATGGCAAAATTTTTTTTCCCACCACCAGCAATCCTGCTCCTACCCTATCCCATAAGGAATGGGATCCCTTTTTTAAGGAGGATATTAGTCAAATCTATCTAGGGCATTGGAGAGTGAAAAAAGGAGATACCATTCCCACCCTCATGGAGCTTACACTCAAGTGGTGAGACATTACGTAAATAATTATTCACTTTCAATCTCGATGAATGCTGGGCAAAAAAAAGTAAACTTCCAGAAGAGGAAGGAACAGAGGGATCTGTTCTATTGGGGGTGGTGGAGACAGGAAAGAATGCTTTAGGGGCTTCCTAAACAAGTGACATTTACTCTAGAACTTGAAAGATAAATAAGAGTTAAGTGAAAAGTGTGAGGAGAAAGCCTTAAGACTAGGAAAAGCTTGCATGCTGATGAGTTAAGGTAGAGTGGCAGTTATAGAGTAATATTTTGTAAAATGTCTGTGATGATTTGAAAGGCAGACTAAGTTCCTACTGGCCCTGCAGCTCTAGAGAAATAGCTGGAAAATGCAGCTTAAACAAGGCATTACAAAAAAAAGATGAACTTGGGCAAGTAATGGCCAGTTTTCAATCAGAAATTGAGGGAATAAGAAAGTCTAGAACAGTGCTGTGCAATAGAAATGCACAGAACATAAACAAATATGAACAAAAACAAAGGCCACCCAAATGAAAACAGTCTTCTTGTCAACTGGTTTGGAGCTTTCTATAGCCCCTTGTACTTGGTATAGATTTAGAGACAAGCAGGGGAGTGGAAAGTTCTATCATGAAATAAGGGAAGGCTTCAGGTGAATTCTAGGGTTCTTGGAAATCTTTAATTAAAAAAACAATTTGTAGTCACATTTAAAAAAGAGAAACAGTAATATAAATTATATATTTAACCTAACATATCCGAACAGCCTTTGAACAAATAATCAATATAAAAGTATACTGGGATATTTTACTTTTTTTTTTCTCAAAATCCGCTGTGTATTTTATACTTACAGCACATCTTAATTCAGACTAGTCATATTTCTACTGTTCAGTAGCCATATGTGGCTAGTGTGTATTGGATTGGACAGCACTAAATCACTCAATTCAGTATTCAAACCATAAGAGGTCAGACTTGTATTTCAAAGCCTTTTTCAAAGTTCCATTAATATTTTAGGGATAAAAGAAGAATCCAGCCCTGTGGTAAAGGTCAGAGAAAGGATGTAGCTGTCTTGTAAGAAGGAATGTACCTGATGCATGCAACAACATGGGTGAACCTCGAGGACATTATGTTAAGTGAAATAAGCCAAACACAAAACTACAAATATTGTATGATCTCACTAATATGAACTAATTATAATGAGCAAACTCTTGGAGTTAAAATCTAAAGTATAGGTACCATGGGATTAACAATGCCATCCTGACCAAAAGGGGGAAAAGAAGTGTAACAGATGTACAGATGTGGCTGAGAGAGTTCAAATGTTTGAGAGGCTACTCTGGAGGTCACTCTTATGCAAGCTTTAGTTAGACATTGCTATCCTTCATAACTTGCCAAATCCCAACCAAAACCATCCCAGCCAATCCTAAAGAACACCTAGGGAAATATATAAGATTCCACAAAGTTTCCATGCACTAAGTAACTTTCCAGAAACCTACAACGCCCAGATGGGTCGCTGGACCAGGTAAGTCCTGAAACCTAGAGAGCCCAGCCTTTCCTGAACATCAGCTAGTTCCATCTCCCTACCCGCTTTCAATATGCTAGGACGGGCATAGCCCAAATACCCTAAAGAGTGGGAGAAAGATCAAAGGCGATTATACAGAGAAATTAGGGTTTAACAAATGAGTATGATTGCTGAATCATTATATTGATATTTCATTTAGTCTGTAGTATCTTAATACCTTTTATTTTGGCATGGGTAGGCTCCAGGAATTGAACCTGGGTCTTGCACCACTAGTCTCTAGTATCTAAGAGCAAGTAGAAGTAAAAACCTAAAATTGTGTAATTGTAACCTATACCAAACTCTGAAATTTGTTCTACAACTAATGGTTGTGCTGTGTTTTGAAATGTATTGCTTTTTTGTATATGTTATTTTTCACAGAAAAGAAAAAAAGTGATAATAAAAATATATATATTCCTTCTAGCCTCCAATGTTCTGGAGCAGCTAGAAGGAAAAATCTGAAATGATAGTATGGTAGCCATGACAAACTCTGAGATCTGTCCTATAACTACTTGTTGAAGAGTGCTTTGAAAACTATTGCTTTTTTCTTTCTTTGCTTTGTATATATGTTATATTATACAATAAAAAAAGTAAAAAAAAAAAGTGAGAAAGGAATATAACAATGATTAAGAGCACACGCTCAAGAGTTAGCCTGTGTAGGTCTGAATCCTGGGTCCAAGTTTTCCTCATCTGTAAAATAAGAACAGACTTCAGAGCCAAACCCATGAGGTTTCTGGGAAAATTAAATGTGTGTAGCATGGTGCCTGGTACATAGTTAGTACTCAACAAATGTGAGTTGCCAGTGTTGACATAGTTACTATTAATCCTATTGTTGAATACATTAAAGTGTCAGGGCTACAACTATGTCATAGCAGTACTAGAAATCATTGGTCTTGATTTTTGGATATATATAGGGAGGACAAACAAAAATTTTAACTGTAACTCTTAATTCTGAACCTAATTTTTCATGACATTTTAAAATCATTATAATTTAAATATCTCAAATAAAGTATAATTTTTATTACAAAAAAAATCTTAAGTATAGGTTACCAAAAGATAGAATGAAGCAGAAAATGAAGAGCTAATTTGATTGTAAATGTTTGAAAATTGATAGAGGTGATGGTAGCACATTACTGTGAGTGTAATTAACAGCACTGAATTATGGGTGTGATTGTGGTTGAAAGGGGATAGTTTAGGGTCGTGTATGTCACTAGAAGGAAAGACAGAAGATAAAACATGGACTGTATAGCATAGTGAACATTGTGGACAATAACTGTGTATAGATACAAGAATGTCCTTACTTGAACAAATGTATGTCACAATATAAAGTATTAATAAATAGGGGTGTATATGAGAAAAGTACAATTAATGCAGACTATGGACTATAATTAACAGTAATATTGTAATATTCTTTTATCATTTGTAACAAAGGTATCACACCAATACTAAGGGTCAATAATGGAGGTAGAAGAGGTATGGAATTTTTATTTTTGGCTCAATGAGAATGTCCTTAAACCAATTGTGGTGATGAATGCACAACTCTTGATCGTTCCAAGAGCCACTGATTGTACGCTTTGGATGGATTGTGTGGCGTGTGACTACCACTGTGGAAAAAAGAAAAAAAAAGAATTATACGGTCCAAAATGTTAATTGTGCTAACACTGAGAAACTCTGGGCTAGATATGTTGTATTTTTCTGCATATGAAGTTAAATAGTTATTGGAATGGGTTTACGTGTCCAGAACTACTGTGACATGAGTGGGGCACTTGCTTCTAGGTACAACATTTAAGAGAGCACTCTCCCACCATAAAAAAAAAAAAAACAAACTCAGTAATCAAGATAAATAGTATCAATGCAATATTTTTAAAAAACAAAATCAATGCAAATAATCCATGATGAACAATATATCAACGTTTTAAATAAAGACAGGATTCAACAGAGATGGAACCAGGGTGAGGGAAGTTGAGTTGTTTATCTTGATTACTGAGTTTTTGGGTACCCCTTGAATTTTATACCCAAGATGAGTACTTAGTATACTTGCCTCACCCTACTCCTGACCACTGGATTAGAGTATAGAATCACCCTAGCTAAAAGGTAATTTGACTGTTATCAAATATGTGAGTAATTAAGACAAGTGAAGGTAAATGAGGAGGACTTTTATAACTCTAGAGTTTTGAACTTTAGTGAATACATCAAGTAAGGAAGCCCCATGTTAAGGTGCATAGAACTTTCCCAACATGGAGTTTAACTCTCTGATTCATTTTCTGGCCTGGATTATCCAAGATCGTCTTCATTATGAAAGATAATGTCAGAGTGTCTTTCCAAAGAAATGTATGAGATTAATATGGTCTTCAGCCACCCTCTTATATTGTAGTTCACCCTTCCAGAAAAATAACCACTGCATGACTTTTCCATCTTACTTAGCAAGTAAATATTATTCCTCCTCATCCTCTCCCCTCCCCAATATCATTTCACCTCAACACCAACTCAGTATTCTTTTTGGGGCTCCACAGCTATTAACATTACTAGACTCTAATGTATCCCCAAAGATCCTAGATGGAATTGTTAGGGGGGATTGTAAATATTTTTCTTCCTAATAGGTTTTGTGAAACTTTCTATACCTAATCATGAAGTTCATGTATATGGGTAGAGAGTACTTTAAAGTATAATGCCAACCTCTCTGAGATGTCAGATGAAAGTTTTAAAGATAATTTAGTAGCCTAGGCAAGGCTAGGCAGACTTATTAAAAAATTACAATAATATTGCTAATCAGGAGAAATGTGGTGGTCTTAGATCATATCAGAACACTCTAACCATTATAGACTGCCTTCCATTAATTTCCATGGTTTTTTAGTCTTTGAGTGGCTAGCCTATTAGAGTATCTGCCTTCAGCACATGTGCTCATGCATAAAGTACCTGGATATATGGGAGGCACCACTTCTCCACATTCTGTCACTCAATTTGACATATGTATAATTCCATTTGATCTATGCTAACCACCTTATCTCAATGCAGATCTCAGCTCCCTATCTGTTTTTTTTTAAATGCTCTAATCAGAGGGTAGTGACAAATTGGGTTGAATTATAAGGTTTGGATTTGGGTTGGGTTTTGTTTTGTTTTGTTTTCCCTTCTTTAGTTAGAAATAAAGCAACATCAGACCTGGGCTCCTTCTTCGGAAACCACTTAGTCATTGCTATTTGGATTAGCCGTTTTGTGTTTATCACTTAAAAAAAAAAGTAGTAGATAAAAAATAATTCTAATTACCAAACCTAGACATATCCAAATTTATCCTCCTTTTTCTTTCTTCTTCTTTATCCAGAGATGAATGGAAGTTCATATAAATTTGCCCAAGGCTTAAGCAAAGGGTACATGCAATTGTCTAGATTTTAGGACTCTGAGCCATCTGGATTGTAAAAGGCCATAATCACCTTGCTGCACTAGAAGAGTCAGAGCAGACTACTGAGTGGACAAGGTGTTACCCTGGGACAGAAGCCCTGCAGCCAATTTATTCAATTTTGATCATGGACAGTTGATATAATCTAAATTATATGTGCCTAAGTATTCCTATTCACAAAATTGCAATGAAACTGCTCAAATGTTACTTTATAATAAACTATTTACTTCAACAGTAGGTTTATGGGCTATCTCCTATATTCCAGCAGAAGAGAAACTATATTTCCTGATGAATTTTAGTGAGATTTCAGAAAGAAGGAATGGAGAATTTAAGGCAAAGGGGATATTTGTTTCCTTTCTATATTCCAGTCTTCTGAACAAATGTTATTCCACCTCTTTTATATAATCTTTTGAATATATACTGAAAAATGAAGAAAGGAATAATCAGAGTTGACTACAAATAGTAACTATTACCCCTGAAACTTCAGTCATGGTTACCCATCAGTTATGGCTCACAATGTAAAATGTGTTTCTTACCAGGAGGGTGGATATTAATCACTGCTGATGAGAAAGTCTCAGACAACACTTTGAACAGAATCACACAACTACTTAAATGAGCTAGTACTTCATTACAGAAGGCAGGAAGTTAGTGGTTAAAACAGTTTCCTTTTATCATTCTATTCGCTGGGTTTCAATATAATTTGTAGCTATTTTCCCTCCATTCTGCTATTCTGTCTGCTTTTGTGTATGTTTAAATTTTTCATAATAAAATGTTTTTAACACCCACCCCCCATAACACACACAAAAGGATGTTGATGTCTGACCTAAGCCTACTGTTTCAGATGGCCTCAAGTTAACCCTCATTAGGCTGAGAGAAAAAGAGCAGGGTTCAGGCATGGAACTGACTAGATATCAAATACCAGGGGCCTGCTCTGAAAAAGCCAACAACTATTCCATCATTAAAGCAAGTCGCCAGTCCTAAACTTGTTACCAACAGGAAGTAAACTGCTAAAGCTATACAGCCTCCAAAGAGGATATGTTTCCCAGAGCCACTTCATATGTGGCCATGGAAGATCATGGACAAAGGAAGACCCCTCAGAGGGCAAAGCAAGGGCCTCTGAGGACCATAGACTGGGCTGTTATTCCCAGAGAACTGAACCAGAGGCAGCCAGACTGACCATAAAGATTCTCTACTGCTGAGGTCAAGGGCATTTGCAATTTGCCCCTAGCAAGATTCAATTATTTCTGTGGACCAGTGATTGCTATGTTTTCTCTGCATCCCTTTTCCCAGTGGGAGTCTTGAATGTAGTTATCTGGATCCTGCTCCACTACTCTTCCTTGAGCCTCTTGCAGCCATAGCTTACTAGACCATGAAGAGCCACATGTAGACAATGGAAAAGGCTAAGGTGCATCCTGGAATTTTAAGCTGGAAGCAGCTGGTTATCCCTCTTGGGAAGGGAGTGGGTATGTTCCATATTTGAGAACAAACAGGTATTTTGTGGCCAGAAAGACTACAGCCGCCCTGCCCCCAAATCTTTTCTTCCTCCAGTTACAGAATTGTGGTTAGGATGCTGACACCAAACAAAAACAAGGTTTCTCTGTGCAATGTGCTTATTAACAGCCAATCAATGACACTGGGGTTTTAAAGAGAGTTAAATGCTACCCATGAAGCAGGAGATCAGACGGCCTATCAGCCCAAAAATCTATCTCCTAAAGGAAGAAGTAAAACTATCACTGTTTGCAAATGATATGATACTATATGCAGAAAACCCTGAAAAATCCACAGCAAAACTACTAGAGCTAATAAACGAGTACAGTAAAGTGGCAGATTACAAGATCAACATTCAAAAATCTGTAGTGTTTCTATACAGTAGTAATGAACAATCTGAGGGGGAAATCAAGAAACAAATTCCATTTACAATTGCAACTAAAAGAATAAAATACTTAGGAGTAAATTTAACTAAAGAGACAAAAGACCTATACAAAGAAAACTACAAAAAACTGTTCAAAGAAATCACAGAAGACCTAAATAGATGGAAGGGCATACCGTGTTCATGGGTTGGAAGACTAAATATAGTTAAGATGTCAGTTCTACCTAAATTGATTTACAGATTCAATGCAATACCAATCAAAATCCCAACAACTTACTTTTCAGAAATAGAAAAACCAATAAGCAAATTTATCTGGAAGGGCAGGGTGCCCCGAATTGCGAAAAGTATCTTGAGGAAAAAAAATGAAGCCGGAGGTCTCACACTGCCTGACTTTAAAGCATATTATGAAGCCACAGTGGTCAAAACAGCATGGTACTGGCATAAAGATAGATATATTGACCAATGGAATCGAATAGAGTGTTCAGATATAGACCCTCTCATCTATGGACATTTGGTCTTTGATAAGGCAGTCAAGCCAACTCACCTGGGACAGAACAGTCTCTTCAATAAATGGTGCCTAGAGAACTGGATATCCATATGCAAAAGAATGAGAGGACCCGCATCTCACACCCTATACAAAAGTTAACTCAAAATGGATCAAAGATCTAAACATTAGGTCTAAGACCATAAAACAGTTAGAGGAAAATGTAGGGAAATATCTTATAAATCTTATAAATTGGAGGTGGTTTTATAGACCTTACACCCAAAGCAAGAGCACTGAAGAAAGAAAGAAAGAAATGGGAACTCCTCAAAATTAAACACTTTTCTGCATCGAAGAACTTCATCAAGAAAGTAAAAAGACAGCCTACACAATGGGAGACAATATTTGGAAATGACATATCAGATAAAGGTCTAGTATCCAGAATTTATAAAGAGATTGTTCAACTCAACAACAAAAAGACAGTCAATCCAATTACAAAATGGGAAAAAGACTTGAACAGACACTTCTCAGGAGAGGAAATACAAATGGCCAAAAGGCACATGAAGAGATGTTCAACGTCCTGGCCATTAGAGAAATGCAAAACAAAACCACAATGAGATATCATCTCACACCCACCAGAATGGCCATTATCAACAAAACAGAAAATGACAAGTGCTGGAGAGGATGTGGAGAAAGAGGCACACTTATTCACTGTTGGTGGGAATGTCAAATGGTGCAACCGCTGTGGAAGACAGTTTGGTGGTTCCTCAAAAAGCTGAATATAGAATTGCCATGTGACCCGGCAATACCATTGCTAGGTATCTACTCAGAGGACATAAGGGCAAAGACACAAATGGACATTTGCACACCAATGTTTATAGCAGCATTATTTACAATTGCAAGGAGATGAAAACAGCCAAAATATCCATCAACAGGTGAGTGGCTAAACAAACTGTGGTATATACATACGATGGAATATTATGCAGCTTTAAGACAGAATAAACTTATGAAGTATGTAACAACATGGATGGACCTTGAGAACATTATGCTGAGTGAGACTAGCCAAAAACTAAAGGATAAATACTGTATGGTCTCACTGACATGAACTGACATTAGTGAATAAACTTGGAATATTTCGTTGGAAATAGGGTAAGATATTGGGTAATTGGAGCTGAAGGGATACAGACTGTGCAACAGGACTGGATACAAAAACTCAGAAATGGACAGCACAATACTACCTAACTGTAACACAATTATGTTAAAACACTGAATGAAGCTGCATGTGAGAATGACAGGGGGAGGAGGGCTGGGGACATAAATGAAATCAGAAAGAAAGATAGATGTTAAAGATTGAGATGGTATAATCTAGGAATGCCTAGAGTGTATAATAATAGTGACTAAATGTACAATGTACAAATTTTAAAATAGTTTTTGCATGAAGAAGAACAAAGGAATGTCATTATTGCAGGGTGCTGAAAACAGATGGTAACTAATATTTTAAAATGTCCCCTTATGGGTGAGACTAAAGCAAAAAATGTTTGTTTCAAAATTTATATTTTGACTAGTGCGTTTCCTAATATAACTTATGTAGATAGTTTGATTGAACACCATAAGTACTTGGAATCTCAGGTAGGACATGAGATTTTGTTGGTTTGTCCAGAGTGATGCCCCAATGAATCCCAGAGTGATTCGATCAGTGAGTGAAAAAGTAGTTGCAAAGCCCCCTTCGGGGAATGGTGAGAACGGGGAGAAATTCAACTTCCCCAAGTTGAATTCTTGATATTCTCACAAGCAGTGTGGACAACCAAAGCTGTAGGCTGAGCCCCCAGTCTTGGAGTTTGTTCATATGAAACTTAACCCCACAAAGCATAGGTCAAGTCTACTTAGAATTTAGGCCTAAGAGTCACCCCCAAGAGAGCCTCTTTTGTTGCTCAGATGTGACCTCTCTCTCCAGCCAACACAACGAGCAGTCTCACCACCATCCCCCTCTCTACATGGGACATGACTCCCAGGGGTGTGGACCTTCCTGACAAAGTGGGACAGAGATCCTGGAATGCGCTGAGACTCAGCATCAAGGGATTGAGAAAACCTTCTCGACCAAAAGGGGGAAGAGGGAAATGAGACAAAGTGTCAATGGCTGAGAGATTCCAAACAGAGTCGAGAGGTTATCCTGGAGGTTATTCTTATGCATCAAGTAGATATCATCTTGTTAATCAAGATGTAATGGAGAGGCTGGAGGGAACTGCCTGAAAATGTAGAGCTGTGTTCCAGTAGCCATGTTTCTTGAGGATGATTGAATAATGATACAATGTCACAATGTGACTGTGTGATTGTGAAAACCTTGTGTTTGATGCTCCTTTTATCTACCTTGTCAACAAAGGAGTAGAACATATGGAATAAAAATAAATAATAGAGGGAACAAAATGTTAAAATAAATTTAGTTTGAAATGCTAGTGATCAATGAAAGCGAGGGGTAAGGGGTATGGTAGGTATAATCTTTTTTTTTTCTTTCCTATGTTCATTTTATTTCTTTTTCTGAATTAATGCAAATGTTCTAAGAAATGATGAATATGCAACTAAGTGACGTTTGGTTTCTTAATCTTTTAATTAATAAATAAATTTTAAAAAATCTATCTCCTGCTTCCTTGAGTCTAAAGAGTTCAGAGTTTTTAAGGATTCAAACAAGGCAAGGATGGAGTTGTTACCCTTACAACAGTAGGTATACACAAGGTTGAAATTAGTCTATAATATCCATTACAATAGTAACTGTAAACAGGGCTGAGACTGTGCTGTTATAACCATTACAATAGTAAGTATAAACAAAGGTGAGACTGGGCTAGAATAACCTTTACAAAAGTATGAACAGTGCTGAGACTAGTTGACTGTCGGTAATTTCAGGTATCAACTTCTGCCTATTCTACAATATAGAAAGGAAAACATATGATTCAGTAATCATAATCATTTGTTAATTCTTAATTTCTCAGTTATAATGTGACTACCCAGATGGGGACTGCCTTTCCTACCTCTTGTACCTGAGAGTGACTTTTGTCTAAGTTCTCACTTATTGGATGTTAACAGAAGTGATGTGTGCAACTTCTGCCTCATGTGTTAGGATGAAGTGTTTGTCCTGAAATGCTCTGACCCCTTCCTGCTGGCGTGGACAGCAATAGCCAAGCAGACTGGAAACACTTTGCTGAAGACGGGAAAATCAGCCACCAACATTTACTTTTGTTAATGAGAAATGAACTTCTATTTTGTTTGAGGCCTCATATATTTGGCTCTCTTTAAACAGCTTGTGTTACCCATTGTCCTGAATGGGATCTCATGTTTCCTGTATCCTATCTCTTCTTAGCTTATTTATTTTGGTGGAGAACTTCTCTAATTGCTTTTTTTTGTTTTTTTTTTAGAAAGTGATTTTGAGAGGTTAATATTTTGTGAGCTGAATTTGTGTTTGAAGTGTTCTTATTCTTTCAGAAACTTTAAGGATCTTCTCTTTGTCTCCAGTGCTCTGGTATGTGTCTATTTTCTGTGCTGGCTACTCAACCCTGTCAATCTAGAAAACTCATGTCCTTTTTTTCTGGGAATTAAAAAAAGTCTTCTTTTTCTTTGATGATTTCCTCCACTGCTGTCCTAGTTTGCTAGCTGCCAGAATGCAACACACCAGAGATGGATTGGCTTTAATAAAAAGTGATTTATTTAGTTAAAAACGTATAGTTCTTCAGAGGAAAGGCAGCTAACTTTGAACTGAGATTTTCTTACATGGGAAGGTACGGGGTGGGGTGATCTCTGCTGGCCTTCTCTCCAAGTCTCTGGGTTCCAACAACTTTCCCTGGGGTGATTCCTTTCTGCATCTCCAAAGGCCTGGGCTGAGCTACGAGTGCTGAGATGAGGTATGCTGAGCTGCTTAGGCTGTGCTACATTGCACTCTCTCATTTAAGCTTTAGTCAATTAAATCAAACATCATTCATTGCAGCAGGCACTCCTCCTAGCTGACTGCAGATGTAATTAGCAACAGATGAGCTTCACGTGCCATTGGCTCATGTCCATAGCAATAAAACTAGGCACCTTCACCTGGCCAAGTTGATACCCGAACCTAACTACCACACCTGCATCTTCTCTGTTCTTTATTCTTAGAAGGATTATTATTCAGATATTAGATTTCTTTGCCCGGTACTCTAATTCTCTTACTTTTTCTCTTAGTTTTTATCCATTTGTGTTTTTGCAAAATTTCCTATTTATTTTCCAATTCTTCCACTGAGTTTTATCTTTTTAGTACCCTAGATATTTTTTCTTTAA
The DNA here is from genome assembly GCF_023851605.1 of Tamandua tetradactyla. Lineage (NCBI taxonomy): Eukaryota > Metazoa > Chordata > Mammalia > Pilosa > Myrmecophagidae > Tamandua > Tamandua tetradactyla. The sequence goes on from NC_135339.1 coordinate 82,415,760, forward strand.
TAGCATCCTGATTATGCTTCTTGTTTGCAAATCCTTTTATCCCTCAGAGGATATGATTTATAGTTTTTTTAACCCCTGCCCCTCCCTTTTAAATTCCTACATGGGTTGTTTCTTCTAAATTGCCATTTCCTGTTCCTTTTTTCTTCTTTTGGTCTCTATCTTTCATTTTTAAAGTCTCAGGTATGTGATGATTCTTGGTTGTTTCCTCTTATTTAACGTTTAGGGACTGAAAAGGTAATTGGGGCTCAGAACATATAAAGATAAGCTTAATTAGGGGGTGATCTGGCTGGGCCATTCTTACTGGGGAACTCTGATTTCAGTTATGTCTAGATCTTTCATTCCCATTTCCCAAATAAGAGTCTTTTGGTTTCGTGCCTAGAGGGTGAAAACCAGGCTGCTAATGTTCTTGAAACGGAGTGGGGAAATCTGTCTGGGGTTTGAGGATGCAATTATTTCATTTTTCAATATGTATGTATTTGCTTAATTTTCCTTCTGTTTTACCCTCTCCAGAGGGTGAAAACAACCTATGGTCTTTTTCCTACAAGTGGAATGTTCACTAGTCCAGTTACTCAGAGTGAGGGAGAGGGACCTAACTACATCTTAAACAGACTTTCAACCCATCTTCCTAATTATAAGGAATTCTCTTTCAGTCTTCACTGCCACTTCTAGAGGTGTCTGATGCATCAAATTATAATTCTTTTGTTTTGTAATGTGATGTAAATCAAGTTGCCTTTGGATTTTCCTCACTGCTGGATTGCTAAATCATCTACTACTTGCGCATCTTTTTTGCAAAAATCTTCTTGCTGTTGACTCGTCTCCCATTTTCGTCATCCTTGAGTTTGTGATTAAAAATAAAAATCCCACTTCTGTTTTCAACAGTTTCAGGAGGAAACAAATGAAGATGCATGTGTTCCATCTGGCACCTCACTCCAGAAATTACTATTTCTTTTCATTCCTACTACAACCCCTCTAATTTGTGCTGCCATCATAGCTCATCTAGTCTTCAGCAACAGCTTACCAACCATTCCTTTCTTCCAGGTTTGCTTCTTCCTCTTTTTGGCTTGCTCTTTTCTTATTCATTTTGCTACACTGACGTCAGAAAGAAACTTGTACAGAGAAAATCTTATTCTTTCTCTATCCTCTTTTAAACTCTTTATTGATTCCTTATTGCTTTTAACCTGTAAGACCCTTTGCCATCAGGCCTCTGTCTACTTCTCATCCACATCTCCCAGTTTTCTCCCTCTTGTTACTGGGCTACAGTAATACTGTACCTCTGTTTCTCTTAACACCAAAATGCACCATTTCTGGGAGTTCCCACATATTGTACTTTGTCTGAAACGATCTCTTACCCTTCCTCTAAACCTCCCCCAAGTTTTTCCAATTAACTTCTACTCATTATCTTTCAGGTCTTGATTTTAACTTTTCTTCTTTATTGAAGTTTTTCATGTCTTCCCAGATTAGGTAAGTCCTCTGTTGATGGTCTGATTGTTCAAAATATTTGCTACCTCTCCCCACGGAAGCGTTACTCCTCTCTCCCCTGATGATGTCAGTATTCCATGTAACATTCTTTGGGAAATTTTGGATTGTAACACACATCACACTTTATTTTTTTGCTATTATGTGTTAAGCTGTCTGTCTTCCCCACTAGACTATAGCTCCGTATCTGTCTTATTCATCATTGTACCCCTGGTGTTCAGTCCACTGCTTGGCCCACCCAGACGGAATTAACCACTTAGACTCTTGTTCTAGTTTGCTAACCGCCAGAATGCAATATACCAGAAATGGAACAGATTTTTAAAAGGGGAATTTATTAAGTTGCAAGTCCACAGTTCTAACTCCATGAAAATGTCCCAACTATAGTGTGCTGGTTTGAAAGGAAGCATGCTCCCTAAGAAAAGCCATGTTTTAATATAAATCCCATTTCATAAAGGTAGAATAATCTCTATTCAATACTGTATGTTTGAAACTGTAATGAGATCATCTCCCTGGATGGTGTGATTTAATCAAGAATGGTTGTTAAACTGGATTAGGGGATGACATGTCTCCACCCATTTGGGTGGATCTTGATTGGTTTATTCGAGTCCTATAAAAGAGGAAATACTTTAGAGAAGGAGATTCAGAGAGAGCAGAGAATGCTGCAGCACTACAAAGCAGATAGTCCACCAGCCAGCGACCTTTGGAGATGAAGAAGGAAAACGCCTCCCGGGGAGCTTCATGAAACTGGAAGCCAGGAGAGGAAGCTAGCAGATGATGCCGTATTCGCCATGTACCCTTCCAGCTGAGAGAGAAGCCCTGACTGTGCTCGCCATGTGCCTTCTCACTTGAGAGAGAAACCCTGAACTTCATCGGCCCTCTTGAACCAAGGTATCTTTCCCTGGATGCCTTTGATTGGACATTTCTATAGACTTGTTTTAATTGGGGCATTTTCTCAGCTTTAGAACTGTAAACTAGCAACTCATTAAATTTCTCTTGTTAAAAGCCATCCCGTTTCTGGTATATTGCATTCCAGCAGCTAGCAAACTAGAACATATACCAACACTATAGAAATGTCCAATCACGTAAAGATACCTTGATTCAAGAAAGCTGATGACATTCAGGTTTCTCTCTCAACTAGAAAGGCACATGGTGAACATGATGGCATCTGCTAGCTTTCTCTCCCGGCTTCTTGTTTCATGAAGCTCTCTGGGGACGTTTTCCTTCTTCAGTTCCAAAGGTCTCTGGCTGTGTAGGCTCTGGTAGTTCTTGTGGCTACTTTGTTATTCTGAAAAAGGGCTCTCTCCAAAATGCTTCCTCTTTTAAAGAATTCCAGTAAACTAATCAAGACCCACATGCAATGGGTGGAGACACATCTCTCTCTATTCAAAAGTTAATACTCACAATTGGGCGAGTCATCATTTGTGGAGTTAATTTAATCAAACTTCCAACATACAATACTGAATAGGGTTTAAAAGAAACGGTTGCCCCCCACAATACAGGATAAGGATTAAAACACGGCTTTTCTAGGGTACACAAATCCTTTCAAACCAGCGTAGCTCTATATAAATGTGAACAGCTGGAGGGAAAAGTTTAATTATTTCAAAAACGTTTAATTATTTCAAGGTTTCTTTTGGATTGTCTTCTCAACTCCCCTTCCCCACAGTCCAAGAAGCTGAAAAACTGTTTATCTGTTGTTTTTTCTTTCAAAACATCTAAATATATGAAAATAACAATTATATCCAAGCTATCCACAATGTATTTCGGATTGAACTAGTCAAATTACTAAAGACTGATATAGAAAGCTATTTAAAAACTCACATCCCGGAAGGCTATTCAGAAGCCCTGAGAGGTGCTGATGTTGTAGTGAGGATCCCACGAAAGCTCTGGACAAAAAAGAGGCTGAATGAAGGTGTTTGTGCTTGTCTAGGGAGCAGAGATGGTTTGAATGGAGGCATATCTGCCCCATGAACATGGAATAAGAGACATCGCTGAGAGAATGAAAAAGAAAAGCTGCAGAATGTAAAGGACTAACAGAACCCCACAAAGAGCTGGTGTCTAAAATATGTAAAAATGTTCCTACAAATGGATGAGAAAAAGACTTGCAACTCAATGAGAAGATGAACAAAAGACTTGAAGATATACTTGGGCTAAGAGGAAATCCAAATGGCCAATAAGCATATGGAAAATAACCAGGAAAGTATAAATTAAAACCACAATAAAGTTCATTTACATACTTATCATATTGTTTAAAAAAAAAGTTTAACAACACCACTCTTCCAATAGTTTCAGAAATTCCATAGAGATCTCTTCAGTTTGGGGGCCTAGTATGAGAGGAACCCTGGGAACTCAAGTAGGAGTTTACAGTCAAGGTCCAAGTCCAGGGATTCTTGAAGACCAAGATCTGCTTACTCTTCTCATAAGCCATCTGCTCTGCTCATTGAGCATCTGGCTGTGTGAGTTTCTATAAAGGGCAGCTAGATGCCATATAGCAGGGCCAGGCTTCTCAGAGCAACTTCCTATGGTTCATAGGAAGTTGGGCTCTTACTCTCTTTGCCAGCACCAACTTCACCATATTCCCATTTATACCACCTATATTGCCCCACTCCCAGACACTGACTACACACCTCTTCTATCTCTTCTAACCCATGGATGTTCCCTTTACCATTCTGCTAGAATGAGTCCTAGATAGAACCTAACAAATCACTACACAATCAAATAAAAGTGGTTCTTCATTGAATATGTGCACATTGAAGTCACTCGACTTTTGACCATGGAGACAGCCTATGTAGTTGTCAAGTATGGTGAGGTGAAGGGCCAGACAAAGCTCAGGTTCCAGGCCTCCACACCACTTCACACTGGGAGTATCTGATTTTCAGGGGAGGAAACTAAACAGAACCCCATTAGTGTCTTGTCATTTATTATGCAGAACAAGTGCAAATGATATTTGGAGAAACAGAGAACCTGGAATACCCTACATGAACAATTGTTCATCCATACTTGGCTTTGCGTGTGCACCACCTGTGTCTCTTCCCATTAGCAAGAGCTAGGACACTCACAAGTTCACTGAGGGGCCACCCCATCAGGTGAAACATCCTAGATGGAAATGGAAGCTTCTAAGCACACTGTGAACTGATTTCTCATGAAAAACTGGCGAATCATTCCCAGTCTGTGGCCTGATCAGTAAAACTGCCCCTTTGATGGAAAGGATCATATGCAGAATGTTTCTGATACCAGCCTTCCCCCTCTCTGTAACCATGATGGAAATTTGGTTGGTATCTCCAATGCCAGCACTAGGAAAAGCCTTGATTGCACCCAACTTCATTTTCTTGAATGAAGGCAATGAAGTGTCCCTGGCCAGCATCCTAGAGGGAGAAGCAAGGCTCTCCTTGAGCCTATGTCATCATCCTTGAGGCCTGAGTTTCTCTGCCCACGTTTGGTATACATTTGTGGTGCAGGATTCATGCACAGGTTTTCTGACAGCCTGTGCTGCATATGCCACAGTGTGGCTCGTTTCTGGCATCTCCAGCAATGGGGCAGGGGTGCTGTCACTCTTGTTCTCAGACTCATTTGTCCTCAAGCTCTGCAGCAGCTCTCCCAGGCCCTCCTTCATATCAAGCTGGCTGACTACCTTGTTGGGCAGCAAGGATGTATAAAGGCCCACTTTGATGTCATGGCCAAACACAGCCTCATATACTGAGTACCAGACGCCCTCATGATAAGTTCTGTTCTTCATCACTTGGACAAAGTACAGTCCCTGGGTGCCATGCTCTGGTCCCCTCAGTCTGCATCCAGATCACCAACATATTCTGAATGTTTGGTGGGCCTGCTCCACACTGCTCAGGCTCTGGAAGAGAAGGTGCTTCCCAGTCACAGTTGTTAAGCCACTCCATATGCCTTTTAGGGCACAGACAGCCTCACCTGCCAAGTCTCTCTGTTCCTGGAATGGAGAATGCAAGGGGTGCGAATGAAACAAAATGAAACAAAAGATGTCTGACAAACATCTGGCCACTTCTCCAGCACTTCTGCTGGTTAGAGACCTCAACTAGACAAATTTCGTCAAATGGTCCTGGTAGACCGGGATGAACTTGAACTGCTCATCAGAGAGTGCATGTTATAAACTCAACTGGGCATGGCTGCTAGTTTCCACAAACACCACAGGTTAAACCACAACACCACAACACCTTTCTTCAACACATTTCTTCCTAACTTCTGCTAGGAAGGCTTGCAGAGCTTCAGATATGAGTATGGTTTCCTTTTTGTACTTTTTGTACACCTTTCTGTACTTCTTCAGTTCCACCAGCATCATGTGCTTCCCTCCATGATGACACTGACATGAGCTTCATGCAGCACCTCATTGTTAATAGTGAAAGCTGGTCTTGCTTTCTGACAGGGGGATAAGCAGCATTTCCTTATTACTGATACAAACAATGAACAAAAGGGAAGACTTCCTATTTTTTAGCTTGGTATTTTTCACTTGCTTAACTGTCTCACTGTACTTGTCACTTGTGAAACATATGGAATAATGTGCACTCTTTTTAGAGAGCAGCAGGTTAAAACTATGAATTTGCATCACTCCAGAGGTCGTCTCTGGACACAGCTGGGAGCTGGGATGGTGATAGGAGCTTGTAATACCTGGAAACTGTAATACATGAGCAGAAAAGATTTTGATTGACGGAAAATACAACCAGGCCTTCCCGCCAGCACAACTGGGCTCATTCTGACTAGCAGGTGTGGACTCCTAAATGGAGGTAGGCCACTGATGCATAGCTGATGTCAATGACCCACTTCTCTCCATCAAAGGGCCTGGTGGGAATCAAATAGAGACCAATGGAGAGAGAAATGAAAGGGGAGGAGACAAGAGGAGGGAATATTAGCACTCAGATATGGCCAAGGGACACCCCTTGCCAGGTTGTGGGAGGCTTGGCGAGCAGAGCCAGGAGTGTGCCACTGCAAGAGCTCAACTTCTGTGCTGGTTTGAATGGATTTATATAGAAAACCATGTTTTACTCCTCAGCCAATCTTGTGGGAGCAACCGTTTGTCTTAATCCCTATTCAATGGAAACTTGATTAGGTTATCTCCATGGAGATGTGACTCACCCGATTGTGGGTATGAACTTTTGAACACAGGGATATGTGACTCCAGCCATTCCAGGTGGGTCTTAATTAGTTCACTGGAATCCTTTAAAAGAGGAGGCATTTTGGAGAAAGCTTGAGAATGACGAGAGCAGCAGAGACACGAGAATTGCAGAGTTCACCAGCCAGTGACCTTTGGAGATGAAGGACAATGCCCCAAGAGGTCCGGAGAGGAAGCTAGAAGACATCACCATGTTTGCCACGTTCCTTTCCAGTTAAGAGAGAAACCCTGAACTTCCTCAGTCTTTCTCAAGTGAGGGTGACCTCTTGCTGGTGCCTTAATTTTGACGTTTTTACACACTTGCTTCAATTGGGACATTTTCTTGGCCTTAGAACTGTAAACTAGCAACTTATTAAATTCCCCTTTTTAAAAGCCATTCCATTCCTAGTATATTGGATGCCAGCAGCTAGCAAACTAGAACACCTTCCAAGGGCAAAATCCTTTCTCTGCCCAGCTATAGAGACAAAGCACCATTCACTGAGGCAAGAGAGTCAGGGAAAGAGGCAAGAAGTATCCAGGGCCCCCGAGAAAAGGGCTGAGAGGTAGGCGTCTGGAGCAGTCCTTCCTCCGTGACTCACTCTCCAGACCTCTGAGGCTCTTTGGGGGCTAAGCTGAGTTCAACTCTCCCAGTATACTGGGCTGAAGCTGAATGAAATAGCAAGGGACCATCAACCAAGTGGGAGCCTGGGAGTGGAAACACCAAGAGACAAGAGAGCCCCAATCTCTGCAAGTCCCACTTCTGAGCACAGGGAATGCTCAGTGTAAAGAATGCAGGTGCCAGGAATATGGTGCAGGGGAAAGCTGTTCAGTGAGCCTGGATTTCCAAAGGGCTTCCAACAGGAAAGTGGGGTGCTATGCTTCAAAGAACCCCAGGACAAAATGAAATCACATTTGAGATTTCATCAAGGCTTTATAAAACCATGTATTCGAGAGAGTTCACTTGAGATGATAAATTAGTGCTGATAAACAAAAAACATATATAAAAACTGGAAACAGTCAGAGCAAAGGTGATATCCATGTGAAGTAAGAAGGCAGGACCCCAGACCCGTCCTATCACCTCAGAACTCCTAGAGGCCTTATGCCTGCTGCTTAGGGCCTCTTCTCCTTGAAGAGCTCCTGGTAGCA